>NC_090930.1:226422203-227047203 GCF_040938575.1 Ambystoma mexicanum
ACAAACGTTTTTAATATGCTCACAATTGTTTTGTTGTATCTCTCTACTGCACCACTAGAGGCTAGCCGGTAAGCAATCTGTAGCTTCCTTTTGACCCCAAGTATCTCCAAATCTTTGTCAATACTTCGCTAGTGAAGTGGCTACCTCTGTGTGACTCGATCCTTTGGGGTAGTCCAAAACGCGAAAAGATGTGGTTGATCATCAGGGCAGCTGCTGTTTCTGCCTTGCAGTTTGGGGCCGGGAGACATTCCACCCATTTAGTAAACAAGCATGTCACGGTCAACATGTACTTATTTCCCCTAGAGGAGTGAATCACAGGCCCGACATAATCGACTTGTAAATCTGACCAAGGCAGTGTCATCCCCCTCTTTTGGAGAGGCGCATGGTGTGTGAGGGATGTTGGCTGAAATTGTGCACACACAAGACACCCCTTCAAGTATTGGTCGAGGTCCTGCCCCATGTGTGGCCAGTATGCAGCCTCTCTTAAGATTTCAAGTGTTGTATGAAACCCCCTATCACCGGCTGTGGCCACATTATGGGCGTGACTTAACATCAGGCTTCGGAATGAGCTAGGGACGACCCACTGATCATGGCCAGCTAGGGATCCCCATACCAACAAACCGTCTTGGATTCGGAACATTTTTGGACATTTCATAAACACTCTGAGGTCCTCTTTCCCTATGTAATCGGTATCCGCCAGGGGAAAGTTCTCAGGGTCCTCAATGTGTTGATATAACTTACCAATTATTGGATCCCCTTTTTGAGCCGTAATCAAATCAGCATCTGGGGTCTCCTTACTCCATTGTGCAGTTGAGAGTTCATTGTTAGCATTTTACTGGGACCTAGTGATAGCAGTGACCTGGATTTCCCCCAACAGGTACTCAATCTCAAGTAGATCCCCTTGGATGGCTCTGGTTTTGGCCAGCTGATCAGCTAGGTCATTTCCAGTTTTGTGTGGTCCCTCTACTTTGCAATGGCCCATGATCTTTTTCCAGTAGATGGTCATCCCATTTGAGGTGACCAGATCATCAATGTTTTGAATTAATTTCCCATGTTTCAAGGGTTTATTATTAGCACTTAGCTTGCAACTTGTTTTCCAATTAACCAGGTGCTCCACACACGTACATAATCCAAATCTGTGATTATGACCAATTTGTGGAGTTGCTGTTGGACAGTAGTGATTCACAGCCATCAACTCTGACACTTGACTACTTCAGGGACCAACCATGTACCTAGCGGAGGGTTCTGGGGTCTCATTCACCCATGCATTCCCTACGCCGGCCGCAAGTTATTTTTCCCCACTGTTGTCAACATGGTAGGAGCATCCATCCACATAGACAGTGGGCATTCCCTCACACTTTTCTTCTTCAAAGACTTTGGGCCTCATCACGAGTCTGGCGGTAACCCTTAAATGATATGATATAATATGATATGATATGATATGATATGGCATTTATAACGCACCTATACACAAGTGTTTCAAGGCACGACGAGGATGGGGGGAACAAGGGGAGAGAGACAAACGATCCTACTAGGCCAGGTGTCAGTCAGATCGGCAAAGTGCAGGGTGGGGGGAAGGAAAAAGTTCAAGGGGGGAAAGGGAGAGGAGAAATGCAGTACAGGTTTAGTAGAACAAGATAAATAATAAGGGCCTGCTGGTGGAAAGTGCAAGATAAGTGAAGACAAGTGCTGGGAGGAGGGGCTGTAGGGATACATAGACAGTCCCATAGTGCAGGGCTTGCCAGGTAGGCAGTGCAGGGGAGAGTGGCAGGGCCACGGACCGGGGTAGGTGAGTGGCCCCATTGCAGATTCAGTGCAGTTTCAGTAATATTAACAGGGGAGAGGAGGAGAGAAAGCAGAGGCAAAGAGGAAGGTTTTGAGGTGTTTCCGGAACCGGAGATGGTTCTCTTCAAGTTTCAGGGAGGCAGGAAGGCTGTTCCAGAGGGAGGCCCCTGCAGCGCAGAGAGATCTACCCCCAACTCGTTGCTTGGAGAAGCGGCTGACCCTGAGGGAGTTGGAGGTGGATGAGCGAAGAGCTCGAGAAGGAAGATATTTAGGAAGAGAGAGTTGAAGGTATTTTGGCCCGAGGCCCCAGAAGGCCTTGTGGACAATGCTGAGGGTTTTGAACTTAATCCTCGAAGCCACTGGGAGCCAGTGTAGCAATTTCAGTCCTGGAGAGATACAGTCCCTGGGCTTGAGGCCAAGGACAAGTCTCGCTGTCCTGTTCTGGATGAGTTGCAAAGGGCGGAGAGTAGAGGCAGGCAGATTCAGATAGAGGCTGTTACAGCAGCCCAGCTTTGAGAGAACCAGGGCTCTAGAGACAGTGAGCTTCTGGGGGAAGGAGAGGAAAGGAAGGATACCTCTGAGGAGGTGAAGCTGGTAGTGTGACTTCTTAGAGACGTCATATATGTGATGAGAGAAAGAGAGTGTGGAGTCAAGGATGACCCCAAGGTTTTTAGCCTTGCACGTAGGAGCAGGAAGAGGGCCAAGAGAGACCGGCCAGAGAGCTGCAGGGAAGGAAGGAGTGGGTTTGCCGATGAGTAGAATCTCAGTCTTACTGGCATTAAGGCAGAGGTCATTGGTGGCACACCATTCCTGGATAGCAGAAAGACAGTCAGAGATGAGAGAAGGAGAAGAGGAGGCCGAGGGTAGCCTGAAAATGAGCTGGGTATCATCCGCATAGCACTGAAAATTGGGGCAGAGAGCGGTGATGCGGTGGGCAAGAAGTTCCAAGTACTGGTTGAACAGCCAGGGAGAGAGGTTAGATCCCTGGGGAACACCACAGGTAGAGAAAAAGATGTCAGAGAGGAAGGACCCCAGTTGGACATGGGAGGGTCGATTGGAGAGGAAAGAGGACAGCCATGCCAGAGCCTGACCAGTGATACCCAGGTTATCACGGAGACGGCTGAGCAGGATGGTATGGTTGACAGTATCAAAGGCAGAGGAGAGATCAAGCAAAATGAGAACACAAGGAGTGTTTGAGTCAAGGTTCGAGAGCAGGTTCTCACGGATGTTCAGGAGAGCAGTTTCCGTGCTTCTGGAAGCTCTGAAGCCAGACTGATGTTCGTGAAGACTACCAACAGATTCAGCATGGAGATTAAGCTGGGAGATGGCCAGTTTCTCCAGGATCTTGCCCAGAAAGGGAGTGATAGAGACTGGGCGATAGTTAGCCGGTCAGGAGGGGTCGGAGGAGGGTTTCTTAAGAAGGTGGTGCACAAGGGAGTGCTTGAGGGGGGATAGGAAGACTCCAGAGGTGAAGGAGTGATTGCAGAGGTCAGCCAGGGCAGGAGCCAAGGAGTCGATGTGGTCCATGATGGTTTTGGAGGAGCATGGGTGGACCTGTTTTGACGAGACTTTCATAGATCGGACTTGTCTCGAAACCTCGTCAGCAGAAAAAAGGGGAAAGGCAGAGAAGGAGGGAGGAGGGGTGGCTGCAGAAGGGCCAGAGGAAGAGCAGGGAATAGAGGGGGGGAGGTGATATGAGGAGAGTGAGGACAGGATGTCCTGGGTTTTTGAAATGAAGTGAGAAGCCAGTGCCGTGCAGAGGGCCTGGGAGGGGACAGGAGCAGTAGAGACTGCAGCAGGGTTGGCCTGCTCCTTGCAGATTATAAAGAGTTCAGCCGAATTATTAGATGCCGCAGAGATGCGGGCTTGGATAAGGGCTCTCTTCTTGGTGAGAACGGAGAGCCGGTATTGCCTTTGGAGTAGGCGGCAGGCCAGTTTGTCAGAGGATGCACATGAAGCACGCCATTTCCTCTCTGCCACCCTGCACTTGCGTTTAAGGGTGACGAGATCCGAGTCATACCAGGAGTTACATTTGGCTTTGGGCTTCTGGTAGATTCTCATGACAGGGGCAAGGATATCAAGAGTATCAGATATAGCAGAGTGAAGCGTGGAGAGGGCTGTGTCAGGGTGAAAGTCAGCCGAAGGTGGAGGGGAGGGTGAGAAGGTGGCAGCGAAAGCCTCAACTGACACGTGCTTCATTGGTCGGATGACCGAGAAGGAGGGTGGCAGTGATGAGAGTGGCTTTGCCTGTGGGGTAGGGAAGGTGAGGTGGGAGGATAGGAGAAAGTGATTACTCCAGGAGAGAGGAGTGGAGAGAGGGACAGAGAGGGGAAGGTCAGAAGAGATAAGAGTGTGCCTTGCAGAATGAGTCGGCCCAGACGGGAGAATAGAGAGTGAGAGTGCGTCGCAGAGGTCGCGAAAGAGTACAGAGGGGGGACCGGAGGCATCCAGGTGGATGTTGAAGTCTCCAAGAAAGACGAGTTGAGTGGTTGAGGACAGGAGTGAGGAGGAGAGGTCCGCCCACTCAGAGAGGAAGGAGGAAATTTGACCAGGTGGTCGATAGATAGTAGCCACGGTAAGGGACTGGCTAGGAGAGAGAGAGTCGGCAGACAAGGCATTCAAAAAGGAGTAGGAGTGCGTTGGAGTGACAGTGGCAGGAATCCACTCAGGGAAGATAAGGGCCACACCCCCCCAGCACGGTTGGGCCTGGGCACGGAGAGGATCCTGTAGCCGTCAGGTAGGAGTGTGTCAAAGCTGGTGACAGAGCTGGCTGTGAACCATGTCTCGGTGAGACCGAGGACGTCAAGGTCAAGTTCCTCAAGAAGGCGACAGATGTCAGAGGAATGTTTGACGGCAGAGCAAGAGTTAAGAGTGGCAATGTGGAGAAGATTGCCAGCCTTGAAGGATTTCCAGGGAGGGGTACAGATCAGAGGTACGCCATGCGGAGGTGAAGAAGGAGCACAAGAGGGGGCAGGGAGGGAGGGTGGAGGCAAAGTAGCCGATGACAGAGGAGAGGGGACAGCAGGAGAGGAAAGGAAGTTGATGAGGCGCGGGAAGCGTCTATCAGAGAGGTCAAGGTTGGCCTGAGGGCCTTGGTTCAAGACGGTCCCCTTAGCATAGACAATAATAATGGCCTTAGAAGAGTGGAAGGAGGCCAAGAGGACATCCCAGCGGGTGCCACCATTAATGGGAGAAGAGGAGAAAGGAGAGAGCACACAGACCATATGAAGAGTCCATAGGTCAGGCGAAGGCACAAAAAAGAGGATGTCAGTGAGAGTTTCCGTGGAGGAGGCACTGGTGTAGGTGTCAGTGGGCCTGGGTTAGAGACCAGGATGTCCTTTTTAAACTTTTTCCTGCCATATTTAGTGAGGAGAGCAGGATAGTCAATGGAGAAGCAGTTAGAGAAGATAGGCGAGATAGAGAGCACCATGGAATAGGAGGGAGGGCGGGGAATAGACGAGAGCAAGCTACAAGGGAGTGAGCGGCAAGCCCTAGTTTACCACATATCAGAACACAGTAACACAGTAATGCGTATTTGGTACGCAGTCGAGAGGCCACCTAAGTTTGAGAATCCTGCGAGGGGGGAAAAAAAAGCCGTAGTTTACCACATATTAGAACACAGTAACACAGTAATGCGTATTGCATATTTGGTACCCAGTGGAGAGGCCACCTAAGTTTGAGAATCCTGCGAGGGGGGAAAAAGCCCTAGTTTACCACATATCAGAACACAGTAACACAGTAATGCGTATTTGGTACCCAGTGGAGAGGCCACCTAAGTTTGAGAATCCTGCGAGGGGGGAAAAAAGCCCTAGTTTACCACAAGTTTCAGAACACAGTGGATTGTGGACACCAACCAAAAAAGAAAGTGAACATGTGTGGGTGGGGTGGGCCGGGGAGCAGGTGGAGCAGACAAGAAGGAGCGTCGGAACGGCGCCTGGCGTCCCCTACGGACACCTGCAGATACCTACAGGAGCCGCAGCCGAGGGAGCTGCCCTTTGTCTAAGGGGCCCTTAGCCGAGAGGGGCTGGCGGGCAGGGGGCTCCCCAGGAGGATCAGTATATGGGAGGGGAGGTGGGCAGGCAGGGAGGAGGTATAAGGAAGGCACCAGGAAGAGACTGCAAGGGGAGGGGGAGGAGGAAAACACACCACGTGCTCGGAGTGCTGAAAGAAAGACAATTTTACAAATTAAACGATTTAAACTCACTCGAGGCCCTGGATGGGCTGGCAGGGAGTCACTCCTGCACTGGGCTGCCCGGCGAGCTGCTCTCAACCCCAGAGCTCTGCACAAAGAGGCGAGCGGGGAGAGCAGCCATCGGGTAGTCCAGAAGGGACACCTAAAGGAGCCAATCAGGAGGGGGTGGGCGGACAGGGAGGCGGGATGGGGAGGGCACCAGGAAGAGGCTGCAAGGGGACGGGGGAGGAGGAAAACACACTACACGCTCGGAGCGCTGGAAGAAAGAAAATTTTACAAATTAAACAATTTCAACTCACTCGAGGCCCTGGATGGGCTGGCAGGGAGTCACTCCTGCACTGGGCTGCCCGGCGAGCTGCTCTCAACCCCACAGCTCTGCACAAAGAGGCGAGCGGGGAGAGCAGCGGTGGGGTAGTCCAGAAGGGACACCTAAAGGAGCCAATCAGGGGGGGGTGGGTGGGCAGGGAGGCGGGATGGGGAGGGCACCAGGAAGAGGCTGCAAGGGGAGGGGTGAAGAGGAAAACACACCACACGCTCGGAGCGCTGGAAGAAAGAACATTTTACAAATTAAACAATTTCAACTCACTCGAGGCCCTGGATGGGCTGGCAGGGAGTCACTCCTGCACTGGGCTGCCCGGCGAGCTGCTCTCAACTCCAGAGCTCTGCACAAAGAGATGCGGCAGTAGCGCTATTACCGCCGCATTTAAGGGTCCACCAGATCATGGCTTTGGCGGATTTCCCCCCAGCTTTGAGCTGGGGGGAAATCTGTGGCAAAATTGCCGATTTTCAGCGTGATTACCACCGGCGGAAAATCCGCCAGCGGTAATAGCGCAAATTTTCCCCATTGGGCCCAAAGGGGAATGAGGAATTCCCGAATGGGCCCAATGGGGAATGGGCAATAACCCTTAAAGATGAATCAGGGATATTATGATCTCTGCGTAGTCCTCAACAAACTTTCTACTGTAATTAGTCAGTTCAAGGAGGATCATTAGGTCCCGCAGAGTTGTGGGGTCTGTCCATTTCTGGAGTGCTTCCACTTTCTTTTCCTGGGGACAGAGACCCTGAGGAATAATCTCATGTCCCAAGAAATTTACATAGGTTCTACACCACTGTGCCTTTTGAAAGGAAGGTTTTGCTCCGGCAGCCCTCAAATGTGTCAGAACATAACGGACCTCCGCTATGTTTTCCTCCACAGTTGAGCTTTTGATGAGAACATCATCTACATAGGCCAGGTTACCCCTTTCACCCAGGTTTGGCATGGCCTTATGTAGACAAATGTTGAATTAATTGCCGGAGTTGATGTATCCGAAGGGAGTCCGGGTCCATGTGTACTACGGACCCCCAAAGGTGAAGGCCAGCTTGTATTGGTCCTCACTACTGACAGGTACAGTCCAGTACCCATTGGTCAGGTCTATTGCAGTGAATACCTGTGACCCCTGGATCTGGAACAGCCCTTGGTCAATGTAGGGAAGAAGCCATCGGGAAGTATGGACCCGTTTGTTGAGCTCCCTAAGTCGGCGCAGAGTCTTGTGGGATGTTTTTACCCATGCATCCAAGCCCTACCATAAAACTGTGCATTACTGGCATTGAAAACATCATGACGGCCAGAACTCCCCAGAAAGTGCACAGGGAAAACATGAAGAATAGGCTGCCACCCATTTTTGCCTATGTTGTGAGCACAGGAGGGCACTGCCTAAAACCACCATTCGGCTACACACACAGTAGCCTGAAACCATTGGGAATGGCAATGCTGATTGCCAAAAGCAACCCAGAACTGTGGGGAATTCATTTTCTTAATGTCAAAAATGGATGCAGTACGGGTGCTCACCACTATCAGAAAGCCGGCGTTTTAAAACCACCAGACCTTTGTGTAAAACTGAACAAATGAACCCAAACCAGGCCAAGGAAAGACTTGCTAAGAGGTGGATACAATGTAAAACTATATTCTGAAATGACTTGAAGGAACTAACTATTTAATGTATACATAAATAAATAGCTGGGGATGTCAGCAGCTTAAGTGAAATTGGACTAAAACCACTAAAATCAAAATGTTTAAATTAAATGAGTGACCTACTTTTGAGTGTCAAATAGTTTGCCACTGTTAAATGTCATGGTTTTGAACTTAGAATCAGCATTCTAGCTGCATGTGTAAAAATTGTAAGGTTGATTTAAACTGGGAACAAACAGGACGTTTAGCTGAAGCTTGGCTTAAAGAAATTGAATTCTGCCTGACAACTACCCCCGACAGGAGTTGAACTGGCTCAACAACTCTTCCCAGGCCTGGCTGCATCCTGCTGCCCCCACCAAAAGGAGATCACACCTCTCTGATTGAATTAAGGGAGGGGTACCTGCAGACTGCAGGAAGTTGAACAAAGCCCTGTCCTGGGCTCAGGCAAATGTTATATTGTGGGGGGTCGTAAAATGGCTTCCTCTTGGGAGAAACTGGGAGGGGCAGTGCCTGTGAGAGCCAGCTGAGCTTGGGGGAAGTGGATAAACCAGAAATTCCACAATATGCTTTGGAAAACCACACCCCTTTGGGGCCAGAGTATGATTTTAAAAAGATGGATAATTCACAGTGCGGACTTGTCAAAATTATATAAATAACACCATCATTCGTGTGATTTTTCTGTGCACATTTTAAGAGGTGTTAGGACCCTGTGGTATGTTCCTGGGTATAGTAGCCGAAAAAAGGTTGTTACTCCAAAATGTATGCATGTTAACAATCTGACACTTTATCATCTGTAACCCATATCCCTGGTGCACATTTGTGTAAAATCTGGAAAGGTTTAGAGGTCGGTATCTGGATGAAAAGGGGAGAATTCTGTCATCAGTGGACACAACATCGTACAAAGACAGGGATCGGATGGTTTGGTGCTACAGAAAATATGTTAACTGGACCTATAATATGAGAAAAATTGTACATAGATAAATATGTATTTGGATCAGAAATAGATTTGTGTGCAATTTGACAAGGGGAGGTTCCTCTGACCATAAAACCTACAGCATCACTCTGACACTCCAATTCTTTCCCCCAATCAAGGAAGAGAGGAGGAACGGGCCAATGATAAGTGAGAGGGGCAGGCTTAGCTAGGCCCAGGCACACACCCATTTTCAAAACACATAAAAGGAACATTGAAACCCAGGTAGGGACATTCACTTTCCACTTTCTTGCGGGACGCTTTGCCGGGAGACTTCAGACTTCACATCCAGAGATCCAGACTTCAAATCCATCAATCTCCAGAGACCAGAAATTAACTCCAGAATTTGTAGCAGAGAGGCCTGAATCCACAAGCTGAATCCTCTTCAGCAGGCCTCAAAACCAACCAAACTATTCAACAGCCGGGCGAGCTGTTTGAAATCGTTGCCAATAACTTTTGCAATAACCTGTAGCAGTATCCAGAAAGCAGTGCTGTATCCGGAACCAGAGAGAACCAGACACCAGACGCTGTGAGCAGAACCGCCAGAAGTCCCGTTCAATCTGTTGACCAGATCCGTGACGAGGCCCATTCCTGTCCAAAAGATAGTGTGAGTACTCTAGGACTGGGCCAGACTAATCTCTTAGTTTAAAATAATCAAATTAAAACTATTTTAACCTATTTAGAACTACCTCATAGGAATTGTGTGTGTCATTCTGTCCTTTTTAAAGCTGAAAACTGTCATCTGCCATTTTGAACTTTTAAATTTCAATTTTTTTGAACCGTTTGTGCTAGGAGCGAAATTTAAATTTTATCTTAAAGCTAAGATTCCAGGCTTTCCAAACGACTTCCTACTCCTTATAGTGCCTCCGTAATTACGCTCGACGCGCGCGATTAAATTTGTCGCGATTTGACATTTTGCACAATTTCAGCCACGTGTAAAAATCAGCAGCTCCTTGCTTTCCTAAAATTCATTTTAACCTGCTAGTTACTCATAGAGCATTGCGAAAGTGAGCCTGAACTAATATAAACTAGATATCACCCACCTGAACCTCTAGAGGGAATTAAAAGCCTTTTAAACACATTTCTCACTTCATTGTCATCACATTCAAAGCATTTTGGGCCTGTGTTTTAAAATCATACCTGTTTTTCTCTAAGCTTGCTAGGGGGGAACTGCGTTTAGTATTGCATTTTGTTGGGATTCTTGAAGACTGTGTGCTTTCCTTCCATTTCTTTCATTGCATAGGAGGGGGGGTGAATTGCCAGAGAAAAAGTGATTATATTACCTTTTGCTATAATCATATCAAGTTATTTCCGTACTGCATTTTATTCCTCATTGCTTTTCCCTTGAAACCATAAAAGTATTTTTGCTGCCTTATCCATCCTATACCAACTCCTCTTTGATTGTAAAGAAGTGTGCTAGTGTCAGATTACCCATTGTTGATCAACATTATATTCATAAGTGTGATATCAATTATTAATTTATTATAAAAGTGTGATATATATATATATATTGTTTCATTTTTTCAAATAAACCTTTTACATTTGCAAAACAAGCCTACTTCTTGGCTCAGTGGGGTCAAGGGGGATTCTAAGAGAGGGGTGTTATACAAGGGTTCATCATCCAGATTATAACTTGCCATAAACATATATAAATAAGGGCTTCCCTTGGGCATCCCAGACAAGGCACTGACTTAGTGGGATTGCTTGATTGGAGTTACTTACAGTCTCGACTGGCCGTTTGGCTTCAATATCCCCAGCACCAGATTATTGAAGGTGCTGTGGTCTGGACGGATTATCCCACGGGACTCAAGGTTCTTAATTATTTCAGTAAGGGACTTCATTGATGCGAGAGGCAAGCAATATTGCTTCACAAACACTGGAGTCATGCCAGGGTCCGTAGGAATTGTTGTAGTGTGGATGTCAGTGCGACCACAGTCATATGAGTCCACCGCAAAGAGATCTTGAAAATCCAAGAACACTTCTCTCAATTTTTGCCTTTGTTCCAGAGTCTCACAGGCATCGACTAGGTTGACTCTCTCTTCAACCATCTGCCTGAAGCCCGGAAAGACTTCTGGTTTTGCTATCTCAGCGGCCTCCTCCAGCTGGGTGGAGAAGTCCCTGGTCAGAGTGCTGATTTGTAGTGGTGTCAGGTGGGGAAGGCAGTCCACACGGATCTGGAAAATCACCTCATCCCTCCTGAAGTCACAAGTCACATCTTCCTTACCATAAGGGCAGGAAGTGTATACCAGGAAGTTCCCCCCATGCCGGGTAAAGTTCATGTTTGGAGTTGTGTTGTCATCACTTGCACTGTGAAAACAGTCCTTGGGGATTGGTCCTAACAGTTCATTACCTAAATCTATGGAAAAATGACGGTCATCAACCACCATTCCAATAATGGTGCCTGCGTCTAGAGTGATACTCTTTAATTAGCTCTTATCCACCTCTATTGGAATGGTGTCATGTTCTAAATTGACTAGTGGTGTTGGGTTTACCCCCAACCCTTGCTGTTGGTGAGAAGCATTTAGATGAATATAGGCATCAGGGTTTTTCAATTTCTGTCCTCTTTTAACTTTCACTTCCAGGGAGAATTGTCGGGTCCTTTCTGGGATGGTAACTTCCCCTCCTATCTGAATTTCAACTGCATAAGGCAGCAGATAAGCTGACCTAAATGCTTTCTCTGGGTCATCAAAGCCCATGGGATTATTCGCTAATCGGGGCCAAGCTTTGAAGTTTATTAGGTCCAAACTAATGGCAAAGTGATTGAGAATGTCACTGCCTAAGTAAAAGGCGGTAGTGACGTCTCGCACAACCCAACAATTATGTACTATGCTCTTGTTGCCTATGGAGATTTTGAGCATACACCTGCTTGGCAGGAGATGTTTGGAGTTGGGTGTTTCCAGATCCATTTCCCATTTGTCTATCAGTTTCAATGTGGGAATGGTTGGATCTTTTGGGAGTTGGCAGAACATGGCTTCGCTGATGAAGCCCTTACCGTTGTCCACACACAGTCGGGCGAGAACAGAGTCCTTCCCTTCATTTAACTGAACAGGGATGAACAACTGCTCTCCAATTTGCTGAATATCAGCCAGGCTTTGAGCTGATTTCTCATCTTTCTGGACTATAGGATTGGGAATGTCTGATTGTGGATTGGTAAACAATTTCAAAGTGTTTCCTTCCAGTGTGGAATGCCACCTTAAACTGGAAGGAAGGTTGATTTTCAGAAATAGAGAGGACCCCCCATCACCAGTTTGTTGTCCTACTGCTATTACTGTCACGTCTGGTATTTGGTTGTTCTGGAAGTGAAATTCTACTTGGTCAGATTTTTGTTCAACCATGTGGCAGGTGCCGTTTAAACTAACATGGTTGACGCTCTGTTTTAATTTTATCGGTCAGTTAGTCTGGGTCCAGAGGACCTTGTTTACACAGTCTATTAGGGGTGACAACCTTCGCAGGTGGTCATTCCCTAGTAAACAAGGGGTGCCATCTGGAATCACAACTATGACCGGGTGCTTCACCTTGTGTCACCCAATTTTAATATCCAAATCCGCAGTCCCCTCAACGGGAATTTCCTTCCCGTCAAAGTTCTGAAGTTGTCCAGGAAGAAGGGTGAGAGGAATTTGGTAATTCTCCCCCCTTCCTGAATTAAGTTTATCAAAGGCCTTTTTGGACAGAAGGGTAGCTTGGGATCCAGTGTCCACCAGTTCCAAAATTGTACCCTGCCCCTGTATTTGGACCGGGGCATTAAATCTTCCCTCCTTCTCCACAAGGGGGCACAGATAATGTACATTTTTGGACAACTGGTGGGTTAGTTTTCTAGTTTTGGACACTGATAGGGAGGTGATTTGGGCAGAATTCTGTGGGGAGTCTTGGAAATCTGCAAAGAAAGGGTGGCAACTTGGCAGTCACCAAGATGGGTTTGAACCAGGGGATTTTCATGTTTTTTTTTCTGGGGGTGGATGATGGGCGACGCTAGCTACGTCCCCACATCTCCCCAGTCTTGATTTGGATCCTTTGGGACACATTTTTCCTTGGGAGGAGTTCCCCCATCTCTGAAGGAGAAGAACCTTTTCCCAGGATCCTCTGAGGATCCCTCTCCTTCAAATTGGAAGATTTGTACCTACTCCTCAAAATGGGTCTGTTTGGGTTCTTTGTTTCTCCTACCCCCACCCCCCCTCTGCTCCTTGGGTGGCAGACTTTCAGGAACAGGAGATTTTGGTTCTGGTTCCTGGGTTTCCAGGGGCTTTCTACAAGTGGGGAAGCAAGCTTCCTCTAAGGCTTTACACCCCCCTTCCCCTTGTGGCTCCTCCCTGGGAACCAGTGGATTGTCGGGGTTCTGCCCCTGTCATTGTTCTGGAGCATCAGGTCCGGAGTTTGAGGCATTCTGCACCGGCATGCTCATTTGAGGGTTCTTTGAGCCCTCAGCATGCGACCCAGATCCTGTGCCATGTTTTGGACCTGGCGCTCTAGCTGTGACACCCGCTCAGGCTGATACGGGGTTCTCATTTCTCCCCTGGGTTGATCCCGGGAAGGGTAGCTATCCCTTCTCTGAAAATACCCTGGGTTTGGAAAATTTGGATACCCCTCCACCCTTGGCCTCCCCTCTCCCGGATTGGGTTATCTGGGCTCAGGAAAGTGGGGAAAGAAGGATGGATTGTTCTGGGGTTGAAAGTTGTGTGGGTACCTGGGGAAGAAGTTCTATCCAGGAATTGGGGAATTCCTGCCCTCCTGGGGGAAGTGAGGAGGGAAGTTCCCTGGGTTAGCTGGTGCTTGGTTGGATCCCCCCCTTGGGCTGGAGGTGTCCACACATAACCCTGGATGGGTCTGTTCCCCTTATAGCAGGGACGTATGTAGTCAGGGGAGTGAGGGGTCCCATTTGTGGGACTACCTCCTTGGCTCCCTGTCTGTGACTGTCCCAAGGGTCTTCTGGGCTTGGGATTGCTCTGATTTTGTGCAGGTGGGTTTTTAGGCCCCCCCCATTTCCAAATCTAAAATGGGGGCAACCTTCACCTCTGACACCTTAGCAGCAGCAGGGGTGTTGGTTGTTTTGGGGCTTTTAGGATTATTTTTGTTTTGTATGGGCTTTTGCACCTCATACATTTGTGTGGCCTGTTCAATGACCCAGTCTAGTGATCTCTTCTCGTGAAAATCTCTCACTAGCTGGGTCATGATGTACTTGGGGAGAGCGTGGAAAAAAGTATTGACAAATTCTTTGCTGTCTGTGTGCACCCTTCTGGTGGTCTGTGCAAAGGCATGGATCCTCCCCACATTGCAAGTTGTGGGCTGCCTTGCGAGCCTCCTGAGGATTTCTGTGTAAAAATGCTTCAAGATGGCTGCACTATAGGTGGACCATCTAGAATGATTTTGGTCCTCAAGCCCCGCAAAGAATCTGGAGTATTCTGGTGAGAAGGTCCATTTCACATATTGAATACAGCTTTGGCTGTCCTTCAAATGGAAAGTTTCCATCATCTGCTCAAAGAGCTCTAAGTGCTCCCAGATAGAATACTTAGCACACTCATGATAGGGCGTAATGATGCTCCTTATCGCCTTGATTTGCTTTAAGGGGTTCTTAAGCATGGCCCTTTTTGCATTATTGGCCTTCTTGGTTCGGGTAACCCTGGTCCATTCCTCCTCATACTCAGAGGCACTGCTCCCAGCGGTGCCCGTCTGGACTTCTAGGCTCTCCTGGATTCTGCGAGCCTGGGAATGGCTTGTAGAATGTGGGGACCTAGTCTCCTGTGTCCTGGAGTGCGCAGAGGAGTCTTCTGATTCCTCCTTGCTCCCAGGATTTGATGGGTACCCCCCCACCGTCCTAGCTGGGCAGAGGTTTTCAGGATGCCCTTAGTGGGCCTACTCTCATGGAGTTCCCCAGTAAATTTCACAGTACTTGGGTACCGATACCCAGATGCCCGCCCATCCATTCCTGGTAGGTGCTGGTCTATGAGCCCCATTATTCTGATTGGATTGAATTCTGCCATCCCCGTGGCCCTTGGCTCATGTGCGCCAGTGCTCATGGTCGTGGCAGAGTCCAGGGATTGGAAGAGGTGAAGGACTCTGGTACTAGGGTTCCTGAGGTTATGGTCAGGTGTTTCCCTTTCCCAGCGAACCTCATCTTTATCAGCCCCTGCTCCCTGTTGCCATGTAAGAACCTGAGCTTTCTGTTCCTCAATCAAGGCCTTACTAGTCTCCATCAATCTCTCTTGCATGGCTACCTGTCTGTGGAGCCTGTCATTGTTCTCACAGAGAGCCTCATTTTCTCTCTGTGCTTCCTGGGTTGTTTTTGAGTACTGGGTCAGTCTTTGCTGCAGGAGGGTTACCTCCTGAGTCCTGTCTATACTGGCCTGGTCCTTCTTTGCCAGAGCCTCTTCCACCCTCCTGGTGTGCTCTAACAATTTTTTATGGTCTTTTTGGAGGTCACCCAGTCCCTGGAGGGCCAGGTGATTTTCTTCCAGTTTCTCTTTTAAATAGCAGACTTCCTGGCCTAAGGTGTCCCTTTCCTGAGCAAGAGCCTGCCTCTGTGCCGCCAGGTTGTCCCTCTGTCTTTGAAGCGCACCAGCTTTCTGGCGCTCTTCATCAAATTCTGCCTGAGTGTCCAGGTCTTTCAGGATTCATTTATTGCTCTCCTCTTTCTCTCTATCTAGGTAGCTTTGCAGGGTGACTACCTGCTCTGCGCATGCCCTGTTGAAATGTATATGTTGCTCCAGCTTTTTCTGGCTCTGCAGTAGGGAGTCCAATCTTTCTTGGTACTCCTTCTGCAGGGCCAGTATTCTGGTATCCTGGTCTGCCTTTTCCTGCTGCAGGATACCCATGTTCTCTTTTATTTTGATTATGTACTGCCTACTTTCATTTTCAGACTCTTGGCTCCTCTGTAGCCTCTGCTCAGCAGAGTCCAGATCAGTCTGGGCCTTTCCTAATGCCTGCAGTTGCTTACTTGCCAGATCTTGGCCTTCAGCATATTTATCCTGTATTGCTCCAATATATAGGTATAGATATGCACCTATTTTGGCAATCTTGTTTTGCTCTTCCTTTGCCTTAGTGGCCATATATAGTTCACTCAGGGCCATAAGTAATGGACCCTGATCTTGCCATATATCTAACCCTGTTGCAGTGATCTGTTCTGTGACTGCCTGCAACCACACATTCTGATCCTGCTCTGTCCATTCACCCCTTACAAATAGTTTATGCAATAGGTGTTCTCTAGCCATATTGATCTCTACCAAAGTCGCCATTCTGGAAATATGAATTTCCTTGCTGTCTTACAGAAGTTTTCTTTTATTTTTGCAAAACAGACCGATTCCTTAGAGCGTTCCCTTTTGAGGGGTGCTTTTCACAGTGTAACACAGCGTGGTAGCCCAACAGGATTTATGTTCCCTGTCAGTTAGCACACTGTATTAAGCTGTCACAAGTGGTATATCTAATTCAGAAATCCAGCGCACGAGCCCCCAATCTGTAAGTGATTTCAACCCAGCACTCCACATAAGTCAATGCCTAGCGTGTGATGCCCAGCTGGAACCTTTAATTATATATTTTTATGTCTAAAGTTCTTTTTTTTCTGAATGATGTACCCTTATATCACGCCCCTCTCTTAGTATCCCGCCGGTCTCACTGAACCAAGAAGTAGGTTGTTTTGCAAAGTTAAAAGATTTATTTTATGAACTTGAACAATATATATATATAGATATCACACTTTTATGAATTTGAACAATATCTATATATCACAGTATTGATATTTATACAATGATCACCAATGGGTGATATTACAATCAACCATCTCTTTAATCAGTAGGAGTATGGATGAGAAGAATACTGTAGCATAGAATAAAACTTTGTATGGGTTCAGTCAAATGCAATGATAGGAAATGAATGCAGCACAGAAATAAAACTTGATATGAATTCAATCAAATGCAATGTAATCACTCTTTCCCCCTGATACTACTCAATCCCCCCTAATATGCAACATAGAAATGGAAGGGGAGAAAGCAGGTTTCAGGAATAAACACTCTACAAATGCAGTTTCAATCCCAATTCCCCCAGAAAGCTTAGAGGAAAACAGGAATAATTTCAAAACAGGTCAATTGCTTTTGAATGTGATTTTAAATGAATGGGAAAAATACTAAAAATGGATTTAATTCTCTAAATTGGATTCAAAACTAGTTGGAGCCGCTTTGTATAGCTAAAACACTAGCAACGAGGATTGAATGACTGGCAGATAGGAAACTGAATTCAGAGGTTGAGTGCAAGAAATAGCTATTTTACATGTGATGCAATTGAGCCAAATGCAGATTTGCAGCAAACTTTTCAGCGTGCGAGAAACGCGATTACAGAAAAACTACAAGGAGTTGGAATGCGGTTTTAGGTTTGTTTGAAAGCTGAGGATGTACGGTTCAAAAGTTATGAAGGTGTTAGTAGAGGTCAAATTTATTTTTAGAAAGAGTCAATGTTTTCAAATGAAAGATGCGCTTTTGAATATTACAAACAATAATTTTCTTGGCACTAAGGAGGCTATGAAGATGCAAGATATCCAACAGTACAGCCACCAGAACAGGGCACCTCTACTCTGACATCTGCCCAACAAAACACTTGTCTTTCTCCAGCAAATATATTAGCGCAAAGATGATATTATCACTACAATTAGCAAAGACTATATGGATGAGGGAAAGATTCAGAACTGACAAAAGAGCTTCTACAATGCAGTCTGGATATGTTGGAATGGGTTGGATGGGATTACTTAAGGATACGAGATTGGCTATGAACAATTCTATGCTAAATACTCACAACTATGGTTTTGGAATATGCCCGTCAGGATTTGGTCAAAGGGTTTGGACTGGAATTCTGCTCACCCACCAGACAGGATTCAGGCACCCGGTTCTGCACTCAGCACGGCAATCTGGTCTCTGTACGGCACTCTGGACTGGATCTGACGGGTTGGTTCTGGAGTTTACAGCTATCTGGTTTCAGCTCTGCTCTACTGGTTTGTATCTGTGGGTTCCAGCTGTTCAATTATGGTGTGCCCCTTGTAAGTCTGGGGTTAAAATGAGGTTGCAAGATTTTAAAGGCCAGCTGAGAAGGGTTCAGCTTTGGAATGAGCCTTCTGCTTTCAGAGTTCTGGAGTCTTGGATCTGGGTTCTCCTACAGAGCGCTTCACCAGTAAATCAGTTGATGGGTGAATGTGTGTGTGTTAGGTCCTAAAACAGTTCCTATTTATCTATTTCCCAAAGGGGTGGATAGTCTGATTATACCAAACCCACCCTCTAGGAATCCGATTGGTCAGTGGATTCCCCCTCTCCTGATTTGAGAAGGAAACCTAGTGTCATAGTAATGCTGCAATTTACAATCCAGGGAAAAACCTCCCCTTTTTTTCTACACAGAAAATCTATTTTTCATAGAAAGCATATCTACAATATCACCAACTTGCTAATAATACATATTCACATCACAGTTATAATAGAGCACGTATCTGTCCGAGTCCCATTTTCTTGAGAGTTTTGGTTCCAAACTGACAGTTTTTCGCGCTTTTGGTTGGTTACCCAGTGTCAGATCTGTACACATTTTTCCACATACATGTGCATGACATCTGGGCATAATCCTGTAAACTTTCATATTCCTAGCATGATCACAATTGCTTCAATATCAAGATTGTAGTAGTCCGGTCTCTGAATATCGCACAGGATACAGAGTAGTTTCAAACTGTGAGCAGCATTTTCATATTAACAACCTATAAAATACAGATTTTTCCAAACTGTTCACAGTTTTCTACGAGTCTTTTTCCAAAAAGATATTTCCTTGGAATTTCAGATACACATATCAGCCTAGCTCCGCCTCCAAGGTTTGGCTGGGCCAAGAGCAACCTGAGCCTCTCTTCTTTAGCAGTTGGTTTCTGTTGACGTCCAAATTTGCATTTCCTTTCAGTCAAGGGAGTCGTTTGTCTACACTCAGAGCAACAGGCCAAGATCTTCTCCCACTTCCATTAACAACTCAATGCCAGTTCCTGAGCAGAGAGCAGGAGGAAGATTCCTTTGTTTGGGGAGAAGCTGTGGAATGTCTTTGAATTCCAGTGTGGCTGCCATTAGTTCACTTTAAAACACTGTTTAAAAATGGTCTTTTCTAAAATAGAATTTACATTTTCTATAAATATCCACACAAATCTCTTCATTCCAGTCTTTTTAAAACATATAATTTGAATTGTAGCAACCTATATGGCTTTTGATGGCAAGTCTCTTCTTTTCTACAATTTGATTTTAAGACACAAGTTTTAAACTGATAGTATAGGCAAATGACAGCTTGGATACAGGCGAGTGGCGGTACTGCGCCCATATCTGGCATATTTCTCCAAGGCAAACACCTTTTGAATCTGGATTTTTTTTAATGATGAAACGTGTTTCTCCTGTCATTGTGCTTATGGGGATTCCTTAAATAAGGTGATGGTGAACACCCCAAAAGGATGTTGGATCTTCCCTGCTGTTTGGGAGCCATGATTTTGCACTTTCCACAGCCAAGGACAAACAGATTTTAAAACACTTCTGGGTTTTCCTTGGAATGTAGCACTGCCTTTTAAAGCAGTTTTATTTTACTCTGTGGGCAGCCCAATGATAGGTTTTGGCAGTGTAGTCTCCTGTTTTACCACTGACATAGGCAAAATGGATTGGCGGCCTATTTTTCAGGTTTCTCTGCGCACTTCTCAGTGATTGTTAGTGCGCATAAGGCTTTCCGTTGCCCATTTTGTTGTTTTTGATGAAAGCCTCACACAGTGATGTTGCAGGGCAGAGCCAGTGGGTCAGAACATCCCATAGGCCTCAGGCAGTTGGTGTGAAATACCCTGGCGGCCTCCTTAGGATTGTCTAAGTACACCAAATAATTGATGTCTCCAAGTTTTCCCACAATCTTGAAGGATCCAATCCATTTGTCCTGCAAGTCCCTCTTGTTTGTAGGTACCATAACTAGAACTAGCTGGTCTTGAATAGACTTAACCTCTGGTCATGTCAATGTTTAAACAGAGCCTGAACTGCTTTCAAGTTATCAGAAGCTTCTGTCATGTGTGTCATTCTCCTTTGGTGGCCTAACACATAGTCAGTGACTCTCACTGGCTTGTGGGAAGGAGCACTCTCCAACCCAACCTTGATTACGGCCAATGGACCTCTATCCGGATGACCATAGAGTAGCTCAAAGGGGCTGAAGTCAACCCCTTCTTGAGGGACTTCTCTATAAGCAAAGAGAAGGCATGTCAGTAGAAGTTCCCACTTTCTTCTAAGGGGTTCTTCTAAGGCACCTATCATGCTCTTCATAGTTCTATTAAACCTCTCTACCAATCCATTGATTTGGGGATGTAGGCTGTTGAGAACTTTTCGGTCACTCCACAGTTTTTCCACATGGCCTGCATGTAGAGGGACATAAAATTGGTCCCCCTGCCTGAGATATCCTCCTTAGGAAAACCTATCCTGGTAAAAATACCAAGGAGGGCCTTAGCCACTGCCTGAGCAGTATGATATAATATGATATGATATGATGTGATATGATATGGCATTTATAGCGTGCCTATACACAAGAGTTTCAAGGTGCAACGAGGGAAGGGAGGGGAAACAGAGGGAAGACAGATAGCAATCCTACTAGGCCAGGTGAAATTGAGATCGCTCAAGTGCAGTGGAGGGGGGAAGGGGAAAAGTGCATGGGATGAACAGTGAATTAATGAGGATAATAAATAGAATAAATAGGCTAAGAAGTGCAGCCAGCTGGTGGCAAGTGCAAGAGTAAGTGCAGACATCAGGTATCAAGTGCTAGTAGGGGCTGTAGGGATACAGAAACAGTCCCCGAGCACAAGAGTTGCCATGGGAGCAGTGCAGGTGTGCAACTGGTGGGGGGAGACCTGGGCCTGAGATCAGAGGGCAGCCAGGTAAACCAGTGCAGTTTCAGATTCATCCAGGGGATCAGCAAGGGAGAGGGAAGAGAAGGCGGAAGCAAAGAGGAAGGTCTTGAGGTGCTTCCAGAACCGGAGATGGTTCTCCTCAAGTTTCAAAGAGGCAGGGAGTCTGTTCCAGAGGGAGACCCCAGCAGAGGAAAGGGATCTACCACCATCTCGCTGTTTGGAGAAGCGACTGACTCTGAGGGAGTTGGAGGCAGATGAGCGAAGTGCTCGAGAAGGAAGGAAGATATTTAGGGAGAGAGAGTTGAAGGTATTGCGGTTCCAGGCCGCAGAAGGCCTTGTGGACAATGCAGAGGGTTTTGAACTTAATCCTCGCCGCTACTGGGAGCCAGTGCAAAGATTTCAGTCCTGGAGAGATACGGTCCCTGGGCAAGTCTCGCAGTCCTGTTTTGGATGAGTTGTAGAGGGTAGAGAGTGGAGGCAGGCAGATTTAGAAAGAGGCTGTTGCAGTAGTCCAGCCTAGAGAGAACCAGGGCATTGGAGACAGTGAGCTTCTGGGGGAAGGAGAGTAAAGGAAGAACACCTCTGAGGAGGTGCAGCTGGTAGTGGGACTTCTTAGAGACATCAGAGATGTGAGGAGAGAAGGAAAGTGTGGAGTCAAAGATGACACCAAGGTTTTTGGCCTCACAGGTGGGAGCAGGAAGAGGGCCAAGAGCGGCCGGCCAGAGAGAGACAGGGAAGGAGGGAGCAGGAGGGAGCAGGAGTGCCAATGAGGAGAAACTCAGTCTTGCTGGCATTGAGGCAGGGATCATTGGTGGCACACCACTCCTGGATGACGGACAGACAGTTAGAGATGAGAGAAGGAGAAGAGGTGGCTGAGGGGAGCTGAGTGTCATCCGCATAGCACTGAAAGGTGGGGCAGAGAGTGGCTATGCGGCGGGCAAGAAGTGACAGGTATTGGTTGAACAGCCAGGAAGAGAGGTTAGACCCCTGGGGAACACCACAGGTAGATGGAGGAGAGGAAAACCCCAGTAGGACTTGGGAGGTTCGATCAGAGAGGAAGGAAGTCAGCCATGCCAGGGCCTGATCGGTGATATCAAGGTTATTACAGAGACACTTGAGCAGGATGGCATGGTTGACTGTGTTGAAGAATAGAGATCAAGTAAGATGAGGAAACAGGGTGTGTTTGAATCAAGGTTGGAGAGCAGGTCTTCACGGATGTTCAGGAGAGCAGTTTCTGTGTTTCTGGCAGCTCTGAACCCAGACTGGTGGTCATGGGGACAGCCAAAAGATTTTGAGTGTAGATTATGCTGTGAGATGGCCAGGGTTTCCAGGATTTTGCCCAGGAAAGGAGTGATGGAGATGGGACGATAGTTAGCCGGGCAGGAGGGGTTGGCATAGGGTTTCTTAAGAAGTGGGTGCACAAGGGAGTGCTTCAGGGGGAGGGAAAAGACTCTGGTGGTGAAGGAATGGTTTCAGAAATCAGACAGAGCAGGATCCAAGGTATCAATGTGGTCCTTGATGGTTTTGGAGGAACAGGGTTGAACCTGTTTTGATGAGACTTTCATAGATCGGACTTGTCTAGAAACCTCTTCAGGGGAGAACAGGGGAAAGGCAGAGAAGCATGGAGGAGAGGTGGCCGAAGAAGGGCCAGAGGAAGAACAGGGAGTGGATAGAGGAGGAGAGGAGGAAGAGAGAGTGGACAGGATGTCCTGGGTTTTAGAGATGAAATGAGAAGCCAGGGCAGTGCAAAGGGCTTGGGAGAGGATAGGAGAGGTAGATACCGCAGCAGGATTGGCCAGCTCCTTGCAGATTTTAAAGAGTTTGGCCTAGTTGTTAGATGCCGCAGAGACACAGGCTTGGATGTGGGCTCTCTACTTGGTGCGGACAGAGAGCCGGTATTGCCTTTGGAGCAGGCGGCAGGCCAGTTTGTCAGGGAATGTACCAGAAGCATGCCATTTCCTCTCAGCCACCCTGCACTTGCGTTTATGGTGACAAGGTCGGAGTCGTACAAAGAGTTACACACGTCTTTGGGCTTCAATCGGATTCTCATGACAGGGGTAAGAACATAAAGAGTAACATGTGTAGCAGAGTGGAGCATGGAAAGGGCTATGTCAGGGTGTGAGTCCGCCAAGGGGGGAGGAGAGGTGTGAAAGTGGTAGAAAAAGCCTCAACTGACCCGTGCTTCATGGGTTGGATAACCGTGAAGTTAGGTGGCAGTGTTGGAGTTGGCTTGGCCTGGGGGTAGAGACGGTGAGCTGGGAAGAAAGGAGAAAGTGACCACTCCAGGAGAGAGGAGTGGTCAGAGGGGATGATAGGGGAAGGTCTGAAGATATCAGAACATCCAGAGTGTGCCCTGTATAGTGAGTCGGTCCAAAGCAGAGAATAGAGAGTGAGAGGGAGTCGCAAAGGTCACGAAAGAGTCCAGTGGAAGGACAGGAAGTATCCAGATGGATATTGAAGTCTCCAAGAAGGAGGAGTTGAGTGGTTGAGACCAGGAGGGAAGAGGAGAGGTCTGCCCACTCAGAGAGGAAGGTGGAGGTCTGACCAGGTGGCCGATAGATGGTAGCCACAGTAAGGGAATCACCAGAAGAGAGAGAGAGCCTACAGATGAGGGATTCAAAAGAAGAGTAGACCTGGGTAGGAATGACAGAGGCAAGAATCCACTCAGGGAAGATCAGGCTACACCCCCTCCAGAACGGTTCGACCTGGGCACAGAGAGGATCTTGCAGCCATCACGGAGGAGAGTGTCAAAGCTTCTGACAGAGCTGGCCGTGAACCAAGTCTCAGTGAGACCGAGGACATAGAGATCAAGTTCCTCCAGGAGACGGCAGATGTCAGAGGAGTGTTTCACGGCAGAGCGAGGGTTGAGCGTGGCAATATGGAGAAGGTTGCCCTCCTTGAAAGGCTTCCGGGGAGGGGTAAAAATTAGAGGTATGCCCTGCAGAGGTGTAGAAGCTGCCTGAGGGGGGGCTGAAGAGGAAGGTGGAGAGGGCAAGGACGCCAAGGAGGAGACACCAGAGGGAGGCGAGGAAGCTGTGGAGGGGAGAGGGGGGACAGCAGGAGAATAAAGAAAATTGATGAGGCGCGGGAAGTGTCTATCAAAGAGGAGAAGACTGGCCTGAGGGCTTTTGACCAAGATGGTACCATTCAAGTAAACATTAATGATGACTTTAGAGGAGTGGAAGGAGGCCAGGAGGGCCTCCCACCAGGTGCCATGATTGATGGGAGAAGAAGAAATGGGAGAGAGCACAGAGACCATATGAAGAGTCCATAGGTCTGGTGATGGAACGGCAAAGAGAATGTCGGTGAAGGTTTGCCTGGAGGAGGCACTGGTATAGGTGTCAGCGATAGTGAGGCCTGGTTTGGAGACCAGGATGTCCTTTTTAAACTTCTTCCTACCAGATTTTGTGAGGAGAGCAAGATAGTTGATAGAGTAACAGTTAGAAAAGATAGGAGAGACAGAGAGCACCATAGAGTCAGTAGGGAGAGAGGATGGGAGGAAGGGGGTGCAAAGTGGTTGGTAGAAAAACATGAGGGAAGGACAGTGGGCAGGGTGCAAGAAGGTGGGAGAGAGACAAGACAAGTAGACAGTTGGACAAAATGACAGGCACTTAGATAGTGGTAGAAGGTTTGCTAGATGAGTGCTATTGCGAGTAGGCGAAGCCACCGAATGGCACTACTTACACAATTACATTTTAAACATAGGAGAAAGAACACCTAAGTATGGAGGTCCTGAATAGTGGGGAAAAGGCCTAGGTTTCACAGTTCGATTTTAAACACTTTCACAATTCAATTTTAAACACTTTCACAATTCAATTTTAAACACTTTCACAATTCAATTTCAAAACATAGGAGAAAGAACACCTACGTTTGCGGGTCCTGAATAGTGGGGAAAAGGCCTAGGTTTCACAGTTCAATTTTAAACACTTTTGCAATTCAATTTTAAAACATAGGAGAAAGAACACCTAAGTTTGAGGGACCTGAATAGTGGGGAAAAGGCCTAGGTTCAATTTTAAACACTTTCGCAATTCAATTTTAAAACATAGGTGAAAAAACACCTACGTTTGAGGGTCCTGAATAGTGCAGAAAAGGCCTAGGTTTTACAGTTCAATTTTAAACACATTCACAATACAATTTTAAAAACATAGGAGGAATATGACCCAAGTACAAGAGTCTTCTATATGGTCAGGTGTGCAGGGTAGAGTAACAGTCCTCATAGGTATAGCTTCAGGATACCTGGTAGCATTGTCTACCACAATCAATATGAATCATTTGCCTGAAGATGTGGGAGGGTCTAAGGGACCAACAATGTTGATTCCTACCCTTTCAAAAGGGACTCCCACTACTGGGAGATGCACAAAAGGTGCCACGTTTTTGGCTCCACTCTTGCCAGAGGTCTGACAAGTGTGACAGCTTCTACAGAATGTATCTACATCTTGCACCAGTAGAAGTAAAGAGAAATCCTTTCCTTGGTCTTCTTAAAACTTAAGTGACCAGCTAAAGGAATCTCATCGGATAACTGTATAAACTGGGGTCTCACTTCCTGGGGCACTACAAGTCTTCTGTAGTCTCCTGGGGTAGAATCAATAGATTCACTATAGAGGACGCCATCCTTCCAGTGCAACCTGTGCTTTCCTGGCTCTTTCCCCTCTAGCTGGGTAGCTGCCTGTCGGCGAAGTCCTTCAAGAGTAGGACACTCTCTTTGACTTCTGCTGAAGTCTACCCTACAGAGGCCACCTTCTGCAAGCAAAGTCTGCGGCTCAGGATGGTCTTTAGGATCCAGAACTCCAACAGGGAGGCGGTCTTCTTCCAGCTCTGTGTCATCAGTAGCTGATTCACCATCTTCTGGTTGAACATCATACTCAGCCTCACCATGTGGAGGGGTCAAATGTGTGACCTCAGACTGTCCTCTTGGGGATGTCCTGGTTTTGTGCACAGGAGTGCTACTCTTCTTGCTTCCTTAGGGCTTGGGTTTCCCCTTTGTCTCTTTCTTCCTGGAAGTAGAAGGGTGTCCTTCCTGTGGACTGGGTGTTATAGGTTCCTCTGTAACAACCAATTGAGAGTCTTCTAAAGTGAGCTCTCTGGCCTTCATAGTCTGGTCCTGCTTCCTTTTACTGGGAGGCCGGGGGGTTCATGATACAACTCCAAGAGTCTTTAAGTCATTCCCCGATAGTACTCTACCAGGCACCTCACACTGAACACAGACAGGTATTCGTACAGTCATATTGTTGTACTGGATGAGAGTTGGTAGTGTTGGAGCCATCTGGTCGGGGCCTCCAGTAAGCTTAGTGGGGCCTTTGGGTGCCTTAGCAACAACCTCAGGTTTGAAAAAGGATTCATCCACCACTGTGATGCTGGCCCCAGTGTCTCTAAGGGCAGGTGTCTCCTGACCATTCACAAGTACACTGTGCTTGTAGTATTATTTTGTGTTATCTGGAATAGAGTTATAGACATCTAAATTCTGCTGCTCCCACAGACCCAGGGACACTAAAGAAACACTGGCTGAGACTCCAATGGGGTCTTCAGCCAATAGATGAAGGTTTCCACTTGCCATATGTACTTCTCCCTCAGGGATGAAGGCTAAGGAGGCAGTGTGGACCCCTAAAGATTTACCCTTGCATCTGGTATCCACTTTCACATGGTCAGTGGACCCACAAGCATATCATTTACAAAATGTTTTTTGGAATGGGGGTTTCTGCTGACCTTCCTCTGATTTGGCACCGGACGTTTCACTAACCTGACCTGGTTTCCCATGTGGTTTACCCTTCATATGTTTGTAGCCCTCTTTTGGATGGGAGGATTTCGAATTCTCTTTGTTATCTTTCTTGTGCTGTTTCCCCTCATCCTTTGTGTGATAGGCCCCAGCATCCTTGTGTGTGGCCCTGTTGGCAACCGACAAGTCAGCAGCTTTTGCTAGCTTCGTGGGATCAATCTCTTTTGAGACAGCCAAGTGCTGCCTCAGCTCAGGAGAGCAGGCGTCAAAAATAGATTCCAACAAAAATAGATTCTTCATTCCTTCAAAGGAGTTCACTCTGTAACCCTTAACCCAACCATCTACGTTTTTCAAACATTCTCACACCCAGGTATCCCAAGGGGTACCATCAGTCTTTCTGTGGGTCCTAAACCTCTTAAGGTACTGGGAAGGAGTTTTCCCAAATCTAGCTATCAAAGCCAGCTTCACATTTTCATATTACACTCTTTCATGTTCCCCCACCTCCATTACAGCATCAGTTGCAATCCGTGGGAGCCTAGAAAAAAGCCAAGGAATCAACTGACTACCTGTGAAAACCTGAATCCCATAATTGTATTCAAAAGCACCCAACCAATCCAAAATATCAAGTTTCACATCATACATACTCACTGCTTCTTTAGGTATATGAGGCATCATTGGACTGGAAGAGCTAGAGGGCTCTAGGATAGAAACATTTCCAAGAGACCATTTCTTCATTTCTAGAGCATGCTGCATTTCTAGTTCCCTAAGTTTGATGTCCTAATGTTAGGTTTCAGCTTGGATTTGTATGAATTCCAACTCAAGTCTCAATCTCTCAAGATACACACATTCTGGAGTCAGTGATGGACCTTGTGGGGTCCCAGTGCCTAAAGGTTAAGGCAAAAGGGCCTGTTGAGGCAAAGAGGTGCTCCCTTCCTGGGACTCCTCTCCCTCTTCTGACTCTTCTAAGACATCAGAGTTAGACTCTGCATTATGATCCCCACTATCATTTTCCACATTTCCGGGGTTAGCAGGTGTGATAGGCCTACTATACAGACTTCGATGATTGAACAATCTTGAAATCAATTTATTTGTCTTTCCTTTAACAGGGAGATTCCTTATTTTACACATTTCTTTCAGTTGTTCTACTGTAAAAAAAATATCAGGGCTTTCTGATTGAAGTTATCCAAATTTGACATGTTACAATTGCTTTTCTAGTGGACCTTAGCATTGTGAAGGTTTTTAGTTGAACAGAAGTAAAGCAAATAGTGTAACAACTATGCAATAGATCCTATCTGCCTGCCACCAGTGTTAGGCAAGATTGTATGCAGTACCCTTTTGGGTGCACTACAACAACCCTGACCTCCTGGCAATAGGAAATCAACCTTTGGTATAAGTCTGTACTACACAGGTTGGTAGTGTGTTGAGCAGCCAGGCGTATCTCAAGAGTGGTCAATGTGAGCTGTAGGGGAGTTACAAAGAGATTCACAGTGACATGTAGTCAAATAAACTCTTACACACAAGGTTGCTTGAATAAAGAGCTATTAATTTATTTCAAGTCAGTTTGAGTAAGCCTTCTTCCGAAGCGGCAATATAATAGTAACACACACATAAATTCCAAAATACACAATCTGAGTTTCCCTAAATCAGCAAATACACATTTGGGATGGCAAACAGACACTTCCTACACCCTCAGGTGACTTCAATAGCTAGGACACTGTGGACATTAATATATCAATGTTGCATTTACGGCAATACTTAGGAGTGTGTCAAAGAAACTGATTATTAGAATAAAACAAAAGGTCTCACAAATATTCTGAAGCAGTTAAGTACTTTTGGTAACCCCCAATGCAAAGTAAGTTAACCCCTTCCTGGAAAGAGGGCTAAGCACATAGTCAGAGGGAAGAAGAGATATTCACGGAGGCAGGCCAGTCCAAAGACAATTGGACAAAAGGTAAGGTGAGCTGAAGCAATTTTTGCAGGTAGGTAAAAGTCTTGCACAATGTTTTAGAAGTCTTTGTAAAAAAGAAGAAATCAAAGTTGGGCCACACGCTGATTAGGCTTGTGAGGTAAATAAGATGTTAGCAACTCTACTGAAGCAACCACGACAAGTCTCCACTGAGAACAAGTGAGGTTCCACAACAAGAGGTAAGTTCTCGTAGACTTTTACAGTACCTTTGGTTAGAAGAAAAGGGCTTTGGTTGGTTTCTGTTCCTGTGCAACTCTGGTGTTCTTGGGCCACAATCGTGTGGACAAGAGGGAGGACATATGGAGGACACCTGCACTGCAATGGGATGGTCAGCGACAGAAAAGTGGCAGCTTCTAATCAGTGGCACTTTGCAGTTTCAGCTCCTCCCGTCTCAGCAAATACCACCACTGCAGACTCTTGGCTGTTGAGAAGGGCTTTCTTTGCATCTGGGGTCCAGCACTCTGTTGAGATGGTGCAGGCTTGGTCATTCCTTCTTCCCGGGAGTCAGGAGGCTCTTACTGAAGCTTTTGACCAACTTAAAATCAACGCACACAAACTGGTGTTCCTCTCCATGGCTCTTCGGTTTCCAGCAGCAACTGAAGTGCAGGTTTCTCCCATTCATTCCAGCCTAGCTCTCAGTCACCTAGCTGGATGGCTGTCCTTGCCGGACAGCCAGCCGGCAATCACCTCAGAGTGCATTTCTGTCTCTTAGGAGACTAAGCACAGGGGGTTTCAGGCACCTTCCTCAATTCCTGCCCCCGCGAGACACCCTGGAAGCAGAGGCGAGCTTCACTGGTGACAAAATGAACAAAGGGACCAAACATTGTTTGGCATGCAGAATAAATATCAAGAAGGAACTTTCCACAAAGAAACAGTGAAAAAAAAGACCAGGGCCATTTTGACAAAAATGGCACCCTTGGGTGCTTTCCTGCAGTTGCGAACGCAGCCCACGGTAAAAGCACACTACAGTAGTTAAACGTAACCCACTGCCACCAGCCATTCATTGAGGAAAGGGTAACGCACAAATGTTACATGTGAAACAAGACACAGGGGATACTGAGCAACCCCTCCAGCACCCTATTGGAAGATAGTATGTGCTGGGTCTAGAAAGTTACAAGTGTAAGTAAAGTCAATTTCACTTTACTGCTCTTGGAAACAGTAGTTTATCCAAGAGAAGGTATTTAAACCTTTGGGAAATCTGAAAGACTTCCCTGTGACACTGTACTGAATGTATGATGCCTATGGAGTTTGTCAGACTCCACAACCAAAGAAATGACAGGGCTCAAATCACATTAAAAATACATGAGAGAGTGAGAATAAAAGGGTCTCACTCTCTCCTGGTTGAAAATTAAAAGTCCTAAAATCCAGCAAAGTTGCTCGGGGTCTCTAAGGTAGAGAGGAATTAGCACATTTCTGAGAATTCTCCCTAACAGTGCCACATTATCAACCAATGAATCAGTGTCAAGTATGATTCGAAACAAGACTCTGTGTGGATCGAGCAGCACTCAAGATGCACTGGGTCCCACCAAGTGCAGGTCAGCAGTCACGCTGAAGTGATTCTTCCTCAGGGTCAAGTTGGTGAGAGACACAACAGCTTCTAGCACAGTTGGGTTGGTGTTAAAATCGGTTTGAGATGAAGCTCTGTTGCATTAAGGCAGTGATCAGCATGTGGCACATTGCATACTTCTATAGCCATGAGCCAGTGCTCGGGTTAAGGTAGCAGTGATCTTTATTTGTTTGCGAGATGGTTTCAAACAGTTTGAAGAAATATGTAATCATCTCAAAGTTTGTGGAATGGCAAAAGTAGCCCATAAGCTTGGTCAACTCGATGGGCATTGAGCATGTTCTAATAGCTTGTAGATGATTCAAGGGCATGAAACAGGGCCCAGCTTCTGTTGGAAATCTGGGTTTCTGGGAGTCCATAATCCAGGAGTGCAGGACAGGGTGAGTCATCCTGCTGAATTCCCACTCCAGGGAGCTTGGCTGGAACCAACATAGGTTCCTTCACCTCTGGTGAATAGAACCAATACAGCTACAGTGAGGCCTTGGACCAAAGGCAGGGACCCCCACTGTTCTCTGTGGATGGTAAGTGGACAGAGATCTCCTCTGTCTGTAATGTCTTCTGACGTCTACGTCTACATCAAAGAACTTTGGAATTGATTGCTCTCCCAACAGAGGCTCAAAATAGAAATATTCTTCCTCTGAATGTTCAAATATGAATCAAAGAGTGAGGTGGTGATGTTCTAATCTTATTGTAACAAGTGCTCTTTCATTCATGACATCAGACACCCAGTTCCTTGCTTGCAGGAAATGGAGGGAACAGGCAATGAAAGCCAACCCTAACACATGTCACAATGACGACGGGACACTTATCCCCGTCTCCATGCATGTCAGATTCAAAGGAACTCTAGTGTTCAGCACCTTGGTGTGAGGCTGGGTGTGATATGTCAGTGTTGTCTCTGAAGCACTGTTCCCAGAGTCCTCTTGGGAGGTTCTTGCACCCTGGGGAAAGGTGGGATCCTTACTGTCGACAAATAAAAGTGGCAACAGTCTGGATTTTCTTCCACATGGCAGCCGTGTGTACAACCAGCCTAAACACCAATAGACATCACTACTATCATAGTTAAAGACCTGCTCAAAGAGCTGACACTGGTGTGATATCAAATTAATGTGATTGTCCTTCGCAGTCACCATGCCAGAAGCAGGCATAGATTATATTTAAAGATTTATGTTCCACTAGACTCTCTAAGGCATAGCATTATCAGAATTTAGATCAGTGGTGAAGCAAGGATATGACAGATCTATATGATTACTGCGATTTAAAAATACTGAATATAAAACTGCAGCATTTGTATTTATTCACGCAGTTATATAAGGGGGGAGTCTCCCCCCCAATACTCCCCTCACGTAATTAATTACACTTACCCACCCACCACATATAACCTCACCAACATTTGGGGAAAAATTAGGCATTTTTGCATTCTTTATTTTTGCACCTGCAGTAAATGAGTGATACCAATGTGATAACTCTGACTACAGGGACTTTAGTGTCCCAGTATCTGAAAGGAATGCACAGGTGACCTTTGAACCAACTATTTGCCACTGAAAAGTAGACTGGTTGTATATGCTCACTATAATTTGGTCATAGAGCATTTTAAAAAGGGGCTATGATTAGCAGCCCTCCCTTTCATACACAGAAATACCTGCATCATTGTATGCTAATGAAATAGCTCAGACTATCCTACCCTCACCACATGTCGTTATTTCACACATACACCCACAGATTCAACTAGCCACACATCCAAGAATGCATTAAAGAATCCATCCAGGGAAATATTCACCCATGCAAGGAGATGTCTGGTAACATACAATGGAGTTATGTGACAAATTGATATTTGCCCTGCAGCAGTACAAGGATGAGTACAGACTAAAGCGCCTACACAGCCTTCACAAATCTGCTAACCAAAAGCCAACACTATCATAAAGGTAAAACAGCCAGTAAAAAGTTATACCTCTTTAGACCTTTTGTGGTAATGTGGGCCTACGGAAGGCTTAACTTTCAAGAGGGGTGTAAATGCGGTTCAGAAGCAACCTAAACAGCAAAGTATGACAGTCCAAAATAAAGGAATGTACAATTAAGGTTCTATAAACATTTTAATTAAACACACCATGTACAATAATAACTAGAAAAAACACTACACAAACCCCACCCATGAGGAATGAACACAGAATAAGCAAAGATAAAAAGATGCAGAACTCAGAATAATACCTTAGGGGTATAAGTCAACTAATAACCACAATGCTCTTTAAAGGATATATTCTTGCATGCAAAAAGGGATTAATGTGACTTAGCCAGTCTCTAGGCCCCAAATATGGATCAAGTGGGCAGTTATCAGTCAATAATACCTTTCTCTGTTCTTAGTGGTCTGTCACTGCAGAAACAGACTTGGCACCGTGTGAGGGATTTGAAGATTGGTAGAGGGCAAAGGGCAGCACCAGAGGCACCTGGTGGTTTGAATGTTTTGAACTTTTCTTGCAACATGGCTTCAAGCAGTACAAAGGCAAAAACAAGGGATTCCTGGCTGACTTGGCTCTCAGTGTGTTGTGAGACACAAGCTCGGGTTTAGGGACAAGATATGTCATTTTCTCATGCTCTGAAATACAGTGGAGGGCTGGAACACTACTGTAGGGGTCCTTCAATATGGTGAGGTCACGGGTACCACTGTGGCTGGCAGAGAGACAGCTCTTTGTCCAGCTGTAGGTCACCCACAATATTCCTTGCGGGTGGCTAGTGAGCATAGCTTGCCTCTGCCTTCAACTGCCTGTCTCAACCTCACAACTAGAAGACTTTGGAAAGGACTGCTCTCCCAACAGGGTCCACATGTATTCTTCTTCGAGAGCTGAAGTCCAGACTTTAATAAAGAACATGTTGGAAGACCCCTTTTTGTAAAGGCAAAAGCCCACATGTTATTTGACTAAAGCTAGCCTGCTTTAGGGGTCCTCCGTATTAGGTGTGCCATACAAATAAAATAAACAAACAAATAATCCTTGTTCTTAGACCAAGTTGACTTTGCCATTTGACATCATACCCAAAGTGGTTTGTGCTACAGGAAGTGGAGAGGACAGGATATGAACGATAGAGTCAGAGAGAAAGAATGGTGGAAACTAGCTCCACCCCCACCCGTTCCCTTCTCAGCGTCATGTGAAGTGGCTGTCTCTCTGGGGATGGTATGGCCTGCCCTCACAAAGGAACAAAGATAGGTGATTCCCAAAGCTCATTGAACTACCACTGCCCTCTTGCACATTTTAAATTCTCTTCTTACAGCTTGTCACTTCAAATGCTCCTTTATGCTTATCCTCTTGGATCTTTCTTTGGCATTTGATACTGCTGACCACTCACTTCTCATTTCCTCTGTGTCCACTTTTGGTCTATCTGGCTTGGTTCTCAAATGGTTCCACTCTTAACTTTCCCAGTGCTCTTACTTGGTTAAGTTTGCTGGACATACGACCCTCTCTCATTCTCTTCTTTATGGTGTTCCTCAAGGGTCTGTTCTTATTCTCCTGCTTTTCTCATGTTACCCGGCCCCCTTTCCTGCTCATATTTCATATTTGAATCTCTCTTTTCATCTTCATGCTGAAGATACCCACATGTTCGTTTCTTTTAGTGACACTTTACACTCTATTGTCTGCAATTGCCTCTCTTCAGTTCAAAACTGGATGTCTTCACACTTTCTCCATATTAATCCTTCAAAGAATGAGGTTCTATTCTATTTTTTCCTGCCACTATAATTCCTGCCACTGTTTCTCTTTCTTTCTTCTCTTTTCCCCCTTATTCTCTTTCTGTTTCTACTACTCGCAACTTGGTTGTAATCTTTAACCCCTTGCTTTTCTTTTCTTTACATATTTGCGTGATCTTGTCATTATGCTCTATTTAATATTCATTGTTCCCAACCTTATCTTTCTTTATATGCTGCTAAGTTCCTTTGCTATTTGGTCTTGTCTCATATTGATTAATGTTCATTCTCCTCTTTGGTCTTCCTGCATCCTGTCTTCTTCCTCTTTGCTCCATCTATAACTCTTCTGTTTGCCCTCTTTTTTCTGTCTCCTCTCTCTTCAATCACACCCTCCCTGCTTTTGATGCCTCTCCTCCCATTTGAATCTCGTCTCGTCTCCTTTATCATTTTCTCTAAGATTGTCTTTAAGAGCATCCATGGTATTGATGTACTTTATCTCTATTGGCTTATCTCACTCTATTCCCTTTCTCTGCCCCTCCGCTCCCATAGCCAGTTCTTTCTTTCTGTTCCTAAACCTCCACGTGCATCTTATTGCTTTTGTTCTTTTGTCCTGCTTGCCCCTAAACATTGGACCTCAATCCCCATCTCTGTTTGTTCAATCCCTTCTCTTTAGACTTTCCAGTCTAATCACAAAGCTCACCTTCTTTCTGATCTCTCTAACAACTAAGATTTACCTTTCTCCCCTCTTCTGATTTTTATCTCTAATACATGATCCATTTTGATTGTACCGTTTTCTATTGTTCCTGTAGTAGTGCTATTGGCAAAAGGGCTATATAAAAATAAAATACAAATACAAATACATACAAACACAGATCTGCTAGTAGTAGCAAGAACAGGCTTGTATGGGAAGAATACAGATAATCCTTTCACAGCTGGGCAGGGCTCACAAGGCTGACACGTGTGACATCAAATTGCTGTGGCTGCAATAATTGAGAGGCAAACCATCCATCCACCATGCCATCACTCATGTATGGCTTACATTCAAAGGGTACTGCAGCTGTCAGATAGGCACCTGTGAGCTCTGAACCTGCGTTGTGCCACTGGAGAGCAGTTGCTGCAGAGCTGACTACTGATGCCACAGTACACTTCACTTTTGAAAGGGAGCTTATGAAAGTGGAATCTGATTGGGAGATTAGTGTTTCAGGGTTGAAATTATCTGCATCATTGTATACATTAATAAAAATCAAAAAGACGTCTACACCGTTGCCAGATGGCAATTCCTCACAAGTTGCTACAAATCAATCATTAAAAAACAAAAACGTTTTGAGCAGTTCAAACTTCTTTTTGGATATCTTTAGTATTTAAATTGCTAGAAATGTACCTGAAACCATCATGTATATTGGCTGGTGATGTAGCAATTGCCGATGTGCTTGATCAGCTATTGCAAGGTACACATCAGCAGGCAATAGGTGTCTCATTGATAGTTGCTAGACAAAGTTCAAATAGATCTGCTTTTAATAGAGCCAGTGCCTGCTCATTTTATCTGCTGAATCATCATGAATTAGGAATTCTTGTTTTCTGAGTAAATGTATTCATGTATGAACATGTATCAGTTTATTGTGATTTTAACATGCACTTCGTCACACCTAATAGATACGTTAACAAAGGGGAAGATGTAAAAAGTGCAATTCCAAACGATTTGCTGGTGCATTCCTTGTAAATCGTCTCAAGTGCTGGCTTGAAAAAAAACAGTGCTATATGGATCCGAGTTCAACTCAATTTGATGCTTTGCCAACTGTGCCTTTGTTAGCCACCTGGAAAGGGCTATTTGAAATATTTGAAAAGTTATGTTTGCAAGTTTCGTTTGTATCCTTTTAAGTTCTCTTGTCCTAGAATTCCTGTGAGCGTTTAATCCAGAGTAGCAGTCTTGATCAGATATTATTTATTTTGTATTTTAGTTTTTCTGTGTGTCTGGGTTGTTTGAAACCTATTGGATGTCGAGGAGCTGAAGGAACTTGTTTGATGTTAGTGATCAAGGAGCATGACAGGTACCTGGGAGAATTATTTCAGGATACTTTATGAGTGATATTGATTATCTTAAATTTAATTATTTGCTATTGAGGTAACCATTTTATGGAGTGTAGTACTGTGATCTTGTTTATTTAAGTCGAAATTCATCATAGCCTTGTTTGGAGCCAATTTCAAGTGTTTGCTTATGTTTTGTGGAATGCCCATGTAAAATTCTTCCAACAATTCAGTGTCTTTATTTTTAGTGCCTGAATCAACATTACTTTGTTGTTTACTTCCAGGAATCAGAAGATTTTTCACAGAATGTGACTCTGGATGTGAGCGCTCATAGTGCATTCATGTGCTGGGTTATGCAGGGCTTCTAATAGAAAAGGGTTCCCAGATGTGTTGCTATATCTGAGACTGTTAAATTGTTGTCCAGGGTTTGGGACAATTTAAATTAAATGTGTTTGTTTGAATTAACCTGTTGGTTAAGTATTGCAGTATTACTGACATTCAAAAGGAAGTTCTTGGCTTGGCGTGTAGTATGATACTATTGCTTGAATTGTGGTTCTTGACAAGATATTTGTACAGGTGTCTGCTCCACTCAAAGATGGTGGATTCATTGTTGCATGAGTGAGTCAGAGAATTAAGTGGAACCATTCTGTGGGTTCTGGAATACTTTGGAAGGCAAGCTTACCTTTCAGCTGACTTTTCACATGCTAAGAACTGTTTCCTTAAACTTAAATGTAGGCCTAAATTCCTGAAGCGGATGTTTAACGAGTTATGAACAGAGACTGTCATTGCTTGCCTGCAGTTATCCCGGGACTATTAGCAGCCTTGGGACAGAGTGCAGCATTCCTTTAATAGTCAGACTTTGGTCTTCGTAATTTCACATTTGGTCGATATTTTTACTAGAGTCTTGGTTACGTAGGATTCTCCATTTCCCATTGGTCACTTCATTATTCAGTTATTTCCTTCAATTATTCCATTAAGATGGGAAATACTTGATGCTGGGCTTAGCTAGCCTACCTCACCTGGGGCTCAGAGTGTTTCCTCCTGCTATCATCAGTTTGGGTTCCTGCACAGTCCTTCTTCCCATAGGGTTTATTTTGCTGTCGCACTTAGAGTCAGTCCCTGGTGCCAGATAATCTCCATCATGCGGCACTCGGGTTAATTCCCCTCTTTCACACCATACTCTTTCATTAGTGTCTCTTTAGTGTCTCTAATCTTTCAGTTCCATCATTGTTCGCAGATACACTGTTCTTGGGATTAGTGTTCACAAAAATCCCACTAGTAGTGCAGAATTGCAGCGCCTAGGTGAGACTGGAGGTTTCTCTGTATGTAGAGACTCCCTCCTCAGTGTATGGGCACCCAATTAGGAGACATTCTCTACAGGGGTTCCCTGTGAGATTACTTGTTTCATTTAATTTTAGTTAGCAGTTTGTCTTAGGTAGGTCTAGACTATTAGGTATTTAGTGTAGAATAGGTATTTAGTTAAGAGGATATTTAGTTAGGACGTTAGGAAATAGACCCCATGGGCTGCTATCTGGGCCTGTTTGCCTTGAACCATTTCAGAAAAAGCACATAAATCACCTTGTGGGCTTTCGACCTCCCAGCATCATGGACGCCTTCTTCCTAAACACTGCAGCGTCCCCAAGTGCAGCCATGACAACTGTGATGCCTTAGCTCTATTTGGCTGCACCTGGCTACTTACAGCCAATCTTTAAGCCGCTCCCCCAACAATGAAGGCCCACATCTAAGGCCCTGTCTGAGCCTGTCAGTGCTTAGGAGGAGCTGAAGGGCCCCTCCTTCTGATCCCCTGAACCATGGAGAGCCTCACATTGCAGCCCCTGCCCATACAAACGTGTGCCCTGGCAGCATTATGCTCTCCCTACATCAACAAGTGAGTGATTGCTGAACTCTCCCACTGCCTCCTCCACTACAAAACCTGAACCGTAACTGTCTTTCTCACTCTGACTTTCTGCCTGACCTATCCTCGAAACTAGGTGTGTGTGTTTTTAACTTCTTTAACCCCACATTTTTGTATTGCATTTTTCTGCTCTGTTATGAATTTTGATACTAGGTGCGTGTGTTCTGCATTGCATTATTGTGCCCTGTTCTGAATTTCGAAACTAGGTGTCTGTGTTTTTAACTTCTTGCACCCCACATTTCTGTATTGTATTTCTGTGCCCTGCTCTGAATTTCAAAACTAGGTGTGTATTTTTATCTTCTTCAACCCCCATTTTTTAATTGCATTTTTGTGCCCTTCACTGAATTTTGAAAATACATGTGTATGTGTTCTGCATTGCATTGTTGTGCCCTGTCCTGAATTTCAAAATTAGGTGTGTGTGTTTTTAACTTCTTGCATCTCACATTTTTGCATTATATTTGTTTGCCCTGTTCTGAATTTCGAAACTAGGTGTGTGTGTTTTTAACTTCTTGCACCCCACATTTCTGTATTGTATTTCTGTGCCCTGCTCTGAATTTCAAAACTAGGTGTGTATTTTTAACTTCTTCAACCCCCCATTTTTTAATTGCATTTTTGTGCCATTCACTGAATTTTGAAACTACATGTGTATGTGTTCTGCATTGCATTGTTGTGCCCTGTCCTGAATTTCAAAATTAGGTGTGTGTGTTTTTAACTTCTTGCATCTCACATTTTTGCATTATATTTGTTTGCCCTGTTCTGAATTTTTAAACTAGGTGTGTGGGTGTTCTGCGTTGCATTTGTGTGCTGTGTTCTGAATTTAAAAAAAAAGGTGTGTGTGTTTTTAAACTTCTTGCACCCCACATGACTGTATTGCATTTATGTGCCCTGTTCTGAATTTTGAAACTAGGTGTGCGTGTGTTCTGCATTGCATTCTTGTGCCCTGTTCTGAATTTCAAAACAAGGTGTGTGTGTTTTTAACTTCTTGAACCTCACATGTTTGCATTACATTTTTGTGCCCTGTTCTGAATTTTGAAACTAGTTGTGTGTGTGTTCTGCATTGCATGTGTGTGCCCTGTTCTGAATTTCAAAACTAGGTGTGTGTGTTTCTAATTTCTTGCACCCCACATGTTTGCATTGCATGTGTATGCCTCTCCTAACTACTAGGCTACCTGGTTAGTAGGCTAGAATCATTCAGTGCAGCCCCTCTCTCCTTCAACTACCCTCTGTCACTCTGATAGCACTTACCATCTCTGCTGTCTTCTCCAACTGCTACACTATCACCTACCCTCCCTCTCTCATGGAACATAAAAACACAAAAAAACACACCCTTAGAGCCAACCCTGACCTACCCAACACAGACACCTATGTCAGTGCAACTTTCAGACAGGTCTTCACCAATATCCTCTTCTCAGTCCCCTCCCCAGATCCATGGACTTCTCATCTCATCTCTTCTCTCACCCCTTTCACATCCTCTCCCATTAATATTGGCACCAAGTGGGAAGCCCTCTTGGCAGGCTTCTCATCATCACGTTGCATAATGATTGTCTACCACACTGGCACTATCCTGGTCTAGGGTCCTTAACCCAACCTCCTTCTCTTTGACCGGTGCCTGCCAATCCCTCATTAGCCTCTCCTCTCACCTGCCTCTCCCCCACTCTCTGTCCCTACCCCTCTGACTGGTGTGCCACGGCCCTGTACTCCCCCTCAGAAAACCTTGAAAGGCAGAGACCTCCTTCACCTGGCCACACTTAACATTTGTTTAACCAACAAACACTCTGCTGACATCTGCCTTCCTTCTTGAAGAAATTGATCTCGGCATTCTCGCGCTTTCCGAGGCGTGGTTCAATGTCAGCTCAGTCACTACGTTTGACTCCCTTTTCCCGATGGCTACAAGATTTTTTCAAAGCCACAACCCAACGACAATGGCGTTGGGGTTGCCTTAATCTACCCTGAGTGGGATCCTGCCTCCTTCATACCCATTCAGCCTTACCCTCCTTGAAGATCCTGGTTTGCAAGCTGGTCATCTCTCCCTCCTCCTCTCTGACCATTATTACTATCTACATGCCCCTTGGCACTACCACTCTGTTCCTCTCTGAATGGGCTGATCTCTGCTCCTCTCTACTCACTACCACCTCAAATCTCCTTTTCTTGGGTGACGTCAACATCCATTTGGACATCTGTACCACAGCTTTCACTCTCTTCCTTGACCTCTGCACTTTTCTCTCCAGTTGGGTCCAAACCGTTCAGGAGGACACACTCCTCTCCTGGCCAGCTCACTCACTCCTCTCTTCTTACCTAGGTCCCCTCTGCCTTCTGACCGCACCTCTCCCCAACCCTGCCACCTCATTCACTGACATCCGTCTGTTGAAATGAGTGTCAGCTGCTGCCTTCTCATCCACCTTCATTCTCACCGCACCCCTGCATCTACCTCTGACTCTTTTCTCAGCCACCTCCATCTGACCATTACAAGCACTGTGTACATTCTTGCCCCAGTCATGAGGATCCGTCTAAAACCTGACTCTAAGTATAACACCTGGGATGACCCTGAACTTGAAGCCCTGAAACGAAAGTACAGAGCTGTGGAATGGAAGTGGCAAGCCTCAGGCTCACCGTCTGACAAACTGGCTTGCCACCTGATCCAGAGGCAATACAGACTCTCCCTCCGTGCTAAGAAAAGGGCCCACATCCAGGCATGGGTATCTGGTGCATCCAATAACTCGGCTGAACTCTTTAAAATCTGAACGGGACTAGCCAACCCTTTCTGCAGTCTCCTCCTCCCCTCTTCATTCCCAGGCCCCCTGCAATGCACTGGCCACACACTTTTCCACTACAACTCTGGATACCTTGAGAACCCTTGCTACTCTCTCCCTCAACCCCTCCCTCACTTCCTTGCCTCTGTTGACCTCCCATGCTCCTTCTTCCTCTCTCCTCCATCTCTCATGTCACACCTGATGAAGTCACTAGAGTTGTCCGCTCTTTGAAGGTCTCATTCTCCAGAACCATCCAGGATATCATTAGCTCTCTTGCCTCTGCACTCGCTGTTCTTTTGCTACTGGATATTTCCCTTCCTCCATCAAGCACTCTCTTGTGCACCCCCTCCTGAAAAAACCTTCAGCACACCCTACCTTCCCAGCCAACTACTGCCCTATTTCTATTATCCCCTTCTTCGAGAAACTGCTGGAGAAGCTGGCCTTTCCCCAGCTTAACTCACACACTGAACTTGTTGACAGTCTCCATGACATAAATCTGGATTCCAAGCAGCTGTCCTCATTCTACTTAATCTCTCCTCTGCCTTTGTCAACCACTCCATCCTCATAAAACGGCTCCACGATACTATCGGGGATCTCAGAGTGGGCACTGGACTGGCTGACCTCCTTCCTAAAAACACTTCATCCCAGGTCATTATGGTCACTTTCTCCTCACCTACCTCCTCCTCCACCTGTCGTGTATCCCAGAGTTCAAACCTCTCCCCTGACTCTTTAACACTTACCTTGCTCAGTTGGCCCTCCTCATTTCCTTCTTCTCCCCCAACTTCCAGTGTTAGGCAGATGACATACAACTATGTTTCAAACTTCCTGCTGACCCTCTTGCATCTTCCATCATCCCAGACTGCCTATCTGCCATCCAGTCCTTGTGCACTTCCAACAACCTCTGTCTCAATGCCAGCAAGACTGAGATCTTCCCTATTGGGGCCCCTGGCTCTCTTTCTTCCCCTCACTCTGGCCATTCTCTACGGGCTCTCCCCCTTCTCCTTCATCTGAAGCCATAAATATTGGAGTCATCTTCAACTCCTCTCTCTCCCTCCTCCCTAAAACTCAGAATGTTGCCAAGAAGTCCCACTTTCACCCCTTCCTTCTCAAAGGAATTCTCCCTTTTCACACTCCCCCCAGAAGTTCAACGTTACATGAGACCTGGTTCTCTCTAGGCTTGACCATTGCAATAGTCTTCTCCTGAATCTACCCTCTTCCTCTCTACGTCCCCTCCAGCTAATCCAGAATAGGGCAGCAGGTCTTATCCTTGGCCTCCAACCCAGGGACCACATCTCTCCTGCCCTAAAAAACCTTTCATTGGCTCCCGGTTGCTGCACGGATTAAATTAAAATCCCTCTGCATCATACACAAGACTGTTTGTGGCCTGGGACCACGCTATATGCAGCTTTCTCTTACTAAATACTCTCCCTCTAGACGTCTATGTTCCTCTGGCACCAACTCTTTGTTTGTAAAGCGTTTAGCTAAACAGAGGGCTGGAGGCTGATCTCTATCTTCAGCTGGCTCCCTCTTGTGCAACAGTCTCCCCCTTCCACCATCTTGAACAGGACCTTCTCAAATTCTGGAAGCTCCTCAAGACTATCCTCTTCACCTCCTCCTTTGCCTCTTCCCTCCTCTGCTAATCTCACAGTCGCTGTGATTGGTGACCAGGTCCTTTATGTTTTGTTTGGGGTCCTGGCATTCCACGCCCAATCGCCTCTGCACCTGCCTACTCACAGCTCTTGCCTCAGCACCCCCTGCCTTCATCATGTAGGTTTGCACTTACCTACCTAATGCGACTCCACGCCTCATATCACTTACTACACTAGGCACTTAGATTGTGGCTCATCTATGAGCACGGACACTCAAGAACCTACCCCGACTCCGCTCTTCTCCCTGTACTTGCACGTTCAGAATACTTACATGGCATTCAAAGTGGGAGTGTGTGGAACAGTACAAGTTCATTATGTTTTTTTTTTCTTTTTCCTTTATAGACCAATCCTTAGAGGAGTGAAGAAAAAAGATTGTCTTCAGTTTGTTATTTTGTTGCATTTTTTCCCTCTTCCCACAGCTGCACATAATTTTGCAAACTGTAATTTGAGGGGATTCTGGTGCTATGTTGTAGGGGCTGAATGATGTCAGTGAAAGTGGAAAAGTGTTATGTTGGCCATAGGGGACATGAAAAGCTTATTCATCAGGGAACTGTCAGACAAGCTTTGGAGGTGAGCGGGGTATCTGGGAGTTCAGTTGGATGCAAGCACCCACGATGAAGCACCATCCAATAATTACAGGGCATAGGTATGGGGGGGTCATGGGGTCTATGTATCCTGATATGCCAGATATCCATTTTATTCTGGCCATGACAATGAATTTCCAAGATGATCCTGCTAAATAAATCCAGTTAATTCACAAGATTTATAGGGCAAAGAAAGAGGGCAGAAGCGTGTGATAAGAATGTGGCAATTTTTTACCACATGCTAAAAAAGGGACTTCTTAAGGAAGTGCAGCACGATCTAGACAAAGTAGTGCGGATGAAGGTCAAGAGTTGGCTCGCAATTCATGCACAATTTGAGCATTTCTGCAAAAGAAGACAGGAGAAGGAACCCGAGAGCAAAGAACAGGCACAAAAGGCAGAGGATGAGCTTTTTCAGAAAAAGTTAGCAATGTTTTTGGAAGGAGCAGTGGTTACCAGCTCAACTGAGGCCCAGCAGGGACAATCGGCATAACAAGGACATATTGAATTGGGTATGGCACAAGGTTGGATGGGCGGGTATGCTCCCGGTGTGAGGAACTCCTGGCGGTAATAGTAAAGACAGACACAAGTGAATACAGTTCAAGGGTGTTTATTAAACTGTATGCAGGTTGGAAAAACGCCTAATCTAAACCTAAATCGAAAATGGGAGCAAGCGTCGACAATCAAATTAAAATAAGGCAGTCCTTGTGGCGTTGTGTCAAAGAAAAGGGGCCTATGCTAAGAAACCTATTGCCAAACCTTACAACTAATAAAAAAAGGTTGTGGGATGGTTTTCAAGCAAAAGAAAGAAGTGTTCACAAATTATATGCCAGGATGTGGTAGCGTGGATCTCCCTTCCCCACGTTTTTAGCACAGGGTAAGGTGGGGCCTTGGAGCACAGCACCCACTCAAGCTTTCCCAGCACGGCTCAACAGTTCCACTTGCAGCTATCAGGACCGTCGATGGTCAAGTCTTGTTTCTCCTGAAAGTCTCTTGCCTTTGAGGGCCTGACATATTCAAAAACAAAACAAAAGATCCTTCAACAAAATGAAAGTTTGCTTCCTGGTTTTACTAAGGGTGAGGATTGTTCATCCTGGGTCCCCCTTTAACGGGTGTTGACCCCCCCTTTACTTTCAGCCTCACTTAAACATTTCAATTTCTTTTCAAACAGTTCTAATGGACATCTCTCGGTTGGGTTCACTCTTGTCAACACACTGTTTCTTGGGACTTTAGACTTTGCTCCCTTTTCCTCAGCTTCCCTATTCTGGGTTCACACTTGTCAGCTCCACCTTTACATTCACTTTCAGTGTTTACAGGATTAATTTCCCTTGCTTTCTCATGTGGCTGGATTCACTTCTCTTCGTAGCTCAAAGACTTTCGACTGTACAGGGATTCTGCTTGACCTCCTGTATGACCACTCTGACCTATCTTGGTGGATCTCCTTCGGGCTGCTGGTTTCTGTAGTTTGACCACATTGGAGATCGACCAGAGTCTCTCAAAGCAGCACCAATGTTATGCTGATCCCCTTCTGTAGCTGGTCTCCCCTTCACAATGTTACAGTTCATTTATCTTCTCACATTTTACAACTTTGTGACTTTCATTCACCACAGCCCGGTTGTTATCGGCTCTCCCCACGAATCACCAGCTGTGATTAACTGCTTGATTTTCCTCTTTACAGGAGTCAAGGCCGATACCACAGAAGTAGGAGTCTCCCTCGCTCCGGCTTATGTGTCTTTCAGCAGAGGGTTTGCAGGGTTTCATCGAAAAGGGCAAGGTTATGTCTCTCCTCGTCAGCCTCTCGATATTTGCTGCCTTTCTTCTCCTCTTGAACTGCTGTGTGGGATAGCTGTTTCATTATGCAGTCTGTCTTGCTCGTACTGTGCTCTCTTGCTCTTTTTTTTAACCTTGTGGGAAAGGGAAAGGGCTGTAGGGGAGGATTTTCACAAAGAGATGGGTCATTTGGCGTCTTTGGAGGAATGGGACCCAGGTTTAATGGCCCGATGGGAAATAGTTCTGGAGGATTGTAGGGAATATGGTGTTGGTCATGCAGGAGGATAGGACATGTGGCACGAGATTGTCAGAGTAGGCCACAGTATTTTAACATGGGTACCCAGCAAAGGCAACCCCTGGCCATGCCATATTCCCCAGGTCCTGTGCAATCACAACAGGTAGGGGTTGAACAGAACCTGGTATCTGGGGCACCAAATACTTATGCATTTCAATTTACCATGCTGGCACATGCACCGGTACAAGCATGGCAAAAAAATCCTTAACCCAAGGAATGGTCACTCACTACACTGGAGCAAGTGTTTTTGGAGGTAATTATTTCCCGCTAACTGGTGGTAACATGTACCCAGATTAGGACAGCCCACAGGGATCTCTGATGTGTCCTGTCCTATCTGTTACTGATGATCTAGAAAACGAAACCCCGGATAGGTTTACCGGTAGGTGACCAAACATTTTCATTTATGGTCAATACAGTGACTACACAATCTTACATCAAGGAAGGTGAGTTACCCTTGTCAGGCTAAACAATGGGCACACATGGATTTTCTGGGGCTATCTTGTAGGTTAGTTACACCAAGGATCTATGTATTAAGGTAGGTACACACAATGTATCAGCTCCCTTGTTGTATTGCACAGATACCCAGTGAATAGTATGCTCGACTCCAGGTTTGTATCTGGTATGAAAAACACCCATTTTGCATGCATATTGTAGTGATATGTCGATACGTGGGATACCTGTGCATTCAGCTTTGTTTCCTTATTGAGTAATTGTTATGCTGAGGTGGGCCTTAAGAATGATATGATATGAAATGATATGACATTTTTAACACGCCTGTACACAAGTGTTTCTAGGCGCAACAAGACAAGGAGGGGGAAACAAGGGGAGGACAAAACAACTATCTAACTATCTCTCTAGTCCTTGTGTCATTCAGATTGCACATGTGCAGGGAGGGGGAAGAGAGAACTGCAAAAGGGAGTGGAGTGGGAGGAGGGCAAGAACATAGTGCATCCCACAAGTAGCTAAGTGCCAGTAATCAGAGGGTGCAGCCCGCGGGTGGCTAATAAGTGCAGGGAGTGGGTGAACTGTAGGGGTTACAGATACATACCACAAGTGCTCGGGGGGCCAAGAGGCAGTGTGAGGTGCAGCTGGACAGTCAGGGACCTTGACCCCATTTCAGAGGCTGGCCACACGACCAGGTGCATGGAACAGATGGGTCATCAGCAGGGGAGAGGAAGAGAGAAAGTGGAAGCGAAGAGGAAGGTCTTGAGTTGTTTCCGGTACTGAAGATGGTTCTGCTCAAGCTTGAGAGAGGCAGGGAGGCTGTTCCAGAGGGAGGCCCCGCCGAAGAAAGAGATCTGCCCCCCAACTCTCTGCTTGGAAAAGTGACTGACCCTCAGAGAGTTGGAGGTAGATGAGCGAAGGGCTCGAAAAAAGGACATACTTAGGAGGAGAGAGTTGGTGGTAGTGCAGATCCAGACCCCAGAAAGCCTTGTCGACAATGTAGGTAGTCTTGAACTTGATCCTTGCTACCACTAGGAGCCAATGAAGAGATTTCAGAGCTGGAGAGATGTGATCCCCTGGCTTAAGGCCAAGGACAAGTCTTGCAGTTTTGTTTTGGATAAGTTGTAGAGGACGGAGGGTAGAGGCAAGAAGATTTAGAAATAGGCTGTTACAGTAGTCAAGCTTTGAGAGGACCAGAGCTCTGGAGACAGTGAGCTTCTGGCGAAAGTGAGGAAGGGAAGGGCGGTGCAGCTGATAGTTTGACTTCTTAGAGATGTCAGAAATATGAGCAGAGTAGGCGAGGGTGGAGTCAAAGATGACCCTCACAGGTAGGAGAAGGAAGAGGACTGAGAGTGGATGGCCAGAGAAAGAAAGGAAAGGAGGGAGCTAGTGTTCTGATGAGGAGGATCTCTGTATTACTGGCATTGAGGCAGAGATCATTAGCGGCCCACCACTAATGAATTGCAGCAGATAGTCAGGAATGATAGAAGGAGTAGAGGTGGCCGAGGGAAGCCTGAAAGAGAGCTGGGTGTCATCCACATAACATTGAAATCAGAGATCAGACATGGCGGGTACTGATTGAATTTTTATTTAGGCCTGCCAAATCACAGGAGATAACAGGCAGTAGTGATAAAAACGGACAGGGTGGTTCTCAGGCATTGATGAGGAAGGCAGAGAGTGGGGCACAGTTCTGTGCATCCATCCGACCTTGTTGCTAAGACAGGGGAGAGATCATTTTTGAGATTGGACTCCATTGCCAGATAGTGATAGAGCAAAAGGAAGTACCACAGGCTATGCTCATTGTTACAAATTCATCACCATATTGGAAGGAGGATTTGGAGAAGTTGCCAGACCATTTATGGACCAGTAGTCCTCATGATGTGGTGCTGTTAAAAAGTGGTTGAGCAGTGTGGATAAAAATGAAACCTGAAGTGATACTACCACAGGCTAAGCAGTACCCCATGTGTGGAGAGACTGACAAAGAGATTTATGGGATCAGTACAGCATTGTTGAAGCAAGGCATAATACAACCTTCTGTGTCCCCATGCAACATGGCCATCTAGACAGTGAAGAAATCAAAGGGGCCCAGTTGGAGGATAGTCCAGTATTTGTGACCTCTCAATAATATTCTTGAGGTGGAATTCCCAGTGGTACCGAATCCTGCTATCATTCTCGGAAATACCCCTACTGGTGATTGATTTAAAGAATACATATTTCTTGATCCCCTTAGATCCCAATTCTAAGTACCTCACGTAATTTACGTATCATGGTCAGAGATTTAAACACACTAGGTTGCGCTAGGGGTACTGTGAATCTCTGAGTGTATTCCATAGGGTGGTTCAAATGGATTTCGGAAATGTACATGTGTCCAGTACAGTACTTCAGTACGTTTGAGATTTGCTAATCTGCAGCACTTCAGAAGACCAGTTTCATGGAGATTTAATAATGCTCTTCACCCTGCCTGCGAAGAAGGGGTAAAAAGTGGACGAAAAAAAATTGCAGTATGCAGACAGAGGTAGTATATTTGGTGCAAATGATATTGCCCGCACAAAGGAAGGTAATGCCAGAGAGAGCTACCACAGATCAGAATACACTCCGGCCAGTCACTGTGAAACAAATGCAGCAGCTTTTCGAAATCTGTAACTATTGTAGATCATGGATCTTTGACTACTCTATTTACCTGAGGCCCATAATGCAGGGAATTAAGGAAGCGTAGAAGGGGAAGGGTCTGATAGAATTGTCTGACGAAATGGTGACCTGCTTTCAGGAACTCAAAGGGGTGATCAGCGATGCTCATGTCTTAGTAACCGCGAATTACAAGAAAACATTATATCTATTTGCTAACTCAAACAGACAGGTGATGACAGTGGTCCTGGCCTAGAAAATAGCACTAGGCCATAACCATCTAGCATATTACAGCAGACTCCTAGACCCAATGATGCAAGCACACTTTCCTTGTGAGCAGACTTTAGTGGCAGCAGCTTTTGCAGTTCAAAAGTCTTCAACCATTACTATGGGTTGCCCGTTGACCCAGTGAGTCTCGGGGTATAAGGTTATCTTATTGAATGCTTCCGTACATCCAATACACTGTCACCTAGTCAATCCCATAATGTTTGTAGCAAGGCTAGTGAAACCTTATGATATCGTCGATGATGTGCAAATTATGAGGACAAAGCGGAAGAAAAGGCAAATGTTAAGAAGAATACCTTGGAGGGAGATGTGGTACTCTTTGTTGATGGGTCCTTTAAAAACAATCAACACACGAGTGAGAGGCATAGGGGCGTGTCGGTTGTAGGCTTTGTGGATGGGGAATATCAGGTCAGAGCGTACAAATATTTGCTTTCACATTAATCAGAGAAAGCAGAGGAACTGGTGGCACTTATAGAGGCACTGGAACTGAGTAAGGGGAAGGCAGTCACTGTTTATTCTGACTCTGCATATGTAACCTTCCCTGTGCATTCAGGCCTGTAAAGGAGGCCTGTAAAGGTGGCAGATGAGAGGGTTTAGGATATCAGACAGGACCCCTGTCCCGAAGCTGTGTTAATGTCCAGATAATTTGAAGCGCTAACACTATCCACAGAGGTAGGGATTGTTAAATGTGATGCGCATACTAACAGTACTAACCCAATAGCGCTTGGAAATGATGCTACTGAAAGGGAAGCAAAAGAAGCTGCACATTTGTCATTTACCAGATTTCCAGAAAATGGAAATAATGTTCCAGCAGGTACAGTTGCCAGCCCCGTACACTGTAGTCCCTTTACTTCAGAGTATAGAAATGCAGAATAAAGCACCTAAGGAGGAACAAGAACACTAGGAAAAGAGAGGATGTGCCCTCTTGCCCACAGATTAGCTGTGGAGACAGGAGTTTAAGGGAAAGTAGTAATGCCTGTAGAACAGCTTCTTGTGGCTCAAGAACAACTACATTAACCGGCACACACTTTTCAGCAGCAAATCACAGTGGAGCTCCAGGAGGAATGGTTTATACAAAAACCTCCAAGAACAGGTAAGCATATTTGTAGGAAACTCTATAGTTTGTAGGGAATTCAATCCTGGTAATATCATGAGGATGATAAGAGGATTTCTGCCCCAGCCCTCGCTGCCATTTCAAGAGCTCCAAATAGACTCCATGGGCATTATTTTAAAAAGTAACTATTTTCATTACTTGTTTGGTGTAGTCTGCCCATTTTGCCGTTGGCTCAAGGCTGGTGACTTCTTTAATGTCTTATTTGCAGAGATGACTTCACTCTTGGGGATTAAGTGCAAGTTGTGTTTATTGTACCACCCCCAGGACAATGTAATAGTAGAATGGCTAAATGGTGCTCTCAAGTCATGTTTGTCGAAAGTATGTGTTGATTTGCATAAAAACAGTCACTATTGCCTACCAATTGTTCTCTTTTATTTGAGGAACCCACAAGGGAAAGATCACCATCCTATTTCTCATGAGATTGTAACTGGGCATAGGTTGCACACACCGCTCGCACCTGTACACACAGAATCAGATGCACATAAATAAGCACAGGTTGTGCCATCTCACCAACAATCTACATGAGAAAGTGGCAAAGAATCCAATGATCTGTACCAGCAACAACTGTTCCCCGGGGACCTGGTCTTCATCCACACCTTTTTCCAACACTTGGAATGAGCAGCATTTTCATAGGCCACACTGTGTGATTTTCGTAACTTCATCTGCTGGGGAGGTGGAGGGTGCAAGAGCTGGGTCCACATCGGTAATGTACAAATGGATACGAGCGCCCCTCCTCCAGCAAACGAGCAGGCTCAAAGTTAAGTTTACCTTAATGATTTTCAGTTTGTTCAGTAGAAAAGGGCAGAGCAAAGAAAACGCATTAATTATTATTTTTTAGTGGTAAAACAAATGTTGGATTTAAAACATACAGTAAAATCGTTGATGATATGTTTTTCTCATTGTTTCTGTTATTTTGTTCCAGTACAATGGAAAATATGAATTTGATTATTTTCAATTGAGCTAGTATTATAAAAGTTTCTGACATACTTTTAAGGTCACACATGACTGTTGATGCTGATTTCCTGAATTATGAGGACAATATACATTTAGATCCAATAGTAGATGCACATGGGTTTGCAGCAGAAAATGTATGGATTAGCCATATGAGGAGGGTGGGGAAGAGCATGATCTGTATGATTTTGCTACATTTGCTCTCTCATCTGACATGCTTCTGGTGTCCCTAGGTTGTTTATCCCAGATGAAATACAGTTAGCGGAGGCACTGTGTCTAGTCCACCTAACTTTGTGCACGGTCTGAGGGCAGTTTCAAGGAAAATCAGGCACAACAACTATTTTACCTGCTGATGAAGAATGTTCAGCTACAGATCATAAGCAGCATAAGAATGTGCACTGTGGGAATCCAGTTGAATTTAAAAGGTTCTATTATAATAAGCAATCAATGGGAGCAAGGGATGAAGAGTTGAAGAGCTGGATGGGTGAATGGATTTGCAGAAGAAGGGGTGGCACATGTAAACCAAGAATGTGGTAATGTGTGGCAGAAGTATTTTAAATATCTGACATGGCTCAAATAGCCAGTCAAATCTGCTAAGATACAGACACTCACATATGTTTCTCTGTGTTATAAAGGCAATGGCATGGTGCCTGTCAGCACAAATGGGAACTGCAGCTGCACATCTCACAAAGCTGATCTGGCTGGAGGTACAGCAGGATTTCTTGATGTTTTTTGGTCTTGTGGATAATTGAGTTACAGATAATTGCTTGCAGCAGTGTGAGGTGTTTGCAGTCTCACTACGCTACATGTGCCTATCCTTGTTATTCTTGAAGAACAGTTGGCTTTTAGTTCCTTGTACCCCTTGGGTCCCCTATATCATATATATAGACACCCCAATGACTTTGCTGATCGTGAAGAAGAGGAAACCTTGCAGTAGACCAAGAGTTCAAGTTACATTTCGGCGGTATCTTCAAAAGCTCAAATGGACTTTCCAGAGCCGTATAATTTTTTCAGCTGGACTGAAGTCCTTTTAACCTCTCTTCTGGCACTTGGTGTCCAAGCTGCCACAAATGCAAGTGGCTCCAGGTGACCGGGTATGAACTCCTGTTATTTAAGAATTCCTCTGATTTAGCTTTTAGTGCCCTCATAGAGGAACAATGGGCCCTGATGCTCACCGCCTAGCAGAACAGATACATCCTCAACCTCCTAACAGCAATAGAGGGGGACAGAAGATAGGGAGCACCTGCTCTACATATGTGCCTTCTAATGACTCAGAGAATGGGACTCTGACTATTGCCGCTTTGCACGAGCTTAAAGTGGTCATGGAGAACGAGGCCGGACTCTCTTTTTTCTTGGGTACCATCTTGGCTGAGCCTAGCTGTCAAGATTTTAATGCCAATTCTTTTTTTTTCTTGTTACCTTTTGTTCATGTCAAATGTTCTTATGATGGTGTTCTACCAAGGTACTGAAAGCAGCTGTCATGATGACTGTGACCCTGTACAAAGCTAGAAAAAATACCATTTCATATCAGTTGGGTACTCAGATTGAATCTGTCTTGTGTCCTCAACCAACATGGAGTGATTGTGTAGAGTAGTGGGTAGATTGCGCACATTATGGGGTACAAATTGGGTTTGTTCAGCAGAGGAGTTTGCCCATACTGGGACTGATGTGAAAGATGGGTATAGAGGTTTATCTCCCTGAGAAGCTGGTTTTTAAGACAATATATTGTTTTTTTAGTCAAAATATTGACAAAGGGGGGAATGTTTCGGGTGGTCAGTAAAGGTCCCCTCGAGGAAGAGAGGTTCACATTGCTCGTACCATATTGGTGACTGGAGGAACAGCGATATTTTTGCAATTTTACATGTATTTAGTGTAGTTAATAAGAATGGGAGATGTGTTACTTTTTAGTGTTAATTTGTGACAAAACCACTGGTTAAATATAAATGTAATATAGAAACTGGGCAACAAGGAGCTTCATAATATGCATGCGTGAAAGGAGAAATGTCATAAAGAAACCACTGTGAATATGATGCAGTAGTTTTAATAATGCATGCACTGATATAAATACATGGGTGTCTCAAGGAACAGGTTGGGACAGTTTGGGGTACACGGGGAATGTACAAATATTTATGCTGTCTGCTTTTTCATAGTTTGGGCAGAGCCTGCAACCAGGGTTTGCGAGGTGACTGGGAAAACTGGTTTAGCAAGGTTGAAGGCTGAGGAAGGGAAGCTGCAACATTATCATATGGTCAGTTACAGCCAGGCTGGGTTTTTATGACTTAGGACTACTGCAGAAGGGAGATACAATCTTTTTAAGTGAATGGGAGCTTCCTATTGTCCATAGGGTTCCAGCCATCTGTTGATATGGTATGATATGATATGATATGGCATTTATAACGGGCCTATACACACGTGTTTCAAGGTGCAGCGAGGCAAGGGGGGCGAGCAAAGGGAGGATAGACAACGATCCTACTAGGCCAGGTGTCATTCAGATTGCGCAAGTGCATGGGAAGGGGGGAAAGGAAAAGTGCGAGGGGGGGAGGGAGAGGGGAAAGTGCAGTGCATGGGAAGTGGAATAAATAAGATAAATAAAACACATAAAACAGGCAAGTGCAAGGAAGTGTGGACAAAGTGCTGGAAAGGGACTGAAGGGATACAGAAAACAGTCCCCAAGTGCAGAGGTTGCCAGGGAGGCAGTGCAGGTGGGCAGTTGACAGGGCCTGGGTCAGAGATCAGAAAGGATGGCCAGGTAACCAGTGCAATTTCAGTCAGGAATTCAGCAAGGGAGGGGAGGAAAGAAAGCAGAAGCAAAGAGGAAGGGTTTGAGGTGTTTCCGGAACCAGAGGTGGTTCTCCTCGAGTTTCAGGGAGGCAGGAAGGCTGTTCCAGAGAGAGGCCCCTGCCGAAGAGAGTGATCTGCCACCAACTCATTGCTTGGAGAAGCGACTGACCCTGAGGGAGTTGGAGGCAGATGAGCGAAGAGCTCGAGAAGGAAGATATTTAGGAAGAGAGAGTTGAAGGTATTGCAGCCCCAGACCCCAGAAGGCCTTGTGTACAATGCAGAGGGTTTTGAATTTAATCCTCACAGCCACTGGGAGCCATTGCAGAGATTTCAGTCCTGGAGAGATACGATCCCTGGGCTTGAGGCCAAGGACAAGTCTTGCATTCCTGTTATGGATAAGTTGCAGAGGGCGGAGAGTGGAGGCAGGAAGATTTAGATAGAGGCTGTTACAGTAGTGCAGCTTGGAGAGGACCAGGGCTCTGGAGACAGTGAGCTTCTGGGGGAAGGATAGGAAAGGAAGAATACCTCTAAGGAGGTTCAGCTGGTAGTGTGACCTCTTAGAGATGTCAGCGATGTGAGGGAAGAAGGAGAGTGCAAAGTCGAAGATGACCTCGAGGTTTTTTGCCTTGCAGGTGGGAGCGGGAGGAGGGCCAAGAGAGGCCGGCCTTAGAGCTGCAGGGAAGGAGGGAGTGGGTGTGCCGATGAGTAGAATCTCAGTCTTACTGGCATTAAGGCAGAGGTCGTTGGCGGCACACCAATCCTTGATGGCAGACAGACAGTCAGAGATGAGGGAAGGGGATATAAAGTGCTATGAGTAATAAACCTAGTGTGACAAATACACTTCTGGGATACCAGTGGTCCAGGGGTGTATATCGGTTTCTAAACCTTCAATCAGCCCCACACCTCTAAAACACCAGAAGTGATCTGGACAGATTGGAATAAGAAGCAAATTATAAACATCCTTGTCCAATTTTGGTAACATGGATGGAACAACAGCCTTATCTTTGAAAGGTGGTGGATAACTGTTTAGTTGCAACACAGCAAACATGCAATTATTACCCAATGATGAAATGAACTGTGCAGACAAGTTTGTATCAAAATATCTTAATTTTTATCACAACAGACAGTTCTAGTCACCCTACAAAAATACAAACCGCCCTGTATAGGAATGCAGAGGACAGATAGATTCAAGAAGGAAAATGGATGCACTCTGGATACTGACGGGAGGGTATGGCTAATAATCACAACAGTTTAATGCTACTTGGCTTCAGAACAAAGGGAGGAATGGGTCTTAATATATATCTAGGGGCCTTCCGGGAAGGACAAGGGGGAATGAACCACAATGTACCTTGTGCTGTATGTGTTCTTTGTGATCGACAGGGTCAAGTCGGTTTTTGGGTGCATTGCAGGCTTGGGTGACAGAGTCAGCTGCAGGTATCAGTTTTCAAAATGGTTCGGCAAGTAAAGCTGGACTGACAGCTACAGGCTGTCCTACATGGCAGCTTGGGGTCAGGAATCATTGTCTCAGTGCTGATCAGTGGTTCTGATGCACTGGTCAAGACAACTCGCATGTCTTTAAGTGACTGGGGCTTGACAATGGTCAGCATTGCAGTCAGTTGCAGCTTGAGGACCTCGACAGGCTCGAAAATGTCTTTTAAGGCAGTAGACGGTGGATGCTTGTCCAGGCACTTCTCCTAGCGTCTTCAATGTGCTTGTCTCAACCTTTAAGGGGGATAGCGCACAGTTGTAGAGTGTGTTGCAGGCAGCTGCCATGTCCTTGGTTGTAGGTTCAGAGGCCTTCTGGCTCTTCCTATCTAGAAAACTTGCTGCAGAGCCTAGCAGGGCACATTCTGTGCTGGATGGGTACCAGTTATGAAGCGGCTGGAGGGTCCTCTGAGTTTTTGACATCACTATTTTCCCTGGGAGATGTTTAGGGGTGGGATCTTCCTTCCCTCTTTGGAAATCCTGGCCTTCCTTCACTGGTAGAAGATGTAAGGCAGACTGTACATTCAGCCAGGGCCCAAGGTTGGGTTCTTCTTTGTTACTTCAGGTAAAGCCATCAAATGATCTGCCAAAAGAGGGGCTCTGCCCTCGTTTAAAGCCAAGCGGGTCACAGTGATTGGTGTAGGCTTAGCACACTTTAATGAACCAATCCTGGGGTAGCTACCAACAATCTCCTGTATGTCTGAGGTCATAAACAGAGTTATTTGCAACATGAAAGTTAAAGGGATGAAAACTTGTCCCACACATATTCCTGCCTATTGTTGATCAAAGAGTCTCTCTGGTTAATGGATATCTCTGTGGTTTCTGATTGAAGCTGCAGGTCTCCCTTGAAGCTGCAGCAAGACCAGGCTCTCTGACTCCTGAAACCACATTCTGATACCTTATGGATGGGGCCGCTTCTGGGGTGGCCTCCTGTAAATACCAGCCCCAGACATGACAGTTCACTGTCACTGATACTGAGGAGGGGAGCTGGTTAAGGTTGACAAAGTTAGATATGAAAAGTTGTTGGGTTTTCTGTATCCCTTGTTAACCTCTGCAGCTAGGCCCCATGTGGGCCGGTTTGAAGTACACTCTATTTGTATGTTAATCACTGCCACCATATGCAGAGCCAAACAAAGAGAAGGGTGGACCCATGGAGCCTTTGTTTGTTAACCAGATTGTCCATGGCAGGGGAATTGTTTTGTCCTTCCTCTTCTTGGAGATGACATGATGCACTCCTGGCAGTCACATTCCACTAAATATGACATTGCAAACTGGGCCTGGTCTACCATCATTCCATTTAATTAAAACGGTCAGAAAGCCCCACTGAGAGCATGCCCACCATGCGGATGGTCAAATACCTCACACCTGGTGTGAAGAGACACCCAGGGGCAGAGTGGACCAATACTTTATGGGTTTACATTATTTTCTCAGGTTGTGTCCAGAGACCAATCATGTTGAATTGGTAGTTGGTTAGATTAGAGTGAGACAAGGACACCAGCAAGTCTGGGTTGGTCAGATAGTTATCGCCAGTTCACAGGAGCGTGTTTATTTCCCCCTGCCTCATATAGTTTGAAGTGTTCTTGCAGACCATGTGCATCAGGTCCAGGGTTAGAAGGTCGCAGGCTAGCTGGAACTTGTAATAAGTTATAATTGTATATAAATGTTCAACTATGTGATGACATCATGACCTACCATGGAAGACTCTGAGAAAAGGGTGTGCTAGGAATATGAGCTGATGATGGTAGTTAGATAAATGTGACCAATGAGAATGTGAGAATTAGAGAAGATTGGATATCTTTTGTATAGGTTTGACAAATCATGTGTTGCGGATGACTTGTAATAAAAAACGTGGGAGTGGTTTAACTGTTATCATGAGAAATGTTGCGTGGTTCAGGGAAACATAGGTTAGTTTTACTCTACAGCGTCATCTATCCTCTCCCAGCCATTTGTACAATAAATTTGCTTTACGGACACATGTGCACTTGCTGCTTAATTGGTGGGCCTACTATGGTGAGAATGAGAACTATGAGAAAGAAGGCTCCTCTGCTGACGTAGCTGGGTTCCTGGAGGCCCTCCCTAGGCGTAGGAGCTCCCCAGCATCTCTGCACTCTTCAGGATACCTATCCCCTTGACGAATCATTGCCATGATGAAGAGATAAGTTGCAGGCATATGACCAGCTGCCTCAACTCCCTCCACGCTCCGACGCTACGAGAGCGAATTTCCACTTTGAACTAAGCAATACACAGCAATCTACATTCGAATTTGCTTCAAACCACTTTCCCAGCCCATATGCATTGGGGTACTCGGTGCCCATGGCCGTTTCACGTTTGTCTGGGCCAAGCTGCACTATCTTAAGATGGCCGCCACCAGAAGTGCACACAGCACCTGATCCTGTCCCCCCCGGGTGCCTGACTTCCTTGCCCTTCAACGCTGTGATTGGCTGCCCTTTTTAACCAATCACAAGCAACCGGCAGGCGAGAGCCGGCCAGAGAAGTAAGGCAGAGAAAGAAGGCTCCCCTGATGACGGAGCTGACCGAGCGTGCCCTGCTGTCGGCTGTGCTAGGTCATTTTTCCTCTGTCGCAAACAGGGCTGCTCACGCTCACCTGCGTCTTGATCTTGCCATCCTCATCTACTGTACGGCGAGACCGCCTGTTGCGTGCTACTAATTGAGAGACATTGCTGTTGACCGTTCTAATCCGCATTAGTTAGTGCACTCAATATGGGGCATTACCCTTGGTACTTATCTCTTTGGTCATCACTCAATCAACATCTGCATGCACGTTACTTTGCTGTTTATCTACTGCCTGCATAATAACGTTACATGACAGAAACAAATTAGTAATTCCCCCTCACCTGCCTCAACTTGCCAACTATAATCTGTACCTTTCTTTGTTTGTATATGCCATATGGGGTAATGCACCTGATTGTTATGTCTATATATCACCTCTAGCCCACTTGCAATATACTCTGTAACAATTACCTACTTGTATGCTTATATCGCCACTCTGATTGTTCAGGACCTATGTTTACTGCTACTGAAGTTCAACCTACGTGCGTACGCTATTGCTCTACTCCAGTTGAACTGTCTGTTATCTTCCCTTGCACATAATCAGCCTTCTGTACTTCATGCAGGCATCTGTACTTAGGACTACTGTTTTACGCCAACATGCACCCCCTCCAATAGCCATTCACCCGTATCTGACTCCCTTCCCCAACCCATTTGCACCAACACTGCCTATCATACTCTTCCTCACATTCAACTTTGTTGGGCCCGGACTCGATTACACCACTGACCTGACACCCCACCTTTACCATCACAACACTATAACCATGCCCAACACCTCTCACCATACCAACCCATACCTCAATAACCCATCCCTATGGCTCCAACACTTTGCCTCCAGACCCACTCTAAACCAATCTTGCCCTCTTACCATGAGAAATGCCAGACTCGGCTCACGACTCACTCACGCCTCTCACCACTATGTGCGACATAATAAACTCCCTCAGACTTCCGTCACAACCACTCCCCTGCCATCTTCACCCACATCCCAATCCAACATCCCTGATACCAGCATCATCAAGGGAGCGTTAATCAATGTCAGATCCCTCACTGCAGACACACTAGAAGTGGCTGACCTCATCCTAACCCACGACCTTGACTTCTTGGCCATCACTGAAACATGGCTTCATGCAGCCTCTGGGCCCTTACTATCTCTTGCCATCCCTGCAGATTACAACATTATTAGACATGATCGCAACACAAATCAGTCCAAAGGCGGTGGCATTGCCATCATCCGTAAAAACTCTCTAAACTTCCACCTCTCTTCTGTGCATCAAATCTCCTCTATGGAAGCACTAACAGCCAAACTAGCCCTCACCCCTAACCACACCATCACATTTCATCTACTCTACCGGCCACCAGGGCCACTATCCACTTTCGCTGAGGACCTCTCCGACATTCTCACACATAACACTAAAACCATCTCTCAAATCACGTTACTAGGTGACTTTAACCTTGGCCTTTCCAACCCCTATGACACTGCTTCCCTGACTATCGACAACATGCTCACGAATGCAGGCTATACACAGCACATTAATAGACCTACAGTATCTCCAGTTGGAAAACGAACGCTTTACTTTGTGCCTCGGAAATTAGCGCTGGGAGTTCCCTTGAACTCGCGCACAGCAAACACTCGCTCCCAGGAGGGGGCGGAGCTCAGTGCAAGTCACGTGACTGCTCACGTGACATTCCCTGCCCACAAAATCGGGCCAGTCTACCCTTGCGGCGTTAAGCCCGGTGGAGTAAAGTCTACTGGCTGTTGTGCGGCTGTTAGGCGCGCCGGGGCAGCCTCACGAAAGTCAACGGAATCCGGTTGAATCCCTCTTCTTTCTCCCTGTGGCCTCCCCTGCTCCCCGCACATACCATCTTGCAGCCGAGGATACAATGCGCACCAACGCTACAATGTCCTCGGCGATAGGTAAATCTACGAGTGCTGCCATAAAGACTCGAGCTCAAAGGAAGCGTGCGCGTGAGTCTGCCTGTAACGACTCCGAACGCTCATGGCTCTCGGCGGAATCCTCGGAACCGTCTCGCATACCTGTCCCACCGCCTGATGCTGCTGAAGGCATACAGTTGACGAATGAAGCGGAGCGACATTACAACAAGGAAACCACAGTAAGTGCATGTGTGTCTTCTATCTTGCAACTAAATTCAGACTCTCCGGTTTATGCTGACCACTCGAGAGGGCCCAGTGAGAGTGTGTGTCCTGAGTCAGTAGTCGAGTCTTCGACAAGACAGCATATTACTGACACTACTATTGTGCAGCCTAGTCCATTTCAAATGGACACCCTCCATGACGCCCCATCCCACTCCCCGTGTCAATGTAAATATGATGAGCCATCTGATAAATGTGATAAACAATATGAAGTTCAGACTTCTCCGATAGTGATGATCACCTCGGCCCCAACATGTGGCTCTGCTGTACTTCCATCCTTTGCTGCTCCTCATAACAGTAGTACAACGCAACAGGTCTGTGGCACTGTGCTAATGCCTCCTCGCAAGTCTACTGGCGTAACGTCGGACGACCAGGCTCTTCCAAAGAGCCCAGGTGCATGCGATGCAGTTTGCGCTTTAATGCCAAAAGAAATAAGCAGCAGTTCTCCGCGTACAAGATTTTACAGTGCACATGAAAAGCTGTTACCGTCACCTATGACGCCACAGAACACAATACCTGATGTTTATCTCCCTGACACAGCTTTTACATTCAACGAAGCGGACAAACCAGAGCAAAATCTGGAGCCGGAATCATTCTCCCGTGGCTCTTTTACAACCGCTGAGCGGGAGAGGTTGCCGGCCCAGCATGGAAAAGACTCTACCAATCGAAGAAATTCCTTGGAAGTTGTGAATAAGCTGTTAATGGACCTCAAACATTTGAATAAAAACAGATTGAACAACTCGGCATTAAAAAACTTTACGCCGGGTGCTACAGCCCATGTCAGGGCATCCACGATCTCTGTAGTCGAGGCGCCCCCTCCTGTACTGTGGGATAAAAGTCCTCCGCAGAGCGTATCTATGACCAAGGTGAATCAAAGAAAACACAGACGCTCGAGCCTCTCTCCGAACATCAAGTGCTCACAGAAGAAACTTGTTTCAGCAAAAAGAGCTGACTTCCCTATTGCGCAAAATAGCTCTTCAATCATGGGTTCCCATTCCGACGCTACGTCAGATTCATCTTTATCGGACTCATCATTTATGGAGCGTCCTTTTCCAAAAATCAGACGCCTTCCGTTGAATAAAAGGCGATCCACAGGCCTCCCAACGGTCAGCTCTGGAAACGATCGCCCCTTACCAACCATACAAGAAATTCAGACGATTATTATGTCATCTACTACTCTTGCTTTGGCTCCATATTTGAAAATGTACGAACACATTAATGACAACTTGAAAGACCTAACAGCCTTAATCTCTGGCATGAATACAAAGATCGCTGAACTGGAGATCTCTCAGACGACCTTAAAAAATACTTCTCTGCACACTGACAAACAGGCTGAATTGGCGTTAGGTGCACTAATAGACAGTAACAAAAACGCTTTTTTGGATAGAAAATTATTGGCTGAAGTGGCAAAACAGGCTCTACATCTTTTTCAACAAAAAATCGATAAGCATGGCCATATTGGAATTCCTGAAGATAAACGATTACCGTGCTCCCAGACTCCAGACAAACCTGTAGCCTGTTCATCTGCTCGGATCCCACTAGCCACATGTGCCCAAATAGCAGAGGCCACTGCTATTGAATCAAAGCGAAGTTTAAATAAGCTGGCCTGTTATGAAAAAGCGCCGCAAGAAGCCGGTCAGGATCTATATTTGTCGCTGCCGGCTCCATGCTTTGTAGATTCGCAAACGGACGAGTTTGCTCCCTCTGCCATTGATCCAATTCCTCCTCAATTGACCAATGCTCAGGCCATTATTGTGGAAATTCAAGCCGCAGCGACCTTGCCTCCTCTGGACTTTCAATTGGCTGCCTCCTCCAATCAAAATCTTGCTCCTGATTCTACTAAAGAGGGGTCCAATATTGCACAAAATCACGGAAATGACGCCGCTGTTGAAGTCTATGACATCTTTAAGCACCCCACGAACGGCCCCATTACAGGTCCAAAAACTGGAAACTGTGGAGGCAACGAAGCCAAAAAATCAAAAAACATACTAACAAAAAAAAGGAACCGAGGAAATCATTCCAGGAAATGTTTGCGTAACATAAAAACGGTGAATGTAATTGTTAATAAAACAATCTCAAAAGAAACAAAGGGTGCATCAGACCCTCCGTTAAATGCTGCATCTAACAATCTGGACCTGATCGCAGATCCTACAATCAATTTATGTGGCACATCTGAGGACCTGCTAAACATGTCTGTATACGAAGAGGATTTTGCTGAGGACGTGGAGAAGGCTGCTGAGTTTGACACTCTACCGGCGAGCCCTCTCAATGTACACAAGCAGCCTGGCAATTCAACCGGTCTTTTGAGTGCTACTTGTCCTCACATGACTAACCAGCCTGACACTGGAGTAAATCCATCTGGACATAATCTCACTCATCCACAAGCGCCAGCCTCGAAGTCCTCCAGAATTGTATCCCTAGGTGAAAAAATTGGTCAATCCACAACTCCCATAGACGACACGGACACCTGGTCGCAACCCTTCATGACTTTAGAGGAGAAACGCCGTAAAACGTGTGACCCACGCAACACTGGCCAATCCAAGATGGAAGATCCTGAGTCACTAGTTCCCTCTGCTCCTTGTGTCAACCTGTCATCCTCGGTAGCTGCTAAAAATGACTCATCTGGCTCTAATTCTAGGGGTATCCTGCCTAAGTTGCTGCAACCCAAGGCTACTGGGGGGTCGCAAAGAAACTTATCATTGAGTAAGCAAACAACAAACGAATCCCTCAAGAACAAATATTGGAAGAATGAGCCTACTTACCACCAAGTACTTCTAGAACGTATCGACTCTGCTGATGACTTGATAATGAATCGCCATAATGTGTTATGGCTTTGTCATCTAGTACCGAGCCTGCGAGCAATAGAATCTGGTGATCTAAAAATTGTAGAATTTCTTGAAGAAAGCAAAAATGATGCAGTTATTCTACATGTACAGTCCAAATTGATAGCTGATACACTGCTCCAAGCCGGACCTGTTTTAATGTCGCTGGGCTTTGCATTTCCCTAGCCCCTACACGGATTCCAGAAGAAGCTCTGAATAAAGCTGCGATCTTGCTGGAGGTCGGAAGAGACCACAATAACCCATCTGATCGCTCCTGTGAGAGGGTCACTGAAGTTCCGCACTTAACATCCTTCCCTCCGGCACAGAATACCAGCAAGTCCGTGAACGAGACATCTAGCTTAAAAAACATCAAGATTACAATCTCAGGTGCCAGTCAAACACATCATACTGAAGTTTTGCAAGGGTCTGATATGCTGCCGAGGGGTCAAGAGAAGGAATGGGCGTGGATTGCTGAATCTTTAAATAATATCACGCCTCGCTAACGCCAGGTCCTCAAACACCCTTCCAGCAACAAAACCCTTACTCTGGGATCATGGAACACAAGGGGCTTCACTCATCTGTTTAATACCACCTGGGCCGATGACTTGGACCTTATTTGCCTACAGGAGACATGGCTACGTGAAAAACCCATTCTGGAAGGATTTGAAATTGCCTATATTCCAGCCTTCAAACAGACTAGAGGAAGACCAATGTCAGGCCTTCTGGTAGCCGTTAGGATTAATTCAGGTCTTCGGATCCTAAACTCAATTGTTATTTCTCCATTTATTCAAGTGACCACGGTCGGGGTGGGCAGCATGGCTGCTGATGCGACAACTAACATCTGCATCTTTAATCTGTACTGGAACCACGCGGCCAGTGGAACTACAAACTTCATAGATGAAGTCACCAAGGCGTTGGACGAGCAGATTGAAGCCTGCCCCCTAATTAACTTAATAGTCTGTGGAGACCTTAATATCGATTGTCTTGACCATCAGGACACACCAGGTCACAAGAAGACTGTCAACAATTTAGAATCTCAATTGGCAACTCAATGGTCTCTGGAAATGGAACTACGCGACTTGATGATATTGAATGGTCAAACGGTAGGCGATATTCCTGCTGCCCCCACGTGGAGAAGAGGCGACCTAAATTCAACCTTGGATTATATCATTGTCTCCAGTGGGATTCATACGAAAACATCCAGACTGTCCGTCCGATCAATGCAACACAGCGATCACGAGATGGTGGTACTGTCATTTGCGGCAACTGACATAAGACCTCAAGATCGCTGGGCCTTTCCAACTCGAACAGGAGTCGGTAGGATTCGCCTAAAACTAGACCACACTGAGACAGGTAATATCTTGAAAGGTCTCCAGATTTCCGAACTCACGGAATACAGCCACCTCCTAACACAATATCAAGAACGCAAAAATCACATGGCCAATAGTCTTTTTTTTCCAAAACATAAATTTGATCTTGAAGTGCAACAACGGAAACGTCTCCTACGTTGGCAGATAAGATCGACCCACAAACAAACATCTAGTGCTGCAAATGGGCTTATAAAAAATTTCAAACAAAGCTATAAGAACTGGCTTAAGTCCCATAAATCTATTATGCTACAGAATGATGCGGAGTTGATGCTATCAAAAATGAAGAGCTCTCACGCTGCTGATTATTGGAGACTGATAAAGGACAACTTTGCTCCTCAACATGCTCTCCAGGCAAACCTGGTCTCTGAGTCTGAGTGGGTATCTTTTTATACCAACCTCTTTTGTAACAATAATGAGGTCGCTGATTGGAGCCCACCAGCGCTGCCACTTTGGGACTTGACCTTTGATTATGAGGAAATATTGAGAGTCATTAGGAATTTACACAACTCTAGAGCCCCCGGTCCTGATGGCTTAACAAACTTTACGCTCAAGCTCCAACCTGAACTATGGACTACCTTTTGTGAGCTACTGTTCAAAAGAATCGTCAACAACCGCAAGACCCCTCTGTCTTGGAAATCAGCAGTGATCATACCTATCTTTAAAAAAGGCGATCGTTGGAATCCTAAGAACTACAGACCCATTGCACTTCTTGACGTATTGGGCAAGGTGTATGCCACTCTCCTTCAACAAAAACTGACTGAGTGGTCAACAAAATGCAATCAGATGGACCCTAGACAAACGGGATTCGTCAAAGGCTTGGGCTGCGGCATTAACCTATTAATACTAAACCTACTGAAAATGGAAGCCTTGCGCTCCAATGCCAAGATCTATCTCGCCTTGGTAGACTTGTCTCAGGCGTTCGACAGTATTAACAGAGATCTACTCTGGACTAAACTGACCAAATGGAATTGCCCTGCAAGTCTGCTGGCCGCTATTCATGAACTCCATACGAACACGACCATCAGAGTCCGCCTAGATCAAAAAGGCAATCTATCTGTACCCATCAACACCTCGCGAGGTGTCAAACAAGGCTGCCCGCTTGCAGCAACCATATTTAATTTGTTCATATCCGACATCAAGGACGTATTTAGTGGCCTACGCACGTTCCCGCCAAAACTCCATGGCTCCCATGTGGACTATTTAGTCTATGCAGATGATATCATTTTGATAGACTCAACCCCCATAGGTTTACAGCGCAAACTAAATGCCGTGGAAAAATACCTAACAGATAACGGGTTAGTTATCAATAGAGGGAAATGCGAAATAATGGTCCTTGAAAGAATGCAAGGTTCCAATTTAAACCGGCAAAAATTCAACTGGTACGTGAACAAAGAACCCATCGGACGCGTTCTTAACACCAGATACTTAGGAATGCAACTAAGTGCCAGCAGAAATGACGCTCCCTGGGTGGACTCCGTGAAGAACAAATGCCGTCAATTGGCGTGCCAAGCAGCCATAATCAACAAAAAATTTGGGAAATTTACCTTAAGACCGACGTTAACCTTCTTTCAGCAGAAGGTGGTACCTTCTCTAATTTATGCTGGCGAAAATGCCTTTGGATGTGGGTTTGAAATGTGGAATTCCCTAGAAAACATCTTCTGGACCAGGGTTCTCCACCTACCCAAAGGCACCTCCACTGTTTGCATTAGATATGAACTTGGCTATATATCGATGCAAGCGAGGGTCGCTTGGAATCTTCTAAGCATCTTCAGGAAAGTAAACCTTAACACCGTTTTGCCTCAGATGAAGATTCTTCACAGCCTACAGTTCGCCAAAGCACCCACAATTGCATTCCAATGGAATAAGACATGTTATGATGTACTCAGTTTCTATGACATTTCGATGCAATTGCTGCTCGAAAATCCAGATGCCGCAAAACTGAAACTTTGGCGAAATGACTGGATCCAGACTTGCGACAAAAGAGCTAAATCTAAATCGATGCGTGAAGTACCGGCCGAAGCAAGAGCTTACGGAAACGTAGCTCCATATCTAGCTTGCTTCCCGGACCAGTGGGCCCGGGCCGCCTACCTTCAGTTTAGGCTGAACGCTATGCCAACTAAAGAACGTCTTGGCTACTGGTCCCAATCTTCGGACTCGGACCTTGTGTGTCGATTCTGTTCTAACACAAAGGAATCACTTAAACACCTTATCATAACGTGCTCCGAGTTTGAGTCTGAGAGAATTAACATTTTCAACCCACTAATAATGAACTCTCAGTGCCTCACTCGTGATGACTGGTGGAAAGCTATGTTTGATGGAGCAAACAGAGCGTTGTTATATGCTTTGATTTCCTTCCTTCGTGCTATAAAGGAACGTTTACACGATAGCCCGGTGGTCCCGCTCGTTGTGAGATCCTGAGATCCGCATCTAGCACAAGTTATGGGAACCAGATGATGGGAGGAGGACTGGTATCGATTTGTGATGAATGTAGAATGCATAGCTTGGTTTTGTCTTCTTTCCTTTCTTCTTGCTTCTTTCTTTTTAAAGGTTTGTAATATAACCAATAAAAAAAATAAAAAAAAAAATAATAGACCTACACATTCCAAGGGCAGAATCCTTGATTGGTTAGCTGACCACAACTGCCCTATCAATATAATTTCCAACCAACCCTGTGCGTGGACTGACCACAACTTAGTTACCTTTAAGATCATGGCCAAACCTATCAGCCTCACTCCTACTGTTGCACCTGCTATTGCCACACGTAATAAACGTGAATTAACCTATGACAGACTTCTCCCTCTCATCCTACCAGTCCTTAATGATCACATACTTACTTGCTCTGACCCCACTACCCTGGTTGACACCTTTAACCACGCAATGCTAAAAGCCCTAGACCTCATCGCCCAATCGAAATTGAGAAAACCTAAACCTCAAGCTCACCTCAACTCCTGGTTCACACCCCAGCTTACAACTTTGCGCAAAGAAAAACAAATTGCAGAATCACACTGGAAAAGCAACCCTTCCGTAGCTAATAAATCCTGCCTCTTCCTTGCCACCCTAAATTATAAGGAAGCTATATTCCAGGCAAAAAAAGACACTTACAACAAACGTATCGAGCAAGCTAAATCCAATTCCAAAGAATTGTTCAGAATCCTAAAAGAACTTGAAACTCCTGTCACTGCACCAGATACTTACATAAAAGATAGTGCTTGGTGCACTAAAATCCAAGAGGCTCTCCTTGGCAAGATTGCTTCTCTCCAAGTCAAAATTAATAATAAACAAACTAGCCTACAATCTAACCTGCAACCCAATCCTCTTCCAATTATAAATAACTCCATCCCAGACTCTCTGACTCTGTTCAGTTTCGCTTGACTCTCCATTACTCAAGTGGAAAAGATCATCAGCAGCCTTAAACCATCCAATTGCCAAGGTGATCTCTGCCCGGCGCCTATCATTAAGGAAGCATCTCATGACTTAGCTCCATACATCACCATGCTCATTAATTCCTCCTTCAGCTCTGGGATCGTACCTGACAACCTGAAGGAAGCTTGGGTCATCCCTCTCTTGAAAAAACCAACATTGGACGCCAGCATACCCACCACTTACAGGCCTATCACCACGGTCCGTTTCTACAAAAAATCCTTGACCGAGCCGCATACCAACAAATTCAAGATTACCTTGAATCCAACAAACTCTTGGGATTTAGGCAATCTGGGTTTCAGCCGCGCCACGGCACTGAAACTGCCCTTATCGATCTTAAAACACAGATTGAAGACCTAAAAGACAAGGGCAAACTTGCTCTTCTACTCCTCCTTGACCACTCTGCGGCCTTTGATCTCGTCAATCACCAAATACTATGTCATCACCTCAAATCAGCTGAACACTTCTCCGACAAAGCCGCAGCCTGGATTAGGTCCTTCTTGGACAATAAATCAATGTGTGTCTTTTCTTCACTAGCAGCCGCCCAGCCTTCACCTGTCACCTGTGGTGTGCCGCAAGGTTCTTGTATTTCCCCCACATTGTATAATGTGTTCACAAAACCTCTATTCAATATCTTGGACTGTCTGGGTGTCACCTACACCAATTATGCTGATGACACCCAGATACTAATCCCAATCTCAGGTGACTACTCAGCCGACTCCCGCTCCGTTAATTCCATCTACCAAATCATCCAAGCCTGGATGGCGCAACACGGACTCTGTCTAAATGATGAAAAGACAGAGCTCCTCATTCTTGGCTCACCTCTAAAACTTACCAAACTTAACCCTGCATTCAATTCCTTTACCATTGATGGCAATACTATCCCAACTGCCAAGTACACCAAAACTCTAGGGATTTATATTGACTCTACTCTATCCTTGGCTAGACAAACCAATGCAGTCTCCTCCACAGCTGCATATACCTGCAAGCTTATCACAGCTAGCCGCCCTTTTCTCTCCTCATCCAATGGCGTCACACTGGCCAGGACCCTTGTGCTATCCAAAATTGATTATTGTAATGCACTCTACCTGGGCACCAACCGCTGCAACTTAAATAAGTTACAAATTGTCCAAAATAATGCTATTAGAGCAGCCCTTAATATCTCTAGGCACCAACAAATTTCTGACACCAGACGCAACATACGTTGGCTCTCAGTCCCACACTGTATCTCTCTTAAAACTCCCGCCCTCACTCACAAATGCCTCTACAACCAAGCACCTTGCTACCTGGCCAACAGATTTGCCCTTCACAACTGTATCAGACCCTATAGAATGGCTCAGACCAACTGCCTTGTTATTCCACGTTTCAACCTTCAAAGATCAGGTGGAACCAGCTTCCCTGTAATGGCAGCTAAATTATGGAACATGCTACCGAATGCACTTAGAGCAGAGCCTTCTTTACTTAGATTCAAACACTTAACTAAAGCTTGGTTGTCCGCCCAAGACCTCTAGCTATGATCTTTACCCTGGAACTGCCTTGTATATATCTGTAACCTTGTAAATAATAATTTTCTCTGTCTGCCTACTGTTATTATATTTCTGTGACTTCTGTAATTATTGCTCTGCCTGCCTTATCATGTTGTAACTAAGTGATGCGCCCGGTTGCCCCTGCCCCTGGTGCACTATACAAATAAAATAAATACTAAATACTAAATGGGTTAGGGCGATCAGCGGTCCACCTGATCATTTCTTTATCTTATTCCCAAACCATGTTCTTCCCCCTGTGATTGTTAAGCGCTCCATTTCTTCCCGAAGCTGGGTCCTGTCTCATTAACCTCTTGACTGCTGAGGGTTTTCACTCCAAGTGCTGTGCCCTTTTTTCAACATTTTGGTATGTCACATTCAATCCATTGTAACTTTTTTGTTGCAGGTAATATCCTGGCCAAATGTGCACCCTTTTCTTCCCACGTATAGGTGGACATAATGCCCCCAATTATTAGTCATTTGCAGTAGGGGTGTGATAAAGTAAAAAGAAAGTGGACAAATGTTGTGTTTTTTAAGAAAACGCCAGTACACCAATGTATAAAGAAGCCTCTGTTTTCTTTTCTAGTAAGAGCTAGGAACAAATTGTTTGCAGATCTGAATTTGCCATTTTCCAAGCCTTCAGGAACAGGTTGAGTGAAAACAAAAAACATATTTTTCATAATGTTAACATCAGTTTTGTGAGAGGTAGTCAATGTTTCCCATTTTTATAGGAGGTAGGAAAGCTCAATGGGACAGAAAGGTATACATTTCTAAAAAGTAGACGGAATTCTAAGTTCAGGAAGGAGTCATTTGCACAGGTCAGTCATCAACTATGTACCTGAAATTCCCTTATGTGCTGAACAAGTTTACACTTGCAAGGTAATGGCTTCTGTGAATATTCTGGTTACCTGGCCACCAATCTGATCTCGGTCTCAAGCCCTGCCAGTTGCATGCCTACACTACCTCCCTGGCAACCCCTACACCTGGGGACTGTTTTCTGTATCCCTACAGTCCCCCCACCAGCACTCATGTCTGCACTCACCCTGCACTTGCCACCAGCTGGCCGTTCTTTTATTTATTGTGTTATTTTATTATCCCATGTATTGCACTTTCCCCTTCCCTCCTTCCAGCACTTTCCTTTCCCCCTTTTCTTGCACTTGCGCGATCTGAATGACACCTGCCCTAGTAAGATTGTTGTCTGTCTTCCCTCTGTTCCCCCTCCCTTACCTCGTCGCGCCTTGAAACACTTGTGTATAGGCGCGTTATAAATGCCATATCATATCATATCATATCATATTGAGAAAATCAATGCACTGCTACATTCCCCTGACTCTTCTAGTTAGGAAATCACACCTTTTTTGTAATCTTTCACAAAACAATCATCACCACGAACCAGAGTCATAGTGCACAGGATTTGTATGCCGACAGCCTAAACAGACATACTTAGCATTTGAAAATATGGAAAACAAATTTAGTGATGAATGGTAAGCATACATTTAAAAAATAAAAAGCAGAGGCAGACGTTTTGAAGGATAGGGGACTTGTGCAGGTTACAAAAGCCCACAGTGACTACAGCAGTGACTAAATATAGGTCACATGGGGGAAATGAAAGGATTGTTTAACAAAGTTCAGTAGGACATTAGGAAATGTATGAAAACATTATCAAAAGCAAGACAAAACAACACATGTTCTACCTTGCCAAATTAACACAGGTGTCCTGATAAAAAATGGTACCTCACATGTGTGGGTGTACTGACTTGGGCACAAAGGAAAAAAAGGCTAAACCACTGGTACATGAAAAGCCCTGGTGAAGACTGGATTTGGCTTTGTGGACAACCCACAGATTTGGGCCTGGGGTGTTGCAGCCATCAAGGAAAACAGGAACCCCCATGCATTTCTGAAAAGAAGACACCACTGGGAATCAAAAAATGTCTGACTTGCTCAAAACACCCTAAATGTTATTACCCACAAAGCCTGGCAAAGTACAAAATGTAGGAAGCAAAACTACATTTTCAGACATTTGCCACCAATAAACCATAGTAACAAACCAGCAATAACACATGTCCTACCTTCCCATGTTTCCACTGGTGTCCAGGCAAAAACGGTACTTCACATGTGTGGGTGCACCTACCTGAGCACAAAGGGAAAAGGCTAAACCACTGTGCAGCAAAGGGCCTGGGAGGACCACATTTTTACTGTATTAGGTCTTGTGGACAACCCACAGATTTAGGGTTAGGGTGTCATAGCCACCAAGGAAAACAGGGAACCCCATGCATTTCTGAAAAGAATACACCGATGGGAATTCAAAGAGGTCTGAATCTCCCTAGATGTTATTACCCACAAGGCCCGCCAAAATCCAAAATGTAGGGAAAAAGTTTTCAGACATTTGCCACCAGGAAACCACTGAAGCACGTCAGCAACACATGTCTACCTTCCCACATTTCCACAGGTGTTCCAACAAAAAAGGGTACCTTACATATGTGGGTGCACTGACCTGGGCGTAAACGGAAAAGGCTAAACCACTGTACACCAAAGGGCCTTGGAAGACCACATTTTTACTGTATTTGGTCTTGTGGACAACCCACAGATTTGGGCCTGCGATGTCACAGCCACCAAGTAAAACAGGGAACCCTATGCATTTCTGAAATGAAGGCACCTGTGGTAACCAAAAAGGTCTAACTTGCACAAATCACCCTAAAATGTATTACACATAAGGCCCAGCAATTTCCAAAATGTAGGTTAAAACACATTTATCAGACATTTGCCACCACACTCATGGGGCCAGCTCCCTGATATTCCCAAGTGTGCCTCACCTTGGAGTGCTCAATGTTATTTTTATTTATTTATTTTATTTTATTTATTTGGCATTTATCTACTGCACATAATCCAAAGGCATCTAGGTGCTTTTTGCTTAAGAAATTGGTTACATAAGGAGCTTGTAGCAGAAAGTTACAGTCATAGAATAGTCCAACACAGTGGTAACAGATTACAGGTTATAGCATTATCTTACATTAGCTACAAATCTTCTGAAACAGTAATTTATTGCACATGTTACGTATGTTACTTGCAGCATCAGATGAGTATGTTGTGAAATACAGGGTATACAGACAAGAATCCATAGGTGCCCATTGTTAGCTGCATGTGAAAACACTGAACTTAGAAGGTTAGATTTGATCTTGGATGAAAAGCAAGTTTTTGAAGCCTTTGCAGAATGACCATTGTGATGGGTCTGTCCTCAAGGCTAGGGTCAAGGAGTTCCATAATTTGGCAGCAAACACTGGGAAGCTAGAACCGCGCACCACCATGGGGGCAAATGGGTGCAAATCATAACCCATCTGCTCCCATAGAAGACAAAAAAACCTGGTGTCACCTGGATTTGCCTTTCTAAGGTGGAGGTGGGTGGCTGTGTTCCCTGGTGGGGGCCCCCAACCCCAAAATTAAATTCCCTGGTTGGTTGCTGGAGAGTCTCCCCTTTCAAACGAGCCCTAGCAACACTGAAAAACGTGTCTGCTATATTTACATGCTGAATCCTTTCGGGTTCAGCGTGTAAATATAATTTCCTGATGATGTTAGCGCACATAGCGTACGCCAATGTCATCACGGCCACCCCTAGACAGAGCGGAAGGAAAAGTCCTCCCCTTCATTGGCTGCGGGTTGGGAGGATTACCGCAACAACAAGGGGGTCAGCCCTCCCCCCAAAAGGTAAGCACTGCGGAGGACGAGGTATCTCCTCCTCTGCAATGGGAACTGACTGCAGAGCATGAGAATTGTTATCTTCAGCAGTTAAGGGGTTAAATACAATAATAATAATAATAATAATAATAATAATAATAATAATAATAATAATAATAATAATAAACAACAAGAACTGGGTATGGAAACAGGCCATGCCAAGTGGGAATATTAGGGGTTTAGAGATGTGTTTATCTATTGCATGGGTAATAGTTGAAGGAAGATGCCAAGTATAGTGGGATTTCTAATGATAGTTAAAACACTTGCCTCAGAAAAGAAGATCCTGGGCATTGGTGCTACTAAGGGAAAACATCAGGGTTTGGGGGTATATATATATGTGTCAGTCGGGCAATTCAGACCTGACATTAGATTGAATTCAAGTTATGTTTCAGTGAATGAAAATGGGTATGTTGGCAGGAAATCCATATTGATATTGTTGGAGGAATCAATGTGGCTAATCTGTGCAGTGAATGGAAAACAAATGATTCAGCAGGGTATGGGAGAGGACTGCTACAGTCATAATGGTGATTTGGGGCATAAATGAAGATCTTTCAAATTTGATTCAGTCACAGTAAGGATACAAGCACTTGTTAGTAGCAGTGTTGGTGGTTCAAGGGCTAAGAATGGGCAGTGGAATAGAACGTTTCAGATCTGAAAAGGGACTATGCCATCAACATTTAAGACCTTCTGGTCGATGTACACACTGATGTTTTGGGTGTAATAAAAATGTGGTTTACAGACAATTGCACACTCTGGTTGACATCCTATAATCATTATGATACAAAATCCATGTTTGCAGTAGTTGGCATAAATCAATTGGCTGGCCGGATCTCACCCTATATATATATATATATATATATATATATATATATATATATATATATATATATATATATATATATATATCCACTACTAGGATGCCTTAAAATACAATGTTGTCCTTTGAATTCATGCATTGCAATTACATACCCAACACTTGTGTAACTATTGTGATCATCTAAAGTTATCCTACAGATACTACACTCACTATCAAAAAATGCGAACAAGATATGGCAAATGTCCAAACCATTTCCAACAGGACAGATATTGTCAGGGATATTAACATTTGGCTGCATTAACCTAAGAAGACCCTTACCTCCCTTTTCCTAAACTACTGCAACTCCTTGCCCATCACACTGCGTCCATCTACACCCACGTTCGTGGGTGGTCCCAAATAAATCTCTCGTATTTATTTATTTATTTATTTATTTATTTATTTATTTATCCATATTTGTAGAGCACGCAACAGCCAATGGGCGTCGTGGCGCTTGTTACAGAGAGTGAGCAGAGCTTAGTTACAAGATTGGAAACAGTTACATAATTTTAACATATATTACACAATACACAGTACACACTATTGTATACATATTATACACAATACAGTGCAGAGATGTCATTTGTGCATGATGGGAAGTATAATGTTTGTGTGGTTGTGTAAACGGGGGAGGAATGGGTATTAGTTGAAGAGGGAGGTTTAAAAACGTTTCCAGAAAGCCAGGAGGGATGTCTTGGCTCTTAAGGCAGTAGGCAGGGTATTCCAGAGCTTAGGGGCTATGTAAGGGAAGCCTATCCCCCTGCTTTAGCCCTGTTAAGGTGTGGAGTGTTAATTTGATTAGTGTATTGTGTTCTGGTGGGTTGAGAGGAGGTGGTTCTGGATATGGTTTCAGATAGGTATGAAGGAACAGAGAGGTTGAGACATTTATGAGTAAAAGTGCAGTTTTTAAAGGTAATCCAGTCTTTGACCGGGAGCCGATGGGCTGCCTGTCTGGCTTGGTTGATGTAGTCTCTTCTTGGGATGCTTAATACTGTTCTTAGGGCATTGTTTTGGGTGACTTGAAGTCTGTTTAGGTTTTGCATAGAAGTGCCAGCTAGTAGAGCATTACAATAGTCTAAATTAGCCCCTATGGTTGCTCTGGCTATTGAAAGACAGTTTGACTTAGTTAGGTAGGGTTTATGGCATTAATGAGTGCCGTGCTTAGGGCAGATGCAGAGACAATGGTGCTGACATGCTTGTTCATTGATAGGGTGGCATCAATGTAGACCCCTAGTGTCTTTACAGAGGAGGAGACGGGAATGATGGAGTTGTCTGTGTTGAAGTTGGTGCAGAGGTGGTCTAGCTTGGCTATGTGGCTTTTTGTCTGAGAATCAAGATCTCTGTCTTATCCCCATTAAGGCAAAGGCCATTTGCTGCCATCCGGGCTTGGATGGTGGCGTAGATTAGGTGAAGAGCTTCTGCGTCTTGGTGGTATGAGCCCGATAGAAGTAGCAGTACTTGAATTTCGTTAGCATAGTTTGTATATACTATTCCGAGAGCATCAAGCTTGTCGAAGAGGGGCTTCGTAAAGAGGTTGTATAGAGTTTGGGCTGTGCATGAACCCTGTGGGACTCCACAGTGGATAGTGGTGGGGGCTGCATTTGCTATGTTGGAGAATACTTTCATCGCTCTTATTTGAGAAAGGGGGTGATCCAAGAGGCTGCTTGCTTGGAAAAATGATTGGGTGAGGTGGGCGGTAAGAGTCTTGTGATCAACAAGATCGATCAACTATTCCTCGAATGATCCAAACGAGAGGGCTGGAAAACATCTCTAAAACGTCTTCAATGGTAACCAGCAACAGATCAGAGCAAACTTCAACAGGACATGACACCTTGAACAAATCCAAAACATGCAAACCACACTCCCTTCAGCACATATGTTATTTTACCTTTTTTCAAGATTAGCTTCTATTAGAGGGTCAGGGTTAACAAATAATTTTATGGAGTAGCTATATGTTTTCTTCCTATGTACACATACCTTAAAGAAGAATTCATAAATCTGTTAGTTCTCCAACTCCGGGGTGAGGAAGGCTCACCAACACAAACAGCTGCATGATACAATAATTGGAGTAGGCTAGCCTTGTCTAGTTTCAACTACATTAAATAAGTATGATAGTTGCAAACATGCAGATTTTATGTTGCAAGTTCAACAAAAATGTACTTGGAAAGGATACTTGAATAATATGAAAAAAATCCTCACTTACAAATGCCAATCTGAAATATGTATGTTATGTTATGTTAGCAGGATTTATAAAGCGCCCATACGCCCGAAGGCCTCATGGCGCTGAGAGAGCCCCAGACAGTTTGATACCTAGGAGGAGCATTAGAATAGCAAAGTTTTCAGTTTACGCCGGAAGGCAAGGTAATCAGCCATCTTCCAAATCTCAAGAGGGAGGTCATTCCAGGCCCTGGCAGCCACAATTGAGACTGTGCAGTGACAGTCATGTGTATGTGGGAGATAATGTCAGTGATAGTTATTTCATTTACTTTATTTATTGTGCATTTGTAATGCACTGATACATCAAGTACATTTGACATCATTACGACCTAGGCGGTAAGTATCTGACATTACCGCCATGGCGTAATGAACGTTTATGCCGTGGACCGATGGCGGAAAGAGCGTCACATTCCGACCCATCGCGCACGAGCATTACGCCATGGCCGTAATGTAAATTATGCCATGGCGGAAACGCCTCGTACCGGCATCGTACGCCGCTCAAGGTGCACTACCGCCACCCATCTTAGCGGCGACCGTAGTGAGCGGACACCGTAGTTAGCGGTGACCGTAATTAGCGGTCACCGTAAATAAGTGGAACCGGAAGTAGCGTCATTGCGGGGGAACGGGAAACAGCACGGCGGCCATCTTGAAAAACACAATCCATTGCCATACTCCCCAACCATACCAGATCCAACCCTGAGACCTGTCCCAACCCATCACCCACCCAATTACCTACCTAAAAATGCCCAAAGTTGTGAAGAAGGCATGCCATCGGCAGCGCCAGGACCGATTTTCTCTGGAGGAACTGACCATGCTTGCTGAGACTCTTCAGGACAATGCTGCCGTATTATTTTCTACAAATGACCATGCCGGCAATAGCCAAAAAGAAGGCCATATGGTCCCTGGTGGCAGAGCGTGTCAGTGCGGTGGGGACCGTACCCCGCAACCCACAGCAGTGCAGGAAGCGGTGGGATGACCTGAGGCTCCGCGTCAGAAGCATCATCTCCGCTAATCGCAACCTGGGCCTGGCTACCGGGGGAGGATCTGACTCCCCAATCAAACTCCAAAACTCCAACCATGGGAGGAAATATGTGCCAGCACAATAGGCATGGAAGGCATCAAAGGTGTAGGAGGGATGGAAAGAGGAGCGCCGACATCAGGCGATGAAGGTAGGTGCCTCAAATCAAGACATGCTATAGTCACTGAAGTCCATTCATGTGTAGCACAATGTTGCCCTAGAGTGTAAATGCAACACATCATCTGGACACTGCCCACAGCCACACGCGACCTCCACCCTGTATACATGTAGCATGCACACCCTAACTGCAGGCACCCACATACCTCCATCCTTATTCCACAAAAAAAGGAGACAACCTGCATGCCCCTGCCTCAAATGTGCCTCATCTCGTGACCAAAATCATGTAAATCATTGCCATTCCAATGTCTGCAGACCCATCAATAACGCTCTCCCTCCTTTGCTCCACCACAGGCTCAGAATCCAACCCTGAGGATGAGGACACCCCTGCCACAAAAAAAGCCAAGAGGGCCAAGACCACCGTGCACAGACCCTCGACCTCAGCTGCAGTGAGCCAAACACCGCAGCAGGCAAAATCCTCTGCCAGCACACAGGACGGGCCACCGACAGGCACCCCAGCAAGCAGCAGGCCAGCAGCAGCAGCACCACACGTCCCCACATTGTCCGCCACAGAAGGCACCGGTTCTGCAGGCAGCAGCACCATAGGGGAAACAGCTGCCATTGCAGCATGCTCTGACTCCGATACAGAGGAGCCCGATGTTGGACGCCCCACTGACCTGCCTCATTCCCCCTGTCCGTCCCATACCAGCCCCCATGTGGATCCCACACAGGGGCACCCAGAGGAAGAGGACTGGCCATCCACCCCATGCCCCGCTGAAAGTCCACAGGAGGGGAGCAGCCCCTCCGTGACACCACCTGCAATGGGCATGGCCCAGCAGAGGCAACAGTCCCTTGAGGATATCATTGCACGTCAGCAACAGCTGTCCACGCTCCTCAATAAGCATGCTGCGGAATGTGGGGGGGGCTAGGGCAACCATAGAACAATCTACGGAGACCCTAAGGGCCGAAATTGAGCGGAGCACGGAGACCCTGAGGGCTGCAATGCAGTCCACCTCAAGGGACATTTGTGGGGAACTTGCCGCCGTGCGCCGTGTGCTCTCAGAGCTGTCCCACACCCTTCAGGACATGTATGCACGTGAGCAGCCAGGGACATCCTCCGCTGCCAGTTCTGCCCAAAGCAGCCCCGTCCGACGATCAGGACGGAACCTGCGCTCCACAGGCAGGGGTGCCCCAGGGGCCGGGAGAGGGGGCTTGCAATAGCGTGTGCCCACTGTTACAGGCATCTTTAGCCACTCACAGGGTGTGTGTTGGGTTGTTCAGGGGGGAGGAGGGAGGGGGAGGAGTTGTGTTGGGATGTTCAGGGGGGAGGGGGGAGGAGGTGTGTTGGGGTGTTCAGGGGGGAGGGGGCAGGGGGAAAGGGGTGTGTCACAACAATTTACAATTGAAATACACATTTTACTTTTTCCCAAATCAAATGTGTGGACATTTTCATTGCGTATGTGTGCTTTATTGGTGTACAGTCCACAGTGTGCATGACCCAGAGACACACAGTGCCCCAAGTGCCGTCTCCATGTGATACACACCAGCCGTGTGTGCTAGAAGCATTGGTTGATGATATTTTGACGCATTTCACGCCCCTCCTGTGCATCGCCTCCTCCATGAGGTGCGGTCCCATCTGCACCCTCCTCATCCTCATCGTCAGGTGGTTGCAGTTCTGCGTCAGGGGGCAGGGGCACATTTCGTCTCACGCACATATTGTGTAGCATGACACATGCCATGACCATCTTTGCCACCTTCTCATGGCGGTACAGGAGTGCCCCACCAGACCTGCTGAGGCAGCGAAACCGTGCCTTCAATAGGCCGAATGCCTGCTCAATGACCACACAGGTATGTGTATATGCACGGTTGAAGTCCTCCTCGTGCTGGTTCTGTGGGTTCCGGACTGGTGTAAGGAGCCACCTCTTCAGGGGATAGCCTGCATCACCTGTATGTGGGCGAGAATGTATGTGTCAGTCATGACGTCTAATTCAGAACATGATGTGCCACCATGGCTTGCATCCAACTGTTACTTTGGACCACTTCTAAATGCACTAATTGATTCAACTATGCGACCAGTATATGCTCATGGCTCTCATGGCCTGTTTTGCATGCCATCAACCAATGTATGCAGAGGGGTCGAGTGCCTTGGGAGTGCCCATCCACTGTGTTCGTTCATGCCGTTTGTTTTGGTGGCCTGGCACGTGTCCTGTGATGTCAATGCTCACATCATTGCAACATTGCTGTCGGCCTCATCATGACCCCAGTGAGCAATACTGATGTTGATAGGGACATTTTGGGGGCCCTGCTGTCTGTGTAATGGTGTGTTGATGTTTCTGTCCGTCATGTGCCTCCTTCGTGCGCAGTTATGGGGGACAGGCCTTTCGGTTGATGGTGTTTGGTGACGTGCATGTAGGTGCATTTCGTTGTAGTCAATGTGGTCTGAATTGGTACAATGCACTTGGAGATGGTTGTGTCATGGTTGGGACACAACCTCATTCACATGGTAGGGCTGCATACATCATGTATTGGGTTTACTGGTGTTGGGTGAAGTTTGGGTTGCTTTAGGGTATGATCTGGCTCCGTTGTCACTGCTACTCACAGCCAGGTGGAGTATGCATCATCCCCCCCCCCTTTCAGCCAGGTGGAGTATGCATCATTCCTCCCCCCTTTCAGCCAGGTGGAGTATGCATCACCCCCCCTTTCAGACAGGTGGAGTATGCATCATCCCCCCCCTTTCAGCCAGGTGGAGTATGCATCATCCCCCCCCTTTCATCCAGGTGGAGTATGCATCATTCCCCCCCCCTTTCAGCCAGGTGGAGTATGCATCATTCCCCCCCCTTTCAGCCAGGTGGAGTATGCATCATTCCCCCCCCTTTCAGCCAGGCGGAGTATGCATTGGTACGTCGTTCACCTACCCACTTCACATTTCCATGGTCATGACATTAGACTCACCGAGTAGCCAGGATCTTGGGCCTGCATGTCGCTCCATGTAGCGTGGTATTGTGGAGTTCCTCAGGACCATTGAATCATGGGTTGCTCCGGGGGATCGGGCACAACAAAGTGTGATGATCCTGTTGGAGTCACAGACCATTTGCACGTTGATTGAGTGGAATTGTTTCCGGTTGCGGTACGGTACCTCCATGGCATGTGGAACCACCAATTCCACATGGGTGCAGTCGATGGCACCAATTCAACCAGGTATGCATGGAAACCCACTTTGGTGTTTGCAATCTCCTGGGCAGTCCGTGGTAATGAGATGTGGTCGTCTGTGTGCTTGAGGAGGGCATCAAGAACTTGGATAAGTGTACGTGAGAATAATGGTTGTGAAATGCCATGCAAGTGCCCCACTGTGTGCTGGTAGGTGCCTGTGGCCAGGAAGTGGAGTACAGACACTACCTTCAGTAGGGGTGGGATGGCGGTTGGTGTTTCTATCATGCTGACGATGTCGTTGTGTGTCATGTCTGCGATGGCGGTGATGGGGTCCCGGTCCAAACGGTATAGGGTGTGGATCTGCTCAGCAGTGAGGTTGAATGGACTGGCTCTGATGCGTGGGATTGGGGGCTGCCTGCGTGGTGGCACTGGCTGTGCTTGTGGGGCTTGCTGGCCCTGCCTTGCCCTCCTTCTCCTCCTGCGTCTCCTCTGTGCTGCCTGTTGTTGTTGTTGTTGTTGTAGCACTTGCATTGCTATGAGGTCCTACAGCCCCAACATTGCTAGTCCTATTGGTATCATTGTGGAGTTTGACTGGGTGTGGGAAGGGGTGGGGTGTGCTCTTTTTGTACTTCCTGAGTCTGTATTGCCTCCACCTGTGCTGTTTCTGTGCACCTGTGGCAGCTGGATTCACTTTACATGGCCATTTACGGTTGGTTCGCGATGGCGTAATTAGCACCATGGCGGTAAGGTACTTAACGGGCTGGGTGATGGCGTTAGGTGCATGTCCGCTTGGGTCGGCATTCGCGTACCTTTCCGCTATGCCGGTAATTACGGTGTGGGAGGTCGCGTGCACGCGTCCTTGGAGCAGTTAGCGGCAGCGTTAACTACGATGCCGCTAATGGCATCGTAGTTAACGGTCACGGGTCATAATCGGACCTAGCGGAAAACGATGGCGGTAATCATTTACCGCCATCGTTTTCCACTTAGCGCCATGGTCGTAATGAGGGCCATTGTGTTTCAAAGCGCCCATAGGGCAATGCCGTGGGGACATGGGAATGAGAGGCAAATATAATAACAATGAAGAGAAGAAAGAAGCAGTCCTATTAGGCCTTGTGAGTATTTAGAACTTGTAAGTGCAGAGAGAGAGAAGGGGTGAGGGAGGGTGGTAAGTGCTAGGGCTCCACGGAGGGAAGTGCTAGGGAGTAAGTTGCAGGCTATGACAGTTTGGTTGGAAAGTACAGATTTCTGAGCCAATTATTCTGTCAATGCCCACTTTAGATGCCACTGACACATACATTCTCGGCCAAAATAGCCAAACGGTTTTTCAGTACCATAGTATGAAGAGCTATTTGTTCATGCGTGATCAGGGAAAGTGATGCTGGGGCATCATCAGCTACTTTTTCCAACAACTGGTATATTTACGAAAGCCAGTGTTGGGTCAATTTCAGACCCAGTCCAGTTATTATATATAGCATCTAAAACGTTTTCCCACTCACAATGTCGCTTACTCTGGGGAGCGGAAGGAAACTCTGTGGAATGACATATAGCTGGCAGAACATACCCGATATAGCAGCTTTCATTCCGGTCCCTAGGCAGCCAAGAATAAGCATTAACACCACAAATTAATTAGTTGATATTATATTTATATTCCTACTAGCTGGGGTACCTGGCATAGCCTGTGTCCTGATTGAGTGGTGTCTCATATGCCCTGGGGGATCAAGCTCTTGTCCTCTTTTTGGCAAGTCTTGCTTCAGTTTGCTCTGGTGTCTTTGTGCCCTGGAGGATGTTGCTCTTGTCCTCATGTCAACAAGTCTTGCTTCAGTTTGCTCAGGCATCTTATTTGCCCTGGAGAAAGTTGCTCTTTTCCTCTGTTTGGCAAGTTGTGCTGCTGTTTCCTCTTGTGTTTCAGAAGCGTCTTGATATTGATTTTCGCTTTGCATCATATGGAGCTTTTCCAAGTAATGTTAATTTTTTATGTGGCATGTTTCAGCCACTCAATGGCTTTAGTACATTTGAGAAAATGTCTATGAAAGATTGAATTTATTTTAATTTTATTTATTTATTTATTTCTATTGCGCCGGTAACTCGCGAGTCTCGGGACGCAGAAACAAGTGCACGAAGTACGAACATAAATGACAATGTACATGACAAACAAGCTGAAGGCTGAACAGGAACCTTTCATGAGGAAGTTAGTTGAAGATGTGGGTCTTCACCAATTTGAGGAAACACAAGTAATTAACTTTCTTTCTTAGATTGGCTAGTAGTTTATTCCACAGCCCTGCCGTGATGGTGGGGAATGATTTCTCTAGGCCCAATTTGCGTTTGGTGGAAGCTACTGAGATCATGCCTTGGTCTGACGATCTAAGTGTGCGGTTGGGAGTATACGGATGGATCTTGGTTTTCAAGTATTCAGGTACTTTTCCATGGATGCATCTGTGTACCAGGGTCAGGGCCTTGAACTGGATTCTATTTTCAATTTTTAGCCAGTGTAGCTCTTTCCTAGAATAATTAATGTGATCGAATTTGGTTTTGTTCTTAATGATTCTGACGGCGTTGTTTTGTATAATCTGGTATACTTGGATGCATTTTTTATAGGATCCTGCCAACAGTGTGTTGCCGCAGTCCAGGAGTGAAAGTATGGTTGCTCTGACCATTGTCGCACAATTGTTCTCTGAGAGGTAGGGCCTAATGGCATTGAGGCGTATGAGGTAGTAGAGCAGGTTTTCTTTATATATAAGGCCTGCGCCTCTGCGCCCAGTGATGCTTCTAGCATCATGCCCAGGGTTCTAACTTTGTCCTGTACTAGAATGTGGGTGTTTTCTATCTGGACTGCATGATATTCAGGGGAGAGGATGGCTCTGGCTTGATGGGAGCAGAATACCATTAATTTGGTCTTTTTAGCATTCTTGTGAATGAGTCTAAGTAAACTGTAACCTTGCCATTTCCCATATTTGGAGTGGCATGATAAAAAATGTGTTTTAAATTCCCTTTAAAAATGCTTTAATATGCACTTTCGAACTATATACAGTTGTAATACAATGCAAAGAAATAACCAACACTTCGAACGTTTTATTTCGGCACTGTTCCAAATCTTGCTTCCTTCTAGTACCTACTGTAGTGAATCGGGGTACGCATCAGTAAATGCAGCTGTCTATGAAGTGCATTTTTTCCATCTAAACATAGACTACAATCTTGCCCCAGACTAAAGAGGAATCCATGCAGAATTTGGTAGACATGGGTTCAACGGTGTGGATTTGTATAGCCGGACAAACACACACACACAAAAAATGTTTTGCATTTTAAATTTTGCATCCAAACATAGACTACGATCATTCCCCAGACAAAAGAGTAATCCATCCAGAATGTGGTAAACGTGGGTTCAACGGTGTGGATTTGTATTGCCACACAAAAATACACACATACATACATACATTCAGCTTTATATATAAAGATTTGCATTCATGTATATATCAAAATAAATTATGTGCATGTATATTTAAAGCTGTTAAACGTTGGCAGTTATATGATTTTATGTGTTTGTACAACATAACAAACTAGATAAAAACATGTTATGGTCACTGTTCTATTGCATTTGTAAACATTTTGTGGCAGATGTTATAATTCTTAGGTACACTTGTTTAAAGTTTGCCAGTCTCCCTACTACTGGCATCAGAAGATGATGTCAGGTTTCAAAGGCAACTTGGAACCTCAGAACATTCCAAGCTCATCTGTACATATGTATGCCTTATGTTAACTCTAGACATATGAGGAAGAAAAAAAACGTTCTGAACTGAAGGGCCTCCTTGACAATAAATACATGTCTAAAAGAAACTTACCTGGTTCCTGTGGATGATTCAGAACACTTCAGTTTCCCTTGTAAATAGTGCATATATATTTGTCAAAAGTGAAATTAACATTATTATCATATGGGTGCTAGTTGGAAGATAATGGGCTCTATCACAAGCTTGGTGTATCCAGGCAGTAATACCGCCGGTATACTGCCAACACAAATAGTGTTACAGCTAATCGGTCCAGTGCAATTTGCGCTGGATCACGAGTAGCGGTAAGGTTGTTAAGCCCCATTCCCCTTCGGGTCCATTGTACCCAATGGGGTTTTTCATCGCAATTAGCACTTTCACAATTAGTGCCGCGGTAATAGCGCCAATAACGGGCAGAATGTGGAGGTTTTTACCTTCAGCAAAAAAACTGGAAGTAAAACGCCAAACATTCTGCCCAACTCTTGGTTGGGCCAGCCCTTAAATGCCCCGGTAATAGTGTTGCCGCCGCAGTTATGGTCTAGCGCCCAACTCCTGATGAGGCCCAATATCTACATTTACTAACTCCCATGAATATAGAAACCTTGATGATATAGCGCAGGAGTCATGTAGCTAAAGCGAAAAGAAGATTTGAAGCAGGTTTTTGTGATAATTGAAGGTGAGGGGCGGCAGTTTTGAGGGCCAGTAAACCATATCTGGGAATGATGACCAATACAAGGTTTCATTTCACAGGACCAGGAAACCGACCTAGTATCAGTAAAGACATCTCTTCATTGGAAATGAACAGGTGAAACCAGAAATCCAGATGCAGATTTGTGAGGCAGGCGTGCACAAGTTGTACAATTGGAAACATGTTGCATGCAGGGATACTGCCAAGTCACATGAAGTTAAATATTTTGACTCTGAACCCATGGGTATGCTGTGGGACACTCAAAATCATAACAGAATGCATTAAATATGACAATGGTAGTAGTAAAAGTGAAAAATAGAAGTTTCCCACACAGTCACTGGGCCTCATTACACGGTAGGCGGTGAGCCATGGCGCTATTTGCGCCATGGCTCATGCCGGTAAAATACCGGCACCGCCTTGGCGGAAAGGGGATTTACCGCCCCATCCCAAGGGCGGTAAATCCCCCTTCCGCCATTGCCCTTCCCCATTCCCATTTCTGCCCCATAGGGCTCAATGGGAATGGGGAAGGCGCTAATTACGGCACCGCAATTTAGCGGTGCCGTAATTAGCTCCGAGGTCCCTTAGCGGGTTGGTATTTAACGCCTGCAAAAAGCAGGCGTTAAAACTCCAACCCGCTAAGGGACCTCGTAGTAAGGCGGCAGGGATTTACCGGTACCGGTATTTTACCGGTACCGGTAAATCCCTACCGCCTACCGTGTAATGAGGCCCACTGTGTATCAGGAAGGCAGGAGTGTTTAAGTATACATCCATATATCAAATATATTGCATCTATGATGTTTCCCCACAGGTAGTTCTCGCCAAAACTCAGTTCACCAAGCACAGTTTCAGTGCTGTGAGCAAACATCATTCCTTCCTAGCGTCCCTTTCCTTGGTCTCTTCCAAAGTGGGCGACATTTCCGCTAAACCATTTATCTATCACGCCATACTACCCCAACATACTTTCATGTGTTTATGTTATTGTATTGTTCATTTATAACATGCTTAAATGCAGCGAGCGGTTTCTAAGTACCTGTGTTGTGTCACGTTGCCTTGCTTCCAAAACAAACGTGTTGCCCCTGAGTTATCCTTCCTCCACAATTCTGCCGAGAGGACAGCCCTACCACCCCAGACTCTACAGGACTCCCCTCCACCTTTCCGGTCCCTACATGTCACGCCTTCATACATACTCACGTGTCCCACACGTACATGCATCCACATACCCCCATATACACACGCATCACACATCATTGCCATCCGTGCCACTTCCTGGATTCTCCTTAAGCAAATGCGTAGTTCCATGACTACTGTTCGCTGAAAGCGGTCTGTCAGGGAATTGGGTAAACCAATACATTTCAATGGAAAGAGGTCTACAACATAATCTCTGACAATTTCAATGCAAAGCAGATGTGCAAAGTCTACGTTCAATCAGTTCTTCAAGTTAAAATGATGCAAGCACAGCACACAGCCGTTCAATTCAAGAAATAACGGTAAAATGTCTGGAATGCTGGAAGTAGTTTTAATCAAATTGATGAATCATCTGTTAAAGGATTAACAAATCACGTATCACAAGCAAGATTCCTGCATTTCCAGTGTAAGAAAAGAGACAGCAGCCCTCTAGAAATGGTATTTCACTACCTCATTCCCAACAACGTTAACCTTGCTCCTCAATTACAGGAGGAGGTAGATGAGGTATTCCCAGAAAGGAACACTCAGAAGTCTCTGAAAAAGCAAGAGAGTCATTCCTTTTTGACTTTTAAACTCCTGATGAAGCCCTGTTGTGGGCGTAGATTGTATTTCCCTTGTACAAAGAGATTTGGTTTTGATATAGCAGGGATCACCCCTACTATGGCCCAATACACATTTCATAAAATGTATTCATAATATTTACACAAGGACAATTTGATTATTTGGAAGAACACAGATCACTTTTGTAGAGGAGCAACTGAATGCCTCTGCAGGAAGTCCCACCCCCTACTTCTGGTATGTTGGGAGTCTGAGATCGTGCCATGCCTGGCACTAGCAGTTGTGACCATGCCCCAGAGAATATTTGAAAGAAGATACCCTCTGAGAAAGGTCTATCAAATGTATTCCCGAAGAGATGATAATTTGGGGGAGGAACTCCCTGAAGGAAAATGAGAAAGAATGAAAGATGAGCTAGTGATAACACAAGAGACGAGTGTGATGCACTAAAAAGATTGGCTGAAGAGAATGCACAGGCCATATAGAAACTGATGATGACGTTAAGGAACAAGTAAACTTCCATATGTGAAGAAGAGGATTGCACGTGTGTGACACACTACAGAAAAAGCAAGCCGTACAGTAACTGTACAGATGCAGCACCGCAAGTAGACTAAGTGACCTTAGAAGCTGGCTATAGGTAGTGAATAGACTGCAGGCGGTGCCACCGTTGTAAGAATGCTGGACATTGGTTTCATGAATTTAGTAAGTTCATACCCATGGAAAAGAAGGACCGAGAACTGTCTTGCAGCAAGAATAAGCTGATATAGCAGACGTGAATGGTGAAGCTGTCTGGCCTGGTATCAAAGTTGAAGCAAGCCAAGGCCGGTTATCTATTCCCAAGGCAGTGAATGTGAAAAGCTGAATCATGCCTTGTTAAGGTGCAAAGAAAGAACCCCAAGAGTGCCAAGTTTTATTCATTCAAGGCATTTAAATACTGCAAAATGGACCAAATAGTGGTCTCCTGTCACGTGAGCCAAGGATAAGAATAGAGTTGGGCTTGGAGTTCTAGAACAAGCGATAGTGCATGCCCTTACTCCCCTTTATTCTAACACAATACATTGCTAGGCCAAGTTCAAAGACAATCTTCATGGCAGAAGACGTAGGTGATGAGAGACGTTGGGCTAATTGCGTGGAAGGTAAAGCGAGTCCAACTACAGTCACCGCACCTGCGTATGAGTTTATGCACTGCTACATGAGCCGAATGTGTCTGACATGGCACGAGCATGCCGACCAATAGTAGAGGGCCATAAAATGAAGGGCCTTATAGTTTAAGAGCAAATAATATACTGTGTACCTAATAGTGTTGAAGATGACTTGCAGTAGAGGTAGGTACAAGTTGTCCAACTGACAGTAGAGATCCAATCATAACCCAACCCTTTATAGAAGGTATACTTAGATGTTCCCCTTGAGCGTATCACAATCCCTCATAGGTTTCTCTTATTTGCCACATAGTATGACATCACATATGACACATTTTTACTATATTACTGTGATTGCATTCTTACGTTGATGTCCGAATTGATAATAAAACAGAAAAACGTTACCATCTTCCTGAATTGGTTCGATTAGTTGATGTCAGAGTTATTCTGCATCCCATCCACTGCATGCTTGTTACCCAAAGGACTCTAAGCTCACGTGGTAGTACTGCAGATGGTTGAAAGATCCTCTCCCATTAAGCGGGAAGATTGCAGTGTTTCCTGTGGAAAGTGCCCAAATTGAAATAATCTTGCAAGAGGTACCGAGACGGTGGGCAGGTCCCCCTTTGATGAAATCCCTGCACAGTTTCCACGGGCACTCTGCAGACAGAAGGCAAACTGGTTGGTTGGAGGAGGAGACAGTACCGAACGAACGAATGGTGTGTAGAGTAAGGTGAATGGGAAATTAAGGGATGGGATTGTGATAAATTATGAGTGAAGGGAATATTGTGTGAAGAAGAGATAGCACCTAGAGTCCTAAAGTCAAGAGAGTTTCAGAAGGAGATGTCTCAAATCTCTGGGTAGATCAGAAAAATATAACGCACAAACAGGTTCGTGCAAGGAGACATATCAAATCATGTACAGGGTATACAAAAAGATGAGAGAAAGAGAAGGTGATTACTGAGTGTTTTTTTAATGTGTAAAGTCGACTAGTCTCTTTGTTGTTTGTTGAGTAGAGATATTGAAGTACAATAGAAGTTGTGAAGTCATTGAGAAATGTTGAGGAGCTATAGTAACTATCTAGTGAAGAGTGTGGCACCAATCCAGAGGTAGGGATAGTTAACTGAGAATTTAGAGGCTTGAGCAGCGATTGTTGGTGCGCGCATATATTTGTTGTTTTAAGGCGTTGTAAAAAAGTGGTGATTTACACAAAGGTATACATGTCGTTTCATAAGTCTGGTAAGTATCGACAGTCAATTGAAACTTTTCATCAAGGGAGACACTCCTCTTATGCACTTATGTAAGATACGGCCAAAACACATGCCCAAGCTCAAACAGTATAGTGCCGAATGGGTGAAAGGCATGGCAGATAAGATGTTCATGCCATGGCCGCAAGGGCGATCGCTGTCAAAATCAGTATTGCAACACATGACCACATACTTGCACGCTGCATACACAGGAAAGAAATTACAGAAAAGGCTAACTATTCTAGAGCTCTGGAAAATGTACCAGGAAGAGAGAGAGTATCCGCCTCTTGAGGAGTGGATGCTTAGTCAGCGGAAGGAGGAAGGTGTTGAGCCCTCAGCTCCCCTTAACTTACCTAAAGCAAAAGGTGATAGCACAGAGGAAATGGGGTTGTATCCTTTAAAGGAGTTGAAAGCGGCAATGGGGTATAGTAATCCGATATACAAACCGCCTGCTTAGCAGTGATGATAGATTTGAGGAGAATAAGAGAAAAGAAGAGATCTGTAAGGTCATGCAGGACAAAGAGGAAAAGAGTGAGCAGTCAAATATATCGACAGATATAGAAAGGGAAATTAAGAGATGGAAAGGAGAGAAGGATAAAGCTGACGATGTAGCGCTTGTGCAGAACAAATGGATGGGTGGTCCAATATTACTCAAGCTAGATGGGAAAATCCTTGAGGAAGTGAGGCATAGAGAAGATAAGGATAAAGATGATAAAAGGGAGAGAGAACAGGAGCAAGATAAAAAAGAAGAGCGGGCAGAATAGCAAAGAAATATGACAATAGGCAGAGAGCAACAGAAGACAGGGATAGAAAAGAAAGGAAGAGAGAAGAGGAGGAAGCTAAGAAATTATGGGACAGACAAACACAGAGACGAAGGGATGAAGAGGAAGGAAGGGCAGGAGTAAGGAGGGAAGAAAAAAGGCAAGAGAAAGACAGAATTAGAAGGGAGGCGAGGAAACAAAGGGAGTTAGATGAAGAACTAGATTGAAGATGTAGACAGAGGAATCTTGATATTAGCCTTATTTGTAAGGAAACAGTAGGCCCTAGCCCACTAATATGATGGGACAGAACAGAAGAGTTCCTTCTGATAAAGAAAGCAACATCAGGGGCATCTAGAGTAGAATTGGAAGAAGAAAACGTTGATATAGGAAGCATCAGAGATGGAATCGAAAAGGCCAATGAAGAATTAAAAGAAGGTAGCAAGTATGGAAGTCGAGGGAGGAAGGTTCAATCCCCAGCATGCCAGCAATTATGACATGTAAAATGAAGGAAGATGAAGACTCAATTGCTTACATTCAGGATATTCAAGAGAAATGGCAACTTGAAACACACGAGCTGTGGGAAAAAACAGTGGCATTATTTTACCACATTTTATGACATGGGTTGCCTGAGGCAGTACAGAGAAAGATGAAGAAAGAGGTGGGGATGGAAGCAAAACCATGGTCTGAGATACAGTTGACGATAGTGCATCACTGTCTGCTATTGCAGCAGAAAAATAGAATGAAAGATGAGGCTAGGAAAATCGATGAAGCCAAGTTAGTTCAAAAGAAAATGTCAAAATATGCCATAGAAGGGGCGCTATTGACGAGCAGAGGATTGGGCAAGCAATGGGTACATCACAGGTAAATAATTAGTGACCGCTGGACCAAGGTGGATATGGGTTTGTGCCACGAGGCAGAGGTATGGGTTTTAGAGGAAGAGCGGGATTCCAGAATAATCAAGGTGGGTTTCAGAATACACAAAATGAGAACCAAAGCACCCAGGGAGGATTTAACCAAGGAGGACTTGTCAGGCGAGCAGCCCCACTATGTTGGACTTGTGGGATGACAGGGCACATTGCACGCATATGTGGAAGCCAAGGAAATGTACAGAAGGGCCAATTCTTAAGTGGGGGGGCAGCTTATCCTCCACCATATAGCACACAAACTACGGACGGGTTTGCCCAAGATCACACAGTATATCATACACAAGAGCCACGAGTGAAGCAGGTACAGCAACCAGGGCGAGTGCCAATTAATCCACCACAAGGGCAGTCATAACAATCAAGCATCATCAATGCATGCAAACCTAGCACTATGCAAACACAGGACAAGTGCTATCACCCAGAATAGAAGGTCTCACTGTGGTAGGGGGAAATCCTTTCACAGGGATGGGGATGAGCCTGTACCCATAATAGGACAGCTCACAGGGTGACTTGATCTGTTCAGTACTATCTGTGACAGCAGGCCCAAGGGAGGAACCAAGGGTCGATGTGACGATAAGTGGCAAATGCTTTTCTTTTCTAGTAGACACTGGGGCTACTCATTCATATATAGGAGAGGGAAAATATCCAGTGTCGGGAATTGCCATGAATGCGCTCAAGGGTTCGCTGGAGCTATAAATTGAGTTCAATTTACTGACAAATTACTGGTCTCTATAGGAAAGTGTGACGTGTCTGTTCCTTTGTTATATTCATGACAGACACCAGTTCATATTTTGGAAGAGATTTAATGACACAACTTAACATGACCATGTTATTTACTGATCAAGGGATAGTGTGCTCCACTCCATGAATACACTATTTAAAAGTGAGCTAATTTATACTAGCGTTCACAGGGCAAGTGGCTCTGCGAGGCGTACCAGTAGATCCAGAGATCTTTGTATATGGGGTAAGCATTTTACTGAAATGGCTACCTGGTTCAGTGGGAAACATTCTGAGAATACCTGATGAGTTTTTGTTCAGACCACAAATAACTATGGACGAAGAGGGTGGACAGACAATCCCTATAGAATTAGAAGCAGCCATAGCACAAAGAGAAATTGCGATGCTTGAAGGAATAGACAATGAGGGTAGATCATGGAGAACAGTGATAGCCCTAGAGGAAGGGTACAGATTAACTGACATCACTGATGATGACATGTTTAGGGAAGATCAAACAGATGATGAAGTGGTGTTCTTTATGAGCATCACCTTCTAGATAAAAATAGAAAAGACGGAAGTCCCACAGCGAATGGAGATAATACAGCACTGACAAGCAGCCAAGTATTATTTGGGCTACAGGCCTTTCTGATGTAGGTTTTTTAAAAGGAGTATGTGAAGTCAAAATGAAGTTGAAGCCAGGAGCGATTTTACCTCGAGCAAGATAGTACCCCATGTCTCGAGAGGCTGATCAGGGCATATTTCAGAATAGCTTAGCACTGATGAAACAAGGTATTCTGGTGCCATCGGAATCATTGTGTAACACTGCGGTGTATCTAATTAAAAAATCTAAAGGAGGATCATGGAGATTTATACAAGATATGAGAACGATTAACCATATTGTAAATGCAGAGTTTCCTTTAGTTCCTAATCCGGCGACCATACTATTCGGTATCCCAGTGGAAGCTCGATATTTTATGGTGAACGATTAGAAGAATGCATTTTTCTCAATCCCGTTGCACAAAGATTCACAAGACTTGACTTCCTTTACATTTCACCAAACGCACCCGAAACATACACGTTTGCCCAAGGGGTACTGTGAGTCCCTGTTGATATTTAACAAAGTCTTACAGATGTATCTAGGCAATATTTATCTTAAAAGTGTGGTGATACAGTATGTGGATGACATTTTAATTTGTAGCACCATGGAAGATGATTCTATACAGTTGATGACTATTCTAGCTGACAAAGGATATAAGGAAGACAAAGACAAGTTACAATACTGCCAAGAAGAGGTGTTAATACATAGGGCAATTGATTTCACATGAAGGAAAAAAAGGTAACACCTAAAAGGGCTGAGGCAATTATGAAAACCACGAAAGCCAAATACAGTAAAAACAGATGCCACAATTTCTGGCACTATGCAACTATGTTAGAGCCTGGGGGCCTGATTACAGTTCATCCACGAGACCCCGTTTGCAGGCTTTAAAGAAAGCACAAGTGGATAAAGTAAAAATAGAGTGGACTGAAGAAATGCATGAAGGGTTTGAGGAATTAAAAAAAGCAACGTGTACAGCCCCTGTTTTGGAAATTCCCAACTATGCAGAGGAATTATATTTATTTCCGCACACAAATCGGACAGTCAGGACAGCAGTGCTTACACAGAGGACCACATTGGGGTAGAAGTCTTTAGCTTCTTACAGTGGGATTTTAGACCTAGTCATGAAAGGCGTTCACAATTTAGAAGTCTACAAGTATTGTCATGGGCTGCTGTATGACTCTCTTCATGGAGCATGCTCTCTTTGCCATTTTAGAGAAACCCAACGGCACATTGACCTCTCAAAGAGCTTCAGCATATGAGGTAATGATTTTGAATCCAACGATTAAAATTGTCAGCTACGTTTGTAGCTGTGCCAATAGCAGACAGCGACCATGTGCATGACTGTGCAAATTATGTTGAATTTTGGGATGATATACCCCGTGTGATAGAACATGCTTTGTCAGGAGTAGAAATTCTCGTTATTGGTGGTTCTTCGAAAATTCTTCAAACTAGTGGGGAAAGAAATTCAGGTGCAGCCGAAGTGAGACTTAAATTAAATGGAGAATTTGAGGTTGTAGCAAGTGCAAGAATACCATCTGACTTTTCAGCGCAAACAGCAGAATTGGTAGTGCTTATTGTCATGCTTGAGAAACACTAAGGGCAGGAAGTTACGGTGTACAGTGACTCTGCCTATGTGACATCAACTGTACACGCATGGCTAGCACATTGGAAAAGGAGTGGCTGCCTCCATGCAGATGGCACTCCAGTGCAGCACGCATCCTTATTGGACAGGCTTATTAAGGCACTCCAACTCCCAGTGAGCATAGCAGTCATTAAGTGCTCAGCTCACACTATGTGAACAGATTTTATTTCTTGCGGGAATGAAGCCACAGAAGTGGAAGCCAGAGGGGTATTCTCCAGATATTACAAGATTTAGCACTCTGATTGTTAAGGAAAAGATAGTTACAACTATGATAATAAAAGAAGGGTTTAATAAATTATCAACAATCCACTTAATGGAGATTCAAGGGAGCACACCGCAGGAAGAGCAGGAATTATGGAAATGAAGGAGGTGTTCTTTATTCTCCACAGAGGCATTATGGTGATAAGATAGCACTGGAAAGCTGGCGATGCCAGTTGCATTGTTAAAAGAAGTTCTTGAACAGCTGCATTACCTAGGGAGAGTCTTGCTGAGTAATTCTGAATTTGCTGGAACACGTTGCATTCTTTATGGTGAATTGCATCGTGTGTCAAAGGTTGACTGCTAGGCATACACTGAGAACAATTAGAGGGGTAATACCTCGACCGACTGGTCCATTTCAGCATTTACACATTGACTATGTTGTTATGCTGCAGGTATGTAATCAATATAGGTATTTATTAGTGGTGGTGTGTCCCTTCTCCAGGTGGATCGAGACAGGTCCATGTACACACCCTGATGACACTTGCACAGCAAGTTTTTAGTGCAAGAAGTCTTTCCAAGATGGGGTGTGAGTGAAGTGCTGAGATGTGACAATGAGCCACATTTTGTTAATGAGATGTTTGAACAGATAGGGCACTTATAAAATATTAAACACACATTTTCTTCTGCTTATCACCCGCAAGCAAACAGGGTGTGAGAGACTCAAATACTTCCTTAAAAAAAGTATTGCCAAGATTAAATTGACTTTGAAGAAGGGATGGCTATTGTGACTACCCTTAACTTTATATACCCTTCGTAATAAGCCTGGTTCAGGCCATCACCTCTCCCCTCACAAAGTAGTGACAGGACGGCGATTGAGAACACCTCTTACACCTCTGTCTAGGAGTAGAATTGTTACCCAGAGCGTAGCTAAGAATTAAGGTGATGTACTGCATGATTATTTGACATGTATGACCTCTAGCATCTCTCCCACTTCAGATCAGCTCAAGCGACAGGGGGTTAGTCTCAGAACACAGATGTAGACAATTCAACAACAGGATCAAGTGAACTTTTATCAGCACCCAAGCTATATGTTGGAGATTTGATTTTAATAAGAAATTTCACACGAAAGTGGCATGAACCACATTTTCATGGCCCTTTTTGCATTGAAAATATAATCCCCTCAGCTGTGAAGGTCCAAAGTAGATGAGCTTGGATTCACTTGGGCAATGTAAAGGCCTATACAGGTGAAACCCTCCATCCCACTGTTGTTGTTTCAGTAACAAGACAAGAAGAAGAATTTCAGCATGTGCAGACTCGATCGATGAGAAAGAAGAAGGACGATGAGGCGACCATTTGATAAATGCAGATTTTCCATTTGGATTAAGATTCGAACGGACACTCCTTTTAGATATTTTAGCAGGAACGCAAACCCTTGCTGAGAATCTTAGGAATGTTGAAAAATAATTATGCCTAAACATCAGTTCGTAATCAGAAATTGGAAACAAGCTCAATATCCAGATTAATTTTGAGGTGCATACTTGTAAAAAGTTGACACATATGGTTCTCACTGAAAGTGATGTGCAAAGGCTTGTGCTTGCTGTTTTTGTATTTATACTTCAAGCTTATTCTGCTCTTGTCAGAAGATACGTCGGTATCCATACTTTTTTACAGTATCCTAAGAATGACCCTATGATTAGAGGGCTCCTAATTGCTATTATTGAAGGGATTGTGCAATTGTGGGTATAAATAATTTTGACAAATGATATTACAAATAAGAAATTTGGAAACTGGCACAGTTTTAGAAGATGAGGAACAAAGACTGAAAATGTCACAAAAGGTGGTTGCTTATGTGTTGGTGTATAATGTATGACTGCATGATCACACTCTTTGTCTTTCATATTTCTCCTCTTTCACAGTCTCTATAAAATTAGTACTCTTACTAAGACAGAAACCCTCATGGTTCCCCCTACCACGACAACTGCTCTTGATTCAGTTATTTCTACTGATACAGGGGCCCCTAAGGTTTTCCCCAAGGGGAGAACTGCTTTTGATTTGCTTTGTGAGTATTATACATCTTTTACATATGGAAGACATAAAAGAAGTGTAGTGGAAGATAATGAGGGGATACATGTCTATCTAGACACAGCAGCACATGTGGGCAATAACATATGGTATCAACACATGAAGAATGTGGGGGAAAGAACATCTAAGGAGAGTTGCTACGTCCGCACTCTCATACACTGTGGCATGAATGCAGCACAAAATTAATTTCCAGAGAGATTCATTAACACAATGCCAGATGCCTTGTTCATCTTGCAGCATGTATGATCCAAGGACAATTCCAAGGAAGCTAGGCTACTCTGCGATGGAGATTGAAATGGTCATTTTTGTTCCAGGATGATTATATCAAGACTTCACAGATGGAAGAGCAACCTCAATGGGAGAACAAGATGCTTTTGTATCCTGCAGATGAATAAGAAGAAGTAGTCATGAAAGACATGAAGCGATGTTGGGAACAAACTCAAGTTTTAGTCTATGCACAAATAAAATCCAAAAAGGGATGGGGAGCAGGAATGATGTCCTATGCAGCTCATCTACTGAAGTCAAAATATTGGCAAGCGGTACAAAGAGTAAATGATGGATGTTTGTAGTCATGGGCGAAACATGCCAAACTACTGACATGGGTAGAAAATTAATCAGCCCGAATGATGGTGATTCCATTGGCGAATGCAACCTTGTGCTTTCAAAGAGAAGGAAGAAACCATGTGGGAGATAACATGCAAAACTTCAGTTGAGGTCTCCAGGATGGGAGCAGGGACAGCTGTTCTAATGGAACGATATAGGACTTGTAGGCCTAGAGCCTACATGAAACTGGCCACGGATTGGGGAGGAACATGTTCGTTGGTGCTCATTCATGTTCCAGCCTTGGTGATTCCTCAGAGTGACCTGATTATTGGAGAATTTCCAAAGGTAGATGCCATTTTGAGAAGGAGAATATTGCTTGGATTTTTCAATCGAACCAGAAGAAAGAACTACTTCTCAGCTAAGTCAATAGAAGTCTTTGAGGCCATGCCTTACAAGCATAGGTGGTTTTGTCAGACTGCTACGATATTCACAACTATCTTCATGCTTGGGATTCAGATGATGGCTAATGCCAAATGGCTGCAAATTACCAGATGCAAGCTCTTGCAGACAATCAACACTAAAACAAAGGGATTCAATGCTATCAACGAAGAATTGAGGGCCATACGATTGATGACCATACAGAACAGATATGTCCTTGACATGATCACAGCGATGGAAGGAGGAGTTTGTGCCAAAATTGGGCTATCATGTTGCATGTTCATACCTTCTCACGATGACGACAATGGGACCTTGACAGAGGCCATACCATTGTTGACGAATCTGCAAACCAAGATGGAAGACGAGACCAAAGACATTATAGATGATAGTTGGTTTGCATCTATATTTTCATGGATTCTGCAGTGGATGGCATACATTTTCAAGTTTCTTGGTGCACTATTGCTCATGGTGATGTTCGGATTCTGTATAAACAAGATAATAATTGCCCAGTGCAAGAAAACAGCGAAGAAGGCAGTTGGAATGAAGATCATGATCAATGTTGAATCAGGGTTTAAACCCAAGGAATTGACTGATGAAGATGTCAGAAAACACATAGATGTCAGCATTTTAGCACCTGAAGGAATGCAGTTCCTGTATCTGAAGAATCATAAGAAGTATGTGGGATGATGGGTCTATTGTAATCCAAATGGAGAGTGCAGCTACATGACCTGAAGTGTTGATGAACACGTCAAATCAGTGGGCACTTGAAGGGGGTGATGAAGATCTGGACTCCAAAGAAGCGTTTTTTCAAGAGAAAATATCAAGATGTGGAAACCGGTGAAGAGGTGGTTGATGGAGGCGCGTGTAGAGGAGCAGCTGAATGCCTCTGCAAAGTCCCAGTAGGTACACTCACACAGGGCCAGAGAGGGGCCCCATTGTTTTGTGCCGGAGTGGCAATATGCCAGTAACAGACCCAAGGGAGTCAGTTCATGGAAGGAGAACCAGAGGAGAGAACCAAAGTAAAGAAGTGGTGGCATGAAGGGGACATGAGTGAAGAACCCTTTCATCGCTGATACCACCATAGGACAATGGAGTGTGTCAGGAAAGTTGCAAGAGAAATGCTGGAAAGCCATCCTGACCGAATATGAAGATTAGCAAGAGAACACTGACCTAGTGACACAGACCCCTTACCTTGCAGTTAACGGGTAGACCCGGGTGTGATGCTGGAAATGCATCAGAGGGACAGGGCCTCGGCATCCTTGTCCTTTACTGCTTTTTATCGTGTGTTCTGTAGTGTTTTCCATGCAGGAGTTCATGTGGGACTCCTGGCGGTGCTGCTCTCTCTCTTTTGGTTTAGGTGACCAGACCCATGGGATACCCTTATGGCACCCATGGGTAGGGGTACAACCCTGTGCCCCTAGTGTATGTTTTTGGGCACCTATGATGACCCCCAGAGCAGCGTATGGGATGCTGGCAGCTCCATGCTGAAATGACTGCTGCCCTGAGCGTCCTCCATTTTGGGATGCCCAGGCCCTTTCATTGGAATCGGTAGATTCCTGATGGAGACAAATTGCCCCCATGGTCTCTTGCCTTCCATCACCTGTTATCCTGATCTTCCTGAAGTCCCTTGAAGCCATGCCTCTGTCCCTTCCCCCTGACTGGCTGTTGGGTGGAAGTTCCGTATATGGTAGTGTGGGGAAGTGCCAACCAGACTGGCTGGAGCCTTCTCAACGACCGCATGTTGTGGGTACACCTGCGGGTGGGACCTGGGTGAATGGAGTGTGTGACGAATATACATTCTATGTTGTGACTGTCTAGCATCTGGTGTTTGACACAATGGTTGAGTCAGCCCTGCCCGAAACCGGTATGAATCAGCCTGGAGTGTTGAATGGCACGGTCCCAATACACATAACTTGTTGTGAGTGTCTGGAGAGAAGTAAATGGCCTGAATACCTTGTGTGTCTGATGGGTTGCCTGCCTGCATGAATTCCCTTAGTCGTGATTGGATGCTTGAGTGCGACCCAGCGGAATGAATGGGAGATCAACAGTATATCTGGGGACCTCTCACTGCTAGGAATCGTGTTCAGAAGCTGAAGTCCACTACGACGAGTAACTGGAGTGAAGCTTAACCTTGAGCCCTGCTGGAGGAGAAGAATTGCTATTGTTCTCCTTAGCAATCTGAAAGCTGCTGTGCTTCAAAAACTGTCCCCGAGAGGACCTGGTAAGGCATCCTCTTCCCGAGCTACGAGTGACCATCGTGCACAGCCGATCTTTGCCTAAGATCCCAGGTAGACAGACCTTCGACAGGCTGCCGACCCGATACAGGTACTGCTGCGGAACTCCAAGGAGAAGCGCCCGGACTGTTGTCCGTCACTGTCGTTGACCGCCATCGTGGACCGCCAAGGACGCTTCGTCCGCATCGTTGCCGCTGTATCCTGCTGCAGAAGACCTGACCGCCGACGCACCGAGGAGCATCCACCGGTGAGTTTCCCGCAACCCAAACACCACAGAGACGCCGACGACTCGACGCCCCTGCTGGGTCACAGTTCGTCAACTCTTTGCGGTCCAGAACTATCGACACAGAGGTGCCCCGCACGCCTCTTTCTTGCATGACGTTTACGCTTCCCTGTCAACGAGCACCACTAGGAACGACACGGCCACTTCACTGTCGTAGCTCGACCTGTTCTCCGTCGGACGTTCGACGACCCGTGACTCCTGCCTGAAAGGGAGGACACTCAAGAAGGGTTGTCAATTTCCCTGACGCGGAACGCTACAACACCAAGGTACTTTGTGGTTGCAGAACTATTGGGAAGTTTAAGGGTGAACAATATATGGACTGGGCTTGTATCTTTCTTCTACAGGTTGCCCAGGTGGGGGGATCTCCACACAGAGCTGTGTTTAACGGTAGTTACCAGTATTCTGCCTATTGTTCAACCATCTTGCTTTCCTTCCTCTCTTCACTGCTGGTTTCCTCTTTATTTTGATCTGTGTGTCATTCTGACCGTATGCACTTTAATAAGACCTAATAACGTTAGTGGTACCACTTTAGAATTGTACATATTTACCATTGTTGATTTTTGGAGTACAAAGTTAGTTATCGTGATCGTGTATATGACTTTGAATATTAATTAAATAAAGACTGTGTTTTAACCGATACAGTGTGTGGACATTCCTTTGTGGGGGCTTGGGGACTACACTGTACTTAAGAACCAGCATCACCTCCCGAGAAGCTAGGCCTTGATTTCTCGTCCATTGCTATCGTAATAGAGAATCTTGGCAGGGGTCTCTGTGCCTCCCCTCTACCATATAGAGAGCGGAAGTGCAGACCCCCCCTCCGGTCCTTACACCGGGGAATGGGACATTTTTGCCTTTTGTTCTCCTCTTTGCTGATCGAGATATCTGGCCCTGCGGTGACCAGGTACAACAGCGAAAATATATCAAAATATTCCCTCACCCATTTGCATTGCTGCACTTGTTTGGGAAAATGTCATGCCAGCGTGGATCGGCCAGATAGCAAGGGGGCTATTGTAACCAATTTCTCTTTCCTTTCATTCCTCCCTTTGCTAACCTTGCCAGCCTTTTCCCCACCAAATTCTGTAGCCCTTACTTCCACTGCTGCTGTCCACCTTGTACTATGTCCCACTCCCCCATCCTTTGGTTTGAGGGTGACACTAGACCCATTCCCTGTGGATAAGTCATCCCCAGAATTTCGGACCATATTTTGTGTATTGTCCAACCCTGCAAAAGCCGGTTGCCGTAGGTCAGAGCCCATTATCCCCTGTACTCCCGGAACCACCCTATTTGCATTGCCCTCACTCATGCTATTAGCCGTTGGCTGTTATTGTGATATCCACAATGGCAGAAGCTACTACAGCACTCTGCCCCCCACATGCCCCTTGAGACTTCCTGTTTCCTCAAGATTGTCCGCCAAGTGTACAAAACTTTGAATCATTTTTACCATATCTGCAATGTGCTTCGCATTTAACTCATTCCAGTCCCTTGTTGCTGAACCACTTCCACCTGTGCCGTGGGTATCCCTGCCATGCCATTATGACCGGGCAAAGCAACCCTCAGTGCTCTATCCACTGCCTCCTGGCGTACCAATGCCACAACAACTTTACCTTTGCACTGTCGTGTTACCCTTTTGCTTTTAGGGGGTAGCCACAGTTTGGGTGACAGGGGGGTGTCCAGGGCGGGCTCCACCGCTGGATTTTCCAGCAGTTTCCTAGCCCAGTTCACCCCTTTACTATAGACCAGATCATGAACAAGCACCCAGAACGTGGATGTCTCTCCTGCGTACGGTGCAGCATCACTCATTTCACTGACGATACTTTCTCCACTGGAGAAGATATTGGGTGATTCTTGAATTGATATGTTCATTTTGATCCCAACCTAAAATACAAAAATGAAAATGTTGCACTTGATCGTCACAAACCAGGAAGACCCTAAACTGTGGGGCACCCCGCCTTCTCTTCAATCCCAAATCGCCAATGTCACTCCAAAATTGTGCTTGTCCTCCTTTACCTGGTCTGGTACCTGATACAATCCTTTTCTTTGGATGCACTTCTCAGAGGCCCTCAATCCTGTGGTATAGAAAACAAGAAATAGGCAAAACAGTAAACCCTTTCGTCAACCACAGTATTTCACCAAACTTTCCAGATGCCCACAAAGCGGCCATATCCCATTCACCTGGTGCTCATGTTATCCCAATCTATCATTTGGGGAAGCTTATAAAGACATCCCTATTTTTCTTACACAGTGCTGCGTTGTGCCCGTTCTAGTACCGACATGTCAATGATGGGCTTGAACCTGCAATCACAGTACCAGTTAAACCACATTTTCCCTTAACAAGCTCCCTCCTGCCCATTAAAGAGGGGACCAGAACGCGCAATCTTGCTATGGGCCAGCCCAGCTCCTACCTGTGAGCCATTAGGCAATACATCTCCCTTCCTGCCATACCAAATACTCACTGTGCCTCGTATTCCCAAGCAGCCTCCCATCCAGGTACTGACTGGCCTGGACCCTGCTTAGCTTCAAGATCAGGAGGGCGAGATCCAGCACCAACTGGTAAATCTCAACTGTGCCTTTCTTGTCCACTGTCAGAACAGTTTTGAGGCTGAAAGGATAACAGACAGATCAAGCCCGAATATATTTCAACGGATCAGCTAAAAACCTCTATGCCAACCCTCTGAGTCACATTGCAACCGAAATGTGTGGGTATGCCACAAACGTTTGTATGGGCAAAGATATGTGTGGAGTCTGCCATTAAAAGTTCCAACCTTTGTTAGACCTATCCAACTACCAATTAACTAGGTTGATAAAAATCACCAGCTAATTGAGTACAAGATAACATCTAGTGTGCAACGAGGGTGTGCCCGCTTTTGGATGGTCAGGCTGGGGTGGACGCAGTTATAAATCAGGAGTTCTTGGCACAGGGCAGCATCGACTTTAGTTTGATAAAATGTATGCTGATCAGATGGGTTGCCCGTGACCAGTCAGAACCCTTCATATGGGCCACCTCTGTGTACCCCTTTCGTGTCTGCCTAACAAAGTGCTCTTAAAATCCCCACGGCAGGAAATCCACCAGCATGCTTATTTTGCAAATTATTAAAGGTTGCACTGGTACTGTACGTTGGCAGTGTCCAAGCACTGCCGTCCGTGAGCCCCCCACATCCCGTGATACAGAGACACGGAGACGGAGATGTTTCTCGTGTGGGCTCCCCGGTGGTTGTGATGCCACCAGACACGCCCCATTTATTTAACAGGGCACGCGACAGAGTGAACGTCACCCCGTCGCGTGCGTGCCCTTAAAGGGCCAGCGCCACACTCCTCCTTTTCCATAACAACAAATTGGATAAAAGAGGATCTAACTATCAAACCTCTACACATCACACCAAATACACACACAGTGAACCCCCGTTTATTAGCAGCCACCCTGGAACCCCCAAGGGTACCTGCCACGGCCTGACCATGTCCCCAGGTCAGCCTCCCAGTTCAGTCTGTCACATAGTCTGTGAGACGGGCAGGTCTCCCAAGCCCTGTTCTCAGGGGGTACCTCCTGCCAACATCTCTGGCCGGTGTATTTTGCCCTGGCCAGCCCCGAACAGGAGAGTCCACAGCGGGGCCATCACCTCCGCCTTCATCCAGCGCCTCTTCCCCTCCTCGGTTGTCCGGGCTATCCACTCTCAGCTCGCCGATTTTCTTGAAGAAGCAGGCATTTCGCGTCACAGTTGAATTTCCATCAGAAGCAGTCACCATAGAGCCCTTCACCGCCACGACGTCCAGAGGGGCTGGTTCGTAGGTGAGGGACAGCTTGCCTTATGGGTGGCGATTCTTCACCAGCACCTCATCCACCAGAGCAATGTGTGGGGGTCTTAGCCCTCTCCTGATGTTTTCCATCTGCGTTCGCGTTCGTCTGTCCTCCTCGACCTGTTCATTGTCAATCACGGCGGGCTCCCTGTCGCTCAACTCCGGCATCACGTCCCTCGGGCATCGTTGGAAGAGAGCCTCTGCCGGTGTCACCCCCGTTGACGAGTGGCGTATGGTTCGATATCCCCGCAGGAATACATATAATGCCCTCTGTAAGCACTCGCCCTTCCCTTGGGCGATCCTTAAGACTTTGTTAAGTGTGCGCATCATGCGCTCTGCTTCACCATTGGCCCGGGGCCAGAGTGGGGTAACTCTTCGGTGTTGGATGACATAGTCCTTCATGAGCTCAGCGAAACTCTCACCATGGAATGGTGCCTCATTGTCGGAGCACAGCATGGAGGGCAGGCCATGGGTGGTGAAGATCTTCTCCAGCGCCACCACCACGTTCTCAAATGCAACAGACTCTATGAACTCGACCTCCGGATACCGAGACCACTCGTCCACCACAACCAGGAAGTGAGTGCCTCTCGACGTGGACCCAGAGTCCGCATGCACGACTTCCCATGGCCTAGTCCCTCTTGGCATCATTTCAATGGACGGTTCTAGCTGGGTCAGTGCCGCGGCCTGGCACCATACACACGATGCCACAAACGCCTCCATCTTCCGCTCTAGCTCCGGGAACCACACCTTCTGGCGGAGGCGAGCCTTGGTCTTGGGGGCCCCTTGGTGGCCCTGGTGCGCCAGGGCGATGACCTGCGCGACTTTGGCCTGGGGCACCACGATCCTCTCACCCCTTAGTAACAGCCCCGACTCCGAGAACGTCAGTTCTTCTCTCACTCGCCATAGCTGCTCCAAGGCCACCCTGGCTTCACATGTTCGGCGTTCCACCGCCTCCAACACTGTCTTCCAGGCACCTCGCAGGATGGAAAAACACTCGTCGCTTTTTGACGCCAGCTCGAGCTCTTCCACCTGCATGGAGTTTGGGGTGGCCGTTTCCATGACCAGGCGAACATATTCGTCGGCCTCATCTGCCGACGTGGCCTCCTGTGAGCCTCCCCTTGGGTGTCGGGAGAGGTAGTCCGCCGCATTGTTAGCCCCACGGTGATATACCAGCGACACACCATACTCGAGCAGAGCGAGCATCCAGCGCTCGATCCTCACTGGTGGTCTGGATGATGAGCCAGCCATGATCGGCAGCAGCGGTTTGTGGTCCGCGACGATGGTCACGGGGCGCCCCAGGATGTAGAGGCGAAAATGTCTGCAGCCCCACAACGCCGCCAAGGCTTCCCTCTCAATCTGAGAGTATCTTTGCTCGGTGTCAAAGAGCGCCTTGCTGGCGTATGCTATGGGCCGGATCTCCTGGTCGCTCCCCACCTGAGTCAGCACTGCCCCCAGGCCATAGGGGCTGGCATCCACTATGATCTCCGTCTGCAGGCTCGGATCGAAAAACGCCATGGTGTCGTCCGCCGCCAAGGCACTCTTGATATCGTCGAATGCCGTCTGCTCAAGGGGGCCCCACTGCCAGACGGTGTCTTTTTTTGTCAGAGATCTCAGCGGCTCTGAGCGGGACGCCAGGTTCCGGATGAAGCGGCCACAATAAGTGACCATGCCCAAAAAGCTCCTCACCTCCGCTACATTTTCTGGCGGACGCGTCTCTTTGATGTCTCTCACTTTGCGGGGGTCAGGCGACACTCCATCCGCCTTAAATACGAACCCGAAGAATTTGATGGTGGTCTTCAGGTATTCACACGTGTCTTCGTGTAGGGTAAGTCCCAGCGACCGGAGGCGCTCAAAGGTCTTGGCCAGCCGTGCCAGGTGCTCTGTTTCTGACTTGGCATACACCAGGATGCCATCGCTGATGTTAAGAACTCCATCCAGATCAGCCAGTGCTCCTCTTATGATGTTCTGGAACACCTCTGCCGCGGAAGATACCCCAAAACTCAACCTTTTGTATTGGTACAGACCTCGATGAGTGGTGAACGTTGTGATGTAGCGGGACTCGGGGTGCAGGACCACCTGATGATAGCCTGCTCTGAGATCCAGTCTGGAAAAGAATCTCGCCCCTTGCAGCTCCGCTATAATGTCATCGATGGTAGGGGTCAAGTGTCGTTCTCTCTTTATAGCCTTGTTGGGGAGTCGCATGTCCACGCAGATCCTCACTGCGTCGGGCTGTTTGGGCTTGCGTGCGATGACAATGGCAGACACTCAAGGGGTGGGGCCTTCAACCTTTTCAATGATGTCCAACCCCACTAGATTGTCCAGCTCTTGATCCACCAGATCTCTGAGATGAAAAGGTACTCAACGGTGCTTCACCGCCACCGGTTGGATGGACTCATCGATGTGTAGCCAAACCGGCTCGCCCACCAACTGTCCAATGCCTTCGAACAGGGAGCTGTGTTTGGCCAGGAGCACCTGGATGTCATCCAGATATACCGAGTACGCGAATGTCACAATCCCCAGAGCTTCAGCCGCAGCACAGCACAGCAGTGTGTTATTACTCACCGGCGTGACATAGAATCTGGCCCGTATGTATGAGTCGCTGTACTGAATATCAGCCACGAACACGCCGTCCAGAGGAATGGGCTGGTCACCTCCAAACGCCAAGATGCATGCCTTTGGCGTCGCCAGCGAGGGCGGGATCTGCATTGTGTCATAGTGTTGTCTAGCCATCACATTCAGGGATGCACCGGTGTCCACTAGCATTGGAATAGAGTCCCCATTGACCAGCACGTCGCATCTGGGCTGTCTCTTGGAGCGAGTTCTCAGCATGCTCACACTGGACACAAAGAAAATGTTCTCATCATCCTCCTCCTTTTCTTCCGCCTCCTGAGGGGCCCCTTCGTCACCATGGTCAACCTGGGCAACGTTTGACGCCCTCTGGGGGCAGAATGCACCGGCTCGAACAGGCCCCCTGGGCACTATCTTCGGAGCTGCAGTCCTGCACATCCTGGCGAAGTGATCTGCGCCACCACACCTGCCACACTTCACCCCGTCGCAGGGCATTCAGCGTGGTGCGGGTGGTCGTACCTACATTTTGGGCACGATGGGGACGTTCCTGGTGGGCAAAGGCCCTGGGTGTTCATGGGGCGCCTCGCTCCGCGGCCTCTGCCGACCACGCAGACTTCCTCCACCTTGCCTGGCGCACACTCGCTTCCATTCTTGTCGACCGCAACTCAGACACCTCGTGGCATCTTCCCAGTTCGAGGATGCGATGAAGGGTGATGCCCGGCTCGCGCAGTATCTGGCGCTGCAGTTTCCCAGAAGCGCACCCCTGAATGAGATGATTGCGGATCATGACTTCTGGGTCGTTCCATGCACATGGCGCCGCCAGTCTGCGCAGCCGCCCGTACAAGACATCAAGAGTCTCGTCATCCTTCTGTCGAGTAGTCCCCATGAGAAAGCGATCATAATCAGTATTGGCCATCAGCAGAAAGTGATTATGGAGTGCATCTTTTGCCGCTGCAAACGACCCATCCGCTGGTTGTAGGGACAGAAAAATCTCATGCACAGCCGGGCCAGCCGAATACAAGAGAGTAGCCAGCTTACTGTCATCACTCGTCTCCATCGTGGCCCTGAAGTACATCTCGAGCCTGTCTATCCACATCTTCCACCTCTGTCCCAGGCTTGATGGTGTGCCCGAGATATCAAACTCAGGCATTGGCTGTAGGGACCAAGGAGGCTTAAGCAGAGGTGTTGGCAAGAGGGCGGGCGTAGGCTGAACCGCAGGAGCAGCGGCAGCAGCGGCAGCCGCAGCGGCACCTTGGCTCATGGTGGACAGTGCACAGGCACTCCAGAGTATTTGACTACTGGGGCCGCAACTCACCACCAGATGCCACCAGCACCTTCTCCAGCAGGGAGTCTCCTGACGCGGTCTCAAATGCCACCAATCTTCAGATGTGCAACTCGTAGATGCACCGCTCCGGCCAGCAGGCAGGAAAATGAAGAGTCCAAAAATTTAGCAGGGCAGGCCTCCACTCGGATTTGGCAGGCTTCCTATGGAGTCTCACCCATTCACTCGGTGACAAACAGTGAACATGCCAATGGATCCTTTGAAAATTGACACGTGCTGTTTCCAGTGGCTATCCACCACAGGATGTTCCAAAAATTGTGGCCAGATGGCTCACAGGGGCTTTGTTACAAAGCAGTGAGCATACGAGGCCTATTCATCAAAATGGCCGCCGGCCGCGTGTGCCTCTCCCCTCTCCGCGGTCAGATTTCGCTGCAGCGCTCACTTGAGATCATCTGCGCTGCACGCGATAATCTCCGCCTGTCCCAGGGAGTGGTCCGGTCCTCGTCGCCACTGTTGGCAGTGTCCAAGCACTGCAGTCCGTGAGCTCCCCACACCCCGTGATACAGAGACACAGAGACGGAGATGTTTCTCGTGTGGGCTCCCCGGTGGTTGTGACGCCACCGGACACGCCCTGTTTATTTAACAGGGCACGCGACAGAGTGAACGTCACCCCGTCGCATGCGCGCCCATAAAGGGCCAGTGCCACACTGTATATCATGATGCATTTTATAACGTCTCCGAAGCATTTCCACAAATTCCAAGAAAGCCCATGCCTGGCTGGCCTGAGGGGAATTGCCCCTTCTGTTTCTGGCCTCCTCTCCAAGGAGTGGAGGTAGAAAGGAAAAGGGGGTCAGAGGGACAGCCGACTACAGTGGGTTAAGTCAGATGCTGAGCAAGAATAAAAGGCAAAAGGCATTCAGAGAGGCTAGAATCAACTTCTATTCTGGTAGGCAATCCACTGCCTCCTGAAGCTGTTTGTCAGTGATTCATAGAGGATGGGCCACTATTCTGAACAATGTCTGTACTGTAGTAAGGGGTTTTGGTCAGTGCTTAATTTGTAAAAAAATAAGTGGCAGTGCCCAAAAAATATTGGCCCCATAATGTCGGGTGCGGCACCGTCCGTAGCGCCGTCTGCAGCGTGGGCGCAGTGCCACCCTCAGTGGAGGCGCAGCACCGCCCTCAACGTGGGCACGCCTGCCGCCCCAGTTCAGTGCTAGACCTCCCTAGATTGGCCCTTCACAAAGCTGCTGCTCCATGTCACATGTTTGGCGCTGCAGCAACTGCTGGCACAGGCTAGTAGTAAATACGCAACTAAGACATGCTCCTCTAACTGCGCCTCGATGCCCCCAGGTGTGTGAGTGCTTTAAAAATGCAAATAAATAAAAAAGCATTCTGTTTCAGTCACTGTTGCACTGTATCTGTCTCTACCCCTTCTGCCCCATCTGACAGTCTGTTAAAGTAACCAAGTACTGTTAATCGGTTACCTTCAGGAAGAGCACCCTACCTCAGCCCATTCTTCAGTCACCTCATCCAGGTGTTTTGTGTAATCAATTTACTCTCAGGCCCGTATCAGTCATCACATCTCATAAATACATCCCCCTTCACCCTTCCTTCAAGCATGAGCATGGTGTAGTATAACTTGGAAAATGTGATTTCTGCAAGACGTTGAGAAATCAACAGCCTGTGCTACTTCTGCTTTACGGCCTCTTTCCACCTAAACACATATTAAAAAACTAAATATGTTTTGTCACCCAATATTCAGGAGCCAGAGGAGAATGCATATTCGGATACCTCCTTCCCACTGACATGTTCTTGACATACTGCACTAAACTGCGGGGTGTAACAGACACCCACTTCCATATCTGAGGATTCCTATCTGAGGATTGCATGTGCTCTCATTTGGAGCACATGCTCGGAGCGTACTGTACCCAGGTTAAGGGGCCACATCTGGTGTATAAACCACACATCAGGATATAAAACATGCGCTGGAATTATGTAAAGAAATGACAGCAAAAGACGGTTGAGAATCTTTTATTTATGACGACAGATTAGTGCACCATGTTTATCCCCGTCTAGTTTCCATCTGTGTATCTTTAAGCCTGAAAAGGCATTTCAGAAGTTCGTCTTTGCATTGGCTTTTCTCGCGAAGTGCAGCCAGTTCGGTTTTGGCCCAATACGTGCACCGTTCTGGGTCCCCTCGCTGAAGCTTGTTTGTGAACTAATGAGGCCTATAACATTAAAAGGAAGAACGGAAACACCCAGGCACAAATTCACAGTTCATGTTTCACTTAGATGAATGCTATCCAGGGTCCGACTGGGGCATACAATTGTCTCGAGTCGGGCTTGGCTCCAATGAAAAAGTGGAAAAAGTTGCAAACGACAATTCATTCTTTTTGTGACAGACACTAGTGGGACCACGCTGCCGCCCGTGCCCTGCCCGGTCCTGGGCTTTGTCCTGCCTTGCCTCAATCCCTTAGGCTACCTTCTGTGGGGCCACCACTGCCACGGCCATGCTGAGCCTGATGATGACAAAAATAGGTGTGCGGCTCAGCAGCCCCATGGAAGGTAAGGTTTTAAAAGAAAAAACATATATTTGGGCAAATGGGGCCCATCACTTTCAAAGTGATGGGCCACAGCCGCCACTCAAAATAAGTTATTTCTTTTAAAACCTCCCTTCTGTGGGGCGGGGCCCCGGCCACCCACCCCACGGAAGGTCAGGTTTTCCAAGAAAAAAGTAAAAAACATACTTTTGGGCACAATCCACGGGCCCGGCCACCCGCGGCAGTGTCATCCGACTCAGTCTGCGGCAGCCGGCAGCCCCTGGTCACAGAAACTGGCCTGGGCCTGGCACTGACTGCAGTCAGCAGTACACTGCACACAGGTCACACAGACAGAAGCCTGGGCGCGGATGGGCCCCTGGTGGGGTCCTGACTCCTGGGCAGTCAGGACACCACCAGGGGATCATGCCGCTGCCCGGACCCCGACCTGGGCCTCCTTGCCTGATCACTTGACTGTGACAGCCTGCAGCTGCACCGCACGCAGCAACAAGTGACTTACCTGCTTTGCCAGCTGGGACTTGGTCTCCTGTCGGGTCCTCAGACTGGGTGGGGGGCGGGTGTGCACACTGGCACCCGCACAAATGAAAAAGCAGGCAGAGGGGGTCCCGGGAAGCAACTAGGCTGCACCACGCAGTGCAGCAGGGCAGGCTCTCTCTCTCACAAGTCAGGACCGACGACGCCACGCCTCAACACCTTCACTTCACAGTAACTTGTGAAATGAAGGTGGTGCCGCGCTGCCTCCTGTGGCAACAACAACACGTCACCATGTAATTTCACTGGCTCAGATGAACAGCCAATGAAAACTGCACATTCTGTGTTACTATACAGAATGTATCAACTACCGCATAGTAACAACAGAATGGTAGTTTTCATTGGCTGTTTGTAACAGTTTGTTGTTCATTGCTATTGCTGGCCCCTCCCAGGCCCAGCCAGACATGGCCTGCAACCTGCAAGCATGAGAGAGATTGAGATCAGAATGACAAATCCCAATGGGCCTCATTACGACCCTGGCGCTCACGGAATGAAGGGTGCCGGTACGGGACCGGCACCATTCATTCCGTGAGCGCCGATTACGAGGTTCCCTTTGCGGGACCCAGACCAGACGTCTGGTAAAACCAGACGTCTTTTCCGGGTCCTGCGAGGGGAAGAGGGAGGTAATAATGGGCCACTAGTAATGTGCCCATTATTACCTCCCTCCCCATTCCCATTGAGCCGTATGGGGGCTCAAATGGGAATGGGGAATGGTTCCTGCAAGGAGGAATTACCGGGTCCTGCTATGACGGAATGGCCCGGTAAATCCCGATTGCAGGAACCCAGAATTGGAGTCCGGGTTGGAGGCAGCCATGGTGCTAATAGCACCATGGCTGACTCCAAACTCGTAATGAGGCCCCATGATTTATAATCGAAGCAAAGCGAAGTGGAAGAACAAATAAAGCAATGGTACGTGTGCTGGCTCCGCATGAGTGTCATGATGCATACCCCCGGGCATCCAGACCACGTCTATCAGCCCCGGGAGCAGGCATCATGTTGCCTTGAAAAAACCCAGCAACCCCTGCTAGGGGCTGTCTGGGTTCAGTCCTGGCGCCAATGGCGCCAGGCTCATATGGGACATCAGTCCTGGCGCCATAGGCGCCAGGCTCATAAGTGCACACTTACCTGATGCAGACCATGCTGCAGTAAGATCCAAGCCCATGTGAGGCCTGGAAGGGACTACTTTACCTTAGGGACTATTTTGTTACTCGGGGGTGGTAAGGGAGGACTACCTACCTGGGACTACTTTGGAGGCTATTTAAACCACACCCGAAGAGCAGCACACGCTTCGCGTTATTCTGCATCCAGCAGCGTGACGTTCACCGTGCCAGCAGCAGCATCCAGCCTTCTGCCACGCCCGCCTCGAACCTGGAGCACCTAGAAAGAAGGAAAGAAGCAAAGGTTAGAACAAGAGTATTACCTGTAGTGCAGTATCGGACAGGAGATCAGCAGGGTAGCGGAAGAGAGAAGGCAGAAGCAAAGAGGAAAGTCTTGAGCTGCTTCCGGAACCAGAGATGGTACTGCTCAAGTTTCAGATAGACAGGGAGGCTGTTCCAGAGGGAGGCGCCAGACGAGGAGAGAGACCTGCCCCCAACTCATTGCCTGTAAAAGTGACTGACCAGGGATTTGGAGGTGGAGGAGCAAAGGGTTTGAGTAGGAAGATATTTAAGAAGGGAAAGCTGGATATATTTTGGTACCATGGCTTCCATTAAGCAGTTCATGTGCAGACAGACCATGTTTTCATTTGGGATTATTAAGTATATGCAGCAATATCAGTGGCAGAGTTTCTTGCCATTTAAGCCCAGTTTCCTAACACCCCTTGTGCAGTCAGATCTCAAGCACTCCAATGCAGCATTCCATAGTACCACTAGATTTCAGGTGACAATCACAGTGAAACTGATGTGAGATGTTAAGGGCCATACACATTTGTTTGTTTGTTTATTTGATATGGCGCAGCCGAGACCCGAAGGTAGTTGGGCGCAAGCAATACAAGGATACTTATCAGCTTAGTTACACATTGTTACAAATATACAAGATTTACATGCACAGTATTTATATACAAAACAGGATTACATACAAGTTATAATACAGGCATAGTCATCAGTTCACTTGACTGCAGTAGGTGATCATGTTACTGAGAGAGGTAGGTAGAGTATCTGCTGGTGATAGGATGGCATATATGCGGTTGGCGGGAGGTGTGGTACGCTGTCTGGGTAAGGGAGATAGATATCTCTGGTGCTGGGTTTAGGCATCATTGGACCATAGCCATGCTAGAAGTTTTCGCCTGAATGAGGGGTAGGGTTGGTCGGTTCGGAGCTCAAGTGGGAGTTTGTTCCAGGATTGGGCAGCCGTAACTGGGAAGCTGGAGCCGCCGGCTGTGTTCACTTTGTACCTAGGGATCTCAAGGGTGAAGGCGTTAGCTGATCTCATGTGTCGGTTAGAGGTTTTCCTATTGATTCTCTCTGTAAGATATGGAGGCGTAATGTTATTTAGACATTTGGAGGTCAGAGATAGAGGAGGACTCTGTCTTTTATTTTCAGCCAGTGAACATTTCTTCTGAATGCAGAAATGTGCTCGCTGTTAGGACTATTGAGAGCTGCTCTTAGGGCATTTTTTTGGAGTCTTCGTAATTTGCCCATGATGTATTTATTGGAGCCCGCATAAAGTGCGTTGCAATAGTCCAGCCTCGATAGTATGAGTGCCTTGGCTAGGGTGATGCGGCTGGTTTCAGAGAGGAATGGTCCGCAAGCTTGGATTAGTTTGCAGGTGTAAGCTGTGGAGGATGCTATTGAGTTGACTTGCTTCTTGAGGGAAAGCGCAGAGTCGAGATAGAAGCCAAGTGTTTTGACAGCCGGTACCAATTTAATGTTGTTGTTGTCGATATTGAAGGTAGCGTAGTTAGGGTCGAGTTTCTTTATGGCCGTCTCGGAGCCTAGGTTTAGGAGTTTTATCGTCATTCAGGCAGAGGCATTGGATGCCATCCATGCCTGAATGAGGTGGTATATCTTATTTACTAAGGCAGAGTCCTCCGGGAAGTTGCCCGAAAGGAGGATGAGGATCTGGGTGTCATCTGCGTAATTAGTGTAGGTGACACCCAGTCTATCCAACTTGTCGAACAGGGGCTTAGTAAATATGTTATACATGGTGGGGGAGACACTGGATCCCTGAGGTACCCCACAGGGGACTTGGATGGGGTATGCGGCTGCGAGAGGGGAGAAGACTCTCAAAGTACGATTTGCTAAGAAGGATTGAACCCAGGTTATGTCATCACTTGAGAAATGGGCGGCTGACCTGAGGTGGTCACATAAGACTGTATGATACACTAGGTCGAAAGCCGCCGATAGGTCAAGGAGGAGTAGCATAGCTGAGTTCCCTTTGTCCTTTAGCTCATCAATTTGGGTCTGAGGTTGATCAGGGCTGTTTCTGTGCCGTGGAGGGACGGAAGCCGGATTGGCGAGTACCTAGCAGGTTGTTGGCTTCTAGGTGGTCCTGTATTTGTAGGTACGCTACCATGTCGAGGATTTTGAGTAGGAAAGGGACTGTAGTGATAGGTCTGTAATTCGTTGGGATGGAGGGGTATAGAGTTTGTTTTTTGAGCAGTGGGAGTACCCAGGAGTGTTTGAGGTTGTTTGGCACTAGGTTAGTTGTGAACAAGGCATCAATGAGCTTAGTGATGAAAGGAGCTAGGTCTCTGGCTGCATCCTTTATGATTTGGGGTGGGCAGCTATCACCTTTGCAGTTGGAGGGTTTGAGCGAGAGAATGATTTTTTCTGATTCAATAATAGAGACTTTCCTGAAGCTGAATGGTGGGGTGGTGCAGTCATGGGAGAGAGGAGATGGTTGCTGTTGGGGTATGGTCTCTACTGGGAGGAGCAGGGAGTCTTTCTTTTCGGCAATTTTCCATTTCACGGAGGATAGCGAAGAGCTCCTTGGTGTGTGATTTGGCCTGAAATATTCTATTGTTGAACGTCTCCTTTTTTGTACTAATTATTTATTTTTTGTACAATTTGGAGAGGTTTGTTAGTCTATGCTTGTTTTCCTCCATGGGACAGTGATTCCAAATGGATTGTAGTTTGCATTTTTTTGCCCTTAGTTCCTTCAGTTGGGGAGTGAACCATGCATTGAGGTGGGCTTTCTGTTTGCTTTTACGAGTTTTGATTGGTGCAATAATGTCTAAAGCTTTGGTCATGGTGCGGTTGTAGGTTTCGACTAGTGAGGTGGGGTCTGTATTGTTGGGTGCGTTATTAATGTCCGGGATGAGATGTGGTAGTAGCTTTTCTGCTGTGATGTCCTTTTTGCTCCTAGTCAGGAGGGAGGGTGCCATGTCTATAGTATTAGGGCGGATGAGGTCAAGCTATACAGAGAAGGTGACTAGGGAGTGGTCAGTCCACGATTGTGATATGGTGTTAGTGATAGTCATGTTTCAGTTTAAGTCAGCAACCCAGTCTAGGGTTCTTCCTTTGATATGTGTAGGAGAAGTGACATTTTGTGTCAGGCCGTGATCCTTTAGAATAGCAGTAACCAAGTGAGCCTGTTTGTCGTTGTTATCATTAAATCCAAGATTGAGGTCACCCATAGGCAAAGTTTGCGAATGGTCTTTGGTATTATTGGCTAGGATGCAGTTTAGGTCATCTTCGAAAGAGCCAAGTGGGCCAGGAGGTCTATAGACCACGTGCATGGTTAAAGTCCAGTTGTGGGGTAGTTGGAGTTTGGCAGTGAGGGTCTCGCAGGATTGGTTGCGTGGAGCATTGACAAGCCTGAGAGCTAAATTGGTTTTCATGGATAATGGCTATGCCGCCGCCCCTGGCGTTAGGTCTGTCTGGCATTAATTAGTGACCCAGATAGTGATAGGGTGCTCGTGTTTTTGGTTTTAGGGCAAGGTGTGGTTGTAGATACGTTAGCTCTCGGAATGATTCTAGGAGTAGTATTTGGGAGGTCGGAGGAAAGTTTGTGGTAGTTATTTTGCTGCTGTGTGCTTTTGTTGGGTGGTTCAGTGGGGTGGACAGTGAGGCATCTTTTGTTGAAGTTAGTTTTGAGATCGTAGAGGCGAGGTAGTCTTGCTCGCAATCTAATGTTTCTGTCCTTGGGGGGCATGATGTTGGAGCGGGAGTGGCCATATTGATGAGGAGGCCTAATATGATTTGGAGTGTCAGTTCCCTAGGATTTTACTCATGATCAGATGCAGTATTCAAATAGTGTGACACTACTAGGCTAGATGCAGTATTCAAATGGTGAGACACAACTAGGCTAGATGCAGTATTCAAATGGTGAGACACACTTTTAGAAGCAGTGTTCAAGCGGCGAGCCCAATGTGACTGGAAGTGGCATGTAATCGTATAGATGTGCTTGCCAGATGGGCGGACGTTGTGCAGATGGTGTGGGTAATGATGCTGACAGTCGGTCAAGCACTTAGGTTAATGCAGATATACGGCAGCATTGTTCGATATGGCATTGAGCAAAGTGGGGTACACTGACCAGGCGGGCGACCATATGCCGTGTTGGCTAGTTACGTGTGTAAGCGAGTGGTGATCTTCATATCTTGAAGAAACCTGACCTGTGAAATGAGTACCTCAGTCACAGACATAATCAATGGAAACTCAAATCAAGGAATGCACTCTAGCAGAACATGTTTAGCTAATGTAACCATATCTGCCTTTTGACATGTAAAGACTTCAACACATCCAGAGAAAATGTCTATAATAACTATACAAAATTCATAGTTCATAAACTTGGGGAGCTGCACAAAATCAATCTGCACAAAAGGTTACCTTCCGGCACCAGATGTGCCGATAGCTTTATTTTCACAGCTCTTCCCACACACACAGCAATAATTGAAATATGTCTCACCTACAGTAGAGCAATAAGGGGTTTACCAATTTCAGTTCACATTTTCTATTCTAGCCCCTTTACCTGAATGTGAATTAGAATGCACCAGTCATGCCAAGCATGGTAACATTAATTTACGCACTACTAGGCAGGCGTCTAGAGATCACCAAAGTAACCCAGGACACATCTTAGATGATCCTTTCAAACACAGATCCTTCCCAGACTCATGTGCCTGGTCTTGCAGCACAGCCAGACTGGAAATAGGTGCAATTGGTCGTTTTTGAACTGAAACACAGATGAGGACACACAGAGCAATAATTCAAATATGTCTCACCTACAGTAGAGCAATAAGGGGTTTACCAATTTCAGTTCACATTTTCTATTCTACCCTCTTTACCTGAATGTGAATTAGAATGCACCAGTCATGCCAAGCATGGTAAAATCAATTTAAGCACTACTAGGCAGCCTTCTAGAGAGCACCGAAGTAACTCAAGACACATCTTAGATGATATTTTCAAACACAGACTCATGCGCCTGGTCTTGCAGCACAGCCAGACTGGAAATAGATGCAATTGGTTGCTGTTGAACTGAAACACAGATGAGGGCATCATCATGAGTCAGGGGTCTATTCAAGACCATGTTTTGAGTTGCTTTACATGCTGAATAATTGACGACTGCAGTAAAAGACTGGGAGGGTTTATACCCTTGACACTCAACAATAGCCAGTGCAGAGCGGAGCAATACAACTTGCAATAAAGAAGATACACATTGGGCAATAAGAACATAGGTGCCTGTTGAGGTTCAAAAGTCTCTCTGCTGAAAAAGGACATTTCGTGCACATATCTCGAGCCAGTATCGATAGTAGCTTGCTTATCCTTGGGCAAGATACATGCTCAGACAGGGATGGTCAATTTGGCTAACTAGGCAGATTTTACCTTAGGCAATTGATAAGCCTCCAGCAAATCATAAATAATCTAAACAGAGTATCCAGCAAAAACTCTGCCCCTGTCATTATTTTGCAAATAAGAACCATCAACAAAAGTAATCATATCCTTAAACCAGAACCTCTGCCGTTTAACCAGTAGAACACTAGCAGCAACAGCTCTTAAACTTAAGGTTAGCCCGGCAGCCACAGAATTGTATGCCAAACTGCAATGTGAGATTGGACAATGTTTGTCACCATGCACTTGTGTCATGGTTCCTTGTGCAAATCTATCACACTCATCACAGAATAAAATGGAGGGAGGGTTTTTGATAGTTAGGAAACCCCAGAGCTGGTACATTTGACATTTCTTAATAAAGGCTTCTTCTGCTTCTATAGACGATGGCATGGAATCAGGGACCACATCATGGGTAACTTTTGTACATGGTTTAACAATTGAGGGATATTCCTGGATCCATTGACTGCAGTAACTGATGATCCCAAAGGGATTCCCTCATTTGTTTCTTAGTTTGGATTCAGCACATCTGATGGATTGCCTTAACACGATCTTGGGATAAAGATCATGAACCTATTTCACCAGGACATGTCCTCCTTTGGAAATAAGCAAATCAAGATCTCTTTTCAAAATTTGAGAGAATAGGATGGGTCTCTCTCCATACACCATGGAAAGCCAAGTGAGCATAATGTGGGTATTTCTATATGTATTTGCAAATGGATAGTCACTATCAGAATGCCCAGGTATGAAGAACACAAATTGACCACAGGAAAATGGTTAGCATTAGCCAGGATGCAGGTCTAAAATGGTAGCTAGGTGAGGAAAAGTAGGGAGCACAACTGCATTAAAGGTGTGTATGTCTTTGATAAAACAATACTCATCTGTATATGTCTTTTTTAAACAGAGGAATGGGGGTATTACATGGGTTTCGAGTAGGTGCTGTGATCTCTTGTTCAAGCAAATATTCAATAACAGGGAAATGCCTTCTTCCACTTGTTTAGACATGGTATACTGTGGGATACATGGTAGGGGTTTTTCTGGGTTTAGTGTTACTCTCACAGGTTTCACATTGAACATACTGTCAACATCATTTGCATGTGTGGAGCATTATTTAGAAGTAACTTGGTCCAACAGTATGTGTTGCAGTTCCATTTTCAAATCTGAAATATTCTATAACACAGCTAAAACCTTCAACCCTGAAGAGCGGGCACATTGAGATATATAACATCAGGGAACAGGAAATAGTACAGCTAATTTGCATAATAAATCCAGACCTAGTAATTTAACAAGAGTTCACATAATCAAAAGAAAAGCATGATCTTCAGAAATTGGACCTGAAGTGGCAGTCGTACGGGTAACACGATGAGTATAGGAGGACCTCCAATACCAACAGCATCAATCACCTCATCAGAACAAAAGGCATGGGGAAATTCATACACTTTCAATGCAGAGCAGAAAACTCTGGTGTCAACTAAACACATAACTTTCTTAGCACTTATTGCACAAACAACATAAGGGGCAGAAAAGATTAAGCAGTTTAAACGGAGCAACAATTGTACGGATCCCTTGGCTGTAGTATTATGTGAATAACAGATTTTTGAGTGAAGGTGGGGCTAATATTGATATACATTTTGTAGGGGTTTACCTTGGTCACCTAGTCTGCTGCACAGGCCGATTTGGACACTCAGATTTCCAATGATGAAACACTTTACAATAATTACATTGATCCTTATAAACATTCTCAAATTGTCTTTATTAAAAAAAAAGTTGTCCTTGTGGTGCTGGGACTTCTTTTCCTCTACACTGGCTCCTTCCTTGAAACCCAGCATTCACCAAAAACTGTGCTGCAACTGTTCTATCTGCAGAGCCATCAACTTTACTTCAGTATGTTCCTTTTGGCTCTCGGCATTTTTGCACTGTAGGCGCAAAAACCGATTGATACAAAACAATCCAAGGGGTCAATAGGAGCACATGTTTTGCAAGGAAAACAAGTTTATTACATGCAAATATGTTCGGGTGTGTCAGTCTCTGATTTTTAGCTGTTTAATCCCAAACTGCTTTAGCTCACTAGAAATTACTAATACTATAGGATTACCATACATGTTTTGTTTCGGTACATTTTTCTCTATAAAATTATACAAAAAGTGCCCCTTTATGTCACACCCTGGGGTCAAATGACATAATTCATTATAGTGGTCAAATATCACTGTAAATATATATTACTGACCACAAATGTAGCACTTTCAGAAAACTGTTTCAGTAGGTAGATGGCCATCTTTCATGCATATTATGTTTGCGGCTCAGACAAAAATATGAATATTCATGTTTTTTTGTATTTATTTATTTTTGGGGGCAAAGCTTAAGAGCATCCCATGAGTGTCATGTGTAGACGTTTTTTCCAATCCTCAATTATTTTTTAAAAAAAGGAAAATACCAATAATTCAGAAGCATCATTAGAGAAAGCAGGTTTTACTTAGTGGAAATATGATGCAAAGCAAAATTAAATATTCTCATTGGTTCCGGGTACACTTACATACATTTCAAACTGGCCAACATTGTTTATTTCCCTTGCTGTTTTCCCTTCAAGAAACGTTTCTGCAGAACTGGAATTCAATAAGTCTGATAAATAGTTTGTTCTGCTTCGTGTGTTTAGTCAGACCATTTTCAAATGTGTTATCTCTGTATGTGAGCCAAGCGGCAACATGGTATTTGCAGCTGACCTTTGACCTGGAAATGGAAAAACCTAGATTTGTTTGTTCTAATTGTGGTGTCATCTGTATATTAATGACATCCTCTTCATAATCCCTATGTCTAATAGGTTGAGAGGTTATGACATTTGACGTTTGACCTCCCAAAAAATCAAGCACAAAGTTTGTTTGTTTTAATTGTTGTAGAACCGTAGTACCAATTTTAACAAGTGAGGTATTTTCTTGAAAGATTTGGTTTGCACCTTTAAATGTATGGATCAGATGAGGTCTGTTTTTTTCCATGAACTTTGACCTTCGAATCTCCCACCCAAGAGTGTTTTTGTTTATTTTTGCTCGACTACCATTTAACACATTTATATAAGAGGTGTTATTGGAACCGTCATGTCGTGTACTTTGTCTTCTAGGCATCAAACAGGTTGTAGGGGGTATGACATTTGACCGTTGACCTTAGAAGGAGCATTTGCAAATAGTTTTTGTAATTTCTCAGTAACCATTGATTTGATTTAGATGAGTGGGGAATCATCGTAATGGTCATGGTATGTGCTTCTCATCAATGGGGCAGACAGTCAAAGTGGCCTTTTCTTTTGAAGCCAACACCAATGTACTGGTCTGTATTATCACATGTATTGGGCATATAAGTCAAGTGGCAATTATCATTGACCTTTGACCTTTAGAACAATCATTCTCAATGTATTTTTTAAAATTATTTTGCTACTGTGGAATCAATATAGAGAAATGTGGTGTCATCTCAAATCCATGGATCATTATTTTGTATACAAGGTACAGGCATGTTGAAATGCTTTGTTATTTGACCTTTGATCTCAAAATCATTCACCTAAAAGTGTGTTTGTTTTTGTTCTGCTACCATGTAGAACATTTACACAAGAGAGGTGGCATTGAAATGGGCACATCATGTACTTTGTCTTCTATGCATCAAGTAGGGCATGGGGGTAGGACCTTTGACCTGAAAATTAGTATTTGCAAAGTGTTTTTTTTGTAATTTCTCAGCAACCATTGATTTGATTTGGATGAGTGGGAATCACTGTAAATATTATGGTATATGCTATCTCATCGCAGGAGCAGCTAGTCAGACTGACCAGTCGTGTGACCTTTGATCTCAGAAAAGTTATTCCAAATATTATGTTGTGTTGTATTTTCACAATTCTTGAACAGATTTATAATATTGTGAAGTCATGAGTAATGTCTTGGTATGTACTATCTCAGGCATGTAATATCTAAGTCAAGTGGCAATTGTAGTTCTTTATGGGAGTGCATGTTCTTTCCCATCAGTGGAGTACATAGTGAGAAGCTAATCAAGATGACTGTTGACCTCAGCATATTGATTTGCATTATAGTTTTTAGTTTCTTTTTCTCAATCTTAGAATGAGTAATACATGTATGATGTTTTCACAAAGAAGGTGACATACATTTTTACATGTATGAGTCAAATATGGTAAGCAATGATGGCCTTTGACATGGTTCCCCATAAAGGGGACAGATATTTTTGGTGGTTATATTTGACACTTGGAATATTAAACCTACCCCAAACATCAGTATATCATTCCACCTTCCCCCGTTCCTGTTACCACCTGACCAACCTATTTAAGAAATCTAAATTTAAAACATACAGGGTGAACATCAAACACAATGATTACTAGAGGCTACCAGAAGTTTACTGATATATTTAGAAACACATTAATTTAAAAAAGAGCTGAGAACTAGTTTGGTGGTGAGCCAGAACTGCAGTGTTGGGAGTAGAGGAGATGATGCCTGGGTCCAACCACAGGAAAAAAACTGATTTTGCCATTAACCAGCAGCCCAGGGGAGCACAAGGGGGAGCACTTACTGCCCCATTAGGTGTTCCGATGGGTTTGGATAGATGCTAACTGCATGGGCTTAATCTAGTGGCGTGTCCTGGCCTGCAGTGTTGGGTGTAGAGGACACGATGCCCAAGCCCACCTGCAATAGAAAAACAGCTGCAGAGATGTTGCTGTCAACCAGCTGCCCTGGGGAGTGCAAAGAACGAGAATGTACTGCCCTGTCAGATGCTCCAATGAACAGGTTGGATAGATGTAAACTGCATGGCCCTACTCTAGTGGCAAGCACTGTTGTGCAGTGTTGGATGTAAAGGAGATGATGCCTGGGTCCACCTGCAAGAGAAAGATGGCAGCAGAAAATTTGATGTCAACCCACTGCTCAGGGGAGTGAAGGGGGGACAACTTACTGACCCGTCAGGCGCTCCGATGGACAGTTTGGATAGATGCAAACTGCATGGGCCTAATCTAGTGGCAACCCCCGGTCTGCAGTGTTGTATGTAGAGGAGTAGATGCCCGGGTCCACCTGCAAGAGGAAGATAGCTGCAGAGATTTAGCTGCAACCAGCTGCCCAGGGGAAAACTTACTGCGTTGTCAGGTGCTCCAATGGGCAGTTTGAATACAAGCAAACTGCATGGGCCTAATCTAGTGTCGAGCCCTGGTCTGTAGTGTTGGATGTAGAGGAGACAATGCCCAAGCCCACCTGCAATAGAAAAACAGCTGCAGAGATGTTGCTGTCAAACAGCTGCCCAGGGGAGTGCAAAGAAGGAGAACATACTGCCCTGTCAAATGCTCCAATGAACAGGTTGGATAGATGTAAACTGCATGGCCCTACTCTAGTGGCAAACACTGATGTGCAGTGTTGGATGTAGAGGACATGATGCCTGGGTCCACCTGCAAGAGAAAGATGGCAGCAGAGAATTTGATGTCAACCCACTGCCTAGGGGAGTGAAAGGGGGGACAGCTTACTGGCCCAAAACCCTGGTCTGCAGTGTAGAGGAGTCAATGCCAGGGTCCACCTGCAAGAGGAAGACAGCTGCAGATCAATCATCACCTCAATGGTATAAATTTGCACAGCACACCATTTCATATTCAGCAATAGTCAAATCTCACTAGCCAATACCTAGTGGCGAGTAAATGCTGCAACCTGTTCGAATAATAAACAGTCATCATTTAAAAGATGACAATAGCAGTCCATGTCAGGGGTATTTGTGACCATAAATAGGTACAGCACACATTTTTACAATAGTGGCTACAAGAAAAGTATATAGGTTGCGGTAAAGATGCAGCACACAGAGTAGTAGAGATAAAAAGAGCAAACATATGCCAGGACATTCATATTTTATGATTTGGTTTGCTGCATTTTGAAATGCACAGGTGCTCAAGCAACAATAAAAGAGCCAGACAGAAACAACACTGAAGGTATATATTGATCATGGGAATGAACTTGGAAGCTTAGGGGAAGGTGAATATATCTGAAAAAAAAGAAAAAGGAAAGCATATTACCTCCAACACTGTTGAACATTAACTCCCTCTCACTGGTACCCATCTGACTTCCATAGACTCACACATACACACACAAACACACACACTCACACAGATAAAAACAACTCTGCACACACATGCACACACACACAGTCTCATCAGAGGCAACCGTCCAGTACCCTAAGCATGGATCCAGTACATCACTTACCTCGCACTGGATGCAGGAAATGACAGCAGCAGAATCACAGAGGTTTCTCCAGCTTTACATAAACATGTTTGCTTGTCTGTTGTATTGAACACAAATGCAACAACATACACCCCCTGTGATTGAAGAGCAGAGGTCCAGAGAAAATATACCCATTCTCTCTTGAAGACAATCACAAAAAAGACACAGTCGCACACTCATGCCCTCTTGCATACACCGGGTAACAACGCAGAGGCTTGTCTGTAGAGTGGCATATTGAGCCTCATTACGAGTCCGGCGGTAACCATGCCGGAAAAACCATCAGGCTGCCGCCGGACTGGTAATACCATTCCGCCTCCATGATTGCCGGAATCACTGGGGCATTACAACCCCGGTGACCCGGTAATTCCGGAGGCGGACTTCTGTAAATCCCCATTCCCATGGAGTCCAATAGGACTCCATGAGGATGGGGACCATGGAAACACTGGTTCCATCTATGACAGAGCCAGTGTTTCCATGTCCACCTGCAGACGGGTGGTGTTACTTCCTCCAGGTCAGACTTGGCAGGAGTGACACTTCCAGCCTACAGGACTCGGAATCAGCCGGTCCGGAAACAACAGTGGTGGTGGATTTACCGGCTGACTTGTAATGAGGCCCATTGTGTCCGTAATTATGGTATCCAGGACTTGGTCTGAGAAAGATAAGAGAAGGGCAGCAGGGTTGGGGGCCAATAGTGCTGGATGGCATGTTCTGCTAGTAAAGTGTATCTTTTAGGTGGCACAGACACATACAAGTCAAAACTATTGTTTGTTAGCTTATTTGCCCACCCATTGACTGCCCATGGCCATGTTAATCCCTATGGCTATTCTCAACCAGCTCCTGCCCATCCTGGCCTAAAACACCTACTCATGGGACCTCTTTAGCTGGCTTTAACCAAGCCTTACCATCAAACGTTGCACTCGAAGTGACTGCCAGTGGTTTTTCAAAGCATTCTTCTGAGAGTTAATGACTGAATTGGAGTTGAAAACCCACTAAGGGTGTAATAACATTTTTTAAATCAGGTCTGTGCTGGGAGTGATGTCTCTTTAAGTGAAAAAAATGCAGTCTCTTGCTAAATGTATAATGCATTTTTGCAACTGCTGAATGTGAGTTCACTTTTTAGGATGTGTATTAACTTGATGTTAAAGATTTGTCTTAAACCTACCCTGAACATCCTTAAGTGTTTATCCATTCCCGGCAATAGTCGAAATGTGAGCAGGAAAGTAAGAGCAGCTTAATCAGAGCAGATGGTTAACTTTGGGCTTGTCATCTGTACATTACGATTGGGTTAGAAATAGAAAGATGGCAGACTCAGCAGTGGAATCAGAGTAGTGAAAGATAGCGTTGGAAAGTGAAAATGCCAATAAGACATGGGAAAACATGGACAGGAAAAGGAAAAAAAAACACACACACACACACATAGAGAAAGAGACCAACAAAGAGAGAAATAGAGAGTGGGAGATAGAGTGGGGTGGAGATAGGTATGTATTAACTGGGGAACTGCAGAGAAGGGGTACATATTGTATCTGACAAACATGGAATTGTGGTAGAGAGGACCATACGAAACGAGTCAGGGGGAGGGTGAAACAAAAATGGGAGAGAAACAATTTAGGTGGTAAAATGGATATTTAAAATGTGAAAGATGGTAGGGAAAGGAATTGGCAGGAACAAACGATAATACGCATATTCTTTCACCTGTTCCTTTCACCGAATTCCTGTTATAACAAGCTCTGCTAAAGCTCTATATCTAAGCTATGTTGGCTTCATCATATGCCCAGGTACTCACACCATTTGCTGGCTGTTGCTGTGTTATAGAAGCTAGTACAATTATGGACTTGCTTGGCAAATACATATACCATGCCTATAAATACGCATTCACGGTTGTTATTGCAATGTGTGCCCCTTATTTGTGGTGGCTAGGGTGGCTCCACCAATAAAGGGCTGCATGCAGAGGAGTGGAAAGATTATTATAGAGTGAATCCATCGCTCATGAAAGTGGATGGCAAACCCTATATTTATTTGGTTTTACTTGTCATATTAATATAGCTTAATTACTTTTAAAGCATGTCAGCTAAATCACACTGTCAAAAGGAATACATGGAGGAAGAGCATCAGTTAAGGCTGGGCTTTTTTGAGAAGTGTCTTATGCGGACTGCCACATACAAAGATGTGTTTGTAATGTTGCAGATTTACACTGATGGCACTCCACTGTCATTTCCATGGCCTGCAGGGACCCAATACCTTTAAAACATGACATTGTTTTCATGATTGAAATTACATAGTAGTTTTGAAGTATACAATTTAACTTGCCAATGCCATATGTAGGTTTCGTTTGTATTATTTGCACTGCTCGCGGGTAGGGCTACTTTGAGTGCCATGTCTGTCTGAAGGCTGGCGCAATTGCTCAGAGATTCACACAGAGTGCTGCCTGTGACCAACTTCCCTGCGTTAACTGCTCCAACTGATGAGTGTATGGAGGAAATTTTGGACTTCTCATGCACACACACCGCCAAGTTTACTGCCACTGCCAGGTTTACAGAGGAATAACACAGTAGGCAGGGACCCCCCACTAGAATTGAAGGGAGAGACACATACCCTTCCTAACCTAACCATATCTAATCCTAAGGCGGTGGGAACACACCTCCACGACCCATGTCCACATAGCACTAAATAATTACAGCAGATAATTACCACACTGCAACGTACCTCCTGACCAGGATGCCAAACACTATCAAAGCACACAAGATGGTCATAGATGCTGATCACAGAAACCAAAGCAAAGAGGTAAGAACAAAAAAACCTGCTAACCCACTACTAAAACATAATTTTTCCACAAACTCGTCTCCTACAGAAACTCAGACGACCACATCTCTGCCCAGCAAACCACACGTACTTCACCACACTGCAACAAAATACAAACAACACATAACCATGCAAAACAGCACATGGGAATTGCTGAGACTCGAAAATCAGCAAACGGTGAAAACCGAACTGAAGCTGCAAACAGAACATCATATCTCACTTACCTATTCCCACTGCACCCCACTAACCACTCCCACAGCCTCGCTGTTTGACACTGTCCTTTTTCACATCTGCCAGGGCACCAGGGAACCACTCCGGTGGTGATAGTGCATGTTACAAGTAACCTTTAGCATTAACATTAACTTTAGCCGAAAGTTGGGCTTGAGCACATAACCGGGCAAGAACAAGCTGCTGTATACATCACTTTATGTAAATCGAGGGGGTTGCGTTTCTCAGAATAGGTGCACACCTGACAGGTTGAGGAAGCCGAACAAACGTGCAGCCATTTTCACAACGTGTGGCTGTGTTGGGTTTATCGGGGTTTTAGGAGAATTGACATTTGTTACTTGTTAGTAGCATAGATGCAGATAATGCAACAAAAACATGTGAAATGTGTTTCTGTTACAGGATGTCACCAAGTAATAGCAGACTCAAACATGTGACTTCAAACATGTGACCATTTCATAAATTATTACTTTTTAACTTTGAAATGTTCACTCTTTCAATTTACCATATTCCCTAACTACCTAGGGCCCACCTTTTTAATTGTTTTGAGTGGGAAAGAGTTTTTAATTTGTTGCGGCAATAGACACCCACCTCTACTCGACAGTCGCACTCTTTTTTGAATCGTGCAAAGCTCATCGTTACTAAATGTTACAAAGAAGTTTGTAAACAATCTGAACTAAAATATTTAAGTTGCTTGTGGTCAAGGAATAAACCCTCCCCCGTATAAGCTCTCCACCAGAGGTTTTATTTCATAATGAAATCTCCCTGGGAGACTTGATTCAGAAATGCAATCTCGGGGGAAGGAATACTTTTGCGCACCTCGCGAAGTTGATTCTCCCCCGGGCCTCTGCGTTCAAAGACCTGACATTTTATTACTTTGCACATTTTAACAGCATTTTTCTGAAATGCCCGACGCAGGATTTGAGTCTGTGTAGCAGGCCATGTTTTACACCAAGTCGGAGCTTAGTGCAGTGAGCTATTTCAGGAAACTCTCTAATTCTAAGCGAAACAGTATGCATTCTTCAACTGTATTTGATGCCTTTTATTTTTTTTTCACATGTAGCAAGAACACTGGCCCAACTTCAAGCCAATTTTGAAATACATTTGGAATGATAATACCTAGTGCGCTGAAATCATAGTGCCCATGGGCCAACTTCGCACCAATTTGATTTGGCCATGGGCACTATGATTTCTGCCCACTGGATATTGGTGCAAGTTTAACAGTCCACCAGTATTTTTATTGAAAACTTAAGTAACGCTAAGGCCAAGTTTGCTTTGCTTTTACAATTTTACATATTCCACACACCTGTCTTAATGACTTGGCAACTCTCCCCAGGTATTGTACTGCTGTGAAATAACAGTATGCCTGAGTGCCATAAAGGCAGTGCTATACTCAGTGGTGGCTGGTGAATTTTTTTTATTAGTGGGGCGTAAATACTTCCTACAAACATGCAGGAGTGACTAAGCTTTTGGAGGGACCCTGAACCAATAAAGGGGAGGGTCATGGGGGTACATACCTGAGAAATCATTTTAAATATTGAGTAATAATGGTGCATTTTACAGCGTACTTTAAGTGAAAAATTGGTTGAAAAGGCAGTTTGCAATTGGTTTTGCAGGCTAACTCATGAAAAAAGCAAATAGATTCGAGTCACCAGCAATGTGATCTTTGGGAGGGACCCTGAACCAATCAAGGGGAGGTATGTGGGGGTTCTTCCCCGTTAGTTTACATACATTTATATATGGCAGTATTCACATACATCAACATATTCATGTTTGTTTTTGAGCATAATATCAGCAACGATACTAAAAACAAACATGTGCATGCTGGTTCTGGCAAAATAGGGCATTATTCCCAAGTAAGAACATACTCCTGTTGGCTTTGCAATTAAAAATGCCATGCCACAATATGAAACATGTCAAAACTGGCTGCACCATCCTGCCAGTCTAGCCATGTAATAACACATCATGCTTGCTTTATCATAATGTCCAGTAGAAATGTCATGTAACAGTAATACATAGCCAGACGGGCTGCACGAAAATGCCAATCTCGCTATGTAATAAAACATTATGCATTCTCTAACACAGATACCCGGTAGACCAAGCATTGGCAAACTCAATAGTTTTGACATTTCTAGTGTTTATATAATTGAACATTTAGCATGGAGGAATAGAATGAGAAATGATGGCCCAGAGAGGTTGACAGCATGCAAGGGCATGAAGTGCAACACTGATGGATGAGAGATGCACACTCTGTGGGAAGGAATAAGAAATACATTGCATCACACGGAAGAATACAAAAATCCAATAGCTGAAAGATAGGCCATCAAGAGTACATAGGAGCATTGTACAGCATTTGAATGAAGCAGTGACAGCGCAGATGGGGGAAGGAGTGACAGGGCAAATGGGGGCAGAGAAACAGCACAATATCGCAAAGGTGGGTGGAGTGACAGTGTGATGGTGGGCGGAGCGACAGTGCTAGAGTGGGAAGAAGTGACACCGCAGGGGGGAAGGAGTGACAGCATAGGGTGGGAGGAGCAACAGCACATCAATCACATCGGGAGAAGCGCCAAAGCGCAAGTGCAGAGGAGTGGCAGCACACGCGGAGGAGCAACAGCCCAAGGGAGGATGGAGGGACAGCATAAGGGGGAGGGTGGCCAGCACAAGGGCCGTGGAGGGTCAGCACAAGAGGGTGAGGAGGGACAGGGCAGGAGAGACAGGAGAGACAGCACAAGGGAGTAAGGAGGCACTGCCAGAGGAGGGAGGAAGGACCATCCAAGAGCAGATAGCACTAGCGCACGCAGGGAGGAATGACAGTACAAAGGGGAAGAAGCAATAGCACAAGGGATGAAGAGGAGGTACAGAGTAAGGGGGAGGAGGGACAGCACATTAGGGGAGGGATGCAGCACACATGGGGGAGGAAGGATAGCACAGAGGGAAAGAAGGACAGGAAAAATGGTGTAAGCAACATCTGTTGGTTGTATGTATAAGTACAGCTTGGTCAAAGTTGTCCTATATTGTAGTTACGATCTAATGTCTGTGATCTTATGTGTGTCTAACGGCGGGATTGCCCCCACATACATCACACATGCAGTTCCTCAACCTGAATTGGCAATGGGCCAGGCAAAGCTGGGGAAGCAAAATGCCCATAGACTTGCATAGTGCATTGGACATGCAGGCTGAGGAACAAAAACTGTCAAAGGGAAATGGCATGATCCCCAGACAAACGCACACTGACACAATCTCAACACAGTTATAAACTGTGGGCAGGGCCTGGACTCAAGGGGTGGCTGGCTGGTGAAGACAGTAGTTTATGGATACTACAGCCTCCACCAAGATGGCCCCCAAATCAGGATGTCAGAAGGGAACCAACATGGTCCCCAAATATCCATGCTTTATGAATCCCTGGCAGTCTAGTGGTCCCGGGTGGAGCCCAGAGCTATATAATCCCACCCTGGGCCACACTCAGCGCTTTGCGTTCTCTCCGGCTGCTAAGCATGCAGCATAACGCTTATCTGCTCTGCAATCCACGTGCTGTTTCATTGCACCCTGCTGAGAAATCTGTGCACATCTGATCCTACAATCCTGGCCTTCCAGAGCCTCAGCTGACCTTCACATACCGCCAGAGGACTTCTCTTACCCGATCCTGCACCTCGCTGTCATCCACATACCGGCAGAGCCTTGCTGACTGTCCGGAGTTGCTCAGATGTCATCTCTTGTTCACTGCGGCCCCGTGGAACGTTGAGGACGTACCAGCACCTGAAATAAATACAGAGCACAGTAAGCACTAACGCGGCGTTGCAAGCAAATTCGTTAATTCCCTAATAACAACCCGCTTACCGCATTGTCCACTCCTTTTGCTGAGGGGGGGGCTTCCAAGGGAAGCACTGAGGCTATGCCAGTCGAGACACTCTAACAACCTGAGTACTCTATTTTGAAATACCTACCGACACAACCACAAAGTAAAAGAACAATCAACACTTTGCATAGACATTGCAAGGAACAATAGCAATTAACACTTGCATTAGCCATTGCATGGAACCATTGACAGAACATTTTTACAGCAGGACTTGCTGCTTAAACAAGGACGCTTTCAAGGATGCTTACCTTCTACATTGCATCCAGTGCACTGCAGCAGGTCTGGGCCACAACCACCAGTGAATGAACTGGAATCGGATGCCAATCATTATACCTCGTGCCTACCTGCTTTAACATGGTGGGCCAGACCACCAGTTAGCCAACTACATCCTGGGAGAACTACGGGAGGTGGCGAAAGGTTACCTCAGGTATATACATATTAATATCATATCTCCTCCTGTTCACTCACAGATACACATGACAAGGGCCCTGCCAAATCACTCCCAACCATACTGTATGCTGGGCAACTGCCTTTCAGCAAAGCAGAGGGGAGAGAGTTTTGGGTTCAGCAGCCACCTCAAAGGTCAGCAGCGTCCAACATCTGTGTAGCCCGCTTCCGACGACCTGGACCTGGCACTTCTGCACGGCACCAGAGGTAAGCATTACAGGAAAGCAGATGAGGAGGAGCTGTGCACTGATGAGAGTTTGATTTCATGAATAAGAGTTTTCTACCCAGAGCCCCCTGAGGACCCCTTTGAGGCTAAGGATGTGAGTTTGTGCTGCACGACCCTCTCTAGGGCGCAAAGTGCGACTTCACTGGGAGTGACTCTCCTTGAGGGAACACAGACTCTCATTCCCACAAGGAACTCCCTATGCAAGCAACACTGTCTGCCTATATGGGATTTCCTCCAATCACAAGTAATGCGCTTTCCTTCTGTTTGACTTCAGGTAATGGTGAGTCAAATACAACACCTGAAGTCAAATGAAATGCCCCTTTGAATGTGAACTTCTATGTAACAGGGACAATCTGATTGAGAATAGAGAAAGAGAGCCATATGCAGGTGAAGCCCTCTGATGTAGCAACATATTGGTGGGGCAGAACAATGTGGAGCCACGCAGTCCACGGCAGCCCACGAAAGAGAGAATGGCAGAGAAGGATGCCAGAGTGCCAACATAGAGAACAGTGGGGGAAACGTCTGTCAGGACAGAGTCCTGCAGACCATCCTATGTGGTGGTGTTACCACAGAAAGGTTGTGGTGGGCTTGAGGCCTGAACAAAAATTCTGAAAACAGAAGGAACAGGAGCAATGAAACCTCCTGTTGACATACCTACGCCGAACAGACAGACCCACCGATATGCTGAGAACGATTCCACAGGGGAGTGAAGAGAAAGGAGACAGAGAGTTCAAGATGCCGACTCCTCTGATCCAAGCCCCATAAATCTACCCACCACATGTGAACGTACCAGGGTGGAACATAGAAAGGGGAGGAAGTAGCCGAAGTTGCAATAGTGTTTACGGGGCATGGAGAAAGCCTGGGGAAGGGTTGTTTGACAAACCTTGTTAGTTAGCGGCGCTGGTGGATGTTTGTACCCAATGGTTCTAGTCATGGGTACGATGACATCTGCCTGGCTGGGGATGACTTCTGGATCCCTGCACCACCACACTCGTCACCAGTATTGTGTGGTATGGAGCAAGGTATCGTAAATGAAGATGCAACTTCAACATAAACAATTTCTTCTTTTATTCCAGATACAGCATTAGGAGCTCCATCCTCCTTATACTACAACTGCCTCTCTTTTGAAATGAAACATTCTCTAGCGCCAGGGTTCCAGGTGGTTCTAGGAACCTATCACACAATCCAGAACCTGGTGTTGGTGGATTCTGTTATATAACCAATAACTCACCCGGCCGTTGAGCTGTTTGGCAAACAGGCTATTCCGGCCGCCCTCTATTGCTCAGAACTATGGGGTAACTCAAGCATACTCAGTCTTGCTAGAGTGGAAAACACATTTATGAAACAACTTTTACAGCTCCCAAGTTCAACTCCTAATGCCCTTATACACTTGGAACTTGCTGAAGGTCTGATCAGTGATCTGACTTCTCTCTCTCTCCAACATTGTATTGGGTGAGCCTTTGGAGTCCCAAAGATCTGCAGAAGTATTTAGATACCTTGAAACATCTACTGCATCTAGAGGGTGGCAAAACCATTCCTTGGGTGGATTTTGTGAAAAAAGGCTTGTATGATCTCAATAAGGCCAGTCTATGGGAAGAGCTGCAAAAAACAGACAAGGCCACCTATGGAAGAATTAAGAAGCCTGCCATTATCATTTCAAGGAAAAATATTATTGAAAATGCAAGGCAAGTGCACTGTGGCCCGGGGAATCTCTGCTCTAAATCTGAATTTAGTCTAGAAAGCTATCTCAAGTATCTAACCCCCCGTACGCAAGATCGCTTTTTGTAAAACTGTGGCTTGGGACACTACCGATTGCCACTCTGACCAACCGCTCGGCTGAGGGTGGATCAACGGATTGTCCCACATGTGGCCTGGGAGACCAGACAGAGTCCCACTTTCTGTTCTTATGTGTGGCCACAAAACCACTGAGTGTGAGACATTTACGCCCCCTACTCAGGGAAGCTGGTGTTTGCTGAACCATTGATGCAATGGAACTGTAAAAGGGACCATAAATCCATTTATAGTAAGTTGTGTTGCCAAATATGCCCATAGAGCTTGGCTTTTAACACAAAAACAGATGGGTCCAGTGATAGAGGAAACGTGACATGGAAATTCTTTTAACATGAAATATGGCCATTATTTATTTAAGTGATAATTTGACAAAGATATCAGTTTCTGTCATTTATAAGAACCAGTGGTGCTGCAAATATAATCTCCCAGTTTGACACTAAAAAGATACTTTTTTTACTTCTGCTTTTAAATTTAGTGGACACTTTACACTTTCACTATATGTATTCATTTTTTACTTGTAATGAATTTTGATTGATTGCATTTTAATTCTGTTTATTCATCTATGTTTTTATCTTTGTGACTTTTGCAACACTTTGGAACACTTTGCCCTGCAAGTTGGAACTATATACAAAAAACAAATATGTATATTCTCCTTTCCCAGTGTTCCTCTTCACTCGTATGCAGTGTCTATACACTGAAAAAGCTATATTTTGACATACCCAAACAATGTATCTGATGCAGCACCAATCATCTAAAGCAAACATCTTTTTGAATACCAAGCATGTGTTACATTTGGTATGCAGCGGTGTGTGATAGCCGAAGGAAAGTCCATCTACCTTCCAATAACTGCTATCTTCCATAATCAATGAGTGTGATATACACTGTGTGTTCTGGCTGTTTGCTTGGTTTCGTAGATTTAGCGCGCATTCTGTCCTGTGGTCTGTTAGAGTTTATTCTCTCTGTAGATCTGTACAATGCATGGTAGGTTAATTGCTGCCCCGGCCTACCTGAGAGGTGGTTGAATAACCCCACGTGTCGCATGGGTTCGTCAGGATGCAGGGGGGAAAAGCTAGGTCGTAAGGGCCTTCCGGAAGGCAAGGTGATCCTCTAGGCATTGGACTCTTAGGGTTATTGAGTTCCATATTGAGGGGGCTAGGACGGAGAAGGGGGACCCCCATATTCTTGTCAATTTGAAAGGAGGGATCACAAGAGGAGTGCAGCACCTGATCACAGGTTTCTGTTGGGTTGGTAGCAGATGAGTTTCTGTTGAAGGTATTCTGGGCCTGTCTTGTGGAGGGCATGGTGGGGGATGCATGTGTTTGAATGTGGCCTGTCACCCAACAGGGAGCCAATGGAGGACACGTAGGGTGGGTGTCTTGTGTTCTCTGGGACCAAGGGCCATGAGGAGCCTTGCTGGTTTTGTACCCATTGGAGCTTTCTGAGTTGATATATGCAGGGGCACCATGCTAGAGGGAGGTGGTGCAGTCTAGATGGGAGAGGACAATGGCCATAATTGCAGTGACTCTCTGAAGGGAGGAGAGGTAAGGGAAGATGCATCTTAGAATGTGGGGTTGTAGATAGAAAGATTTAGCCACTGAGTTAATGTGGTGTGAGATTGTCAGATCAGGATCCATGGTTCATCCTAGGTTCTTTACTACATTGGATGCAGCGCGTAGGGGGTTAGGAGGTTGGTCAAGGGGTGGGTTGGGGGAAGAGAGCTGTCTTCCCACAGATCATGATTTTGTTTTTTTCTGATGTTGAGGAGAAGGTGATTAGCTGTCATCCAGTGGTCAATGTCTATGTGGCAGGATGCGAGATTGGGGTGGTTGAATGAAGAGTGCTTAGGGATCTTGAAGATGATCTTGGAGTCATCTGCATAGTTGTACCAGGTTAGGTTATGTGAGCATATAAGGGCAGACAATTGGCTTATCTAGAGTTTGAAGAGTAGCCCTACTGACAGGACGGGGGGCTGAGGTGAAGGGAGGAAGGATGGTGATTTGTGATCTTTTAGGGATAAGTAAATCCACCTTAGCGCTGCATCCCTTATGCCGAGCGAGTGGAGTCTGTCAGTTAGAATGCTGTGGTTGGTGTTGTTAAAGTCTGCCATTAGGTCAAGGAGGATATAGGTGGCACCGTCTTCCTTGTCTGTGGTGCTTTTGAAGTCATTCCAGATTGAGACTAGGGCCGGTTCAGTTCTGCAGAGGGGACAAGGAGGAGAGCGGATTCGGTGACGAGGCAAAGCTGAGAGTAAGCTGTTTGATCAGTATGTTTGGCTAAGAGGCAGTTGTTAGTAATTGGACTATGGTTGGAAGGAGAGAGTCACAGTTTTCCTTTTTTTATGGAGGGATTTCATGTGTGATGTCTTGAACACTGCTGGGAATAAGCCTGATGTGAAGGAGGAGTTGATGATGGATCTCATGATACGGCCTGCACATATTTAAGACAATATTTCTTTGAGGAGAGCGGGAGGGCATGGATCTATCGAGGATCCAGACCACAACTGCTAGTAAGTAGCTTCTGGAATTTGGGTGGAGAGACGGAAGAGAAATAGAGGATGATAGGGTGGGAAGTGGGAGATTTGGAGTGGTCAGCCTTGGGTGTAGGAGATCGGGGCTGGATTTCTGCTAGTTTCGCATTGGTGGTGCAGTTTCTTTCTACAAAATGTTGTAGAATGGCCCCGTAGAGCATCACAGAGTGCTTCAAAGTTGGGATGGGGGGTGAGCTTGAATTCTGAGATTATATTGAGGAGTTCCTTGCTGCTGTTACCGGCATTGGCGATTTTGTTCCAGTAGAAGGATTTTTTGTCCTTCTGGATTTCTGTCTTGTTGACATTGATCTGGTGGGCCATAGACAGCTCAACTATGGGGAGATGGGATGTCCCGCCTTCTGCATTCCACAATGTGGTTAAGTGTCTTGAGGGTTTTGAGAGAAGGGGTGAACCGGCTAAGGGTAGGGTCTTGTCTGTGGGAGGCCAATCTGCAAGGGGTGAGAGGTTTGAGAGCAATGGAGAGCCATTGGTCAAAGACGCTAATAGAGGGCAGATCTCCCGGGACTGGCATATTTGAGAGGGTGAAAAGCAGGGAGTCTGCCAAGTTTGGAATTATTATGACCTTATTCCACAGTGGGAAGCGATTGGATGGTCTGGTGTTAGTCGAGCAACTAGGAGGGATGGGAATCAAAAGCGAGGAGAAGATGACTGCATGGTTTGTCCATATGAGCAGCAAGGGAAGTGTGGGGATAAGGATGGAGGAATTAATTATTGCCTCTGAAAAATGTTCTGCAGTGTGTGTGGTGCCTGATACCAGTTGAGTCATGTTGAGGGCTTCCAGGCTGTCCAGGCGTGGTCTCGCCATGGGTTTATGAGGAGCATCAAACCATATGCTGAACTCTCCTAGCATGGTGAGGGAGGGGTGGGCAACCAGAATGGCCACTAGGGAGTCACTTAGAGAACTATCTGTTAGCCAGGAGGGCTGTAGAAGACTTGGAAGCAGTGCGTAAGAGATGGGTTGATGAGAAACTTCACTGGGAGGGATTTTCAGTCTGCATTGCAGGCTTGTTCATCTGAGTGTGAGATCATGAGGTGTTATTTGTGGGGGATGGCGATCCCATCTGCTCTGTTAGTTCTGTTGCGAGTGATGAGTGTGCAGCCTGGGGGAGGTGCCTCATGTGTGATTGGTCAGAAGTCATCAGAGAACCAGGTTTCTGTCCTTAAAAGTATGTCTGAGCTTTCTGAGGAAATAAGGTCCTATATGTTTTGTCATTTTTTGGTGACAGATGTGGTGTTAATGAGGATGCATGAGAGTAGGATGCAGGGGCGGGGGTTGCCGGCCCCCAGAGAGGGGAGTGTTGGAGGGCCAGTGAGGGGGGGGTGAGGGAGTGCTGGGGAGGGTATCCCCTGGTGGAGGCCCCCACGGGTGGTGCAGTGTAAATAAGGGCTAGGATAGGGAGGGTGGGAAGAGGAAAAGAGAGGGGGGAGAATTGGAATGATTGTGGAAGGCACAGTGTCTCTGATGTCTCTGATGTTAGGGTATGTTGGAGAGACATTGGGTATTCTTTGAAGGTGTGAAAACAGTGATTGTGATGTATGGTTCATAGGGGCAGGTCTGGAGTGGTGGGGGAGCATAAGGAGAGTGAGTGAGGGAATTTCAGGTGTGGAAATGGGGCTGCAAAAGGTGCAGGATGGTGGCTGTGGTTACCGAGAGGGGTTGTTGATAAATTCGGGTAGAAAGAAGGGTAGGGTGTAAGGTTGTACATGACACCAGGTGGCTGATTTCCATCAGAGTGTCAAGAGTGTGGGGGGTGTGGTTAGTGCCCATGGCACTGAAGGTAGTGTAGAAGAGTGCTTTCACTGGGTTAGGAGAGTTTGGGGATGTAATGGTGTAAGTGAGGGGGCAGGCAGGGACCTGGAGGGAGATAGTGTGGTGTGTGCAGGGATGAGTGGGTATGGGTGGTGCAAATTCTGCATTTGACAGGAATCTTGGATGCATGTAGCATGTGTGTGATGGTTGGCAGGGTGCCCGAGGAAAGGGTGTTGGCAAGGGAAGACCAAGAAGCCCCTAGGGATGTAAAGACTGAGGTGGGATGGGGCCATGGGTTGCAAGAGTGGGAGAGGGTGATGTAGGAATCTTAGGGGCAAGGTCTGTGAGTGGCAGAGGGAGGTGTCTGAGGGTGGAGTGCTTCCCCTGAAAGCTGGGTCAGTAGAGGGTGTTGGCAGTGTTTCTGGTGCGCCAAAGTGCCCCTCTGGTCTAGGAGTTGGATGGCATGATGGATAGTCTGCTGCATTTGCTCTGATGGCTAGATTGGTTATTGGCGGCCTGCCACACTATCAGTGCACTCAAAGGAAGCTACTTTAAAGAAGGCAGCAGAGTTCAAGGGGCCCCTGCAATTACGCCCTTGGCTACAGTGAGATTCAATGCAATGGCTACACTCAGAATGCAACTAAATTTAACACAGCGGCACCTTATAAAGTGCTACTGGTGGTAGTAAATTTCAAGCACAGATGGAGTTGCTGCATAAAGAATATAAACAATAAATATTTATCTGATTGAATGAAGATGTCAAAGCATCAAAAGAAGAATCATTCTATTATAACATTGTTATCTGCTGGGATATACATTCTTTGCAGAGTGCATGCTCAAGGAAAAGATGACTCTAGACTCTGGAGGAGTAGTGTAGTATGACTCTATTTCGTCTTATTTAGGGGGGCATATAGAGTAGTATAGTGTTCCACATTCAAAGATATGCTCAGGTTAGTGGTTCAGAAGGTTAGGCTGAACTTCAGCAGCAGATATCATTCAGTCACAGCTCTCTAGAAAATACAAGTCAGTAGTGCCTTTCACCCCATACCCCCCACCCCATGTGTTAAATGGTCATTATATAGTGCCTCCTTAGTATTTATATTGGCCTAAGCCTATTCACGCTATACGCAAAACCGCATTGCAAAGTTCTGAAATTTTGGGTTAACTTTGCCGCCATTTTAAGATTCATCCGCCATTTTGATTTTCACTCGTGTGTTCTACGTTCTAAAATGGTGGACTATGTATTCAACTTGCAGCCAAGCCTTCCGAACTTAGAGTTCTGTTAATGTTTAGATTGTCCGAGAGCCGACTGTTTAACCTGAGAAAAGAGACCTTGAGCTTCATATGAATTGTCATTCAAGTGGTGTCTGCACTCACAAGCCTCATCCTTGAATAAACATTTGGACAATGAATAACAAACCTCGAGCGTATGCTTTAGCTGAACTACATTGTGAAGAACCTTGGAATAAGGCTTACAGCGGGATCCGAGAACATACATCACTATTGTGTCTTTATGGAAATACAAACTTATGTAATCCTTCGCATGATATTTTAAAATCTGTATGTGAACTAGGAACAAACTCTAGACCACGAATTATTAACATGAAGAGAGGCTGGACAATATTGCATGAAACGTATAAATACGCTAATGTTTAGATGTTCAGCACTCTCTCACCACTCTTTGTCAGCTGGTAAACACTGCGAGGTATTCAGAGCCAGATAGCTATCTGTTTTGCTTTGTAAACTGTACAGTAATAAAAGAACTGTGAATCTTTTTAGCCCATGATTGGTGTATTTCCTTTGTGGTACTGAGCCTCGATATTTCTTTGTTCTTTCAGATGGCGCCCGAATAGGGACCTTCAAGATTGATGCCACCTCGTTGAAGAGTAGACGCGGCTATCGGACCGGGATTGGACGGTGAGAAAAAGGGGGCCCCTTTTGGATGAGACGTGACACCTCAACAGTACTGCAGGATCCGATCCCATGACGGTGAGCATGCGGCCCGAGACGGCATCTTGACGAAGGTCCATATATCGAGGTGGGCAGTTTTGCGAAAATCACCAACCACGAGGGTCCTTTGTCCTTTGTAATCCGATTGGACCTCCCTCTGTCCTTTGAATCAGGTGAGTCATGCCCCGATTCCTAACTATCCTGATATTTGGTTGTAGATTTGTACTCGCAAGCACAAACGACGCCAGGTAACACCAGTAATCTGACATGCCTGGGAAATCATCTGACTGTTTCAGGTCGTTATTCTGCAGAGACAGACATCCTTTGGAATTTGGCCGACCGGCACCAGAGGAGGGTCACCGGCATGTACTAAGTACTGTAAGTACGGCATTGGTAGTATAGTATTCAACAATATTTGACACAGACAAACTAGACATGCTTCCGAACTTCAGTGTCCAGTCAATGGTAGTTTTGAGACTGCCTGAATAGAGTATTTATAATCCATATTGTTAAAGAAAAAAGCTAGATCTGCAGCATTTGATGTAATACAAAATTGGAAAAAGGAAGCTATGCAGGAACTTAAGAGTAAAGAGAAGCATGCACGTCGTCATATGTCAAATTCAGAAAAGGTATTATTGTATGATCAACAAAAACAGTCAGAGTCTGTTAGAAACATGAATGGGGCTTTTCAACTTGGTATACAGAAAATATATCCGTCTAAAGATTTTCATGTCTCTGATGAGCTAATTGATAAACTCTTAAATGAACGTAGGCCTGGTGCCACTGCACCACCTCCGTATGTACCTCTTCCTGATGTCTTACCTCTTCCCGCTGTCGCTCCTCCTTCCCTAGCAATTCCTGTTCTTCCTGTTGCTTCTCCGCCGCCAGTTATTGCTCTACTTCCTGTTGTTGTTCATCTGCCCTTACCTTCACCTTTACCGACTCATACTGTTCCAGTAAATCCATCTTTGTTGCCAGTGGTAGTGTCTCCACTACCTGTTGTACAGGATTTGTCTACTCTCTCTTTCCCAAGTGGTTCTGCTCCGCTTGTAGCTGATGAAGGGGTGAGTGCTGAATCAAAAGTCGTAAGCCGGAACACAGTTTCCAAAGAGAAGATGAGAAATTTGAATGCATGGGTTAAGCATTGTATAGAGAAAGGTGAAAAATCTACTGTTTTAGCTACACTCCTTAATCTAGAAAGTATTCCTGATCAGAATGTCTTTATTGAGGGGATGGAGATACATTTGGCTGTAATGTGGAATAGATTGACAGACACAGATGTCCCACAAGGGTTGAGGGATTTTAATGTTTTAGCGTATTCAAGAGATACTGCAGAGAAAGTACATGAGCATGTCGAGAGGGTTTTTGAGTTTAGAAGGTAGTTAGAATGGTTACAGAATGATGAAATAGATGGTGATAGTTTGGATGTTTTTTAAGTGCAGAAACGGTTCCTTCCTCCTTGTAAGTCAACGAGTGAAGAAACGCAAATTTGCACAAAAGATGCGCTTAGATCGATTTCAGATATGTCGATATCTCCCGTAGTAGTATATGATATGTAAAGTCAGTATACTCCAGAAATGCAGAGGAAAGTGTTACAGGTAATGGTAGAATACCTACAGGATGAATGTATAAAGAAAAAGGTTTGTTGTTCCGTAGAATTATTGAATATTTATAAGAGAGCTTTTGCGTCTTTATGGAAATACAAACTTATGTAATCCTTCGCATAATGTTGTAAAATCTGTATGTGAACTAGGCACGAACTCTAAACCACAAATTATTAACATGAAGAGAGGCTGGACAATATTACATGAAATGCATAAATACACTAGTGTTTAGATGTTCAGCACTCTCTCACCTGTCTTTGTCGGCTGGTACACACTGCAAGGTGTTGGGAGCTAGATAGCTATCTGTTTTGCTTTGTAAACTGTACAGTAATAAAAGATCTGTGAATCCTTTTAGCCCGTGATTGGTGTATTTCCTTTGTGGTACTCAGCCTCGATATTTCTTTGTTCTTTCACATTAACGGAGAGGTGTGTGCAGCATTCATCAGGAAAATAGTAGCATGTTTCTCCTAAAAGAAGATTAGTTGGTACTTGTTAGTATGTTTTAATACAGCCAGATTTAGGTTTTATTAAGGGAAAACAGTTGAAATGAATTCTAATTAGAAGTGAACAGATGTTTACAGAGTGTGTATAGACTTTCGAAAGACTCAACACTCTTCTAAGAGTATTTTACTTCAAGGAGCCATATTCATGAAACAGATGATTCCTGATCTATAATAGATAGAGGCAGTAGAAGAACAGGAGAAAGGAAGAGGAACAAAAAAGGTAGAGTAAATGTATCCAACATTACATTAGGAATGAAAAGATTTGTTATCCTTATAAGAGGCAGAGGTAGAGGTGAGAGAAAGTGCCACTGAGAGAGCTCAGCAGGGAAGGCCTTGCTATTTGAGATCCCTGTTAATTCAGTGAGAAGCCTTAATTCAACATTCTATCCCAGACCAGGCAAATTGCTGGGGATGTGAAGCCCAGATCCAGGTGCTGAATTCAATAGCTTGATATCATGACATGGCAATACCTGGCTCTGAATGGAGAGTATCCAACAACTTGAGGACGAGAGGCAGACATGAGGAATTTGATAATCAAATGGACACGTGGGAATACTTAAAAGCCTAAGACTGAAAGTAACTGTTTGTGCATACTGGCAGGAGGGAGGATTCACAGGCCACTATGGATGGCTTTGTGACTATATGCCCTAAGAGGAGAAGCTATCCTAAAATGTGTGTTGTCTTTTGCATTTGCTTTATTGTACATATTTCCCCAACCTTGAAAATTCCCCAAATAAATCCTGTTTTACTTTTGCAATGCAATATAGCTCCAATAGTCTTCATGGCAGTACCTAGTCCCAATTATTTGGGTGACATTCGCAGGTACCAAATCTGATTGTTTGCATTGCTGCTTAGATTGATATCCCAAAGGAAAAGAGTCCACCATGTAAAGACCCAAATAATAGCTGACTGTAAAGAATCAAACGGCAACACAATGGCTACCAAACAAATGTTGAACAAGGGTTCTGAGGGTTCTAAGGACAACTTGAAAAGTTGTGAAATCTGATCAATAGCCCAGCAAAATGGAACTAAGGGGCAATGAAACAACAACAATCGTGATTAGATTCAGGTGTTGGGACAAACAAGTGCTGCCTCATGTGGATCTTGCAAACCTAGCCATTACATGTCACTGACCTTGTTTTAAATGACATTTAAGATGTTCTTTGTCAGATCGGTGGTCCCGGAGAAAGTATAATAATCACAAGACCATCATATCCAGCTGTTTACATCAGACTAGATTACTCTCTGCGTGCACATCACCATTTTATGATGTGCAAAAGGGACACCAATTTAGCTGAACATATGCACTGCTCCCAAAGTACAAAAAATAAACCATACACATTACAATTCAGTTCACTATAATATACTGCATGGCTCAAATACCATTGTGCCAAATATTCAATTTAAAACCACTACACCACTGCTGAAGTAGTGATAATATCATAGCAGATAGCTCAGGGGCAATGTGCTTACATCGGTAACAAGACAAAGCCTTGCAACGTGTGTGTTAATACATGGGTGAGTTTAATCTGCTATGGAGTCTCCCATTTGAAGGGAAGAGTTTATTCAGCTACAGAACTTCTCCTTCATGAGGGAAAGTGCATTCTGATACAGAGTCTCTGCTTTAAAGGGGGCATGATGATTCTGCTACAGAGTCCACCTCATCAAGGGAGAGAGTATATTCTGATACAGAAGCTACCCTTCAAGGGGAAGAGTTTATTCAGAATAGGGTCTCCCCTACAAGTGGGAGCGTTTATTCTGATACACAGCCTTCCCATCAGGTAGACAGATTTAGATCCAATGTTCAAGCACTGGTCCTATCCCACCTGGATGTGGGCAATGCAAGCCACAAAGGCCTTCCATCATCCTCCCTTGTGCCCCTGAGAAGATTCCAACATGCGGCTGCATGCCTCCTCAAGGCTCTACGCAGATATGATGACAACACCCCGGCCCTCATTGAACTTCACTGGCAAACACTGCATGCACAAATCACCTTCAAGTCTTTCTACCTCAGTCGTCCTCAAGTCACCCAGCTACCTCGTGGAGAAACTAAGCCTCTCCGGTGGACAGCGCACCACCAGAAGCCAAGACGGATGCAGACTTGAAATCTGCTGCTGCAAAAAGGAAAGGACCAGAAAACAAGCCTTCCCTGACTACACCCCAAGACTATGGAACCTCCTCCCCGTCGGCATCAGACTCGCCCCCATGCTCTTACAATTCAAAAAATAACTAAAGACCCAACTCTTCAAGGAGCCTCTCCTCCTCAACACCTAGACCATCATGTCACCCCTCGTGCCACCTGACTCACTAGACGATACCACCCCTCTCCTCCCTGTCACACAGTAAACTGACCCCACCTCTGTGCCCCTCTGTATCTTACCCCCACTGTATAACTGTTCTGTAATGCATAACAGAGCACTTTTTATAGCACTGAAAGGTGCTCTGTTATGCATCTGTAATATTATACACCTCTGTAAAGTGCTGCGTTATGTTTCTGTATTAGTGTATACCTCTGTAAAGAGTTATGTTGCTTCTCGAAGCTAGGTCTGCGCTCAATGACACCCATGACACCCTTGGTATATTGGAGCAGCACTGGATTGGCTGACCTCCTTCCAAACTGACCGCTCCTCCTAAGTCATCCTGGGCACCTTCTCCTCTCCTACTTCCTTCTCCTTACTCAGCTTGCATTCCTCATCTCCTTCTTCTCCCCAACTTCTAATGTTATGTTGATGACACACAAATCTTCTTAAAACTTCCTGCTGACCCTCTTGCACCTTCCATCATCCCTGACTGCCTTACTGCCATTCAGGCCTGGTGCACTTACAATGATCTCTGCCTCAATGCCAGCAAAACGGAGATCCTTCCGATTGGGACCCCTGCACCCAACTTCTTCCCTTCACTCTGGCCTTCTCCATGGGCTCTCCCCCTGCTCCCTCTACTGAAGCCTTAAACCTTGGAGTCATCTTCGACTCCTCTCTGTCCTTCCTCCCTCACACTCAGGACATTGTCAAGAAGTTCCACTTTCAGCTCTTCCTTCTACCTTTTCTCACCTTCTCCCAGAAGCTCAATGTTACCTGAGCCCTGGTTCTCACTATGCTTGACTATTGCAATAGCCTCCTCTTGAATCTACTTTATTCTACTCTGCGACCCCTCCAGCTAATGCAGAATAGGGCAGCAAGACTTATCCTTGACCTCAACCCCAAGGACCGCTTCTCTGCTGCCCTTAAAAGCCTTCACTGGCTCCCGGTTGCTTTACTGATTAAATTCTTTATCACCCACAAGGCAGTCTGGGGCCGGGGACCTTACTATCTGCAACTCTCTTACTAAATATTCCCCCTCTAGAGCTCTACACTCCATAGCATCAACAGAGGGCAGGAGGTCGATTGCTTTACTCAGCTGTCTCCCTTCTTTGAAACAGCCTTCCCCTACCTCTTCATCTGGAGCAGGATTTTCTTATCCAGATGATCCTCAAGACCTTCCTCTTTACCTCCTCTTCCCTTCTCTCTCTCCTCTGCTCACAGTTGCTTGTTTGCTGTTCAGGGCCCTTTTGCATCCTCCGGGCCCTGAACTCCCACACCAAATCACCCCAGCTTCTGTCTATCATCAGCACTTGCATCGGCTCACCCTCCACCCTGGAGGCTTGCACATCCCTGTTGCTCACCCATGAGCACCCCAGCACCTATCCCATTCCCTCTCCATTCTAGACTTGCACTCACTGAACATAGTAGGTTTGTCCTCCCCTGTCCCACTGTATTTAATATTTTGTATGTATTTTTTCCTCATCCCTTGTCCCCTCCCTGTTGCCCATTGGGCACTTTGAAACAGTATTTACTTCCTGTATAAGTGCCTGACAAGCGAACAATAGATACATAAATAAATACCATAATAATTATACAAATAATAATTATGAATAAAAATCATTGGGCACAGTCTATTCTGCTATAGTGTATCCCCATCAAGGGGGAGAGTTTATTCTGATACAGAGTATCCACCTTCAAGGGGGAGAGTTTATTCTGATACAGTGTCCCCCATTCTAGGGGGAGCATGTATTCTGTTACAGAGTCTCCCCTTCAAGGAGGAGAATTTATTCTGATACAGTGTCTACCCCATCAACTGAGACAGAGGTTTTATTCTGCTACAGAGTTTAAGTTTCAAGGAAGTGAGTTTACTCTGCTAAGTCTCCCATTCCAGGAGGAGGGTTCTGCTATAATTTCCCTCAGTCAAACGAGAGAATTTATTCTGCTACATAGGCTCCCCCATCAGGGAAGAGGTTTTGTTCTGCTATGGAGATTACCTTTCAAGGGGAGAGTTTATTCTGATAGAGAGTCTCTCCCATCATGGGGTGAGTTTATTCTGCTACGGAGTCTCCCAGCTACATAGTCTCCATTAAAGGTTCGAGTCGATTCTGGTACAGAGTCTCCCACTTCAAGGGGGAAAGTTTATTCTGATACATTGGGCCTCATTACGAGCATGGCGGTAGCCGTGCCTGTTTGGCAGGCACAGCTACCACCATGCTCGCTACCGGCCCGCCACCCGCGATTGTTCAATAGCCGGCCCATTACGAGATGAATGGGCTGGTAATTGCCCATTCGCGGGTGGCGGTATAACCGGGCTCCTGATCCCCAAACTGCCCCATAGAGCAGAACGGGGGTGGGGAGCATGGTTGCACCGGCACCGTTGTTAACTGTGCCAGTGAAATCACGTGTTAAGCTCGTGGGTGCCGCAGGTAACACCTGGCGGTTTGTCAGGAACCTGCGAGCAGAACTCGTAATGTGACGGGACGGTATGAACAGTGGCGGTGCCTTACCGGCAACGTTCATACCGTTCCCGACACTATTATAATGAGGCCCATAGTCTCCTCTTCAAGAGGTAGAGCTTACCATGAGGCAGTGTCTCGCCCATCAAGGACAAGGTTTTTTTGTATGGCAGAGTTTACCTTTCTAAGGGGAATGTTTATTCCGATGCAGAGTCTCCCCCTTACCTCAAGAAATAATAATAAAAATGTACTTCCTTTAAATTATGCTATACTTTCTTGCTTTGTGTAGTTGTCCTATGTACATTATTTTTCTTTAAGCACTTCTCCTTTAAACTTCACCCATTAACATTCATTGATATGGAATGTACCACTGGATAAAAAGAATAGTAATATCATCTATTTCCGTATTCTTTATTCTTTGATATCCCTCTCTTCCTTGCTTTTCCCATTGGGGTAGTACATCTGCTTGCACTTGGCACCTTGAAAATCAGAAATAAAAAAAATTAATCTAATATGTGCCCAATATAGTTTACAATGTATAATTTTCAGTCAACTCTACAGTCATCCACATATGCCATCTCTGGAATTAGGGATATCACTGTCACCCCACTATAGCCATGTTGTTGAAAATGCTGGGGCAATACAGATTTATTTGTCCCATTCTCTAGTTGCCTTGTCCTCCAACTATTGTGGAGCTGCCAGCATCAGCTTGCTCAGCATTCTCCTCCTCCCTTAGCTCTGGCTGCCACTTCTCCTCCTCCCCCTCTTCCTCCTATCTCATATCTGCATCCTCACCATTCTCCTCCTGCTCTGCATCTATGTCATTCCCTTCTCCTGCTGCCCCTCCTACAGACCACTAGCTGCCTCCTTGTATTCTTACTCCTGTCTTGCATATGCCTCCTGTCAAAACGTATCATGTTTCATCTGATACCCCGCATCCTCCTCCTTCCCCAATTCCTCTTGTTCCACATAAACCAATTCACAATTCCGCATCTGTGCCTCCATGTGTTGCTACATCTGTCCCTCCATAGCCTCTGTTCCTTGTTCTACATTAGTACCCCGCAAGAGTCAAGCAGAATGCAATACGCATTCTGATTGGCTCTCACCGGGTCGTTACCCGAATGAGAATCCCTCGATTCTTGGCTGGGATTCCAGCCTCCTTGTCCACAGTGGGGGGCTTGGCAGCCCCTCAGCCAATGAGGAGGCTCGAAGAGGTGCCATCCCCACTCCGAGCCTCCCCACGACAGAGAGGCTGCCTTTGCCCCCCCACCCGGGATTCAGGTAAGAATTTCTTTTTTGTTTCCCCTCTCCTTTCCTTCCTCCTCTCTCCCCTCCCCACCCCACTTACCTTTTGCTCCTTTGTCCCCGTTGGGGGACGATGGCAGCCTCCAGCCGTGTGGAGACTCGGAGTGGGGCCATCTCCGTTCCGCGCCTCCACACGGCTGAAGGCTTCCATCGATCCCCGCCGGGGACGCAGGTAGGTTCTTTTTTTTTCTTCATATACATGCATACGTGCTGATGGAAAATCCACTGCAAGGAAATGTGGCAGTCATAAAAATACATGCACAGACATATATACACAGGGGTCTTCAGTGAAATGTGCTTGGGACTATTGGGGAACAAGGGGCACATGGTGAATACACAAATCTGTATACCGTGGGTCCCTCATAGTTGGGGTTTATGTAGGCCACAGAAACCTGGTGTGGTGAGATGAACTCTGACGGAGCTGGGGAGATGGTTGATCGAGTACGATGGAAGGGGGAAGGTGGTTAACTGCATAGCATCAAATGGTCATTTGCGGCCAGGCCATAGTTTACAACTTGGTGCTATTGTGAAGAAGAGATGTAATCTTCCTGAGAACTTGGGGGGTTTGTTATTCAGTGACCAGGGAAGTCCGGCCACCTGGTAGAGTCGACTTGGGGCCAGGTAATAAACGTGGTGCAAGGGGTTCTTAACGGCAGAATTGACTAATGGTTTATGGGTTTCAATCAGGTTCTCAGGCATGATCAGGATGTGGCCAGAGTCAATGCATGCTGAAATGGCAGTCGTTATAGATTAGCTTGAAATGAGAGATCCCAGGGATGCCAGCAAGTCTGGGCAGATAATATGGTTATTATCAGTTCAAAGGGAACTTGTTTGTTTCTCTCACTCCTTACAGTGTTGAAGTGTCCTGGAGATGGAACTTGTAATAAATAGCGGGTGAACATATAACCATGTGATGATGTTATGACGGACTATGGAAAGATCCCAGAAAGGGGTGTGCATGCAAATGTATGTGAAAGGAGTTGAAGATTAAGCAAAATGTATCCAATTAGAGCATGGTAACTTGGATTTCCTTGTATTGGGCTAACTCAAATTGTTTGGGGGAGAAGACTTTGTAATAACATATGTGAGAGTGTGTTAAATGTTTCAAAATGTATATAATGTGTAACCTTTGTGTGGGTGGAGAGAATCGGGTTAGTTCCGACTCTACGGTGCCGTCTAGTCCCTCCCACTCATTTGTTTGTTTGTTTGTTTGTTTGTTTATTTATTTAGTAATGCGCTCCAAGCCCGTTGGCAGCTGGGCGCAACAGTACAAGTAGACTCGAAACTTAGTTACAATGGGGGTCATTACGACCCAGGCGGTAAGTACGCCAACTTTACCACCATGGTGTAAACTATGTTTACACCATGGTGGATGGCGGATTTACCGCCCCATTCCAAGGTGAGTGGGGCGGTAAATCCCCATTTCCCATTTTCCCTTCCCCATTCCCATTTTTGCCCCATAGGGCATAATGGGAGTGGGGAAGGCGCTAATTACGCCACAGTAAATTAGGGTGGCGTAATTAGCATCATGGCGGGTTAGCGCCATGGATTTTAACGGCTGCTAAAAGCAGCCGTTAAAATTGGAATCAGGCGTTAAGCGTTAACGACAGCGTTAAGCCTTAACGCCTGGGTCGTAATGAGGCCCAATGCCTGGCACAGGCTATTACAAAACAGTGGTAACTTACAACAAATGAAACAGGTGATACAGTACATATAGGATCAGGATAGGTAAGCGCAGAAGAATATCATCTTAAATATATAATGTGGTCAGCTGTTTAAGGGTGACTATCGTTACATATCGTTGTTGTGTAGCCATAGAGATCGTTAGATCTAAATCTAGTGTAGGGTAGAGGGCGTCTAAGGTCAGGTGGGAGTGTGTTCCATGATTGTGCAGCTCTGACTGGGAAGCTAGATCCACCCGCCGTGGTAAGTTTGAATCTGGGGACTTCAAGTAAGAAGGTGTTGGCAGATCTCGTCAATCGGTTAGAGGGTCTCCAGTTAATTCTTTCAGCTAGGTAGGAGGGTGCTTGATTGTTAAGGCATTTGGATGTGATAGAAATAGTTTTGAGAAGGATTCTGTCCTTTATCTTTAGCCAGTGGGCCTCGGTCCGCTATTTGGAAATATGCTCTCTGCGTGGGATGTTCAAAGCTGCTCAAAGAGCGTAATTTTGTAATCTCTGGAGTTTGTCAATGACCGACTTATTTGCAACTGAGTATAAAGCGTTGCAGTAGTCCAGTCTGGACATGACAAGGGCATTGGCTAAGGTGAGGCAGCTAGCACTGGACAGGAAGGGTCTGGCAGCATGGATAAGTTTACACGTGTAAGTGGTTGTAGAGGCGAGGGAGTTCACTTGCTTTTTGCGGGTGAGAGCTGAGTCGAGGTAGAAACCTAGGGTTTTAACCTCTTGCGTAACCTTGATGGTATTATTGTCGATGTTAAATGAAGCATAATCCGTGGTGAGTTTAGTTATGGTCTGATCCGAGGAGCAGGATTTCCGTTTTATCGTCGTTCAGGCAGAGGCCATGGGTGGCCATCCATGCCTGAATGAGGATGTAAATTTTATTCACCAAAACCAGGTCCACTCCATAGTTGCCCGAAAGGGGTATGAGGATCTGGGTGTCATCTGCATAATTTGTGTAGATGACGCCCAGTCTATCCAACATGTCGAACAATGGCTTTGTGAAAATGTTGTACATGGTGGGTGAGACACAGGAGCCCTGTGGGACTCCACGTGCAATTTGGATGGGATCGGCACAGGTGGAGGTGGAAAATACTCTCATGGTCCGGTTGGCTAGGAAGGATTGGACCCATGCTATAGCTTCTCCTGTGAAATTGGCAGCAAGCTTAAGGCGGTTGCATAAGACTGCATGATCCACCAAATCAAAAGCTGCTGACAAGTCCAGTAGGAGTAGCAGCTCTATTTTCCCACTATCCTTGAATTCCTTCATTTTAGTTTTAAGATCTAACAAGGCTGTTTCAGTGCCATGGAGAGGGCGGAAGCCCTATTGGCGCGAGCCTAGTAGATGGTTAGCTTCTAGGTAGTCTTAAATTTGGAGATAGGCTACTCTGTCGATAATTTTTAGTAGGAAAGGTACAGTGGTGATGGGCCCATAGTTGGTCGGGATGAATGGATCGAGGGTTTGTTTTTTAAGAAGGGGGAGGACCCAGGATTCTTTTAGGTTGGCTGGCACTGTGTTGGATTTGAAGGAGGTGTTAATGAGCTTCGAGATGAATGGGGCTAAATCTCCGGCTGCGTCCTTTATTATTTGAGCTGGGCAGCTGTCGCCCTTGCAGTTGGAAGGCTTCAGTGAGAGGATAACCTTTTCAGAGTTGATGATGGAGATAGGTTTGAAGCTAAAAGGGGGGATAGTGTTGGGTTCAGTCACTAGAGGTGCTTGCTGATCAGTAGGAGAGAGGGCGTCCTTTTTATTAGTTATTTTAAGTTGAAGGGTGGACATTTTATTCGATAGGGCATTCTGTATATTGGTGCACCATATCTTGTCCTTGGGGACCATGTCAGTTGGTTGGATGGGAAATTCCATTTCCTGGAGGATGGCAAAAAGTTCCTTGGTATTAGATTTGGCCTTGGTAATTCTGTCATTGAATACGTTTTTTTTTGTATTGATAATTTCTGACTTGTAATATTTGGTGAATTGGGTTAAATTAGCTTTGTTGACGTCGGTAGGCGAGTTACGCCAAATAGTTTGGAGTTTACATTTCTGCTTTCTTAGGTCCTTAAACTGGGGGGTGAACAAAGCATTGAGGTGGGCTTCTTGTTTGGCTTTACGTAGTTTTGGAGGTGTAATAGTATCTACATCTAGCATGGGACATAGCTTTATTAAAGGTGTCTACCAGGGTGTCTGGGTCAGTATTGTCCTTCAGGCCATTGATAGTAGGCAGGAGGAGGGGGATAAGTTTTTCTGTAGTGATATCTTTTTTGCTTCTGGTGGGGAGAGGTGGTATCATTTTGATGAGTTTAGTGCTGAGGAGGTCAAGTGTGGCAGTGAAAGTTATTAGATAGTGGTCGGTCCATGGTTGAGGGGTGATGTCAGAGATGACTATGTTGCAATTAAGTTCAGATACCCAGTCAAGGGTTCAACCTTTAGCATGTGTAGGGGAGAGGACTTTTTGGGTAAGGCCGTGGTCATTTAGGATGGCTGTTATAGCGAGGACATGTTTGTTGTCTGGCTCATTGAAGCCGATGTTAAAGTCGCCCAGCAACAGCGTTTGCGAATGTTTTTGGGTATTGTTCGCTATGAGGGTGGTAAGGTCATCTTCGAAGGTTCCCACAAAAAACTTGCTTAACAGACAAACGTGCACTCACTTCTGTAAGAGGTGGGCCTATTTTGGGTAAGGAGATCAGAGGACCACCCCCACAACTTGTTCCTTTACTTTATTTAGAGTATCAGTTGATTGAACAGGAACAGTTTTTTACTAAGGGTTTTTAAGGGTTTCTCAACAGTTTTCCACCAAGGGTTCCTTTATTTTACTTTCGGTTGGATGGCAAAAAAAGGGAAAAAAATTCTGAAACCAACCGCAATGGATGTTTACAAACGGTTTCAAGTTTAATTTGTTTTGAAAGATAAACGAACATAATAAAATAACACACAGAAGTATTCACAGTATTTTCACAAAGGAACACTTTTTCTTTGCTTTTTTTGGTGGTAGAAAGAAGATAGCACATAAATGTGATTAAATTACTACTTCTTTGCAGGAGTACAAGGATGGGTTTTGGCTAAACCGCCTATTCAGCCCTCACACTACCACAAATCAGCAGAGATACCACTCATAAAGATGAAACTGCCTCAATTAAGAGGTATACCTCCTTCAACTTTTGTGGGCCAATGGCAGTCTATGCTCTTGAAAGGGCTGTGACTGTGATAACAGCAATATTACAACAGTTCAAAATAAAGGATGACTGATTAAGATTCAACAAAACAATATGTACTTTACTTAAAAACACCAATATACAACATTACTGAACTATAAACACACTCATAAACACCCATTGTGGAAAGGACACAGAAAATGCAGAAGGTAGCACTCTGGTTACTGTAAAAGGAGAGACCAGCAAGCAATTGCATCTATATCACTGGCCCTTATTATCAGCTTGCCGGTAGGCTGTTGGTAGTACTGGCAGTCTACCGGCAACCTCACCTTACCATTTCCACCACCTGACATCCCGGTACTACCGGGATATCACAGGCAGCGGAGGAACGGTAAGTTCCCATTCCTGTGGATCCCATAGGACTCCATGAGAAAGGCAAGCCTGAAGAACCGGCACCATTAGTAATGTCTCGTTGCTTAAATGGAAACCTGTCGGTAGGGGCCTGAACTACCGGTAGGTCAGGCCTGTCAGTAGTTCAGGGCCCCTACCAGCAGTCTCGAAGTGAGCCGCTCCGGAAAGGGTTCTGGTAACATTGTTACCGGCAGCTTTTTTTCCGGTCCAGCTCACTTATAATGAGGCCCAATGTCTTGATAGGAAAATGTGCAGATGTGTGGCTTTTTAGTCTCTCGGGTCCCAAAAGGGACACATGAGGCGCAACCTCACAAAAGTAGTGTTAGGGAGAATTCTCGTTCTAGGGCTAATTTCCCTCACCTAGTGAGTCACCCAGCAGCTTTGCTGGATTTCTGGAGTTTATTTTTTTTCCACTCTTACATGTGTTTTGGCCAATGTGTTTTAATCATTGTGTGATCTTGGGCACTGGAGCACACCACTCCATGTGCCCCTGTTCTTGTATGGGTTAAACAGCACCTTTAGTGTAGTAACCCAGAGTTGTCTCTCAGACTTCCCTCTGACTCCATTTCGCTGGGGCGGACTACTGTCCTCCAGAGAAAGGTAAAGTTGCCTTTTACCACAGACCCAGTGCACCCCATTTTACATGGAGTACTGGAAAGGGCTAATCTGTACTGTTTTGATCTTTTAACATTTAGACTTGGCTGGTGGCAGTGGTATCTACCCTAACTTTTCTACCGCGATTATATTAGATAAAAGTGGAAATACTTTTGGCTATTTTCGCAGCCTTAAGCATAAACCCGCTTGACCAAATCGTTTTTCTTTTGGCTCAGGTCGGGTTTATTCGCCATTTTTTTTGTTAAAGTCCTTCTTCTGTTTTACTTTGCACAGCAAACTAGGTTCGCCTTGTTTGTTCACTGTCTTTTGGCAGTCATCTGCAGAGAAGCCCTCCTCTTGGCGCCTGGGTGTCTAGGTAGACTGAATGTGGGGAATGGGGTGTAGTCACCCCCTGCACAGGGTATCCTAGGAAACCCAAGTTGCACTTTGCCATGATTGGCTGAGGTGGCTGTCCCGGCTGGACAATCCCCCTGCTGCGTGATTGACAGCCAGGCTGTATGAATGGGGGTTTTGCGCATAAAAGACAGGTCTCTTGGGCTAGAAGTCAGAGTCGCCTCTGGAACTACAAGGAACCGAAGAGAAGCGGAGAGAACGTCCCGGTGAAGCCCTGCTACAGTCCTGAGCTATCTACCCTTCAACGACTAAGAGGAGATCCAGTCCGGAGTCTTCTTCCCTTGAGCCTGGTGGGGATAACCAGCTCATCTTCTTCAGCCAGAGATCTCTGTCGTGGTCGAAATTACTGCACACTGCTGTAGTGGTCCGGATAGCCACCTGCCGAGCCTCTCCTGTTTTTAAGGAGCACACCTTCAATTTGTTGTCACTGCTGCCGGCTTCATCCCTGTGTGGTGCAGACCCACTTCAGACGTCCTCCTTCACAACGAAGCTCCAGGAATCGTGGGTCTGCGGGAAACCAACAGGAACAATTGCCAGGGCACCAGCTGCACCATTGGAATAAGGTACTGCGTTCTGCTCGAGGAAACAGGGTGAATCCTCTTTCTTCATCTTGAAGGATTGCCCTTGTCTTTCCTCCTTCTTATACCTTTTGCTTCCGAACATTGACAATATCAAAGTTCTCTTGGCTACGCTGAATCGTGAACTGTCTAACGGTGTGATCTTCGGCAACAGGTCTCTGGTGTCACTTAAACCTGGCTCCAGCCCTTTGACTTTTGAACTTCTGTTTCTGAGTGTTTTTCGATCTTGTCTGCCTAACCTAAATATTGCCTGTGATTTTTGCCCCCAACTCCCTCTGGGTATCTCAGGTGCTAAGTGTGTTTTTGCCCCGGTAGCATTTCATGTATCAGATACGCGTTTATTTAGTAGGCCAAACTGTCAAAAAGTGATCGCAACCGTATCCGCTGTATCGTGTTTTGTTCATAACACCGGTTCATTCAAACACAGGGTACCTACCTTGAGACATACTGTACAAAGTGAATTGGTTAATCGTAGTATATTTAATGTGTGGTTTTGTTTAAAGTTTAATAGACGTGTTGTGTTTATAACTGACGGCTTAAAAATAAATGTACTTATATTTTTCTACCTAAAAACCTTGAGTCAGTGTTTGCTTGAGTCACAGTAATTGTGGTCCCTTTGTGTAATCTCTGCTACTGCTCATAAACTCTTGAAGTAAGCCTGGCTGCTCTGCTACTGGTACCACGATAACTTAATTGTACAGGCTTGTACCAAAGGTAAACTTGTATTGCCACCTGTGGTCTTAATTGTGCATAGTGGTCCCTAAGGGCACTGCACAGGATTCTGCCTAACAAGTGGTGCAGTCAATAATGGATGGGATATGTTACCTTACTGTTACTCTTTGCTTAGAACTGATATATATTAGATTTGCACGTGGGCAGAAAGATAAAATGTTAATACCGCTAAATGTAACATGAACACGATTCACACCCAGGGTGCTCAGAAGTACGTAGGAATTGGGAGATGAATAGGTCTTTAATGTGCATGGGAAGAGGGAGCCAGTCCTGAAAACCCATGGTGAAGAAGAACAAATATTTATTATATATGCAAACTGAGGAACATACAAAAGGAGTTTATATAAATCTGCACATAGAGGGGTTCAGTGAATTTATTCAGACTTTGCAGCTAGGAGTTTCTGCGATGAATTTCAGGTAACTGGAAAGTTCTGGATTTACGGGCATGAGGTCTGACTGAGAAATAATGAGCAATCCCGTAGAAAGTCAGCCATCAAACAGAACGCAGTTGTTTATGGCTTGGTAGTTCAGCAGAGAACAGATTTAATCTTTCCCATTGCATTGAAGTCATGCAGAGGGGTTTGGGCATATGCCTGGGCCAGCAATAAAGACGGAGTAAAATGGCACCCAAGGCCATGGTGTCTGGTACTAAATTGTTTTCTCAGGTTGGAACTAGATGGCATACACGCTGGAGTGGCAGTCATATACATTAGAATGTTAATGGAGCCAGTAATCTAGGGTGGATGAGAAAGCCACAACTACAGAATCAGTTTGCTCTGCTTTTCCTTATTTTGCTAAGATATCCGTGTGAACCATGGCCAATCAATCTTAAGGTTAAAGAGCTTAGACCAGTTCTTACTAGTAATGAATTATGTTTGTGGGTGAATGTTCTGTTATGCTATGATGTCACAACCTACCATAGTTCAATCCCCAGAAGGGTTATGCTATGAATATGATCTGAAGACTGTAGTAAAGATTGTCGATGACCCATGAAAAGGGAAATGAAGAAAACTGGTACTTCTTTGTCCAATCATTTGTCCAATCATTTGCCTTATCCAAGTATGTGTGGAGGGTGGATTGTAATACAATATCTGTGAGTGTTTTAACTGTTGCAAAATTGTATGTAATGTTTCAACTTATGTGATTAGTTGAGACTTGGGTTTTGTCTGGTTGCACAGCATCATCTAATGGCTCCCCGGACGATTGTACAATAAACTTGCTTTACATACAAAACATTCCTGAAGTGGTGGACCTGCTTTGGGTTCACATAATTAGGGATCCGCCCCCACAAATTTTGTGACCACTAAGAGACCTCAGGCTTACCAAGATGGTGGGGGTCTCCTGTCCGCACAACTCGGCTGCAAAGCCTCTCTGCAGGGATCAGTCTTCCATGCACAGTGAAGAAGAAAGGTCTGTGGATGCCATATTGGTTAAAGGTCTGCATGTTCCCCATAGGCGTGGTGCTGTGGTCCATCTTTACAGAGCGTCTAGAGGGAGCACCACATTGGAGCACATCGGGTCACTTGAGTATACTTTTGGGGTAAAGCAAGGAGGGACAAATGGTTGTTTCTTTTGATTTAATTTAAGGGGTTTGATAAGGGTTGAATTAGAAAATGGGGTTCTGGAAATAATGATAGTGGGGATTGGAAGAGTGGATGTTTTGAAGGAGTGGTTATGGCATTAGTCATGATTGTGGGGATTGGTGATAGGGAGAATTCTCTGTTTAGGCTGAATTTCCTAACCTAGTGAGTCCCCCAGCAGCTTTGCTGGATTTCTGGAGTTTGTTTTTTTCCATCCTGCCAAGAGTGAGACTCTTTTCCTCCCACTCTTGGACATGAATGTGTGTAATTCCTTTGAATGTCAATGTGTTCTATGGGCTATGGGGTCTTTTACTCCATAGGGTCTCATATGTTTTTCTATGTGTGTTACACCGCACCCTACGTGCCGTAATACTGGGGTGTCCTAGCGGACCCCCACCATAGACTCCATACCCGGGGACTGACTACTGTCTCCCCGGGCATGTAAAGTCAACATTGGCTTTACTAGACCTAAATTTACTAACAGAACTAGTACAAACCATCTTATTGTGGACGTGCTAGTAGGGGTAATTCGATTACTCCTGGGTATGTTACTCGAGGGGGCACTGTCCCGTCCCCCCTCGTCGAGTTTTGGCTGGTGGCAGTGGAAACTACTTGTTATGTTCGACCCCGAACATAACCCTATGGGATTCGTCCCATTGTTGGAGATTGATACTTTTCCTCGTTAATCTCTAACGTACCACCGGTCTACTTATCTTAAATAAGTTTATAGGATGGTATTTTCTGCCAGAACTCGGTTTTTAAAATGGCGTCTGTGTTCATCTCTGTGACTCCTAAACCACAGGTTGAGCCCTTTGTTCCACTTTTGGCGGGCCTCTGTACAGAGACCCTCCAAAGTGGTGCCATTCTGTCTGGGTTACCACAGGGGTGTGGGAGGGGGTTTAGGCACCCTGGACCGAGTTGCCTTGCCAACTCCGGTCGCACTCTGGAGTGATTGGCCCAAGTGGCGAGCCTCCCCGCTCACCACTTAGCGAGTGTTCATTGACAGCTAGGCTGAATGAATGGGGGTTTTCTGCATAAAAGCAGGGCTTTTGGGACTGGATCTTCAGAAGTCGCCACAGGACCTAAGAATCCGACGAGAGTAACGCTGAGCCGACCTGCAACGACAACACCTCCGGTGGAGCCCTGCTAAACCGACTCACCACTTCCCGACAACAGAGGAGATCTCCCTGCCGGAGAGTCTCTTCCCCTGACTGGTGGGAACAACCATTCCCCTTTGCTTTTTCTTCGCCTCAGGACGCAGTGGTCGAATTGCCCGTGCAGAGCACCCCGGCAACCGGATAGCCACTACCCCTGTACCGCGACCAAAAGGTGGTGCCTTGTGACAGAGCACTCCGCGGTTGGTCTCTTCCCTGGTGGTGCACCGGACTTCACTTTTCTTCGACGACGAGATCATCTCTACTCTTGGCAAAGACCCGACGTGCATCCACCACCAGGAACAACTGCCTCCGCCGGAGCTGTCTCTCCACAAACAAGGTACGGTGTCCGCCTGGCTTCCCTTTCTGCCAGATCGAGTGAGGTGTCTTAATCCTCGCCTTTCCGTTGGGTCACCTCCAAGCTTTCTCTAGCGTGTTGTTCTGAACTGGTTCAATCTGCCGATAACAATTTGCTACAAAGACTCAAACGCATTTCCACTAAGAGACTTTTTGGGACATACCGCCTTGCCTCTCTCCGAGTGGGCCTGGCCTCTGAACTTTATGATCTATTGTGGTTCTTGCCTTCTTGCCTTGCATTTTTCCCGTGAAGTATTGAACTGTGTTGATTTCGTAACCTGCTTATTTTTCTCTCCCGTCCTAACTAATATTAGAGTGCCATCTAGGTTGAGGCATACGCCTCTGTCTGCAAATAAGTGATGCTGGTAGAACCTAGAATTGTCGAAATATTGTTAGGAGGATTGATCGTTTCTTCTTCATAGAGTAATTGTAATTGAAGTGTTTGCCGTGATAGTGCCCTGGTGTTTTCTATAGATGTTCCGTTATAAATAAATACCTTAATATCTTTACACTGAAGCCTCGTTGCGTGTTTGCTTGTCTTACTGTGAAGAATTGCCCTATATTGTATACTCCACATACTGCTTAACTCTTCTTGAGAGAAGTCTGACTGCTCAGCCGCAGCTACCAAGTGAATCTGTGTGGTACAGACTGCTACCAAGTGGGTTCACCGCCAAACACCTGTAGTCCTAAATCTTTTGCAGTGGTCCCAGAGGGAACTGCACAGGTTTCCGCCTAACAATTGGAAGAGTGGATGTTTTGAAAGAGTGATTGAACTTGTATGTATGGTAAGTTCCTTGTACATATTTGTTGCCTAGTTTGTTATTTTAGAATTATGAGGTGGTATCCCACCCAGCACGCCCATTGTGAGGTTTGTCTTGATTCCCGTTAGTTTGTTTGTCTGCTGGTCTGGAGCCCTAACCTGAACATGCAGTGGCATCTAATGGTAAATCCACCGTAGACACCTTTCTGAAGTATACCCTTGGCAGTCTTCATTGTGAATTGGCTGTGCGGGTGGAGCCCTTGCCTCAATTTTCTTGGTTAGTCAAATTAGTGAAGGGGCCTTCCTGGAGTCAGGGATGGATGGTTTTTTGGTAGAGAAGGTCGTACTAGTAATGACGACAGAATGGGAGAAGCAGTGATGTGGTGACAAGCCCTGCGCTCCTCCTATGCTCGAGTTGGGGAGATATCTCTGAGATATTGCCCAGCAAGTGTTTTTGATAAAATGCTGTCTTTTGTGTAAGAGTGAGAAGTAGATTTAAAGCAAGTAGCTGAATGAGGCAATTAAACAAGTATGGTGAGTGATTGTGGGGAACGACTAAGAAACTGGGCATGGGTAAAAAGGGTGTTCTTTGGGTGAAATTGTTTTGTGCCTAGGGTTCGGCTCTGTATTTTCTCCGTGAAATTATTTTTGATAACTTGGGGTGGAGTATGGAAATGCTAAGGATAAAATGATTAATTGTTGGCCTATCGAGGGATACAATACAGGGATATTGGAGAATCTGCATACCTTTTTGATTACCAGACACAACTAAACTAGAGAAGCGGTTAAATATCTTAGAATTATGGATGATGTATGGAAAAAGCAGGAAGGTCCATAGTGTTCAAATCATGGAAGTGGGGCTGAAAAAGGAGGGAGCAGGAATTCTTTCTGCACTACCCTCGTATTGGTACTATCAATTATCGCCAACAGATGGGTATACAGACCGTGAGTTCAAACGTCCATTTTCCCCAGTGGCTACCACAGTCGTTGTGAGACAGACATACGTAACGCCTCCATCAGCTTTGATTCCTAAGAATTCCGATTTCAAGGAAAGTGGATGAGTAACTTCTTCAATGGTTAGGGCTACATAGAAATAGAGAACAGAGAGCGGGACTGAAATAACTCCCCGACTGCTAGATTAAAAGACAGATTAAGGGAGGAGGAACAAGAGAAAGTGAGGCTGGTAGCTAGAAGCACAGAGGAAGGATTGAGAACAATGGATATTAGGCCTTTTTCTGCCAGGATAGAGGATAGGCTACAAAGAGCGGTAGAGACAAAAGTGTGGGAAACCATGAAAGAAGCGCTGAGTCTAGCGGGGGAGGAGGTAGTGCTACTACAGCAGAAAGAGATGAAGAGCTGGAAGGAGGGAGTAGACAGGTAAGGGATGTTGACGAAGGAAAGTGGAGGCATGGCCAGGCCCTTGTGAGATTGGATAAATCGGTTAATGTGGGTATGGAGGATAGGCATGCTGCCACAGGTACAGTGTTTTGAGCAAGGTGGACGGGAGAAAGCGCCCTATGGTAGTGCTGAGTATGCTTCCATGCCTGTAGAAGGGTCATGTGGTAACTGGAGTAGAAGATTATGAGGAATGGGATTCAGATGTCGAGCAGGGAGAGCAGGGTGTAGTCGCTCTACCTCCTGCCCCAGTAGCAGCAATAGAGTACACCAGGGAGTCATAGGATGCACCAGGGTACTCGTATGGCTATAGTCAGTAGTAGGGGAGAGATGGGAGAAGCCCCAGTAAAAACCTGATAAACTCTGTTTCCATTACCCCAGAAGGGTCAATGGGAGGGCGTATTATGTCCCATTTTCACACATGGAATGGAATAACTTGATGAAGACACTCACTTTGCTCACTGCATGGGTGAGAAAGTGGATCTATGCATTGGAGAAACATACCGGTGGTGTCATGTGAGCCATAGGGGATATGAATAGCCTACATGTGGCTCTGATGAGGGAGAGGTCAGATGAGCTTTGGAAAAGAGTGGGATATCCTGGTATTCAGTTAGATACAAATACTCACAATGGAGCACCGTTCAATAATTATACAGCACAGGTTTGGGTGGCCCTGCAAATTATGTATTATATATAAATTTGATCTTAATGAAAATGATGAAATTGGATGACCATCTTCCGCACACATCCAGTTGATTCAAGAGATGTGGAGGGAAGAGATGGGAGAAAAGTAGGGCAGAAGTGCGGCAATATTTTACCATATGTTAAAGAAGGGACTCCTCAAGGAGGTCCAGCAAGATTTAGATAAGGTGATATCTAAATAAGGTGATAGATAGAGGTCCATAAAGATTTAGATAAGGTGATAGGAGTGGAGGCCAAGATTTGGCTGGAGATTCAAGCACATATTGTGCATTTTTGTAAAAGAAGGCAAGAAAAAGAGAAGGGGAGTATTTAACATTCATAAAACGCTGAGGCATAGCTTGTGCAAAAGAAATTGGCAAAGATTTGTTTGGAATGAGCAGTAATTATGAATTCTAAGGAGGGGCAGCAAGCCAATCAGAAGGATAGGGACCTAGTGCATCAGGTATGGCACAAGGTTGGATGGACGGAATGCTCCCGGGCTAAGGCAAATGAGAGGGTTTCCGAGAGGTAGAGGAGGATTTTCATTAGGAATGGATAATATTGGTGGGGTCGGAGGAATTGGTCCTTGGTTTAATGGGCCAATGGGAAATAATTATGGAGGATTCTATGGGGTGCAGGTTTTGTGTTGTGTAACATGGCAGCTAAGCACATGCAATCTACAACCCTGCCATATGCCCCAGGCTCTGTGCAATAATAGCAGGCATGGGTTGAACAGAACCCAGTCACTGGGGCTGCACAGATCTATGGGATTCCACCAACCATGCCAGCACAAGCATCAGTGCAGACATGGGAGAAGAATCCTATATCCCAAGTTACAGTTATGCATTACACTGGAACAAGTGTTTTCGAAAGGAATCCTTTTTTGCTGTCCAGTGCTAATATGTACCAGGAGTAGGACAGCCCACAGCGGTCTCTGAAGTGTCAAGTCCTGTCTGTTACCACCAATCCAGAAGTGGAACACAGGATAGGTGTGCAGGTAGGTGACTGAATGTTCTCATTTATGGTTGACACAGGGGATATAAATCTTGCATTATGAAGGTGAGTTCCTGTTGTAAGGGAGAACAATTGACACACATGGATTCTGTGGGGCTATTATGTTGGTTCCTTACACTGAAAATATCTGTGTTAAGATAGATACTCACAATGCATCTGCCCCTTTGTTGTATTGACCAGACACTGCGGTGAATGTTTTGGGAAGAGACCTCCTGAGCAAGTTGCAGATGTTGATTGCTTTCATGAAGGAAGGTATAGTATACTCAAATCCACGTTTGTATACGGTAAGAGAAGCAGGGTGTTTGCATGCATATTACAGTGACAGCTTTATTAGGGGAGTACCTGTATATTCAACGCTGTTTCTTTAAGTGGTGATGGCTTAGTTGGGTCAGAGAAATCAGAAATCAGATATGGCGGGTACCAATGGAGTTTATATTTTGGCCTGCTGTGCCACAGGAAGTAACACCAGGCAACATTGTTATGATTCTTTTAGAATCTGTAGTTGTCAAGAAGAACAGGGTGGTTCTCCGAGGCACAGATCAGGAGGGTGGAGAATTCTGCACAATTCTGTGCGTCAATGCAAACGTATCGTTAAGGGACGTATCAGCCGAGCAAATGTTCTAAGACACTGAAGATGCAGGAGAGATGGTGTTTGAGATTGGGGTGCCTTGCCATATAGCGATGGAGCAAAGGGAAGTACCACAGAACATGCTCATCACTAGACGTACATCACCACACTTGAAGAAGGATTTGCAAAAGGTGCCGGACCACTTATGGACCAGCAATCCTCATGATGTGGGGCTGCTGAAGAGTGTAGGAGTAATACAGATAAAATTGGAACCTGGTACGATATTACCACTAATTAGCAGTACTCCATGTCCAGAGAAACAGATAACTGGATTTATGAGACCATTAAGGCATTGTTGAAGCAAGTCATAATACAACCTTCTGTGTCCCCATGCAACACAGCCATCTACCTTGTGAAGAAGGCGAAGGAGTCCAGTTGGATTTGTGCCCCCCTCAATGATATTGTTCATGCAGAATTCCTGGTGGTAGCGAATCCTGCTACCATTCTCTGTAACATCCCTACTGGGTCGACCCATTTTTCAGTGATTCATTTAAAAGATGCATTTTTCTCGGCCCTCTCACACCCTGATTCTCAGTACCTCACAGTGTTTACGTGTCATGGTCAGAGATTTGTGCACACAAGGTTGCCCCAGGGCTACTGCAAATCTCTCAGTGTCGTTAACAGGGCGGTTCAAATGGATTAGGGAAATATGCATGTTCCAGTACCGTAATTCAGTACATGGACAATGTATTAGTCTGTACCACTTCAGAGGAGCAGTGTTGAGGAGATTTAATACATCTCCTCACCCTGCTCGCAGAGAAGCGGTACAATGTATACCGGGAAAAATTGCAGTACTGCCAGACAGAGGTAGTATATTTGGGGTAAGTGGTATCACCTGCTTAAAGGAGGGTCATGCTGGAGAGTGCACTGCAGTCCAAAAATACACCTCAGCCAGTCACAGGAAATGGATGCAGCAGTTTTTGGGGCTCTGTAACTATTGTAGATTGTGGGTCTTTGTTTACTCTAGTTTAGTGAGGCCCTTACTGGCGGGACTTTAGGAAGCACAGAAGATCAAAGGTCTGATAGAGTGGTCTGAGGAATTGGGGACTTGTTTTCGGGAACTCAGGGCTGCAATCTGCAATGCTCTGTTCTTGACGACCCCAAATTACAAGAGGCCATTTTATTTGTTTTTACATTCAAATGGGCAGGTGATGACAGCGGTCCTGACCCAGCAAACTTTGCTGGGCACAAGCCTTTCATATACTATAGCAGGCTCCTAGACCCAGTGATGCAGGGACAGTTGCCTTCTGAGCAAGCTTTAGCAGCAGTAGCTTTTACTGAAAGAACAAAGAAATATCGAAATGCACCAATCACAGGCTAAAAAGATTCACAGATCTTGTATTACTGTACAGTTACAAAGCAAAACAGATAGCTACTGGGTTCCAACTCCTCGCAATGTGTACCAGTGGTGAGCGAGTGTTGGACATCTAAACATTTTTGCTTTTATACAATTTGTGTAATATTGTCCAGCCTCTCTTCACGTTAATAATTTGTGGTCTAGAGTTCGTGCCTAGTTCACATACAGATTATGCAATATTATCCATGAAGGCACAATCGTGATGTATATTCTTGGATCTCGCGGTAAGCCTTGTTCTAAGTTCCTTTACAATACAGTTCAGCCAATGCATACGCTCGAGGTTTGTTCTTCATTGTCCCAATGTTTATACAAGGATGAGTCTTGTGAGCGCAGATAACACTTAAACAACAGTTCATATGAAGCACAAGGTCTCATTGCTCAGTCTAAACAGTTGGCTCTCGGACAGCCTAAACATTAACAGAACTCAAAGGTCGGAAGGCTTGGTTGCAAGTTGAAAACACAGTCCACCATTTTAGAATGAAGAACATACAGGTAGAAATCAAAATGGCAGATGAATCTTAAAATGGCAGTGAAGTTAACCCAAAAATCTGAACTTCGCAACGCGGTTTTCCGTGTAGCGCGAGTAGGCTTAGGCCAATATAAATACTAAGGAGGCACTACATAATTACTGTTTAACAAACCCTCCTTTTGGCCTAAGCCAAGAGCCTTACTAAAAATATTTGCTTTACTCGTAACTCCACGTTTCAATATCCGTACATCCTGAATCACATTCATCAGATATATCAATTGCCATCAAATCCTTAACAGTAATATCTTTAATTACAGAAACATTATTCATCTTCTCAGGTGTGTGTATTTTCGGTCCTAATGTTCCTACAGTTTGTGCACAACATCCCCCTAACAACGAACATATGACAGGACGACATTGTATGCAACAACAACAGAACAACAGAATACCAAGGATAACCATTAAGACTGAAAGAGGTTTCCATACCCAAGACCGTAAAAAGTCCCAGATCCAAGTAATAAGATCCCAGTTTCCCTCGGGAGCATGCACTTCTGTACTTAGGATGTGCAGATTTTGTATTGCCTTGAATATGGTTGGGGAGGAATCAGGTACGAAAACGCAACAAGCAGATCCCAACAATTTACATACTCCATCACACTCAGCCAGGATGACGTCTAACACCATCCGGTTCTGTAGAGCCACTAATCTAATTGCTTTCTATTCTAGCATCATATTGTAGAGTATATTGTTGGTCCATTTGATGGTTCTCTCCAATACTCTTGCTAGTCTCCGAATATCCTCGGAATTCATGATATGTCCCCAAAATGGCACAAAGGATTTTACTACATCACCCATGACTTGAGAAGAAGTATCACCATTCTCGTCCCACCTTGGATGAGCCCTAGAGACCTCAGAGGTGCTAGCTATATATACCCCTGGTAGCAAGATACCCAAATAACAAGTACCCTGCCAATCCCTAGGTAGTCACGGATAAGCTTCATTACCGCAAATAAAATAAACAGGATCACCTACATACAAAGGTCTGTCCTCACTAGTCAAATTGGCAACATTAGTACAATCCTCAAAAGTACCCTTTGACTGAGAACCATTCCTTTGTATGCAGAAGGAAAGAGAGTTGGGGCTGTGATTGATTGCATAGGAAGGAGGCGTAGCATCCCGGTTGCCTACGGGAGCCATCTTGAAAGAGATTAATGATTGAAAAGGTCTAGATAGTCTTTTGGAAGGCCTAATAGAAGCAACATTAAGCTTGCTCCTATTTGCAAAATGAGAGCATCCCAGAGGCATCAGGACTCACCTTACAAACTCATTCAAATTAGTCCCATCAAAGTTCCCTGAGATGCTATTGTTCCAATGATCAAAGAATAATGCCCCTAGAGAGGCATAGCATGCAGTAGTTAGAGGCAAAGGATGAATATACCAGCCCAACCCTTTTTCCCCATGTTGTGGCAAATGCGAACAGATCCAACAATCAGTTCTATTCAGGATCGCATTAGTTGCATTCATAATTAACAGACGTGTATTATTGTGATAACTCTGTCTGTGTTGGGAATCCCTTGGAGATAGAGTGTGCAGCTTCACGAAAGTTGTAGAGATAGTGGGAAAACTCTCAGTAGGTAAAAATGTTTCTAGTGGCCGCACCCCTTCAATGTACCAAAACCCAAGAGCAATTACTACTGTTAGACAGGTTAACATAAATACAAGGAAACAATACATCCTCAAGTACCATGTATTTTTCTGTCCAATGTCTTTGTTAGCCACACAATCAATCGGTTGCTCCGTACAAGTAGAGATAGCAACAGGCATTGTTCCTCAAAGCACTTTCCCGAAAAGTTCCTGCGGAAAACACTGTAGTTCGTTTGCTGGTGATCTGCTGATCACGTGATCTTGATTGAAGATAGCTTTTCCCGGTCCCCAGTCACTTACTTATGTTTCCGTGCAAAAGTGGCAAAGGACGAGTCAACAGTCGTTTCTTGTGGGCACAGCCATGCTGTGCAGTAAATCTAGTGCTGTGGACGCAAATCTTACCTTAAGGCTCCAGGTACTGCGTGATAGGCGAACAGTCGTTGCTTCCTGATGGAAGTGGTGAAACAGAGGCAAGGTCGTTCAAAGGTGCAGAAAGATCAGAAGAAGAATTCCAGGAAAAGTCGCCGAAATACCATTGGTGTTGTTCAAGACCGATTGGTCATCAGAAACAGTGCAAGTAGTTTTCTTCTTTTCTTCTCCGTCGTGTGGCAAAGGGAAAGGTATCCTCTTGAAGTGTGTAGCGTGTACCCAGTGTCGTTTTTCAGCTACTCGTACAGCAGTCTGTGTGGCCAAAAGGACCTGGAATGGTCCTCTCCAGCACGGTGCGAGGCAAGATGCGCTCCCAAATGACTTCGTGAGCACCCAGTCACCGGGTCGAATTCTTCGACCTGGCCCCTCGTATTTAACTGGGAGGACTTCTCGCACCTGTTGATAAATCAAATACAAGTTTTGAGTTAACTGGTCACAGTATTCAGAAAGAAGCAAATGCTCTACAACCTTTCATTGTTTTGGCTTGGACAGGCTCCAAATGTTAGCTGGCCTTCCCATCGCAATTTCATATGGGGAGAGCCCAGTTCTAGTCTGTGGGGTTTTCCGCATGGACAGTAGTGCTATAGGTAAAGCGTCTGGCCATTTCAAATTACTGCTGGCACAGACCTTGCCAATTTTATTCTTCAAGCTACCATTGTGGTGTTCTACAAGTCCAGCACTAGCCGAATGGAGCCGTTTATCGATCTGTAATCCCGCGCATACTTGCAGAATAACAGCAGTGATAAAATGTGGACCATTATCCGACCAGATGATCCTCGGCAAACCAAACTTAGGAAAATATTCCTTAAGCATGGTTTTCACCATTGTCATTGCTGTAGCATCTTTCACAGGGAAGGCTTCAACCCACTTGCTAAAGGCACAAATGACTACCAAAACATATTTGTAGTTGTTACAGCGCTCCATCTCGATGAAATTGAAATGAATTACTTCAAAAGGCACAGAGGGGGGACCAAAACTACCCCTTGAAGTCGTCGTACCCTTCCCTGCATTATGCTTCTCCCATCTCTTCCCTCCACATCTCTTGTATAACATTCTGGACAAAACGCTCGCAGTTTTTGAGATGTTAACATTCACCCAGACAGATTCTAACATTTTGCAGATTTTGTGGGACCATGGACCATTGTGATCATGGCGGTGACATATGCATCGGACAACATCCATCTTCCTTTTGAATTATCTACCCAACACCCTTCCTCATCCAACTTTGCCAAACCCTCAGCCCAATGTTTAAGTTCTTCTAGAGTGGCATCAATTTGAATAGTCTTTATCGAGTCAATCCCTTCATCTACAGTCCAAGTGTTTGTGGCTTCCTTTGTAACATACATTTCTGAGTACAAATCAGTAGCAGTCTGTTTAGCTATCCTGTCAGCAAAAGAGTTCCCTTTCCCTATATCATCTACTACTTTCTGATGTGCCGCGCACTTCATGATTGCTAGTTGAGTAGGAAGCGCTAGTGCTGAGAGTAGCTGAACTATCAAGGTGCCATGTTGGATTTTTGTTCCTTGTGAGGTCAAGAAATCTCGTTCTGCCCATAGTCTGCCGAAGTTGTGAACCACCCCAAAGGTATACTGGCTGTCAGTAAATATATTCACTCTAAGCCCTTCGGAAAAATTTCACAAGCTCGAGTCAGTGCAATAATCTCTTCGGCCTGCGCAGAGTTATGCAAAATTCTCTTTGTTTCCACAATCGTGCTTAGTGTAGTGATGGCATGAGCAGCAGTGGATGTACCATCTGGAAGTTTGAAACAGGAGCCGTCACAAAACATCTCCCGTTGTGGATCATTCAGAGATGAATCTTTCAAATCAATCCTGTCTTTAGTTTCTTGCTCTGTGGTAGAATGGCAGTCATGTGACATTCCTTTTTTTTAATTTTTATTTTAATTTTATTTTGGTTGGTTAATTAATTAACCTTTCAAAACAAATATATTACAGTACATAAAAGGAAAAACACAAAAATAATGAGAAGGTAGCGAGGGAAAACTAAAGAGGAAGAGATGTATAATTTTCACATTGGCATAATTACAATACAACGTAGCAACAATAAAAATATAAAATATAAAATAACCGCATATAACAGAATGGGAAAAGCATACAGTATTTTTAAGAGTATACAGCTTGCCCATTCATTTTGTTAAAACCACAAATGCTGCCTTACATCTCTACTTATAGAATCTGAATTTCTATCAAAAAAGAATGAAACACTTAAAAATCAAGTTATTTCTCAAGACACTTAGTAAAGTACTGTGTTTAAAAATGTAATAGTCGCCATTCCTAATGTAATTTTGGGAGTACAAAATAACTCATTCCATAATTCATCATTTGATCGATTTATGTAATGTGATTGTGTTAATTTGTTAATAACCACTTCTCTATGTTTTCCCAAGGCTACACACTCAATTAATATATGTCTGTGAGTTTCTTTGGATTCTGGTATTTTACAAAAGCGAAAGTCCGAATTTATCATTCGAATAAGACCTCTTCTCAACAATATTTGGTTTGTAGGCCATAAATTCAAAAGAAATCTCAATATCTGATTTCTTTAATTAAATGACGGACATTTCAATAAGTAATCAGCAGTTTGCCAAAATTTCTTATGTCCAAAAAGTGCTCTATCAAAATCTTTCAGTTGCAAACAGCTTTGCTGAGTGAGATGCCAGTCTAGTTGATGCAATTTAAGTTTGGCTTTAGTAGGATTACTGAGCAAAAGTTCTAAGGAATTATTCGCTTCAATCTTGTCTGATAATACGGCAGCTCTCCATTTTGATGGAAATGGATGTTCTGATCGTATTAAATAATTTGCCAGAGCTGTGAGCACATTATTATTACCTAGACCCAGTATACACTTCTGGAAAAGACAACATCTCTTCCACGATACTTGGATATGTATAGATAAATTACCTAGCTCAAATCGAAGAAGAACAGAAGGAGCCGAGTTGGGAAGGTTCAGTACCTTTTTCCAAAATTTTGTTTCAAATTTATTCCAATAGCAAGGGCTTTGGGGAGTCCATGCCTCGGCCCCATGTGTAATAATAGGTATTTCCTTTTGCTGGTAAAACGTAAGACTATGTGCACAAGAACATTTTCCAAACTTATATTGAAGGATCTTGGCTTGTGAAATTAGAGTAGTCAGTTTACCATTTAAACTATCTTGCTGAGGCTTATTTGTAATGGAGTTACTAAATGTCACGCCAAGATATTTATATTCATTGACTACAGTCAATTGTTGATTTTGGAGAAACCAGTCATAATGCTTTCTTTGCCTCATCTGTTTTTTCCCCAATTCCATAATTTGAGTTTTCTCCAAATTTAGAATTAGATTATTTTTGACAACATATTGATCTAATTTATTGAGCATATTTTGGAGGCCACTTGGCGTCTGCGATATGAGGACTAGATCGTCTGCATAAGGAAGCCATGCAATTATCTGGTTTCCAAGTTTCGGCGCATCATTTAATATTTCCATAAATTCAATTCCCAGATCAAATATGAACAAATTAAATAATGTGGACGCGAGTATGCTGCCTTGTTTCAGGCCGCATTCAGGGTAGATTGCTTCGGATAATAGGCCATCCAGATTCAGTTTTAGTGAAGCAGATTTATTATTGTTACAAGTGAAAGAGGGCAGCGAAATCTTATTAATTTTTGAAGAAGCAGGTGTCGGTCTAGAGAATCAAATGCAACTCGAAAGTCCACATAAGCTAGATAAAGAGGTTGCTTTTTCATCGAGTAAAGCTCTTTGTTTGCATTAAGAGTCGTGATGTTAATAGCCTTGCTGATCCCCACAACAAAACCAGTTTGGAAGGGGTCACGGCAATTCACATTATGCACCCAGATATTAAGGTCTCTTAAGACAATTCTACTATAGATCTTCCTTGGGGCATCAAGAAGAGCAATCGGTCAGTAGCTCGCCGGATTAGTTCGATCACCTTTTTTATATATTGGCACAGTTATAGCTTTGCACCATGATGGAGGATCACTTCGTTTTAATTGTATAGCTTGAAAAACATTGTATAAAATAGATGCCCACAGCACCGGATTCTGTTTCAAGACAAAATTTGATAAACCGTCAGGGCCAGGAGCTCTTGAAGAAGAGGCCTTGTATATATAAAATAGCACATCTTCTTGGTTAAATTTAAGAGAAAAAACAGCGTTGGCCAGGACATGAGGCAGTTGTACAATGCTATTTTGTGGGAGAGCATAAATATTTGTGAAATAACTGACCCAGCTCTTTTCAGAAACACCATTAAGCTGTGATATCAATTGTGAAAGAGCTGAGCCCAAATTTATCAACTTCCACATTTGGGCGGTATTTTTGTTCTTAAATGCTTGAAGCCATTGTTCGCCATCTTTTTGTTGCATTGCTGCCTTATGGGCTCGCCTCCAACTTTTATACTTTGTTTTTAGCTTACGTAAAGACATCTCCCAAAAGTGCACCGGAAGAGATAGTATCTGTCTTTTTTGTTTTCCAAATAGCATTTTTCTGAGTTTTACAGATTGATCAAATAAGTGGGCACGAGATATAGTTGGCCTATTGACACCAGATACAGAGGAGGATGCAAATAGATGTATTTTGTCTTTATACTCAGGTGAATCAAAGCCTCTCTCTAAAAGAAATTGATCTTCTACTAAGCTGCAAGCAAAAGCTTCAAGCGCATGACTAGTCCAATGTAATCTGTTCTGTTGAGGATTTATTATTAGATTTCACAGCTTCTTTTGTTGCGGCGTTATTTATTTCGGGAATTAATTATAAATTCGACCATCAGTATCAGATGATCACTAAAAATAGTTGGCAGAACAGAAAACTTGGTGATCATAGCAAACAAGTCTCTATCCACATAATCAATAATTGCTCTTTGTGAGCCACTTGTCCAGGTATGAGAAGGTGGATTATCCATCTCCAAGGCTCCATTTAACATTAGTAGGTCCCATGTCTGGACAAACTCAAGCCACTGAGTGACCCGTTCCGAATTTCTTTTTTTCACCAGTGCTAGAAGATGAATATTCAAGACTCCGGCTAGTATCACATGTGCAATATTAGGAGTAATGAAAATTGTTTCCATAAGAGCATTAAGATCTTTAAAAAAAGTGGAAGTTGAAACTGCTATCGGATTCCAATATATATTAGTTATTGCAAATCTTATCTTTTGAATCACTATTATCGTTCATTGTAAATAAGAATTCAGAGAGGGCCAATCTGCCATATTGCTTGTGGTAGTTATGGTGGAAATGGTAGCAAGACCAGACAATGGTCTTCCTTTTTAACCTTTTACAGCGGGAAGTAAGTGGACATAATGATTATCCCACAATAGTGGGACACTTAACCATGTTTCCTGCAAAAGCACTAAGTCATAGTTCTTTAGCAAACTAGAATTGTTTAACAAATGTTTATGTCTTCTGGTATTCCAACTCACAAGAGCTATTTTGTGAGGCAGAGAACAAGATTCCTCAGATTCTAGTTAGTTTTTTTTGCAGTGACAGGTTGGAGCCAGGGAGTAATCAATATTATCACCTTGTTTTCTAGACTGTGATGAAGTTTTAATGAGAGGGCTCTCTAATAAGGTTGGAATTAATACAAATCCCAGGCCATAAAGCACAGATTTAGCAGCCCAAATCATGTTGTAAATAATGCGAGACTTTATCCAGAGGCAGGATACTGTTGGATCATTATTATCAGGAAATTCTTCCTGTTGAATATCTCCTGAAGATACATCTTCCAGACTGGGAATATCAGAGAATAACTGCAGAATGCTCATTCTATTCATGATGTAAGATTGGAAAAAGCCCCCAAGGCAACTAAGAAATAATGAGTGCATTTGAGGAGGCTTTGTGTTCTTAAGGCTCGCCTTTGAGCTTGCCTCTTTTTTATTGCCAGTAGTAACTATTTGCAACTTGCAATTTTTTTCCTCTATTGGTGATTTGAATGAGACATTCTTACAATTCCCTTTCTCATCCGATACATTTATAGAATCAGATTTGTTGCTAGTAGCAAATTTCAAAGCAGATTTAAGCATCCTCTGTTCCGTTGTTAAATGTACAAGACAATCCTTGATTGTGTTCAAAATATTGTTTTGCCAACTATCTTGAGTGTCAGGTAATGTAGATTTTTCAGGCAATTTTCCATTTGTACTCTTATCTTCAGGAATTCTTGACAACCTCAAAGGGTTTGCTTTTAGATCAAGTTCCGAACCTGACTTATGCTCAGTTGATGGAATCAAGTGAATTAGCGGGTGAGCCACAGGCGGGGCTGGATGAAATTTACTCATGTAATCATCTACAGCTTTCCTAAATTCTTGTCTATTAAATGTATATTCTGATTTTTCACTGGTGTTCACTGACTTAGTTTTAAATGTGGTAGCAGGTTGAGTTTTAAGCTGAAAACTCTCTGGGTTATTTTCCAAACCCTCTACAGCCTATACCTGCTTGTCCAATGGAGAATGCGTTAGATCATCTTGAGAAGTAATTACTCAATTTTTTATATTCATTTCTCTTTCTTGGATCTGATTCAAATATTTTTTAGGTATGGCATTAGCTGCCAGCGTAGAACATTTTACTGGCTTAGACAGTGATTTAAAAAATGGTCTTGTTTGTCCACTTGCGCTCACACCTTTGGACTTTTGATTTTTAGATTTCTTGGTATTTACCTTAGGTTCAAGATTTTGGGTTTTAGTATTTTTTGCAAAGATCGTATATGCTTCTTTAGAAGGTTTTGCATTTTTTAACTTTGGGGAACCAACATCCGGCACATTGACAATAGCCGACTGAGGAGGCACAGGTATTAATACTGCCACTTCCAAGGGTAGTTCACGTAAAATACCTTCAACACAAGGAACCACAGTCCTAGAGCATTGTGAATTCTTATTAGCTATCTGTGATCCCTTCCACAAATCTAGATGTTCTATTAAACTTTTATACATTGATGAAATCTCTGCAACTTGTTTAGACAACAGTGATATTTCTCTTTCATCAGACACTTGTCTCCGAGCCAAGAGATCGCTGCATATTTTTTGCCAGCCTGCCAATTTTTCTAAATTAGTGTGAATTAGATTTACCTTTAAATCCAGGGCTTCAAACAATTTGGCAAGTGACATTAGTGCTGTATTCATTAGCTCAGATGTTATCAAAGGGGCTTTCTTATGCTGAGAGCCCAAATTTGCAGCCAAATTATTTCTAGTCAGTCAGGAGTAGGAGGAATCGGTTTCAGATTCTGAGATATTACTGTCCTGAAATATTGCTGGCGATTTAGAAAGATTAGATTCAGTTTCCTTGGCTGAAAAACAAGAGTTTGATGATTCTAAATCAATAACCGCATCATTTGTAACAATATCCAATTTGGACTTATTCAACAGCAATCCCACAATTCCTGAGCGAGTGTTCTGTAACATCATAGTATCCGACAAGGAAATGTTAGATAATTGTTTACCATCATCATTTGAGTCCAATGAAGTTGGTGAGCTCATTAGTGGTTGCTGTATCACTACACTATCTTGATTAATCGGAAGAGGTTGTGCCTCTGCATTCGAAACACTTAGATTTTTTAGTTCTGGCATTTGAGCCAAAGGGCCAGGAGAGCGCAATGCAGTAAACCCAAAGTCTCGTAGGTCGCCAAATGCATTATTAGAACGTGTCCGTTTCTTCATCGGGCGTTTATCCCATAACGCGCCCTTCTCAAACGGTCGTGTTGCTTTTGGCGTCGATGCAGGGCTATCTTTGGAGGTGGAGTCAAACAGAGCACGTATTCGGCCATGACAAGGCATGTCCGTGTACAAAGTGTACATTTATACCCTAGTAGTTGTTGCGTATGGCTTCCTTATAAAAGTCTTCACCTGCTGGGTCTTGAAGTTTGCAAATCCACTAATAGCGCTGAATCCAAATCAGAGTCACAGAAATCATCCGTGGCAAAGCGGGACTTGACGGGGCTTCACGGGTGCGCGTGCGGTGCGCGCACAACGACCTATCTATAGCCCCTCCCAGTGGGTGTAAAGCTGAAAGCCTGCTGGGTCTTGAAGTTCGCAAATCGACAAATAGCGTGGAATCCAAATCAGAGTCACAGAAATCACCCGCGGCAAAGCGGGACTTGACGGGGCTTCACGGGTGCACTGCAAGCAATATCTTGCGGAAGGGGTAACAAATCAGCCGGATTCAATACACAACACATTTTAATTTGAATATGCGGTGCAAATAGGATCAGTTCATATCTTGTTAATCGTGTGGAAGTAAGGTGTTGCATTTGCATTCTATATAATAGAACGTCTACAGATTGAGGTACCAACACGGTTAAAGTATGGTCTAGGACCATACCCTCGCTCTGCTTTACAGATGCAGCAGCAGCGACAGCTCTCAAACATCTCGGCAAAGCGCATGCAACAGGGTCAAGTGTGGAGGATAAATAACTGCATAGTCTATTCTTCTCCCCATGTTCCTGGGTTAACACAGCCAAAGCACATCCATCACGTTCATGCACATACAACTCAAAGGCCTTATCATAATTTGGTGTGCCCAAAACTGGTGCTGAACACAGTGCAGTCCTGAGCAGATCAAAAGCTTTCTGGTGTTCCAAGTTCCACGGTAATGGCAAAGAAATGCACTTCTTTGTCAATGCCAACATTGGTTTGATCACTAGTGAGAAATTAGGGATCCACTGTCTACAGTAAGAAGCCATTTCTATCAAGGCTCTGACTTCCTTCTGTGTATTTGGGACAGACATGCTAGAAATGCTCTTAATTCGTTCAGGTGTCAATCTTCTTCCCTCCTTTGACAGGAGATAGCCTAAATAGGCGACCTCCTGTCGACAATACTGAAACTTTTTCAATGAAGCTTTATGCCCATGCTTTGCTAGATGAATAAGCAAAAACACAGTGCCTTCCTTGCAAGCACTTTCTGAGTCTGCAGCTAAGAGAAGGTTGTCAATGTACTGTAGCAATGTACAAGTAGAAGGCAACTCAAGTGTATCAATCTGCTCTTTCAAAGACCTACTATAAATGCTCAGACTCTCCGTGTACCCTTGTGGCGCACAGGTGAATGTAAACGAGCGTCTCCCTAGGGTGAATGCAAACAAATATCTACTATCCACGTGTATGGGAATGCTAAAGAAGGCATTCTTAAGATCTACCACACTGAAATGAGTAGCAGAAGCTGGAATCATTGTTAGAATTGTCGTTACATCGGGCACAATTGGAAATTGTGGAGCAACAATCTTATTCATAGCGCGCAAATCGATAATGAAATGGAAAGGAATCTCATTATCCCCTTTCTTTTACACCGGTAAAATTGGGCTATTGCATACATTTCCTGCAATTTCTTCAATTATTCCACAATGTACAAGTCGGAAACTATACATTTCAAAGCTTGCTCACCATCAACTGAAATATTATATTGTGGAATTTGTGGCAACTTAACTCCAGGTTTCAAAACAATTTTAACAGGCTCAATTTGCAAAATACAAACATCATTGTTGTCATTCGTCCACAAACATTCCAGAACTTCACTAAATTCTGGCGGCAAAGGTCTAGTCAACTCTGTGAGGCAGAAAATTGCTGTGGTGAAATCGTCAAACGCACTCCATCTGAAGAACTGAATTACCACATTTAATTCCTTCAACAGATTCAACCCCAACAAATTCTCTCCACAGTTCGTTGTCAGAAGAAATGGACAGTAATCCTTAAATGGACCCAGTGAAGTCAGTACCGGCAGAGAAACCGGACTAACCACTAGTGTACCAGAAAACCCTACAGAAACATTATTCTGCCCTGACAGTGGAATGTCTGAAACCCATGAATGATCAATGGAGCACTTCTGTGCTCATGTGTATATCAAAAATAGATGCTTCCTATTCCCCACCATCATCTCAACGTAGGGACCTTTCTGCAGGAATAGGTGTTGGTTCCAGGCCCTGCTTCGGGCTGTCCTAATGGAACAATATATCGTCAAAGGCAAGATCTTCAGAAAGATAGGCAGTTGAAGGATTATCAAAGATATTTCTGCTATCTACACTAGGTTGCTAATTATCTTGCGAAAAAGACTGAGAATTTTGAGCAAACTGGCTTCTACCAGGACCCCCGACACGAGGGCAGCCTCTGGATCATCTACCCATGACACCATATGTGTTATTTGACCTTTGCTGGATGATCGGGCATTGTGCTCACAATTACCCTCTTGTCTGCAATAAGCACATTGGTTCGCGTGTACAGGACCCAACGGCACATTACTTTGTGGAACGAACTGACCTCGAAACTGTGTACTTCCGCCTCCACGCCCTCTGACCATCTGTTGCAATAATACCTTGATTTTCACATCCCCCCTTTTCTTTTCAATCCTTTCTTTCTCATTATTGATTCTATCCTCGTAATACTCAGCCATATGCAATACTTCGGACTGTAATTTAGCTTGCCAAGCACTCTCGGAAGTCATAATTTATGACTGGATATCAGGCAACAATCCACGCACAAACTTATCCACAAACAATTGTTTCCCTGACTCAGTGCTCAAATCCTGTCTGCTAAAATCTGAGAATACTTGTTTGAACCAATTAAAGAATTTGGTAGCACCTTCAGATTTTCCTTGGGTACAAGCAGTGAGTTTGTCCCAAATAATCCTTCTCTCTGGTATTAAAGTCTTCAATGTTGCTACTATTCTATCTGGCAAAGTCAATATCACCTGCGGTGGTCTTTCACCAGCTATCCTTTCTCCATCTAACCTAACCAAGTTAACTCATGTGTCACCTAGCCCTGCTGGATCATCTAAAGTCCTAATCTGTTTTCATAAATCAGCAGGTAGGAGCACTGGAAACAACAAGTCTATATCACCCAGAATAAAAACTGACGAATGCAAGACAGATTCTATTTCTTTGTAAAACCCTGTTGGATTTTTCCTTATGTCTGGAATCGACTGTCTAATAGTATTCAATTCCTGTCTTGAGAACAGGACGTGAACAAACTGTGATACATAGGGAGCTGCAATATCATAGGCTGCTGCACCCATTGCAACATTAGCCAGAATCTTAACCTTTGGGAACAAATGTCTGCGAAACCTCTCTCATCGGCAACTGAGAAGTAGGCAACTCCGAATATTTACTAAGCAACAGAGCTAAATCGAGCGCTAAAGTGGTGGAAGTAGTATCAAAGCAAAAGCTCTCTTATATATATTCAATAATTCTGTGGGATAACAAACCTTTTTCTTTATACATTCATCCTCAGGTGTTCTACCATTACCTGTAACACTTTCCCCTGCATTTCTGGAGTATACTGACTATACGTATCATATACTTATACAGGAGATATCGACATATCTGAAATCCATCTAAGCGCATCCCTTGTACAAATTCACGTTTCTTCACTCGTTGACTTACAAAGAGGAAGGAACCGTTTCTGCACATAAAAAGCGTCCAAACTATCACCATCTATTTCATAACTCTGCAACCGTTCTAACTCCCTTCTGAACTCAAAAACCCTCTCAACATGCTCATGTACTTTCTCTGTAGTATCCCTTGAATAAGCAAAAACATTCAAATCCCTCAACCTTTGTGGGACATCTGTGTCCGTCAATCTATTCCACATTACAGCCAAATGTATCCCCATCCCCTCAATAAAGACATTCTGATCGGGAATACTTTCTAGATTAGAGAGTGTAGCTAAAACAGTAGATTGTTCACCTTTCTCTATACATTGCTTAGCCCATGCATTCAAATTTCTCCTTGTTTCTTTGGAAACTGTGTTCCTCATTACAATTTTTGATTCAGCACTCGCCCCTTTATCGGCTACAGGCAGAGCAGAACCGCTTGGGAAAGAAAGAGTAGACAAATCCTGTACAACAGGTAGTGGAGACACCACTACAGGCAGCAAAGACGGATCTATTGGAACAGTAATAGTCAGTAAAGGTGGAGGTGTAGACGGAACAACAATAACAGGAAGCAGAGCAATAACTGGCGGCGGAGGAGCAACAGGGAGAAGAGGAATTGCTATGGGAGGAGGAACAACAGCAGGAAGAGGTAAGACAGCAGAAATAGGTACATAAGGAGGTGGTGTTTTGGCACCAGGCCTACAATCATTTAAGAGTTTATCAATTAGTTCGTCTGAGGCATGAAAATCTTTAGACGGATATATTTTCTGTATACCAAGATGAAAAGCTCTATCCATGTTTCTAACAGACTCTGACTGTTTTTGTTGATCGTACAATAATGCCTTTTTCTGAGTTTGACATATGTCGACATGCATGCTTCTCTTTACTCTTAAGTTGCTACATAACTTCCTTTTTCAAATTTGTATTACATCAAATGCTGTAGGTCTAGCTTTTTCCTTTAACAATATGGATTCTAAATACATTATTCGGGCAATCTCAAAACTACTGTTGATTGGCCACTGAACTTTGTAAGCATGTCTAGTTTGTCTGTGCCAAATATCATTGAATACTATACTACCAATGCCGTACTTACAGTACATAGTGCATGCCCGCGACCCCTCCTGTGGTGCCGGACGGCCAAATTCCAAAGATTGTCTGTCTCTGCGGAAATAACGCCCTGAAACAGGCAGACAATTTCCCAGGCATGTCAGATTATTGGTGTTACCTGGCACCGATTATGCTTGCGAGTACAATACTACAACCAAATATCAGGATACTTAGCAATCGGGGCACGACTCACCTGATTCAAAGGACAAAGGGAAGTCCGATCGGATTACAAAGGACAACAAAGGACCCTTGTGGTTTGCTGATTTCAGAAGAACTGCCCGCCTCGATATATGGACCCTCGTCAAGATGCCGTCTCAGACCACGTGCTCACCGTCCAAGGATCGGATCGTGCAGTACTGTTGATGTGTCGTGTTTCATCCAAGAAGGGGCCCCCTTTACTCACCGTCCGATCCCGGTCCGATAGCCGCGTCAACTCTTCAACAAGGTCGCATTAATCTTGAAGGTCCCTATTCGGGCCCCTTCTGAAAGAACAAAGAAATATCGAGGCTGAGTACCACAAAGGAAATACATCAATCACAGGCTAAAAAGATTCACAGATCTTTTATTACTGTACAGATACAAAGCAAAACAGATAGCTATCTGGCTATCAACACCTCGCTATGTGTACCAGCCGACAAGAAGAGGTGAAAGAGTGTTGGACATCTAAACATTTGTGCTTTTATACAATTTGTGTAGTATTGTCCAGCCTCTCTTCACGTTAATAATGTGTGGTCTAGAGTTTATGCCTAGTTTGCATATTATACAATATTATGCAAAGGATTTCATAGGTTTGCATTTCCATGAAGGCACAATGGTGATGTATGTTCTCGGATCCCATGGTAAGCCTTGTACCCAGTTCCTTTACAATACAGTTCGGCAAATGCATACCTTCGAGGTTTGTTCTTAATTGTCCCAATGTTAATACATGGATGAGTCTTGTGAGCGCAGCCAACACTTAAACAACAGTTCATATGAAGCACAAGGTCTCACTGCTCAGTCTAAAAAGTTGGCTCTCGGACAGCCTAAACATTAACAGAACTCATAGGTCGGAAGGCTTAGTTGCAAGTTGAAAACATAGTCCACCATTTTAGAACGAAGAACACACAAGTAGAAATCAAAATGGCGGATGAATCTTAAAATGGCAGAGAAGTTAACCCAAAAATCGGAACTTTGCAATGCGGTTTTATGTGTAGCGTGAGTAGGCTTAGGCCAATATAAATACGAAGGAGGCACTACGTAATTAACGTTTAACATTACAATTCAAAAGACTTCAACCATTTACATGGGTTGCCCAGTGACATTGTATGTGGAGAATGCAGTCTTTGTGATTTAAGAAAAATCTAAGTTGACGTTAACGACCCAAAGAGTTACGGGATATGAGGTAATTTTATCAAATGCATTAATACATCCTGTGCAGTATTTGTTAGTCAATACTGTGACATTTGTATTCGCACCAGTGAAACCTGAGGACATTGTTCATGATTATGCCACTTATGAGGCAGAAGAAGAAGAGGTGATGAATGTTAAAGAGGAGGCCCTGGAGGGTGGTGATCTACTTTTTTGTTGATGGGTCCTTAATCATTAATCAGGACACTGGTGATAGCCATATGGGTGCAGCTGTTGTGGGCCTTGTAGATGGGGAATACCTTGACAGACTAAAGAGACGGTTGCCTTTGATTTACTCTGCACAATCGGTGGAACCATTGGAAATTTTAGAGGTACCAGAAATTAGTAAGGGGAAGGGAGTCATTATTTATTCTGATTGCATGTACATCACCTTCACTGTGCGTTCAGGGTAATCTAGATGGCAGCAAAGAGGGTTTCGGCGATCTGACAGTACCCCTGTCCAGTGTGCTGCAGTGCTATCCAGACTAAACTAACTTTGTCCGCAGACATAGGTTTTGTTAAATGTGCTGCACACACTATGATGTACTAATCTAATGCCGGTCAAGTGGCACAGCGAGTAGAAAGCTTGCTTTGACATCCCTGCAGAGCTTGCTAACACAGGTTTAAATCCCGGTGTGCCAAACTCAGCCTTTCATCCTTCCGAGGTCGATAAATGAGCACCACACACTGTGGGTAATAATAAGCAGCGCTCAGATACCTGAGGGTTTGTAGCGCTATATAAATGCAAAATTATTATTATTAATCTAATGGCTATCGGGAATGATGCTGCAAACAAGGTGGTGAAGGAAGCAGCATATTTACCGTTTACAGATTCCCAGAAAATGCTACAGTTGCCAGCCCCATACACTGCAGTCCCAGTGCTTCAAATCATAGAGATGCAAGGGAAATCTCCTAGAGAAGAACAGGTGCTCTGGAAGAAGAGAGGATGTAACCTCTCACCCACAGATTTGCTCTGACAACAGCAGTTGATGAGGAATGTAATAATGCCTGTAGAGCCACTTCTTTTGGCTCTACGGCAACTAAATTACCCATCATAAGCTCCAGTAAGAATGGTTTATCCTGAACCTACAGGAACAGGTAAGTAGATTTGTAGTTTACTGTGTAGTTTGCAAATAGTTCAATCCCAGAAACACTATGAGGACAGTAGGGTGAGTCTTGCAAACGGTTTCTGGGCCATTAACAGAGCACCATATAGACTTTGTGAACATGATCACGAAGTTCAATACCGATTGATACTTAATTGTGATTGCTTGTCCATTCTCCCAGTGGCTTGAGGTTGGTACCTGCGTACATCATGATGCTAAATCAGCACCCAGATTTGTCATGAGTGAAGTATTTCAATGGTGGGGAATTTGTGAGGTCTTGCAATCCAACAGTGCAACCCACTGTTTCAACACCTTGCTCGCAGACATTACTTCACTTTTGGGAATCAAGCACATGTTGTGCTCAGTGTACCACGTGCAGGCCAATATGATTGGGAGAGGCTCAGTGGGGTCATATCCTATTTAGCAAACGTTTACACTAAGTTGAGAAAATCTCGGTACCACTGCCTTCCCCTTGTACTGTTTTATGTGAGAAATCAGCCTGGAAAAGACCATCATTTGAGCCCCCACCAAATCGTAATGGGGTGTAGGCTAGATGCACCCCTCTCACCTGCACACATGGCAAAACGACTCACACAAGACCACAGAGGTTCTAGAAGAGGAGTTGAGGGCATTAACCAAGAGAGTAAAACTTATATCTTCACAGGATGTGTCTTTTCACCAACAGATTATAGGAGAAAACGGCAAGGAAACCAACGATTACCGCAAGTCACTGCCACTTCCGTGGGACCAGATCTTTATTTGTACCTTCCTGCATCATTAAATGAGTGGCGTTTCCATGGGCCTGATCACATTATCTATGCAACTGTGACTGCTGCGAAGGTGGAAGGCAACAAGAATTGGATACATCTCAGTGATATCCAAAGAGATACCAGCACCACTCCACCGGCAGAGGACCAGGAGCAGGTACAAAGTTAAGTATGCCCTAAGAATCCACCATTCATTCCAGTGAAAAAGGGAGTTGGAACGAAGATCTGGGTCTTGAATTCTCTGTTTTGGAAAAGAAAAGGTATTTAAATATATAATGTGTGTTAAAATGAGTGTTTATATGTTCTTTATGTTTCTGAAGATGGCAACAAGTGTGAATATAGAAGGTTCAAATCTATCTTTTTTCATGAAGCTCGAAGATGTATTGTCAAGAGAAAAAATAAACGTAAATATTGATTTTTTGAATGATGTGGATGGTGAGATGGATTCCGCCACAAATGCATATGGTTTTGCAGTGGATAATATATGGTATAGTCAAATGAGTAAGGTTGGGAGAGAGAGAGAGATCAGTAGGATATTGCTATATCTGCTCTTCATTCCACATACTCATTCCCCAAGCTTCTGGTGTCCCTAGTTTGTTTATCCTGAAAGAATTAGAGGTAGCAGATGCACTATGCCTAGTGCACCTAGAATTGTGCAGGGTACAAGGGCAGTTTGAAGGGCAACCAGTTGCGTTATCAGTGATACCTGCAGATGACTGTTCAGTTGCCAATCATAAAGAGCATAAAAACATATGGTGGGCCTGATTATAAGTAAGGTGGTCTGGTAAAACAGATACCAGCAGTTTTACCGGACTGGCAAACTAAGTGTGAAGTGGATCCCAAACGCCAGACGACCCCCTAACATGTGCTGGCATTAATGGCACAATGGTAACAACACACATCCCGAGGCTGTCCCTTCCAGTATTACTGCCAAAAAAAATGCTTCTAACAGAGGCAAACGCAAATCGGCCAAACCTTCACCTGAAAGTATGTGGTAAATGTCAGAAAATGCTTTCAGGTGTAGGAAATGAGGCACATGTGCACCCAATGCATCCAGGTGCACCCAAAGCAGCATGGAAATACTTACAAGGCCACAGCTTCAACAGACAAACTTCCAAACACCACCATGCTGCCACTGACTGCAGTCAGCATTGACTTGCAGCTGGTCCAGGCTGACATAGTGCTGCAGAGGCTGGAGTATCAACAGATGACCCAAGGGTCAGTGGACAGGAGGATGAGGATGAAGAATGTGAGGAAGAGGAGGCACCATGCAAGGCATGCACCATACACCATGTAGACCCTCATTGACATGTACATCCTAACCCTGTACTGCCTTGACAGGGAGAGCATAGCATATGCCCTCAGCATGATCCAGGAATACATTGCTGGTGTTGGTTTTGCACTTCCTTGCGACTGGCACATTTTTACACACACTGTAAGCCAGTTGCACAGCCTATCGCTACCTACATTCTCAGAATTGTTCGTGGAGGTGCTGGACGCATTCCAGCTGGATGTGGGACAGCACATTGCACTCCCAACCACCTTGGCATAGGTGAACACCAACAAGACAAGATTCTATGCCATAGCAGGCATGCCCAATGTGGTAAATGCTCTGGATTGCACGTACATCTAGGTGGTGGGACCCCAGGACCTGGAGGAAGTCTATAGGAACTGGAAGCAGTACCATTCACTGAACCTCCAGGTTACCTGTGATGCAGACCTCACAATCACCCACTGCTGTGCCCGGTTCCCTGGCTCAACCCATAAAGCCATGGTCCTGTGCAACAGCACGCTGCCAGTACATGGACGTGCACAGAGGCCAACGTACCTGGGCATTGCATGAATACAAGTTCCAGCACTCTGAGAATCACGCATGGGGGGTGTTGGTACAATGTAAATATATGCCCTGAGAAGGCCCCACAGTCACTCGACCCACACAAACACACACACACGACACAAGACAAGCTGAATATCAGTGAATGGGCAAATTCAAAGACATATTCTGGGGGAGAAGGTAAGTGGAATAAATGTATATTTGGTTGGGGTTCTAGTGCCAGTCCTATGGAAAAGTTAGTCAAAATTCAGGTTTTCATATGTTTTCTGAAAGTTTTCCACCTTTCTTCAATACGGTGGTGTTTAGGTAGGGAGTTCCAGAGTTTGATTTTAGGGGAAGAAAATGGTCCCCAATGTTCTTCCCGGTCCACCTTTGGTATCATTACTCGTATGTTGTTGCTTGGTCACAGTTCCTGGGTCACAGTCCTCTCAAATAGTATGTCATGGGCAATTTTCCTTGAGAGGGTTTCTGGGGCCTGCACAGATTATGGGCAGTGAGTGCTGCATAGAGTTTTGAAGTGGATCTTTTTTTGGTTGGTGTCAGTGAAGCATGCGGATTGCTGCGGAGATGTATGTGTATCATTTCAGTCTCACAGTAAGCTGGCTGCCTCATTTTGAACTCCTTGTATTCGGTTGATAGATATTCCACTAGTGCAAGACAAAGGCTATTCGCATATTCAAGTCCTGATAGTACCAGTGAGATAACTGTCAAGGGACTGTGAGTGAATGTCAGGTAATGCATCATGCACTCTGCAGCGTTAAAAGAAACAACTAATTACTAGGCCTTCAACCCACTGTTCAAGCAGGTTGCCAATCATTGTGATTACATGGTTTCTCAGAGTAGTAGTAAGCAGTAGCGTAAGGGCCATTATCTTCAGCCAGTGGATTTTAGGGGGTTATGTGGTATCACACTGCAGATAATGAGTTTTGTTTTGGATCGGCTGAGCTTGTGTCTATTAGTGGTCATTCAAGAGTCAATGGGACTCATTACAAGTTTGTGGGTCCGGTAACTACAGTAGCAGTAAGCTTGCCGGTACCGCAGTTACCGGACTGGCAAACTATGAGGTCTGCTTGCGGGTGCCTTTTCGCCTGCCAGATTGGACCTGGCGGGCCGACCGGCACCCGCGAGCGTCTGCCCCATATTGCTGGGGAGTACCTGCCTCGCCAGCAATATGGAGCTCAAATGGGACTGGGTAAATACAGGGTCCGCCAGGGTTGTAATGGCCCGGTATTTCCCCATTGCCAGGGGCTGGAAAAATGTGCACGTTTGGCGGCAGCCTGCCGGTTTTACCCGCAAGGCTACTGCCAAATTTGTAATGAGGCCCCATGTGTGCAAGGCATTTATTGATGTCAGTCTTGTCCGGTGTTGGATTGTTGGTCAGTTCGTGTAATATAGCACAGGTGAGAGACTGCAGCACTTGGTTACTCTGCATGTAAGTTTGTGATGAGGCTACACGAATGGGGCCATGAGGTTTGTTCCTGTTTTCTGAATCCGGAAGCGTGCACTCCAGCATAAAATGGTTCCCTTTAATCCAATGTTCTCTAATCTTTTATGATTTAGTGACTAATTGTGTTGGACGAATATGGCAAACATGGCAAGAGGATGAGTGCAGTAGTTGAGTCATTATCCTCATTATTCTTTAATATTTCCCAAATCGACCAAAGTGTGAATTATATTCATTTTATTGGCCTGAATCTGAGTTGTGATTCATGGAGGAAGTTGACTTTTAAAAACATTTGGCATTGTGGGGTTATGGTTTTCATGGGATTATGCGTAAACAGTTTTTGAAGTGCTTATTTGCATGAACTATATATTTCACTTCGTGCTTGTGTGAAAAGTAGCTAATTCAAGCAATACAAGACATTCATATCCTACCGAATCGACAAAACAAGTAAACGGTTTTAGGCAGGTCTATCTTTATTTTTTTTCTGCAAGATGATTCAACATTGCTTTTAGTTTTTAAGAAAATCCACATCTTGTAAACAGTAAGAACGACTTTGAACCCATTTTGTAAACATGGCTCACTGTTAGTTCATATCCATGGCCCAGATAATAAATAGAAAATACAACTGAAATGTATTTTCAAATTCTTTTGATTTCTGATTTTAGTAAAAACGACATCTCTTTGGAAAATATCGGGCACGGAATCCCTTAATTAACAGGAACTCTTGCTATGGGCTTGACCGCACTGGGCTGCTTACGCACAAAATGAAGGCCAATGTGTGAAAAGGTAACTAACTGCACGGCTCCAGGCAGTCCATGATGACCTCCACTTGCATGAGAGCCTCTGGCATAACACAACACTCGAAATGTGAAGCAGAGCTTTAAATATTGTACATTTTGAGAAAGGATGTTGCAATGAATTAATGGACTTGTCAGTTTTCCCCTTTGAGATATGTGTTGACCCTTGAATAGGGGTGATTCAAAAGCCCCAGATGTGCTTAACAAGCAAGTTTTATAGTGGAATTACTTAGGTAGTTTTTTCGAGTTGAGCTACACATATATCTGTGCTGAAATGGTTAGGCAATATTTTTAGAAAGCTCTCTGCCTACATCTGCAAACCTACTGGGTTGCATTATGGAACGTTATCCATTTTGACAGCTTTTATCCTGAAAGCAAGCAATCTCAAAGTGCCAGGTATCTCTCAGAAGAACCAGAGGCAGGCAACTCCCTGTGAAGATAAAAGTATCGGCACAAAGTGGAGAGAAATCAAAATCATTTCAGTACATATTGTGGCTGATTTGCAACAAAAAAAAAACACTTTCGAATGGGAAAACCCCAGGCCAATTGTGTCCAAAAGATAAATAGCACATGTATAATAGGGGCTGTCTGTGGAGCGAACAGTTTACATTTTCTTTGAATATTCGTAGAAAACAGTTCGATTTTTCAGAAACGATGTTGTCATTCATTTACTAAAGAAATAAAAGCAATAACTATTCATCGAAATGTGTTTCATACTGGTCTGATGACTTTTAACATGAATAATTAACGGTGTATGTACATGCCTGTACATCACCCTTTGTAATTGAACTAACCTATAGAGAGAGAGATAGTAGCAAAACGTAGCAATCCTTCAGCGTAGAGGAAGGATAATTGGAGGCTGTTGCTGGAGGCATGCTTGGGAATAGTAGAGAAGGGCAGACAAAACTGGAGAGGAATTAGCGTGGTGCAGTGGGGAGAAGGATGGGTAGATGTAGTGTTTGACTGGGGTCTCAGAGGGTTAGATCTGGGCAGGTTTTGCAGATGCAGATCTGCGTGCCACATTCAATGATTTGTTGTGGGTGAACATACAAGTGCCATCTGTTGTGGATTTAGGCAGAGGGAATCCCTGCATGCGAGAGTCTGGACTAGTGCAAGAAACACATGCACATGACTCTTCATTACCTACAAGGCAGTGTGCGGATGAGTCACACGTTCCTGGTTTTTGTGGGAATAGCAGCAGAGTTTCTAGAAAGCAGTGAAACACCAGTCAGTGTCTATCTATAGAAGACAGTGAATGAAACACAAACCATTTGGTAACATATAGGAGGAGGTGCAGGAAGGACCATGAATCCCCATGGGCAGCTTTTGGGCGAGCCACATTCACCACTTTGGTGGTAGGAGCAGCAAGGAATTGGGGAGGAGGATCTAGTCAGTGTCTGTCTAGACGATGGGTGGGTTGCTTATGTTGGTTCGACTTTGGTGAAACAGTAGATATATAGGAAGCCAGGAATCATCATTCTCTGTCTACCACTTGAATTGAGTGTAAGAAACACGTGTCATCATTTCACACTTAGGAGATGTATTATAGGGAGCCAGGAATCACTGAAGGCAGCTAGTGTGCAGGTTATGTGAAGGTCATGTTTAGGTTACTTTAGTGGGAGACGCAGGGGAGTTGTTGGGAAGTGGGAGGCACATCTGAAGTGTCCATCACTTGAAATGAGTAGACAAGACACGTGCAATTGGGTGACACATAGGAAACGGAGAAGGAGGAGCCACACATGCCCAAGGATAGATTCTGGGAGGGTCACACTCACTTAGTACCATTGGAAAGAACAGCAGGGATTCATAGAGGCAGTACAAACACTATTAAGTGCCCATCGCTTGAAGTTAGAGGGCAAGGCACATTGCGTCTGGAACACCATGGAGGAGTCTCAAATCCCTGAGGTCATCTTGCTGGAGAGGCACGATGCTGTGACCTTGCTGGGTGGAAGCAGCAAAGATTCAGGAAGTCAGGTGAAACACCAGACACAGGGGCTCATTACAAGTTTGCCGGTCCGGTATCTACGATACCAGTAAGCTTTACGGTACCGTAGTTACCAGATAGACAAACTACGAGTTCTGCTCGCCGGTGCCTTTACACCCACCAGGTCGGAGCTGGAGGGCGGACAAGCACCCGCGAGCAGAGCATGTCGGATGCACCGGCACTATTTTTAATGGTGCCGGTGCATCCGACCTCCCAATTCCCATTGAGCCCTGTGGGGCTCAAATGGGAATGGGGAGTAAAAGTTTCCGGCCCCTGTCAATGGGGAAATCCAGGGTCCGCCAGGGTTGTAATGGCCCTGTATTTCCCTATTGCCAGGGGCCGGAAGAATGTGCAAGTTTGGCGGCAGCCTGCTGGTTTTACCGGCAAGGCTACCCCCAAACTTGTAATGAGGCCCATAGTCTGAATCTTGAAGTGAGTGTGCCATTGGGTGACAACTGGTAAGAGAAGCAAAGATTCAGGGTGTCAGGTGGAATATGGAAAAGAAGATATGTGGGGAGGCATGTGGCCCACAAGTTGTGTCTGTATTATAAAGTGAGTGGACGAGGCATGTATTATCGGTTGACACCGGGTGGATGCAAAGGGGTGCCATGAATCCAAGAGGACATGTTGTTGCAGGGTCACACTGGCATGACTTTGGTGGGAGAAGCAGCAAAGATTCAAGGAAGCTGGTGACCCCAGTTAGGGAGAGATACAATTTTGCAATATGTCAGCCCAAATGATCCAGAGGCCGGGTCAGACTTGCTGTTCATCCCACGGGGGATGCCAGAATGGTGCTTGATGCATTGAAGTTATCATTCAAAGCATTTTCCAAACCCCTCCCACAAACCTCTCTGAAATACATGAACCAGGTCATATAAATGCAGAGGTATTGTGCAGTGACAATGCATTTCTGCTGAGACATACAGAGGAAGTTAACATTTCAGTTCCTTCCACTATCTCAGAGGCAGAAGCCCATCGACACATTTTAGGTATGGCTAACCATCACCTTTGTATGTCGGGATAATCTGAGAAAACTACCTTGCTTCAGTATTGTAACATTGTGACATCCTTTATAATAAGCACAATTCATTACTCTCATATTACTTTTATATTTCTAGTATCAAAATGCATATTTTGTTTTCATTTGGACATATCTTCAAAATGGTTAGAAACAAACAGATGTCTATCTGGAAGCCACACACCCACAAACAAATGTTAGCTTTTGTTATATAAAAATCACAGAAAATATGAATGGATAATCAACAGTGAAGGTGGTAAATGAGTGACATTCATGTAAAACATAAAATATGCTGGATGGATAGACTCCTCTTCCTATGCACAGTGATAGCAGGCAATAATGCATTTTATGAATTGACTGTTGTCTCTAAAAGTAGTTCACCCTCAGCTTGTAAAAAATATATGTACAATGTCAATGCCCTGTGTTTTGGTCTGGTACAATATGCATATAGAAATAGCCATATCATATTGGACACCATTGTTTACAGTGTCAAATCCCATGGTTCTTGACCCTTCTACGTATAAGTACAGGAAAGGCAAGATTAACTTGCCTTACTACCAATAAACAATGTTTAATGCTAATTTATTAACTGCTAGCAAAAGTACCTGTTCTGCAAATGGGATCTGTATGCAGACATGATATGATATGATATGATATGATATGATATGATATGATATGATATGACATGATATCACTCATCAATTGTTGAAAATGAGAGATCATATAAGTCATGGTTCCGCCTCATCCTGGCCTGGTGCAGTTGTTGTGGTGCACATATCTCACAAACCATGCATTTTAGGGCCTTGAAATGTGGTTTCCGGGGTCCCGAGTTCTGTTCCTATTGTCAGGACTGGTTGAGAAGCAAAATGTTTTGTTTCCCTTCCTGTTGAACATGGTTTATGTCTTTGTCAGTAGACACTATGGGCCTCATCACGACTTCGGCAGTAACCCTTAAATCCGGCGGTAGCGCTATTACTGCCGGATTTAATGGCCCGCCGAATCATGGCTTCGGCAAATTTCGCCCCAGCTCTGAGCTATTAGCGCCGGGGATTTCGGCGGTAGGGCTAATTCAGCCCGCGCTAATAGCGTTACCGTTACCGCCCACGTCGTGATGAGGCCCTATCTCTTGAAAATTCTCTGGAAAAGTAATTTCACCTGATGCAGCAAAAATGAGAACTCTTCTGGACTGCTGCCTGGCATCACCTTTACCTCCCAGGTCCATTCGCCTCTCATACATTTTTTTCCCTTCCCGGTGAAATCAAGGGAAAGGGGTGGGGTGTCCAAATGCCATGTAGGTAGTTATATCTGAAGAGTCCTTACAGGTAACTATGCAACATTTGGTGCAGATTGGTGAAACGGTGTGGAATTGTATAGTGAACAAATCTTCACCAAGCCACAAACCCGGCAATACATTATGACGTGTGCTGAAATCTAGGGAACGGGTGGGGTGTCCAAATTTCATGTAGTCAGTATTGCCTGAAGGGTCCTAACAGGTAACCTTGCACATGTGGTGCAGATTGGTGAAACAATATGTAATTGTATAAGCTACAAAGCTTCCCCAAGCCTCAAATCCACAAACTCACAAATCCTTCCACAAACCCACAGATATATATATATATATATATATATATATATATATATATATATATATATATATATATATATATATAGTAACGTAAAAATACCTTGGACAAGTACTCGAATTAACTCCACATACCCTGATATGTCATTGCCATAAGTACCTTGCATTTTAGTAATATTATTTTCTACCTTGCGAGAAAACATCGTTCTCGATAGACACCAACTTTATAATGAATACAACAAATTTCAAAGTAACTGGCCATTCATTTATATACAAAAATATACAGTTCTTATCTGTGCCGGATTCACAAACAGACACGGACATAGTCTAAAAACATCTTAACTGCAAAAACGGTCACTGACAAGCTCTATATGAAGAGCAAGTTTAATATATGTAAACCTCAGAATGATACAAACAGTACTGCATAACGTGTATATCGCAAATATAAAACGATTACTGCGCAGGTTTTATTATTGTTGAGAAAAGAGCAATATTGACAGTTTATTTGATGCTTTTATTAAAAGTACTTCAGTGTATTTAACACGACCCACGAGAGTTTGTAATATGTTTAAACATGGCAGATACTGTTAAATGAGCTTTTGTGTCAATGCACGATACTCTATCCATAAATACCAGGGAGCATGCTGGTTTATATGTCCTTCCTTTGTGTTTGCAGCCAAAATGATATCAAGCGGGCAGTCTGCTGCGAAACGCGTCGTTTTCATACACTTTTCTTCTGTCCATGGCATTTACCTATTAAAGAATATTTTTGATGCTTGGAGCTTCTTGGTTTTTTTGAACTCTGGGCTCAGTGTGGAACAGCCTTGCTGGACCGTTTTCTGGAGTGCACTCCGACAACTTTATACTGAGGTATAAAGCAACCTTACATTCAAACACGCCGAGGGAAGAACCACGTTGGAAGGTGCACCCGCTCCTGATTTGCAGCGTCACGCAGCATTCGCTTTCTTTTCCATAAAGGAGCTACGGATTATCGCTCTGGTTTGCCAGAGCCATCAAGGCATCGTGAAGCCACAGCCTCTGCACCGACCGAAGGGCTTGCCAAACCACGGATTGGAGGAGCCATTGCCATTGGAGGGTGGAGGCGCGTTCATCCCCTCTGGTGAGTCCCAGGTTGATAGCAGAGTTTCTTGTGTTTTGCATTTAACTGAGCTTCACATTAACTGGACATCTGTTAAGGATAGTTTCCCAAGCACTTAGCTACAAGGAACTTTTGCATGAAAAGCAGAAAACATTTTTCAATAGAGTTCAGAACCAACACCTAAGCATTACTAATTACATTATGTCAACACAAATGGAGAGAGAAAGTGCATGTAAGGAGCAAGCAGAGTTTTTATTTTGTGAGAAACAAACCTGTGCCGTCATAAATAAACCAAGTAACAAACCGCCAGAGGCACAGTCCAACAATGAAGTGAGGCTTCTGAGAGAACTAGAAAAATTGCAGAGACGGGAAATCAGTAAATGGTGGAAAGAATATTCCCTGCAAAATTATGTTGACGTGGGACGCATCCCGAGAGGTCTGCGTATATTGACAACACCCACCTATGAAGAACAGGACCCTGCAATGTTAGAAGAATGGGGGCAATACATGCTCAGTGACATTCCTTAATATCCTTATAAAATATGCCAAAATTGATCGACAGAAACTTTTGTCAAAAATACAAGATACAGAAGAAGCACTAAAGGCCATCAGTCAATGTGAAGAAGGGAAAGTCATTCGTATGAGTATGGAGAAGGGGTACAAAGCATTTGAGGAAGAAATTAAGCTGAGAAAACAGCGGAAGTTTCTGCGGGACAAGGATGAGTATGAGAAGGGGAGAGTACTTACATTTGCCAAAAGGTTTGATACCTTGAGACAGAAACTCCTGATAGACACACCGAATGCCGAAAATGACATGCCCAGCGAACCATCATCCTCAAATATAGACACCACAGAAAGTGAAAATGATCAGCCTCAGAGAAAATTGATTTTTTTAGAAGAAATTAGACTTTTAGGAATGTATGGCAGAAGCAACAACAACAGCAAACAAACAAAAGGAAGAGGACGAGGAAAATGAACCAGGTCGCGGGGATCAAGAAAACAAGGAGGAGCAACTGCCACAGATACCACAGCAACAGCAAGACAGACAGACAAACACACTCTGGGACAAAAAATTGATGCAAGCACAAAGCAAAATACCAGATATGTCTATAATCAACCTTATATCACAAGAGTTTACCTGCGAAGAACAATTTGTACTCAAGCTGGGTTCAAATGTTTGCCCCTTGTCCTCTTACAACTACGCTGAAACTAGAATAGACTTTGATAAGTACATGCATAAAATCCGGCTGAAGATATTCTTTGCCATCAATCCAACTAAGCCAAGGAAAGATGAACCTCTGAGTGGCTATACCCCAGTAACAATAGAGGACTCACATATATTCCATAGATCTTATCCATCTCGAATCGGAATGGCAAGATAATGAAGACATCAGTGACCCACAATGGGACCTTCTGAACATACAAATTGATTGGCCTAGCAAAAGCAAACTTAAATTAAAATCAAACTTCAAACCTATGTTCAACCCCAGAGGGAATGCTGAGGCTTTCCAAGATCTGGTTATTGGTGACTTGAAGAAATTCAGGAAAAGGAAAATGGACACTAAAGATAATTTCACCCGCCGTGAGCAGGAGACCCTGTCTAATATATGCACATTGGATGACTATGTCATCAAACCATCAGACAAGGGCACCAACATAGTCATCATGAATCAGCAAGATTATATCAACGAAGCCAATAGACAACTTAAGGACACAGAGTGTTATAAGCTATTGGTTACCGATCCCACAGCGGAGATGAATGATACACTCTTTAAGTATCTAATCAAATGGAAAGAGAAAGGCTTGCTTGATGGGGATATGTGTAAATACCTGCATCCCACATTTTCGGTGATGCCCACTATCTACTTTTTGCCCAAGGTACATAAAAACAAAACTAGACCACCAGGGAGGCCCATAGTCACGTTGTGTGGTGCACTTCTTGAAAATGTATCAACATTAGTGGATGAAACCCTAATCAAATTTGTTACCACTCTACCGTCATAGCTAAGAGATACTAAGGACTTCTTTAATAAAATTGACAGAATACCTTGGGAAAAGACCTATGTGTTAGCAACACTGGATGTGGTCTCCCTTTACACATCTATCAAGTATAGGGACGGCCTGAAATCATGTGAGTACTTTCTACAAACCAGATCACTCAACTACATAGAACATGGCAAAATGATTCTGGAGATGATAAATCTATGTTTGACAAATAACAGTTTTCTGTTCAATAAGAACTTTTTTACTCAGTTGCAAGGAATAGCTAGGGGAACGACCTTTGCTCCATCCTACGCCACTTTAACTATGGGCTGGTGGAAGAAGTTCAAAGTTTGGACATCCACCAACAGTCACAGCACAGACAAATGTGTACTTTGGTTACGCTATATAGATGACCTCTTTGTCATTTGGGATGGGTCTATTACTGAATGGTTGGAATTTGTCAAGTCACTCAATGTAAATGAATTTGATCTACAATTCACCGAGTGCCACATCAAGACTGCTATCGGTTACTTATATATTCTTGTTACTGTGGCACAAGGTGAATTAGTGACTGAACTCTATCGAAAACCAACAAGTTCCAACATACCCCTACATCCAAAAAGTAATCACCCCACAGCCCTCAAGTGGAGCATACCTTATGGCGAATTTATTCACATAAGACACAACTGTTCCCAACTTGAAACTTTTGGTAATGAATGTAGAAGCATGGCTCTAAAGTTCCTACTAAGAGGCTATCCCAAGAAAGTGCTGGAAAGAGCATACAGTAAATCAGGAGAAAAAGATTGTTCTATCCTGTTGATGTCCAAAGGTTCAACTGTGGTTTGCCCAGAAACAGTAGATACTAGGCTAATTCTAACTTACAGCAAAGCTTCCAACAACATATGTCACATAATGCGTAAACATTGGCATATATTAAAACAAGACGAACATTTAGGAAGCATTCTGGGCAATAATATCAACATCACGTTTAGACGCTCTATCTCACTCCGGGACAACCTTGTATCCAGTTATATGAGCCCCAAGACTATTCCAGCAGGTCAAAGTTGGCTTAGTGTCACACCAGAAGGCTTTCAGAAGTGCATGAAATGTAAGGCGTGTACATTTGCCAAAAATAGCAAAAACTACCTCCATCCAATACTACACAAAAATATGATTATTAAATCTCAGATCACGTGTGAAACTGAGTATGTCGTCTATATACTCACTTGTCCGTGTCACAAATGGTATGTTGGAAGTACTATTGTCAAACCGAAACATAGGATACTCCAACATATAAGAGCCATCAAGAATACTGATCCCACATATCCGATGGCCCTACATTTTCAGGAAAAGCATGGAGTCAAATGAGAAGGTTTTGCCTATTTTGGGATACACACAGTTCTGAAGGCACCGAGAGGAGGCAACCCGGAGCTGCTCCTCAGACAATCCGAGACTAAGTACATTTTGGACTTGGAAACAAAGAAACCAAAGGGCCATAATCTGGATGAGGAACTCTATACCTTTCTAGGCACCTGAGCAAACAAACTGTACTTATACCACATTTTGTAATGGAGACATTCTATACCTAACTTTGATTTTACCATTACTCCCTTTCTTCTACTTTGCACTATTCTCTGCCAACCTTTAACACAATCTCTAATTACACTAGTAAGTCCTACAGAGGTGGGAAGTCATCATGTAACTAATTGATATTACATAAAGGTTTATATTCCGTTGACAGAGGTAAAGTTTTTTACATTAGCTTTCAGGACAGAGAAACTATCAATTCAATATTTTACTGACAAAAAAGAATTTGAATGAATTTTAGACTCTCTCCATTGTATCTATCTCATTTTAATCCTCTTTCTTTCTTAAGGGTGAGCAATGCTTTTGCTTTGTCATTTAGGAACACAAGTTAAACTGGCAACTTCATTATTTAACGTGTATTCAATATGTCTTTTCTCAAATGTGCATTTGGCCATCAAACAATTGTGTGTCTTTCAATTATCAAGGTTGTATCTATTCTCCTAGTTATGTATTTTAATTGTATACCTAATCATTTGGCCATGTGAGTTATTTTGATTAAACGTTCAGGCATTGCATGCACTAAGCACTTTACATACCTCCATATAGGATACATCATTGGCAGCTAAATTGCTTTTTGCACTTTACCCACTTGGGTTGGTCATTGAATATTTGTACATATAGGCACTTGCACTTTATGTATCCCTACATAGGGCATACCAAAAAAGTTGCTATAAATGTACTCCACACTTTATCAACAATACACTGGTTACTGCTTAATTGCATAGCTATCTTATAGAGGCATTTGCACTTTAAAGAGGCAATGCCTAGTAACGTAAAAATAACTTGGACAAGTACTCGAATTAACTCCATATACCCTGATATGTCATTGCCCTAAGTACCTTGCATTTTAGTAATATTATTTTCTACCTTGCGAGAAAACATCATTCTCGATAGACACCCACTTTATAATTTATACAACAAATTTCAAAGTAACTGGGCATTCATTTATATACAAAAATATACAGTTCTTATCTGTGCCAGATTCACAAACAGACACGGACAAAGTCTAAAAACATCTTAACTGCAAAAACAGTCACTGACAAGCTCTATATGAAGAGCAGGTTTAATATATGTAAAACTCAGAATGATACAAACAGTACTGCATAACGTGTATATTGCGAATATAAAATGATTACTGCGCAGGTTTTATTATTGTTGAGAAAAGAGCAATATTGACAGTTTATTTGATGCTTTTATTAAATGTACTTCAGTGTATTTAACACGACCCACAAAGGTTTGTAATACGTTTAAACATGGCGGATACTGTTAAATGAGCTTTTGTGTCAATGCACATTACTCTATCCATGAATACCATGCTGGTTTATATGTCCTTCCCATGTGTTTGCACCCGAAACACGATCAAGTGGGCAGTCTGCCGCGAAACGTGTCGTTTTTGTACACTTTTCTTCTGTCCATGGCAACTCTGGGTTCAGTGTGGAACAGCCTCGCTGGACCATTTTCTGGAGTGCACGGTAGTGGCTGTGTAGTTATGGTTAAATTGCTGTTTCCATAGGAAGAACACTTTTTGGGTGGCTTATAACTCCGCTCCCTGTGGACGAATCCACACCAAAATTTGCAAAAAAGGTATATGACCCACTGTTTGCAAAGTTTGGTGATGTTTGGTCCAGGGGGGGAAAAGTTATAGGAGTCGTCCCAAAACATCTTTTTTTCCCATAGACTGAATGAGGGAAAAACTTTGCGCACGCCTACAGCCAAAACCGCTGGATGGCTTTTCACCACATTTGCAGCAGGAGCAGCGGCTTGGTCCCGAAAGCGTGCTTTTGTATATTTGGTGCCAATCCGTCCAGTAGTTTTCTTTAAAACAACCAGAAAGTGTGTGATATCTATGTTCGCTCCGCGGACACACTTCCCTGTTCGCTCCGTGGACAAGATACCAATTGGCTAATCCATAGCATCATGTCCGCGGACATGTGGCACCTTCACTGATTGGATGTTGAATGGCGTGAAGTGCGTCAGATTCTTTCGCTACACCCGCCATCTTTCATTCGTGTCTTGGTGTACGTGGACATCGCCGTTAATACATATAAAACAACATAACATTGCACTTGTTAACCTTAGGAAATACTGTTTCAGAAGGTGAGGATTAATGAGGCTGGCATGGGGTGTGGCAGCAGGAAGTCAAAAAGTGGGGTTTATTGTCACCAAAGTCATACCGTAAATTGGAAGTTGCTGCTCCATATAGTGTCCACTAAGTACAAGTGAAGGATTACTGCGTCTGTGTAACAATATATTTAAAATAATATTGCAGACAGACTGGCGTCCTAGAGTTTGAAATCTGAGGCAGCCACCTGCACTGTTTGATGGAAACAGCAGGTCTGCAAGTGTATGGGAGTACCAGTTCTCATGCATGCATTCAGACATGTTGTTGCAAAATCAGAATGTATTTTCATTCTGAGTGAAGGTCACTTGGTTTTCTTTTTTGGTTGGTTGGGAGCTCAGTAGGCCCAAGCATGTGACTCGACTCAACCCATAAGGGTCAATTGTTTTCTGACCTTGAGGCAGAGGGAAAATTCAGTAAGAATGCAGGGAGTGAAAGTTTGGAAAAAAATACCATTTGATAAGGTTATGTATTGAAAACGTTTGTAAGACTCATGTAATATCAGTTCTAAAAAGATTCGCTGGTGCACGTACATTGCTGTCTGGATTTAACGAAGACAATGGAGACGGTAAATATTGTGTACGTATCTTTCTGTGTAGTTGGCATTTTTTTTGTTACTTATGGAGAGTGCAGATTCTCTCCCTTTGTAGACTATGGCCCTCATTACGACCCAGGCGGTAAGGGGTTTACGCCGGCGTAAACATCGCCGACCCTTACCGCCTGAGTACGAGTTCCCTTAGCGCCATGGCGGATTTAACACCTGCTTTTAGCAGGTGTTAAAATCCATGGCGCTAAGGGACCTTGTTGTTAATTACGCCACCGTAATTTACGGTGGCGTAATTAACGCCTTCCCCACTCCCATTATGCCCTATGGGGCAAAAATGGGAATGGGGAAGGGTAAAATGGGGATTGGGGACTTACCGCCCCGCCAAGGTCGGAATGGGGCGGTAAGTCCGCCAACCACCATGGCGGAATTGCACCCTTAGCGCCATGGACCATGGTGCTAATAGCACCATGGTCCTCCGCCAAGGTCGTAATGAGGGCCTATCACTAGGTTAACCCATGTTCACCGCTATTACTTCTTTAAAATGTCATGTATGACCACATCGATTTGTGTAGCATTTTCCACGTTATTTTTGTCTCTTTGCAATTGTATGATGAAGGTTGGGTGTGGATATGCATTTTCTGTTACATTTTCTGATCAGCTACATTCTGCCATACTGTCATTGCCATGGAATCCAAATGCCAAGTGATGGTTTCTTTCCAAGGCAGATGCACGTACTCATGCCGGCTGCCTAACCGTTACGGTTTTGTGGGATGACAGGCCCGGACCCATTTGTCCATATGCTGGAGTGGCCGTTAGGAGTAACATAACATGTTTTATGGTGGTGTAGGCTGAAGTGCATGCCGACGTCTTGGAAATCACTGTGCGACCGAAGCAGTTGCTTTATCGAATGGAAAAACTTTGCGTATGCGAAAAGAACAACGTGTGCATCACGATTAACATTTTCCAAGACGACCCAGGAAACAAAGTTAATTGATTGAAAATGGGAACAGTTTATTGTGAAATAAAAGTACTTTACGAAATCTAAAATGTTAAGGTTTTCTTTTACAAAGCAATTTATTATTTCAAAATGTAACGTGCTACGTTGTACGTCGCTGTGTGTTCATTTTCAGGTTGTGCGTCACGGCAAGTAGTTTTGCTTTTTGCAGGCTGCCATGGAAAGCGAAGAGGGGCCATGTATGGAACAGCCGCCTTCCCCTTCTATGGTGGCCATCTTGGAAAAGGATTTTGTTTTGTAATACGCGATGCCACAGGCTTCCCGAATTATAGCACAAAATCCTATTTTTTAGTAGCACACATTACTACTTTGCAAATCTAGATTGTTAATTACAAATCTTATTGCGTCTGTGTCCTTTACTGAGAAATATAAAGTAGATGGAGTGTATGGGACTTTTTAAAAAAATATATGTTTACACTGTGAAAGGTGGTTCTTACAGGAAAAAGGAAAATTTACTTTGTTTACGTATGGCTTTTTTTTTTTAAAGAACAGCTAATAAGAAAATTTGCGAACGGAAATGAGGAAAGAGGCACCAAACAGTAATATGGGGAGGTACGTGGGGGGGGAAAATGTAGTGCATTTGTTATTTGAAAGGTAGGGGCAGTGTTTCTCATGCTCCTTCATTATAGCAGTGGTGCTGTTTTTTGGGGATGAGGGATGGGCTTAGCTCATGTTGTTTTCATATAACTAGAACTTTTGCTAAAAATATGTAATGTGTACTACATTGCTAATGGCTGACTACGAATAAGTGTTGGAGCTGTGCAAGGGAAATGTTGAAGGTGGACGTTCCTACATCAATATAACATGTATTTCCACACTGTACACGAGGCATACATCTTATTGTTAAGTGTGTACGGATTCTCGGACACGTCACCGTCCTGTACGCCAGCATATGGTCATGTGGCATTCTCCGCAAGGTGTGCAATTAAGCCAGAAGTTACTTTACATTATGGTTACATGCCACTACTACAAAACAATGACCTTTAGCAAAAAAACATTGTTAAAGGGATGGTATAGAGAAGTTGCCCTACTAAAAACCTGTGAAATTCAGTAAAAAGAACTTTGTTAAAGGGACGTTATGGTTAAGTTGCACTACTAAAAACCTCTGAAATTCACTAACAAAATCTTTGTTAACGGGACTTTATGGTTCGCAGTAAAATCGAAAAACCCCTGAAATTCGCCAGTTATGGTAAGCTCAGCAACCATAACTCGCGCCACCACTGTGCACTGCTAAGACTAACACCCAGGACATCAAAGATGACATCACAAATGTCATTGATGACATCACTGATGACATCACATGCACATTTAGTTTTCATGCACAGCCTCAACAAGGGATTGTCATTATAATATTGGCAGAAAAGTATATGCCAAATAGTTCATTAGGCAATGCATAGATATAAATTCCATTGCATTAATGAGTACTTTCAGTACATGAACGACCTCATGAAGAAACGTAGGCATTGTCTGCAGCATGCGCCATAGAGGTGCAATATTCCAAATCTTGCCAAGTTGAATAGTAAAATGATAAATGCTTCCATTACAGAATTGTGCATACTGTGAAACATAAGTACCTACGAATGCTTCCCTTACTGCATAATTGTCCTATTACGCACAAAACATAAAGAGACCACAATGCATACAAAGCATATACAGGGAATGTAAAGTAAGCAAAAAAAACTGCAGTATTACCAGAAAGTGTTCATAACCAAACTATTTAACTTCATGCACAGAAACGATTCTTGTGTTTCAGGATTCCTTCTTCTCCTATGTATATGTATCATATGTTGTAACTGTACACTAAGGAAGTATTGTAAGAACATATGAGAAGGGTAAGGTCTACAAATATAGTACTTTTTATTTTTTTAAATTCCTGACTGACAGTGAAGGAAGCCACCTGGCTTAGATAAGTCAGTGACCAAAAAAAGAGGGAGCTAGACATGTGATGTCATCAGTGATGTCATCAATGACATTTGTGATGTCATCTTTGATGTCCTGGGTGTTAGTCTTAGCAGTGTACGGTGGTGGTGCGAGTTATGGTTGAATAGCTTACCATAACTGGCGAATTTCAGGGGTTTTTCGATTTTACTGTGAACCATAACGTCCTGTTAACAAAGTTTTTTTAGTGAATATATATTATATATATATTACATGGCCACAGTAGTGGCCATGTAGTTATGCTTAAGTTGGTGTTTCCATAGGAAGAGCACTTTTTGGGCGGCTTATAACTTCGCTCCCCCTGGACGAATCCACACCAACCTTTGCAAAAAAAGCATATGGCCCACTCTGAATTTTCTTGCAAAGTTTGGTGAGGATTCGTCGAGGGGGGGAAAGTTATAGGTGGGATCCCAAAATTTCTTTTTTTCCCATAGACTGAATGGGAAAAAAATGTTGCTCGCGCCTACAGCCCAAACTGCTGGACGGATTTTCACCAAATTTGGACCAGGAGCAGCAGTTTGGTCCCGAAAGCGTGCTTTTGCAAATTTGGTGAAAATCCGTCCAGTAGTTTTTTTTAAAATGACCAAAAAGTTTGGTAAAAAAAAATTAGTGATATCTGTGTTCGGTCCGCGGCACACTTCCCTGTTCGCTCCGCGGACAGTGTCCTGATTGGCCGAGTGGCTTACGTCATGTCTGCGGACATATGGCGTGTTCACTGATTGGACGGTGTTAAGCGTGAAGCGCGTCAGATTTTCGGTAGTGCCCGCCATCTTGGATTCGCGGACGTCTGCGGACAGCACGGTGAAAGTCTGTTCAAAATGTGTATTTAGTAGAGTGTGTTGGTGTGTAGAAGTGTTTGGGGAGGATGGGAGGGTTAAATGTTGTGCTTTTTTATGTGGTAGACATTCTTTTTGTGTTCGATTTGTCTGCGGACATCACGGGTGTTCTGAAATGTTCTAAATAAACTGAATGGGGGGTGTTCTGAGGACTCAATATGTGTCCGTTTTGTTCGCAAGCAAGCTGAAACTATTCTAAGAACACTTGCGGTGTCATGAATGTTCGCAAATAAACAAAATGGGGGTGTTCTGGGGACGCTGTCCGTATTGTTCTGTGGCAAGTTGAATGTGTTCTAAGAACACTCGTGGTGTTCTGAAATGTTAGCAAATAAACAAAATGGGGTGTTCCGAGGACGCTGTCCGTATTGTTTGTTGTCAATTTGAAAGTGTTCTAAGAACTCTCGCGTTGTCCTGAAATGTTCGCACATAAACAAAATGGGGGTGTGTTCTAAGAACACACGCGTTGTCCTGAAGTGTTCTAAGAACTCTCGCGGTGTCCTGAAATGTTCGTAGGGGGTGTCCTAAAGACGCTGTCCGTATTGTTCAATGGCAAGTTGAAAGTGTTCTAAGAACTATCTCGGTGTCCTGAAATGTTCGTAAATAAACAAAATGGGGGTGTGTTCTAAGAACTCACGTGTTGTCCTGAAATGTTCATAAGAGGTGTCCTGAAGACGCTGTCCGTATTGTTTGATGGCAAGTTGAAAGTGTTCTAAGAACTCTCGTGGTGTCCTGAAATGTTAGCAAATAAACAAAATGGGGTGTTCCGAGGACGCTGTCCGTATTGTTTGTTGTCAATTTGAAAGTGTTCTAAGAACTCTCGCGTTGTCCTGAAATGTTCGCACATAAACAAAATGGGGGTGTGTTCTAAGAACACACGCGTTGTCCTGAAGTGTTCTAAGAACTCTCGCGGTGTCCTGAAATGTTCGTAGGGGGTGTCCTAAAGACGCTGTCCGTATTGTTCAATGGCAAGTTGAAAGTGTTCTAAGAACTGTCTCGGTGTCCTGAAATGTTCGTAAATAAACAAAATGGGGGTGTGTTCTAAGAACTCACGCGTTGTCCTGAAATGTTCGTAGGGGGTATCCTGAAGACGCAGTCCGTATTGTTCGATGGCAAGTTGAAAGCGTTCAAAGAACTGTCTCGGTGTCCTGAAATATTCGCAAATAAACAAAATGGGGGTGTGTTCTAAGAACATATGCGTTGTCCTGAAATGTTTGTAGGGGGTGTCCTGAGGACGCTGTCCGTATTGTTCGTTGTTGAGTTGAAAGTGTTCTAAGAACTCTTGTGGTGTCCTGAAATGTTCGCAGGGGCGTCCTGAAGACGCTGTCCGTATTGTTTGATGGCAAGTTGAAAGTGTTCTAAGAACACTCGGGGTGTCCTGAAATGTTCGCAAATAAACAAAATGGGAGTGTTCAGAGGACGCTGTCCGTATTGTTCTTTGTCAAGTTGAAAGTGTTCTAAGAACTCTCACGTTGTCCTGAAATGTTCGCACATAAACAAAATGGGGGTGTGCTCTAAGAACACACGCGTTGTCCTGAAGTGTTCTAAGAACTCTCGCAGTGTCTTGAAATGTTCATAGGGGGTGTCCTGAAGACGCTGTCCGTATCATTCCATGGCAAGTTGAAAGTGTTCTAAGAACTCTCGCGTTGTCCTGAAATGTTCGTAGGGGGTGTTCTGAAGACGCTGTCCGTATTGTTCGCTGGCAAATTGAAAGTGTTGTAAGCCACTGGTAATGTCCACAGACATTAAAAGTTTCCATAGGCCATAGTTGAAATGTTTTACTCTATGGGTGTGATATGCTGCGGTGGTTGTGGCCAGGGCATAGAGTGTTGGGTGCATGGCCATTTGGCAATGCATCCAACACTCTATGCCCTGGCCACAACCACCGCAGCATATCACATTTATAGTTGCTTATAACTTTGGGTCAAAAACAAATTTATAAGGAACAAAGTTATAAGATACTATGGGTGTGATATGTTGCGATGGTTGTGGCCAGGGCATAGAGTGTTTAATATACTTACTGTTTGGTTTAGTAACTGGAGTACATGTATTTCTTGTTAATTTCTGTGATAAAAGAAAATAGCATGTTAGTATTAGTATTTTGTAATGACTTTTTACATCGTATAATCACCATGTTTTTTTTTTGGACCCTCATATTTAGTAGATTAGAAACCAGAGTACTGTGCAATTTGCTCAGTTTCTGTGTTTGTTACTAAAATCATTGGGTCTGTGGGAGAAAAAAAAATCCATGTTGGATTAAAAAAAAAACTTTTTCTGTTATGCTACAATTTATTTGTTTGATTGTTTTCAGTGTTCATTTGTTGTTTTTGGTTAATGCTTTATACATTGGGTTGTTGCATGTTTTTTGGAGCAGTAACATATTATTTATTTGTTTGGATATTATGAAATTTGAGCAGTTAGATACCAGTAGGCGTATTCTAACTGTCTATTTTTGATATATTTTAGTGGTATTGATTTATCTGTTTGGATATTGTTAAATTTTGAGACAGTTAGATACCAATTGGCATATTCTAATTGTCTATTTTTTGCTCTAATTTAGTGGTATTCATTTATGTGATTAATTGTTGTAGAATCTTTGGGCAGTTAGATAGCTTATGGAATATTCTAACAGTTCATATTTTTTACTACAAGTTTACTTACAGTTTAGTTATCAAATTTTGGTTATAAGAACATTAAATAAGTGTTTGTAAGATTTGCTGGTAATCTCTGCTTTAGAGTAATGGTACTATCATTACATTCAAACCATCCACATTTCTTTTTTATTTATGCAGTGTAGTGCCCTGAATTGGTTGTGGCTCCTGCGTGGTAGATTATACCTATTGTTGTGAAGGTTTTCTTACCAAGTGATATTTGACCATGTGTGAATCCAGTCAGCTTGCAGTTGTTTTTGGTACCATCTGCATTGTAACGTAGTAGCATTAGTATTACCTATTTACTATGTGTTTGTATTACTAACGTGGAGCGATTATTTGAATTGCAGGTAGAACATAATCTACCATGGTTTGCATTTTGTACAAGTTGCTGAAATGGAATGGATTCACAATTAGGTATTGATATATATACAAAGCGTTCATTGGGGATTTCTTCTTGTGTCACATTGTTGCAGAGAGTGCATGTATGTTTCCACATGTATGAAATCTGGAAGATTTAATTTATAGGTATGTTTTTGTTTTCCAGTACTTGTAGTAAGTACATTAGAAATTCTTGTGGATCTTCCTGTGAGTTTATAGTGAATTTCACCATTCCAGCACAGTAGTCCAATTGTTGTCTTATTCCATAAACACTATACGTGTTGTCAGGATTGTTTGCTGCATTTCTGTGAAGTACTAACATTTGCATACACAATGGGTCAGTACTGTGTAAGTAAATGTTGTCAACAATTGGTGGTAATTGAAATAGAATATTCATTGCTACATTTGCGTAGCAACTTACACCAACTATATTTGAGAGTTTAAATGGACCAGGAAGTTCTGTATCTGACTGCTTTTTTTGGAGTTTGTCTTCCTTCTTTGAAGAAGTACCTGGTTTACTTTCCCTAATTGATTCTTTTTTGCTTGTGGTACTTGATGAAGTATTACTTTCTTTTACTCTCTTTGGAGGATTTGCAGTGACATCCTGTTGCTTTTCTGTCTGATTTATTTTTCTTTTATAATGTTTACTTTTTGTGGAACAGAATATGTGTTTAGATGGGGAGTGTATAGTGAACGAAGTCTATTGTATTCTAAAATGCAAGGAATATCAGCGTTTATTTTACTTGCATCAAAGTTGATTAGAAATAGACTGTCAAGTGTACATAAGCGTGATAGTGCTACGTAGCTCTAGCCTTCTTTAAAGACTTTAATACCAATATCTATAATTGCTTTGTCTAGGCTAAGACCTTGTGATTTATGAATCGTGACTGCGTATGCAAGAGTTAGAGAAAATTGTTCTCTGTGTGCATACATGTCTTTGAAGAGAAGGAATCGAGCTGTTGAGTGTCCTATCCTTTTAACTTCTGAAAGTTTGTCAAAGAGTATATTGACAAACTGAATTTTGTTGTCACATGGGTATGTTTGAAAGCCAACAACTGTACCCAGTGCTCCATTAACTAGTCCTTTGTCCAAGTCAAGGTTATGTTTAAGCATTACTCGGCAATTTAAGGATAATTTTAATATCTTTTCTAAGCCTGCTGTGTTTGAGATTGATTTTTCTAAACTATTTAGCCTTGTGGTGGCTTGGTCACACATAGGTAGTGTCATACCATGTACATCTAGTTTGTCTGTTGCGCTAATTTCCATTATTGTTTGCATTTCTTTATGTAACATTATTTCAATGAATTTGAAACAGCTCGCAAGACTTGGCATTAAGGCCATACAATTGACATTTTTGTGGGCTAATTGTTCCATAACATCTGTAGTACATGCATTATCGCCATAAAGTGCATTAATTTGCCAGGTTTTCAATGCTGTTTCTGCTTCTTTAGAGAGTGTACCAACTCTGATACTTTTTAAGATGTTGGCATAAGTGAGATCTGCAGATTGCCGCATGTTTTCTGTTAATTCTCTGTATTGGAAATGTTGCCAAAGGTTGACATTTCCAATGCTGCCAACAGTTTTACGGCAGAGTTTGTGTCTTAATGTTTTAAACATAGGCTCACCTTTTACTGGTGTCAATTGAAGAAGATCTCCGAAAACAATAATGTGTTTTCCTGCAAAGAGCTCTTCATAGTTTGTTTTCAGTACTTCTTGTAATCTGAGGTGAATCAAAGCCAACATTAGGTTGGAGGCCATGCTCACTTCAACTATTAGTAGCATTTTCATTTGTTTCAATACTCTGCGTAGTTCCATTGCAGCTTTTGCAGAAAGTTTGTAATAGTCTAATTTGTTCTGGTGTTCTGCTGGCAATAGTAGTAATCGGTGTAAAGTGACACCACCTATGTTGTAGGCAGCTAAACCTGTGGGGGCAGTGACAACAGCTGACAGTTTGTTGTTTGTCAATTGTTGAAGGAATTTACTGATGATTTTGATTAGGAATGTTTTGCCAGAACCAGCTTCACCACTGACGTACAGTAGTATAGGTTTATAATTATGGCAGGAACATTCTTTATTTTCATGTTGTACACCATGTGCAATTTGTTTTGTTGCTTCTTCAAAAATGCTACGTTGTTCGTTGTTTAGTTTTGATTGTAGTATAGTTAAGTCTTCTTTATCTTCATACTGACACATGGTATTTTCTACTTCTATCATAGCTAATTCTGCCTCATTTATTATTAGTGGTTCTCCAAGTTGTTCTTGGCTTCCTGTTACAGAAGGTTGACTACTGTCAGGAGTGTTTTTATCTAGTTGGGCCTGGAGTTCTTCTTCGTGTTGCTGTTCATTGTGCAACATTGTTTTGTATTGTGTTAAGTTTACATCAGTTATAGTGCTTTCATTTGCTTTGAAAGCATCTTCATATGAGTCATAGTTTTCTAGTATTTCTTCTTCTTTTCTCCATGTTTTAAAGAGTTGTAGCAGGGACATGTAATATACTTCTTTATGTTGAGGAGTCTTCAATGACAATTTGATATGATGAATTAAATTTGGTTTAGTGAGTTTAACTAAGCTGCCTTCACAGTTTGTCACTCTTTATTTACCTTTTTTTTCATCAGGTTTTATATTATTTGTGTATGTGTAGTTTTGGGCTATGAGGTATAGACACATGGTTTCCAAAGTATTACTTCTGTTTGGGTAGTATGTGTCCAATAAATTGTTTTCAAAATGTCTTGGCTGTTGGGATCATGTTTGGCTATTGTTTCTATATCTTTGTAAGTTTTTAGAACTATTTTTCTAGATTTAGCTGGACCAAGACTTAGTCATACTATATTTTCAGATTTACCATACAATGCAGTACCAGTTAAACGATCAGCTACTTCATATGATCCACATTCTCTATGGGAGAGCATTTTTATGCCCACGCTGTATAATTTCTGAGACACTGTGTTATCTGATGACAGGTCATTCCAGAGGCCTTGGAGCTCTGTCTTTTCTGCTTTGGTTGAGTATGCTGTGACATATCGTGCAACTGCAGTAGAATTGTCTGCAATGTACTGCATGTGTACTGTCATTACTGAGGTCTTGGAGCTCTGTCTTTTCTGCTTTGGTTAAGTATGCTGTGACATATCATGCAACTGCAGTAGAATTGTCTGCAATGTACTGCACATCTATGTTTGCATTCCATAGGTAGGCAATGATTGCATTATTATCATTGATATATTTTTCTTCTTCTTTTCTTTTTATGTAATATGTATTTTTAGGTGATTTACCTTTAACACTATGGCCCTCATTACGACCTTGGCGGAGATCCATGGTGCTATTTGCACCATGGTCCATGGCGCTAAGCTGCCAACTCCGCCATGGTGGTTGGCGGACTTACCGCCCCATTCCGACCTTGGCGGGGCGGTAAGTCCCCAATCCCCATTTACCCTTCCCCATTCCCATTTTTGCCCCATAGGGCATAATGGGAGTGGGGAAGGCGTTAATTACGTAATCACCATGGCGCTACGGGAACTCGTAGTCAGGCGGAAAGGGGCGCCATGGTTTACGCCGGCGTAAACCCCTTTCCGCCAGGGTCGTAATGAGGGCCTATGTCTAACTGAACACATGAGGTTGTTCACTTGACCTGTATTTGTAACTGGTCTAGGGAAACCAAATCGGCATTTGGTGTAGTATTTCACTTTGTTTTTGTATTTGCAACGACAATATTTGCCACATTTATGTCTTTGAAATTGTAAAATTTGTGCATGTAGATCACTGTTTGTGGATTCTGATGGAATTTCGCAAGTGACATATTTTTAAATAAACTGTAAAACAGTGGCATCACTGTCTTGACCAAATTTAGGAGCATCTTTAATCCATAAAATCATGTGGATATGTGATGCTCCTCTGGCTTGGAATTCTCTTCTCCAATAGAAGTGTTGCACTTCTCCAAGGGGAGGTACAGTTTTATTACAAATAAAATGTAGCATAGCAATGAAGCAATGGTGAAAATATCTTGAGACATTGACAGGATCCAAAGAACAAAGTTCTCCTGGTGTTAGTATATCTATGTTTGTTTTGTTTTTATTTGACATGCATAGGAAATCATGTAAATCTTGCCATGCATATTCTGCACAACTTAATGTAACAAACCAAGTGGGTGGGCCAAGGTTTCTGATCATACAACGTACATCTCCATGACGTTGAAACCAGTACTCTTTAGTACCACGCATATTTGCTAATAGATTTGTAATATTTGATTATAAAACCTCATCCTTTTGTTGCACTTTTTGTAATAATTGTGTAGCTGTCATATTTTTAAAGTGTGATCCTGATTTTAATATGTGTGCAACTCCGTAACATAAAGTTGCTAGTTCACTTTCAAAGAGTAGGTGGAATATGTATTACACATTTTGTCTAAATCTGGGATCTTCAGAATACATCCGTAAGGAGCGCTATTCTGAATCTGATATTTGAATAGGTCTATCATCATACCTTCCTCCTTTGCCAGTAGGAAAGAGCAGAGGAAAAGAGGAAAAACACGTGCTTCTATACTTTTTTCCCATATACTGATTGGCGATCCTTTTGTTTGACGCATTTGGTATGTTTCCAGTACTTCTTCAATGGTGTCATTAGAGTGCAAAGGATGAATTGTATAATGGTCTAAAGTATTTGATATTGTAGCAGGATCTAGTAGCTCAAATAGACCAGCTTCTTGTGTTCTTGAATTATTTCAGTTGTATCTTTCAAGTTTTCTTCAATATTAATTTCTTTGTAATATTCATTATTCTCTTTAAGATATTGGAAGGCTTGTCTAACTTTATGTAAATCTACCAGCTGTTGCCATATTTTTTTGTCTTTTGTATGTACTCCATTTACTAAGATATTTAAAGATTGCTGCATTGGACGTTGCACTCCTAGAGTATGCACATTTTCTTTTAGATCTAATGGTAAATAATCTACTTTTCCACGAATGCCTTTAACCAATTCAGAGGGAGGTAATTTTGCTGTTTTTGGTTGAAGGCGTATTATTGCTTGAAATGGGTGTACTGTTTTAAGTTAAATTAAGTTGTTGTAGGGGTTTTGGTACTGGGTATAATTCCAAATTATTTGTAATAGCACGTGAAGGAGTTTGGTTGTTGTCAAGTTTTGTAGTGCAGTAACTGCAAAGTATTAAGGGGTCACTTATTTCGTATTTGTTTTCTGCTACAAGGTAGAGAGCTAATTCAAACAATTTAGAATCTTCATTTTCTTCTATTTTATATGATAGGTCTACAGTTTTTGTGTTACTTTTATAAAAAAAGTTCTGCGGCAACATACACATACATGGTTTGGTACTTCAGCTGATGTACTTTTAAATTTTAGTATTTCTTTTTTGTATGTGTGTAGAATTGTTGCTAATTTGGTTTAAAGCTATTTCTTTTTTTTTTTAAACTTCAATTTTTTATTATTCAGGTTTACAGAGAAAAAAAAACAGTCTCCCCTTGTCCCCCCCACCCCGCACCCCCACCACCCCAACATGTACCCACCCCCCCTGTCCAATGCCAAGCCCAGTCTGTTGTGTCGGGAGACTCCCGGTGGGAACTCCCTCCGCGTGTGATGTAGCTGATGCCCTTAATACCGTCCAGACTGAAGCCGTTTCGCCCCGGGTACTGGGCTTCCCCGACTGCTGAAGTGCCCACCTCCTCCTGGGTGCCCCTTTGGGGCCAAGATCTCTCGTCGGAAGGATTAGTGGAGCTCCCATCCCCAGGTTTGTTGTATTCCATACCAATTTGTAAGGAACGTGCTAGTATCGTTGTTCACCATGGCAGTCAGTTTGTCCATTATAAACATGTTTTTAACCTTTTTCATCCACTCTTCCTTGGAGGGTGGTTCCGGGCTTTTCCATTTTTGTGCGAGGGCTACCCTGCCCGCCCGCAACATCGTCTCCCACATCCTCGGATACCTGTGAACTTCCGTTTCCTCCGGGGGGAGGCCCAACAGCATCGTCAGAGGGTTGAGAGGTGGGAGTTCCTCTGTTACCTCCGCCATCCAGCCCCTCACCTTCCCCCAGTACACCTGAGCCTTTGGACAGTGCCACCACATATGGCTCCTGGAGCCCGTCTGCCCACAACCCCTCGGACACAGTGGGGACACCCCCGAGAACATCTTCGACAGTTTCACTGGGTCCCTATGCCACCCTTGTAGAACTTTAAAATTGTGTTCCATGTCGGCCGTGAAAAGGTTCCCATGGAAGGCGATTTTGAAAATTCTCGACCAGGAGTCCTCTGAGATCTCCTCTCCTGCCAGCTCCTCCCAGAATTTGCGGAAGGATCTCCTTCCTTGGAGGTCATACGTATTGAGGATTTTGTATATGCTAGAAACCGCCCCCTTCCTTGAGGTCGCTGTGTCTATCAGCTTTTCGAAGGGGGTTAGGTGCCTACTCAGACTGGTGCCCCACGACTGATCACACAATATACCTTTCAAACGGAGGTACTCGAAGACGGATAGGGAACCCTGGCCGAGTGTGTCTCTCAGTTCTTCATAGGGCAAGAATTCGCCTTCCCTGAACAGCTGGCCCGCCCATTCCAGACCTTTATCCGACCAGGTTTGTGAGAATCTGAACCCTTTGCTACCCAGGTTAAGGGGGTGGCCCCAGAGGGAAGACATCGGGGATGGCCATGTAGTGAGATGCGCCGTCTGAGGGCCCTCCTTCCAGATGTCCCACAGGACTCCCAAGGTCGGGTGGGCCCTCAGGTGTCCCGGGATCGCTCTCCGCGGGGCCCACAGGAGGTCTCGCACCTTCAGGGGATGGGTGTCCATGTCCTCCAGATACGACCAGTATGTCCCCATTCCCTCCTTCATGTGCTCCAGGAGCACTCTCAGCTGGGCCGCCCGAAAGTACAGGCCGAAGTCCGGCAGACCGAACCCTCCCTCCTCCCTGGGCAGCGTCAGCGTAGTCCTCCGGGTCCTCGGGGTTTTCCCCTGCCAAATAAAGTCCCTGGTGGAGTTCTGTAACACCCTGAAAGTCTGCTGCGGGACGCCAGTTGGGAGTGCCGTGAAGAGGTACAGGAGCCGTGGCAGTACATTCATTTTAACCGCCGTCATCCTGCCATACCAGGAGAGGATCATCCTTCCCCACCTCCTTAAATCTGATGTGATCCCTTCTATTATGGGGTCATAGTTCGCGGTGGCCAGTCTAGTTAAATCCCTTGTAAGGAGAACCCCCAGGTATCGAATTTCACCCTTCCCCACTGCAATCCCATGGAGTCTATTCAGGGGGTCTAGCCCCGGGTCTCGGGGTCTCATGGGGAGCAGGACCGATTTCGAGGCGTTAATCTTCAGGCCCGAAAAGCGACCAAATTCCGTTATCAGGTCCAGCAGGGGGGGGAGTGAGGAGCAGGGGTCCACCAGGTAGACCAAAATATCATCTGCAAACAAGGAAAGTTTAAACTCCACCTCCCCCCTGCTGATCCCCCTAATTCCTGGGTGGGCTCTGATGGCTATGGCCAGGGCTTCTATCGTGAGAACGTATATCAGAGGGGAGAGAGGGCACCCCTGTCTTGTCCCTCGAGAGAGGGGGAAGGTGTCGGTCAACTCCCCATTTACTTGGACTCTTGCCGTGGGAGCTCGGTAAAGGGCCGTTACCCAGCTCATAATGTGGGCCCCAAAACCCATCCTCCTCAGGAGGAGGTCCATGTACCGCCACTCGACTCTGTCGAACGCCTTCTCTGAATCCAGAGAGAGGACACTTGCGTTAAGGTCCGACTGTTGTGCAAAGTGAAGCAGGTCTATGGTCTTGCGTATGTTATCCGAACCCTGTCTCCCCCTGATGAAGCCCACCTGGTCCCCATGGATTAGTTTCGGCAGCACCCCCTCTATCCGCTTCCCCACCACCTTGGCCAGTATCTTAACATCAGTGTTGAGCAGTGATATAGGGCGGTAGGAGGCGCATTCCTTGGGGTCCCTCCCCTCCTTAGGTAATACCGCAATGATAGCCCCCATCATGGAGTCTGGTAGGGCTCCCCCCTCTAGCACCGAGTTGAAAACCCTCACCAAGTACGGGATTAAGGAGGACCGGAATTTTTTGTAAAAAAAGACAGAGAACCCGTCTTCCCCGGGGGAGGTGCCCGCTTTCATCCCACCTATGGCCTTATCCACTTCATCTTCGGTCACTGGCCCTTCCAGCCCTTCGGATGCTTCCCTGGATAGAGCCGGGAGCCGAATGGAGCTCAAAAAATTCTCTATCGGGGAGTTACCCTCGTTGTATTCGGATGAGTACAGGGTCTTATAATATTGGCGGAAGGCTCCTCCGATATGGGAGGATTCGCAGCCCAAGGTTCCCTGGGCGTCCCTCACTTCCTTCAACATCCTGCTCCTCTGGACCTCCCTCAGTTTCCATGCCAGGATCCTGTCAGCTTTGTCCCCCTTCTCATAATACTTCTGCTTTACCATCTGAAGACTTCTCTCCGTTTTGTGGATAAGTAAGTCCCTCAACTGGAGTCTACAATCCTCCAGGGCGGCCACTCGATCGCGGTCAGGGGACCGATCTAGGGACCCCCTTAGTTGGAGTTGGGCAATTTTATCCCGCAGGGACCTTTCCTGGGCCTCTCTTTCTCTTTTTACCCTGGCACCTTTTTGGATGAGGATACCACGAAGAGTCGCCTTGAAGGCGTCCCAGAGCGTGTGCGTGGCCACTTCCCCATTGTCATTTAACTCAAAAAATTCTGTAATGGCATCTGCAATCTCCTGGGCAAGAGCCTCGTCCTTCAGTAGGGCATCGTTGCATCTCCAACGGCCCCTACGCTCCTCACACCAACCCCCCGATATTGTCACTCTTACCATGTCATGATCGGACCAGGGAACAGGATCGACCCTATAGCCCGTAACATATGAGCGAAGGGTTTCATCCACCAATATATAGTCTATCCTCGAGAACGAGGCGTGGATGGCCGAGTAATACGTGTAAGAGGGGACACCTGTTCTAGGGATCGGGATCGAGTCTACAAGGCCCAGCTCCTCATTTACTCTCCGAAAGGATCGCGCCGTGGGTTCCTCCGATGGTCTGGGGTTCTGGGGACCCACCCTCTTCCTGTCCATGGACGGGACCAACACCATGTTAAAGTCTCCTCCCACCACTAGTGTGCCCCTCACGAACAATTTAAGCTTCTCCTTGACCTCTTCCCAAAACTGGGCCTGGCCATCGTTCGGACCATACACCACGGCCAGCGTCAGGGGGGCTCCCTGTAGGGTACCCCTCACCAGTAGGAAGCGGCCCTCGGGGTCCTGCATGGTAGCCTCATTTGTGAAGCGGAGACCCCTGGCGACCAGGATAGCCACCCCTCTTTTCTTCCCCTTATGGGATGCGTGAAAGACTTCCCCTATGCCTCCCCCTCTCATTTTGGGTTCCTTCCCTTTCGCCCAATGTGTCTCTTGTAAGAACAGCAGGTCCAGCTGCGCCCTCCTGAATTCGCGACAGACCAGGGACCTCTTGGTGGGTGTGTTCAAGCCCCGTACGTTCAGAGAGCCCACTCCCAGGGCCGGTCGGCCGTCAGCCATAGTCTAAGTCATCAAAGCTGTTGGGCATCGGCTTAACATCACTGATCGTTGTCTGTTCCCGTAATCGCACTGGTCGGGCATTATTCGGACCTTCCCTCAACTTATCCCCTAACCCCATCCCCCAACAACACCCCCCTAATAACTTCTTTCCCCCCTCCCCCCTACCCGGCGTCCAGCCAATTAGTCCCGCCATTCCTGGCTTTAGGCCGGACCACCAGTCTGCTCCGCCCGGCCGGGCACGCTGAGCTAAGCTCTTTGTCGTGAGCCCCCGCCCCCCCCTTTTTTTTTTTCCACCTTCTTCGATCCCACCTTACTTGCTGTCCTGGGGGAGTGTGTGATCAACCGGACCATCATCGCATCGACTCTCCAGAGGGCCAGTCGCCCCTGTTCTCAGTCATCTGTGTCGTTGCGTTCTCCCTCCCTCGCAGCCGGGGGGGTATTTAACTTCCTGTATTTTCTCGATCCGGTTTTCCTCCTCCTGGGCCCAGGGTGGTTTTGGGACCCCTCCCCCAGACCCGCCGGGCCTGTCGGGCCTCTCCCGGTGGTGGGCCCAGTCACATAGTCCTGAATGGCCCCTCTTATGTCCTCTTCCGAGGTTAACGACGTTTTCTGGCCCATGTATTCAAAAACCAGGGAGAATGGGTACCCCCACCTGTAGCGTACTCCTTTGTCTTTCAGCAATTGCGTTAAGGGGCGGCACATTCTCCGCTTCGCCAGGGTGTAGGCTGAAAGGTCTTGGAATATCGAGATCTCTGCGCCGTTGTAGGAAATCTTCCCTGCTTTCCTTGCCTCCTCCAGGACTTTTGCCTTATCCGTATAGTAATGGAATCGTGCAAGGATCGATCGGGGGCTTCCCGCCCTGCCGCCAGCCCTGTGCACGCGGTCGAATGTCAATTCCGTTGTCATTTCTTTGGCAAAGAGAAGGGTGATTATATCACGGACCACCCGAATTAGGTCCCTCTCCGTTTCCCCCTCCACCTCCGGGACCCCGAAAAATCTAAGGTTATTCCTCCTTTCCCTGTTTTCGTAGTCATCCATTTGTCTGGCCCTTTCCTCATCCCTCTTTTCCAAAGCAGCCAACCGCATTTCCATTTGCACTTCCTGGATGGCTGAGGACGACTGATCGGCCTCCACCCGCAGGAGCCTGTCTTCCATCTTATCCACCCTGTTGTCCATTTTTTCCAGCTTTTGCGCGATGTCTGATCGCATATCCCGAATCTCTTGAAGTATGGATGCAAACCCCTTCTCCATGGCTGTGGTGGAGAGCGTTGGGGATTCCGGGTGGGCCATGGCCCCGTGGATTGTGGGGTTCTCGCTATTTTTCCCAACCCCTTCGTATCGAAAAGTTTGCAAGGCCTCCTGCCAGTTCATGCGGGCCTTCCCCGCTCCTGTTTCGTTGTTAGCCACTTGCTCAGGGCCGCGGGAGTCTTTTCTTCGGGCCCCGTCAATGGGGGCCCGGGAGGTTGATGAGAGCCTGCAGGCGGGCACACGCCCCACGAGAGATAAGTGGGGGCCTCGCACCTGGTTCCGTTTCCTGGTTCTGGCCGCTCCTGGGGGGCTGTTGGCCGGCACACGCCCTGTAAGTTAGCGCAGGGGCCTCCACCTACCGGGGCCGAGTGACAGATGGTTCCGTCGGTGTAGCTGTGCTGTACCTCTGGGTCCGGAGGGGGGGGGGTTGGGCCTCGTGTTTCTTCGGGCCCCGTCAGTGGGAGCCCGGGAGGTTGATGAGAGCCTGCAGGCGGGCACACGCCCCACGAGAGATAAGTGGGGGCCTCGCGCCTGGGTCCGTTTCCTGGTTCTGGCTGCTCCTGGGGGGCTGTTAGCGGGCACACGCCCTGCAAGTTAGTGCAGGGGCCTCCACCTACCGGGGCCGAGTGACAGATGGTTCCGTCGGCGTAGTTGTGCTATACCTCTGGGTCCGGAGGGGGGGGGGTCGGGCCTCGTGCCCCGACAACGTCGTTCGTCTCTCCCTCAGTTACAGGCCTCGGGAGGGCCAGGGGGGGTCTCGCTGGGGAAGGGGGCTACCTCGAGACCTCACCACATTCGCCCCGAGCTCCCACCGAACAGCGGGGACCGCCTTCCACGCTCCGCACCGCGGGGGATGGCGGAGCGCTCGCCCGAATTCCGCTGCTATGGGGAGGTCGTCTGCGGCTGCCCCCTCCGCGCCTGAGCCCGCCCGGGGGCGTAGGCACTGGTATCCTTGTCCCGCTCGGGACTTACGTCTCTGGTTCTCGCAACCTCCCGCGGGACAGGCCGATGGTTCCCCGGGAGGGCCTCGCCTTCCGGGCCCTGTCGCCTGCGATGTTTCCGCCGAGGGAGTCCGCGGGCTCGCTCGGCGCGCCCTCGTCCCGGGCCGCAAAGTCCGTTCTCTGGCCCCTCGTGGACCCCGGAGTCCGCTCTTTCGCGCCGGGTTCGCAGGGGAGGGTCCGGTTGCCGATCCTGCTCTGCGTTGCCGCCGGGGGGGTCCGAGGGGGGGCTCAATCCCCGTTAATCGGCCTCGGACGGCGGGAGAGCGACGCTCAGGCAGCCATCACCTACGCGCCCCCTGGTGGCCTCCGTTTAAAGCTATTTCATTCTGTAAATGGCTTTCACTTCCAAAATATTTTTTCTGGATATAGTCAATTTCTTGAAGTAGGTCTTTCGCTGTACCATGTAGAAGAATGTTATTTAAATTTGCTAGTGCTAAAGCAGGACTTTTAGCATAGTACAGTTTATAGACTAGAATTTTATAGTTCAATGATGTGTTGATATTCTTTTGATATCATGGAAGGTGGTTTTACAAGAAGGTCCTGTAATGCAGGCCAATGAATGTCCTTGTAATCCTGTGTATTTGCGCACTGGACAGGTATCCATATTTTGCAGTAGTTTAATTTTGATTTTGTCTTTGCTTTTTACATATTGATTGAGGAATTGGCATAAAGACTTGAAAAATTGTTTGGGAATGTTACATATTGACGTTCATGGCCATTTGTACACTTGACGTTCTGATTCAGTTGAATGCGGGATAATTTTAAGTTTTCAGGGCATATTTTTGTAAGGAGTACTTCTTGTTCCATTATGGTATTATTAACTTTTTCATAACCTCGACCACTGCTATGTATGGCAATTGTATTTGTTTGCTTTTGTTTGTACGCTTCTTCATTAAAGTATGGTTCTGTGCTCGTAGTGTGACTCCATTCACCTCCGTAGATACTTAAGAAGTTCTTTCTGTTGACATTTCGTTTATTGAGAAGTCTTTTTTGTAATTTAGTTATTAGTTTTGTTAGTGTTTTCATTTTGTTTAATGCTAAAATAAATAACTTTCTTTTGAGAAGAATTGCACGCTCAACGCTTCTAAAATTAGTTTCCTACGATAGGTTTTAATCATTGAACCTGATTTCTCTCCTGTTTTTGCAAGATTTTGAAGGACTTTGTGACATAACATTTTGGCTAAAATACTTTTATTGGTATGCTTACTTTGCACTATGTTAAAATTTAAAGAAGCAGTTTTATCTGTAGTGATAGCTGATTTTCTGTTAATAGTTTTTTGGTTTGTTTTACATTTTTATAGAGGAGGCAAAGTTGTTGTACTTGAAACTTCTTGTATTTCACGAAATGACTGTATTAGCTGTTTTGTTTCAACTTTTTTTACAAATTCTGCTAGAGATGGATGCTTATGTTGGACACTTTTATTTTCATTTGCTCTACTTCTGCGTTGCTTTCTACAGACTTGACTTTTGGTAGGCATTCTTTAGAGTCTGTTGAAAAAAATAAAGAAGGTATGGGTTGGGGTGTTCTGCAATGTATGTGTGCTGTGTGCATGAGTGTTTGAGTAAGATGATGTATGTAATGGTGTCTGATTGTGCTTTGGGAACTACAACTAGTAGGGATGTGTATTCTTCATTTAATATGTTACTAAACTCAGGTTCAGATGACAGAAAAAAATTAGCTAGTGGTGTGGAGAAGTACAAATAGTAAATCTAATGCATACAATTAAAACAGTTGTTTGTTCTATAATATGAAAATTCTAGCGGTTAAGTTGGGTAATTTGTGTGACCAAAAGTAGGAATTTGTGCGCCATTCTGGCTGTAAATCGCTGTTTAAGACATGGGGATTTTTGGACAGAATGGTGCACAATCTCTATTTTTAGGCACAGAAATAGCATGAATTAACTTTACAGTTTGTTTGAGTAATAATACAAATATTATGGTGATACTCTACTTACTTTCTTTCTAAAATGAACAGGTTAATTCTTAGTTCTTCTTTGTTCTTCAAATTTGGCTGCTTCTTTTCAGGAGAATGGTCTTCACTGCAATTGTAAAAGAAACAAATTAGTAATTTTGTTTGTATACAGCATTGTTGTTAATTTGGATATTGATTTTTTTAATTGAAATCCTCAGCGCCTTCCTTAAAACCATTAAAACTATCTTATTCACATAAGATACGTCGCACCAGTTCAATACATATGATATGTTCTTAATGAACAAATTGTATTGCAATGAGTAACTGTAAGAAACAAAATATCTTTAGTATGTCTTGTGAAATTCTTAATGTACCACTGAATACCACTATTTCTGTAACTAAGCTGTTCTAGGTAATAGTGCCTTAATGTCATGCTTAAATTAAAGTAATAAAATAAATAAATAAATAAATACATGTAATTGTATAAGTATTATTTTTTGAGATTTGAACATAGAGTGTGCATGCATGCAATTTTGTTTGAATATATGTAGTCTATAAATGTCATTTCAAAAATGTTAGTTTAACATGATTTGATAGTGTGTGTATAAAGAAAGTAAATAGTATACAGGTTTATAAGTGATAGTTGATTTTAGGAAATTGGAGAAAAGACAGTAGATTCATTTTACAGATTACACAAGCTAAAATTCAGTTTGAAAATGTGTTCATGTACTGTACAGAAAATATGCATACCTGTAGTTTGTGTTCATGCATATGGATATACATGGAGCTGCAAGTAGAAATCTTGGAGACTTGTACAATATTTCTTGTAGATGGTGCTTGCCAATGATATGACACTTGTACTCAGAGAGATTCACAGTACATTTGCAGTGCTGATCTATGATGATGCAGTTAGATGTAGAAGTCTTGAATGTGATTGGTGCATGGTCATGTGATTTCTTAGCTACATCCAATGAGGGAATGGCTCAGAGAGTGAAGTGGAAATGGTGGAAGGGCTGTACATGTTACAATATGCCCGCGAACATGGCGGTAGTTCGCGGACATTGGGAGTTACATCCGGGGATTTTTGGGTTCAGAAGTCATGCAAATGAAAATGAGCACTGAAAGGGATTGGTCAGGAAAGTTTAGGGGTGTGTTGTGCCAGAAGAGAGTTTCTCAGATACTCTTTTTGCTGAGAGAAGAACTGATAGCTATGGCTGTGTGTTTCAGAAAACAGATTGTTTGGATTTTGGGAGATTTGTGGATACATTGGTTAAAGGTGCATGCAGAAAGCTGTGGAGTAGCTGTAGATCTTGGATTTCCACATGTGGAAGTACACTGGCATGGAGTACGTGGAATGAAGTGGTTGGACTTGCTACCTCTCTGTGCTACTTTGGAAACAGAGCAACACCCAGACATAATTGTAATTCATTGTGGAGGGAACAGTTTAGGACATGTGTCTGGAATTTCTTTGCAATTTGCGATGAAAGAAGGACTTGGGAAAGTCATAGACATTTTTCCTAATTCTCAAGTAATATTTTCACGGATTGCGCAGAGACAAATGTGGCTTCGTTCTTCTTCATTTGATCCACAAATGGAAAAATCAAGGCGCAATGTTAATAAGGCTGTTTGTGCATTTCTAAGAGATTTTGGCATGTCCTCTTTTCACAATGAAAATATTATGTTTCGTAGTACATATATTTTTCACAGAGATGGAGTCCATCTTACTTATGCTGGCAATCAGATTTTTCTGAGAAATGTACAAAATGCATTGCGACCTTATTTAGCAATACAGCATCCATTTTGAAGTAGGTGTTAAGTATTTATAATTTTTGACATACAAACACCTCCCAAATGCTCTTTTCAGAGCCACCACTTCCTCCCAGAGAAAAATGCAATGGTTACAATAGGGTAGCACCCCAATTTATTTAATGTTCGCGAAATGTCCGCAGACTTTTAAGAAATACAAAGGGCCCTGCTTTATTTATCTTCACTTCTATTTTTAACTGTGAAAGGCGGCTCTGAAAAGAGCCTTACTTTTTTTTGATTTTTGTAATTTTGTATTTTATTTTGGTTTTTTAGACACGACACACTAGGAGAGGAGGGGAAAGGAGGGTAAGGGGGGGGCACCAACCACAGGGATAAGAAAGGGCAAGCTGAGAGGGGAAGATGTAGAGTGGGTTTTATTTGGGTAGTGAACAGGTCTTCTCGTGCTCTGAGACGATAGTCTCAAAATCACTCTGAAGTCGCTCCCCCCTGCAGAGTACTGTGCCACAGTACATACATACAACTGTGACCCTCGAAAGGTAAGGGTCATCAGAATTCTGTATGGCCTGTGAGGCAGCTTGAGGAAGAGGCTGTCCCACAGAGGTGGTGCTTGTGGGGACAGGATCAGAAACGGAGGATGAAGTAGAGGAAATCAACCTACTATGTTCTTCGCAAGGTACAACCTTGCGAATAGCCCCAGAGTGAAATGACCTCAGGTGTCGCTTCATGGTCATGGTCCCACAGCTGTACGAACCGTGCTTCCCGTGACTGAGTATCATTTTGCACTCATTGCAGATAACACGGTTCGCATGAGCCTTAGGACCATTCCCATAAATGGAAAATAACCGCCACACCCAAGACTCACGTCTAGTGCGGGTGGTAGGGATTTCATCTACCTCATTCTCGTCATCCTCTTCTTCCTCCTCTGCATCCTCACTCCTGTTCCCCTCTTCAGGCCCTTGGGAAGGTGGTGGAGGGGGTGGGGGTGGCGCTGAAGCAGGTGCAGCACCAGTTGGCAGTTCTGCAGCCAGGGATGCCATCTCAATGGTGTAATCAGCAAGTTGCTGGAGAAATAACTGTGCTCTGAAGAATAGCCAGAAACACAATGAGAATAAGCTCTAGGGCGTGGTCTTTTATAGGGGTGCTTGTACTCGGTTCGCAGACATGCGCGCTGTCTGCTGACAGATCGAACACAAAAAAGGGTTCAAAAAGTTTCAAAAGATATGTAGAAACTCAGGATTACTATGTGGGACTTGAGCCATGATGAGTTTTTATGGAAAAATATTGTGGATTACTCGAAAATGTACTTTTAAATTGTTCAGGGACACGAACAGCGTCCGCATTCAGAACACACGATCAGCATGGGCACGGTCACATGATCCCTTCGCGAACATGTCCGCGAAGGAAGCTCCTGTCCGCAGGACACCAAATGCAAGGACATTGGTTTGTGCATGCGCGTTGATGTTCTACGGACAGTGTTTGGGTCCTGAATTAATTAAAAGTGCGTCACACATCAAACGAACATTTCTGGACATCGCGTGTGTTCTAGAACAGTTTAAACTTGCTAGGGAACACTACGGACAGATATAGGGCCTCATTACAACCCAGGCGTTAAAGGGTTTAACGGCGCCGTCGGCGCCGTTAACCCTTAACGCCTGATTACCATTTTAACGCCTGCTTTTAACAGGCGTTAAAATGCAAGGCGCTAACCCGCCTTGGTGCTAATTACGGCACCGCAATTTACGGTGCCGTAATTAGCGCCTTCCCCACTCCCATTATGCCCTATGGGGCAAAAATGGGAATGGGGAAGGGTAAATGGGGAATGGGGATTTACCGCCCCACTCACCTTGGAATGGGGCGGTAAATCCGCCATCCACCATGGTGTAAACAGAGTTTACACCATGTTGTCTGAATATGTCCGCGGACATCAAAAACGTTTGCGGACATCAAATTCAGTAGAAGTGGTTCAGTATGTTCCATATTACATGTACATAAAGTCAAAGTTATTATTGTTAAGTTGTGCTACTATAAAACTATGAAATTCAGTAAAAAAACATTGTTAAAGGGACGTTATGGTTAAGTTGCGCTACTAAAAACCTATGAAATTCAGTGAAAACACTTTGTTAAAGGGACGTTATGGTTCCAAGTAAAACCGAAAAACCCTTGAAATTCGCCAGTTATGGTAAGCTAAGCAACCATAACTCGCACCACCACCGTGCACTGCTAAGACTAACACCCAGGACATCAAAGATGACATCACAAATGTCCAGTAGTTTTTTTTAAAAATGACCAAAATGTAAGGCAAAAAAATTAGTGATATCTGTGTTCGCTTCGTGGACGGACTTCCCTGTTCGCTCCGCGGACAGCACCCGATTGGCCCATGAGCTTGCGTCATGTCCGCGGACATGCGACGTGTTCGCTGATTGGACGGCATGGGGCGTGGAGCGTGTCAGATTTTCTGTGGCGCCCGCCATCTTGTATTCGCCATCGACCGCGGACAGTGCGGTGAAACTTGAATTAAAAATTGTATTTAGTGGAGTGTGTTGGTGTGTAAGAGTGTTTGGGGAGGATGGGGTAGTATGAGATAGGTTCAATGTTTTGTCTTTTTTATGTGCTATACGCTTTTGTTGTGTTCGATTTGTCCGCGAAGAACACGGCTGTTCTGACATTGTGTAAATAAACTAAATGGTGGGGTGTTCAGAGGACGGAGTATGTGTCCTTTTTGTTCGCAAGGAAGGTAAAATTGAGCTAAAAACACTCACAGTGTATTTAAATGTTCGTAAATACACAAACTGGGGGTGTCCTGAGGACGCTGTCCGTATTGTAATCTGTCAAGTTGAATGTGTTCTAAGAACACTTGCGGTGTCCCGAAATGGTTGCAATTACACAAAATGGGGGTTCTGAGAACGTTGTTTGTATTGTTCGTTGTCAGGTTGAATGTGTTCTACGAACCCTCCTTTTCCTATGGGCCTCACCCGACTTTTTGTCCACTGAAGAAACGATAAATCAGGCTGGTGTGCGCCGACATTATGTGATAATCCTATGACTGGCGCTATTGACCTGGCTGACTTGCTTTTGAAACAGTAAATCACATCTCCCGCCCCTAAGCCTGACATTATGAAAGCATTCATATTCCCCGCCTCTCTCCGTGACGTTACAGGGTGCGTCATCAAACGCGCCCTGTCGTCTCCAGTCCTACGCGACTTTACACAGAACCCGGAAGACAACACACATTATGTCACAACACAGCGCGCCACAATTCGGAATATGAAACTTTGATTTAAAAGCAAACAGCAAGATTGTACATTTTGTAAAGTACATTTATTTGACATCAAATGTTTAGAGAATATTCAGCGATTTGCATTTGTCTTTGTTGTCGATCCGCAAAAGTTCATGTTGAGCCATGCGCTGTTCCTTTGCGGTAGATAGGCTGTTGGTTTATGATAAAAGCAGTAAATGGTCGCACTGATAATCGGAAGGTTGCTCCAACAACGAGGCATTAGACCACCATAATGGTTGGTATGTTGCTTCTAGCCGCTAGTACTGCGTAAGGGCATATTGGTCCTTGGCGATTGTCCCATAAAATGGTGAGGGTCATGAGTTGCTTACATGGAGCTGAACCTGGCAGTTGAAAAATCCATCCGCTGGAGTCTGAAAATCGTGACATTGGCAAAATGGGGCAACATACCTGTTTTAAAAAACATAAATTAGTCTCACCAGCCGATCTTTATTAAAAATATTCATTTTATTTATTAGGGCGTGAAACTATTTGCTAGCTACACCGACCCTGTGTCATCTGCCTTTTTCAGAGCCCTCTAAACAACAGGGGTTCAATTCGGCGGTGATAGTGCGCGGTAGAAAACAATATGCCACATTGAACGAACAACTACAACTTGACCGGGCTTTAATGCCACGCTATCGTTATTATATTCCGGTATTAAATAATCTAAAGGGTTACTTAAATTATAATTGCATTTTCCATTGTCCAAGTGTAGTGCAGTCCCAAAATACGACTCTGCGTGTGCCAACCATCTTTCTCAAAGTGATATAATATACAAAAGTGGTTTTGTTTCAGAAATTTCATCTTTATCGTGTTTTACGTTTTTGCTACACTTCTTCAAAAGAAGCCTTTCAGCACAATCTCAGTCTGTCAAGGTAAAAAAAAATAGGACCTTATACTGGGAGTCGTGGGCCTCTTTGGGCCGCGAGAAAAAATGGAAGCAGCTGACCTTCACTGTCAACAAGCATAAATGCTTACTTTGCAACATTCTGTGTAAAGCCATCTGTGAGAACTTGCTGTTTAAACTACATCTTTGTATATTGTTTGCGTGCTAATAAAAAAAGTTTGTTTAAGGGACGTTATGGTTCCAAGTAAAGCCGAAAATATCTTGAGACATTGACAGGATCCAAAGAACAAAGTTCTCCTGGTGTTAGTATATCTATGTTTGTTTTGTTTTTATTTGACATGCATAGGAAATCATGTAAATCTTGCCATGCATATTCTGCACAACTTAATGTAACAAACCAAGTGGGTGGGCCAAGGTTTCTGATCATACAACGTACATCTCCATGACGTTGAAACCAGTACTCTTTAGTACCACGCATATTTGCTAATAGATTTGTAATATTTGATTATAAAACCTCATCCTTTTGTTGCACTTTTTGTAATAATTGTGTAGCTGTCATATTTTTAAAGTGTGATCCTGATTTTAATATGTGTGCAACTCCGTAACATAAAGTTGCTAGTTCACTTTCAAAGAGTAGGTGGAATATGTATTCCACATTTTGTCTAAATCTGGGATCTTCAGAATACATCCGTAAGGAGCGCTATTCTGAATCTGATATTTGAATAGGTCTATCATCATACCTTCCTCCTTTGCCAGTAGGAAAGAGCAGAGGAAAAGAGGAAAAACACGTGCTTCTATACTTTTTTCCCATATACTGATTGGCGATCCTTTTGTTTGACGCATTTGGTATGTTTCCAGTACTTCTTCAATGGTGTCATTAGAGTGCAAAGGATGAATTGTATAATGGTCTAAAGTATTTGATATTGTAGCAGGATCTAGTAGCTCAAATAGACCAGCTTCTTGTGTTCTTGAATTATTTCAGTTGTATCTTTCAAGTTTTCTTCAATATTAATTTCTTTGTAATATTCATTATTCTCTTTAAGATATTGGAAGGCTTGTCTAACTTTATGTAAATCTACCAGCTGTTGCCATATTTTTTTGTCTTTTGTATGTACTCCATTTACTAAGATATTTAAAGATTGCTGCATTGGACGTTGCACTCCTAGAGTATGCACATTTTCTTTTAGATCTAATGGTAAATAATCTACTTTTCCACGAATGCCTTTAACCAATTCAGAGGGAGGTAATTTTGCTGTTTTTGGTTGAAGGCGTATTATTGCTTGAAATGGGTGTACTGTTTTAAGTTAAATTAAGTTGTTGTAGGGGTTTTGGTACTGGGTATAATTCCAAATTATTTGTAATAGCACGTGAAGGAGTTTGGTTGTTGTCAAGTTTTGTAGTGCAGTAACTGCAAAGTATTAAGGGGTCACTTATTTCGTATTTGTTTTCTGCTACAAGGTAGAGAGCTAATTCAAACAATTTAGAATCTTCATTTTCTTCTATTTTATATGATAGGTCTACAGTTTTTGTGTTACTTTTATAAAAAAAGTTCTGCGGCAACATACACATACATGGTTTGGTACTTCAGCTGATGTACTTTTAAATTTTAGTATTTCTTTTTTGTATGTGTTTAGCAAAAGGTTGCCATGTGTAGAATTGTTGCTAATTTGGTTTAAAGCTATTTCATTCTGTAAATGGCTTTCACTTCCAAAATATTTTTTCTGGATATAGTCAATTTCTTGAAGTAGGTCTTTCGCTGTACCATGTAGAAGAATGTTATTTAAATTTGCTAGTGCTAAAGCAGGACTTTTAGCATAGTACAGTTTATAGACTAGAATTTTATAGTTCAATGATGTGTTGATATTCTTTTGATATCATGGAAGGTGGTTTTACAAGAAGGTCCTGTAATGCAGGCCAATGAATGTCCTTGTAATCCTGTGTATTTGCGCACTGGACAGGTATCCATATTTTGCAGTAGTTTAATTTTGATTTTGTCTTTGCTTTTTACATATTGATTGAGGAATTGGCATAAAGACTTGAAAAATTGTTTGGGAATGTTACATATTGACGTTCATGCCATTTGTACACTTGACGTTCTGATTCAGTTGAATGCGGGATAATTTTAAGTTTTCAGGGCATATTTTTGTAAGGAGTACTTCTTGTTCCATTATGGTATTATTAACTTTTTCATAACCTCGACCACTGCTATGTATGGCAATTGTATTTGTTTGCTTTTGTTTGTACGCTTCTTCATTAAAGTATGGTTCTGTGCTCGTAGTGTGACTCCATTCACCTCCGTAGATACTTAAGAAGTTATTTCTGTTGACATTTCGTTTATTGAGAAGTCTTTTTTGTAATTTAGTTATTAGTTTTGTTAGTGTTTTCATTTTGTTTAATGCTAAAATAAATAACTTTCTTTTGAGAAGAATTGCACGCTCAACGCTTCTAAAATTAGTTTCCTACGATAGGTTTTAAGCATTGAACCTGATTTCTCTCCTGTTTTTGCAAGATTTTGAAGGACTTTGTGACATAACATTTTGGCTAAAATACTTTTATTGGTATGCTTACTTTGCACTATGTTAAAATTTAAAGAAGCAGTTTTATCTGTAGTGATAGCTGATTTTCTGTTAATAGTTTTTTGGTTTGTTTTACATTTTTATAGAGGAGGCAAAGTTGTTGTACTTGAAACTTCTTGTATTTCACGAAATGACTGTATTAGCTGTTTTGTTTCAATTTTTTTTACAAATTCTGCTAGAGATGGATGCTTATGTTGGACACTTTTATTTTCATTTGCTCTACTTCTGCGTTGCTTTCTACAGACTTGACTTTTGGTAGGCATTCTTTAGAGTCTGTTGAAAAAAATAAAGAAGGTATGGGTTGGGGTGTTCTGCAATGTATGTGTGCTGTGTGCATGAGTGTTTGAGTAAGATGATGTATGTAATGGTGTCTGATTGTGCTTTGGGAACTACAACTAGTAGGGATGTGTATTCTTCATTTAATATGTTACTAAACTCAGGTTCAGATGACAGAAAAAAATTAGCTAGTGGTGTGGAGAAGTACAAATAGTAAATCTAATGCATACAATTAAAACAGTTGTTTGTTCTATAATATGAAAATTCTAGCGGTTAAGTTGGGTAATTTGTGTGACCAAAAGTAGGAATTTGTGCGCCATTCTGGCTGTAAATCGCTGTTTAAGACATGGGGATTTTTGGACAGAATGGTGCACAATCTCTATTTTTAGGCACAGAAATAGCATGAATTAACTTTACAGTTTGTTTGAGTAATAATACAAATATTATGGTGATACTCTACTTACTTTCTTTCTAAAATGAACAGGTTAATTCTTAGTTCTTCTTTGTTCTTCAAATTTGGCTGCTTCTTTTCAGGAGAATGGTCTTCACTGCAATTGTAAAAGAAACAAATTAGTAATTTTGTTTGTATACAGCATTGTTGTTAATTTGGATATTGATTTTTTTAATTGAAATCCTCAGCGCCTTCCTTAAAACCATTAAAACTATCTTATTCACATAAGATACGTCGCACCAGTTCAATACATATGATATGTTCTTAATGAACAAATTGTATTGCAATGAGTAACTGTAAGAAACAAAATATCTTTAGTATGTCTTGTGAAATTCTTAATGTACCACTGAATACCACTATTTCTGTAACTAAGCTGTTCTAGGTAATAGTGCCTTAATGTCATGCTTAAATTAAAGTAATAAAATAAATAAATAAATAAATACATGTAATTGTATAAGTATTATTTTTTGAGATTTGAACATAGAGTGTGCATGCATGCAATTTTGTTTGAATATATGTAGTCTATAAATGTCATTTCAAAAATGTTAGTTTAACATGATTTGATAGTGTGTGTATAAAGAAAGTAAATAGTATACAGGTTTATAAGTGATAGTTGATTTTAGGAAATTGGAGAAAAGACAGTAGATTCATTTTACAGATTACACAAGCTAAAATTCAGTTTGAAAATGTGTTCATGTACTGTACAGAAAATATGCATACCTGTAGTTTGTGTTCATGCATATGGATATACATGGAGCTGCAAGTAGAAATCTTGGAGACTTGTACAATATTTCTTGTAGATGGTGCTTGCCAATGATATGACACTTGTACTCAGAGAGATTCACAGTACATTTGCAGTGCTGATCTATGATGATGCAGTTAGATGTAGAAGTCTTGAATGTGATTGGTGCATGGTCATGTGATTTCTTAGCTACATCCAATGAGGGAATGGCTCAGAGAGTGAAGTGGAAATGGTAGAAGGGCTGTACATGTTACAATATGCCCGCGAACATGGCGGTAGTTCGCGGACATTGGGAGTTACATCCGGGGATTTTTGGGTTCAGAAGTCATGCAAATGAAAATGAGCACTGAAAGGGATTGGTCAGGAAAGTTTAGGGGTGTGTTGTGCCAGAAGAGAGTTTCTCAGATACTCTTTTTGCTGAGAGAAGAACTGATAGCTATGGCTGTGTGTTTCAGAAAACAGATTGTTTGGATTTTGGGAGATTTGTGGATACATTGGTTAAAGGTGCATGCAGAAAGCTGTGGAGTAGCTGTAGATCTTGGATTTCCACATGTGGAAGTACACTGGCATGGAGTACGTGGAATGAAGTGGTTGGACTTGCTACCTCTCTGTGCTACTTTGGAAACAGAGCAACATCCAGACATAATTGTAATTAATTGTGGAGGGAACAGTTTAGGACATGTGTCTGGAATTTCTTTGCAATTTGCGATGAAAGAAGGACTTGGGAAAGTCATAGACATTTTTCCTAATTCTCAAGTAATATTTTCACGGATTGCGCAGAGACAAATGTGGCTTCGTTCTTCTTCATTTGATCCACAAATGGAAAAATCAAGGCGCAATGTTAATAAGGCTGTTTGTGCATTTCTAAGAGATTTTGGCATGTCCTCTTTTCACAATGAAAATATTATGTTTCGTAGTACATATATTTTTCACAGAGATGGAGTCCATCTTACTTATGCTAGCAATCAGATTTTTCTGAGAAATGTACAAAATGCATTGCGACCTTATTTAGCAATACAGCATCCATTTTGAAGTAGGTGTTAAGTATTTATAATTTTTGACATACAAACACCTCCCAAATGCTCTTTTCAGAGCCACCACTTCCTCCCAGAGAAAAATGCAATGGTTACAATAGGGTAGCACCCCAATTTATTTAATGTTCGCGAAATGTCCGCAGACTTTTAAGAAATACAAAGGGCCCTGCTTTATTTATCTTCACTTCTATTTTTAACTGTGAAAGGCGGCTCTGAAAAGAGCCTTACTTTTTTTTGATTTTTGTAATTTTGTATTTTATTTTGGTTTTTTAGACACGACACACTAGGAGAGGAGGGGAAAGGAGGGTAAGGGGGGGCACCAACCACAGGGATAAGAAAGGGCAAGCTGAGAGGGGAAGATGTAGAGTGGGTTTTATTTGGGTAGTGAACAGGTCTTCTCGTGCTCTGAGACGATAGTCTCAAAAGCACTCTGAAGTCGCTCCCCCCTGCAGAGTACTGTGCCACAGTACATACATACAACTGTGACCCTCGAAAGGTAAGGGTCATCAGAATTCTGTATGGCCTGTGAGGCAGCTTGAGGAAGAGGCTGTCCCACAGAGGTGGTGCTTGTGGGGACAGGATCAGAAACGGAGGATGAAGTAGAGGAAATCAACCTACTATGTTCTTCGCAAGGTACAACCTTGCGAATAGCCCCAGAGTGAAATGACCTCAGGTGTCGCTTCATGGTCATGGTCCCACAGCTGTACGAACCGTGCTTCCCGTGACTGAGTATCATTTTGCACTCATTGCAGATAACACGGTTCGCATGAGCCTTAGGACCATTCCCATAAATGGAAAATAACCGCCACACCCAAGACTCACGTCTAGTGCGGGTGGTAGGGATTTCATCTACCTCATTCTCGTCATCCTCTTCTTCCTCCTCTGCATCCTCACTCCTGTTCCCCTCTTCAGGCCCTTGGGAAGGTGGTGGAGGGGGTGGGGGTGGCGCTGAAGCAGGTGCAGCACCAGTTGGCAGTTCTGCAGCCAGGGATGCCATCTCAATGGTGTAATCAGCAAGTTGCTGGAGAAATAACTGTGCTCTGAAGAATAGCCAGAAACACAATGAGAATAAGCTCTAGGGCGTGGTCTTTTATAGGGGTGCTTGTACTCGGTTCGCAGACATGCGCGCTGTCTGCTGACAGATCGAACACAAAAAAGGGTTCAAAAAGTTTCAAAAGATATGTAGAAACTCAGGATTACTATGTGGGACTTGAGCCATGATGAGTTTTTATGGAAAAATATTGTGGATTACTCGAAAATGTACTTTTAAATTGTTCAGGGACACGAACAGCGTCCGCATTCAGAACACACGATCAGCATGGGCACGGTCACATGATCCCTTCGCGAACATGTCCGCGAAGGAAGCTCCTGTCCGCAGGACACCAAATGCAAGGACATTGGTTTGTGCATGCGCGTTGATGTTCTACGGACAGTGTTTGGGTCCTGAATTAATTAAAAGTGCGTCACACATCAAACGAACATTTCTGGACATCGCGTGTGTTCTAGAACAGTTTAAACTTGCTAGGGAACACTACGGACAGATATAGGGCCTCATTACAACCCAGGCGTTAAAGGGTTTAACGGCGCCGTCGGCGCCGTTAACCCTTAACGCCTGATTACCATTTTAACGCCTGCTTTTAACAGGCGTTAAAATGCAAGGCGCTAACCCGCCTTGGTGCTAATTACGGCACCGCAATTTACGGTGCCGTAATTAGCGCCTTCCCCACTCCCATTATGCCCTATGGGGCAAAAATGGGAATGGGGAAGGGTAAATGGGGAATGGGGATTTACCGCCCCACTCACCTTGGAATGGGGCGGTAAATCCGCCATCCACCATGGTGTAAACAGAGTTTACACCATGTTGTCTGAATATGTCCGCGGACATCAAAAACGTTTGCGGACATCAAATTCAGTAGAAGTGGTTCAGTATGTTCCATATTACATGTACATAAAGTCAAAGTTATTATTGTTAAGTTGTGCTACTATAAAACTATGAAATTCAGTAAAAAAAACATTGTTAAAGGGACGTTATGGTTAAGTTGCGCTACTAAAAACCTATGAAATTCAGTGAAAACACTTTGTTAAAGGGACGTTATGGTTCCAAGTAAAACCGAAAAACCCTTGAAATTCGCCAGTTATGGTAAGCTAAGCAACCATAACTCGCACCACCACCGTGCACTGCTAAGACTAACACCCAGGACATCAAAGATGACATCACAAATGTCCAGTAGTTTTTTTTAAAAATGACCAAAATGTAAGGCAAAAAAATTAGTGATATCTGTGTTCGCTTCGTGGACGGACTTCCCTGTTCGCTCCGCGGACAGCACCCGATTGGCCCATGAGCTTGCGTCATGTCCGCGGACATGCGACGTGTTCGCTGATTGGACGGCATGGGGCGTGGAGCGTGTCAGATTTTCTGTGGCGCCCGCCATCTTGTATTCGCCATCGACCGCGGACAGTGCGGTGAAACTTGAATTAAAAATTGTATTTAGTGGAGTGTGTTGGTGTGTAAGAGTGTTTGGGGAGGATGGGGTAGTATGAGATAGGTTCAATGTTTTGTCTTTTTTATGTGCTATACGCTTTTGTTGTGTTCGATTTGTCCGCGAAGAACACGGCTGTTCTGACATTGTGTAAATAAACTAAATGGTGGGGTGTTCAGAGGACGGAGTATGTGTCCTTTTTGTTCGCAAGGAAGGTAAAATTGAGCTAAAAACACTCACAGTGTATTTAAATGTTCGTAAATACACAAACTGGGGGTGTCCTGAGGACGCTGTCCGTATTGTAATCTGTCAAGTTGAATGTGTTCTAAGAACACTTGCGGTGTCCCGAAATGGTTGCAATTACACAAAATGGGGGTTCTGAGAACGTTGTTTGTATTGTTCGTTGTCAGGTTGAATGTGTTCTACGAACCCTCCTTTTCCTATGGGCCTCACCCGACTTTTTGTCCACTGAAGAAACGATAAATCAGGCTGGTGTGCGCCGACATTATGTGATAATCCTATGACTGGCGCTATTGACCTGGCTGACTTGCTTTTGAAACAGTAAATCATATCTCCCGCCCCTAAGCCTGACATTATGAAAGCATTCATATTCCCCGCCTCTCTCCGTGACGTTACAGGGTGCGTCATCAAACGCGCCCTGTCGTCTCCAGTCCTACGCGACTTTACACAGAACCCGGAAGACAACACACATTATGTCACAACACAGCGCGCCACAATTCGGAATATGAAACTGTGATTTAAAAGCAAACAGCAAGATTGTACATTTTGTAAAGTACATTTATTTGACATCAAATGTTTAGAGAATATTCAGCGATTTGCATTTGTCTTTGTTGTCGATCCGCAAAAGTTCATGTTGAGCCATGCGCTGTTCCTTTGCGGTAGATAGGCTGTTGGTTTATGATAAAAGCAGTAAATGGTCGCACTGATAATCGGAAGGTTGCTCCAACAACGAGGCATTAGACCACCATAATGGTTGGTATGTTGCTTCTAGCCGCTAGTACTGCGTAAGGGCATATTGGTCCTTGGCGATTGTCCCATAAAATGGTGAGGGTCATGAGTTGCTTACATGGAGCTGAACCTGGCAGTTGAAAAATCCATCCGCTGGAGTCTGAAAATCGTGACATTGGCAAAATGGGGCAACATACCTGTTTTAAAAAACATAAATTAGTCTCACCAGCCGATCTTTATTAAAAATATTCATTTTATTTATTAGGGCGTGAAACTATTTGCTAGCTACACCGACCCTGTGTCATCTGCCTTTTTCAGAGCCCTCTAAACAACAGGGGTTCAATTCGGCGGTGATAGTGCGCGGTAGAAAACAATATGCCACATTGAACGAACAACTACAACTTGACCGGGCTTTAATGCCACGCTATTGTTATTATATTCCGGTATAAAATAATCTAAAGGGTTACTTAAATTATAATTGCATTTTCCATTGTCCAAGTGTAGTGCAGTCCCAAAATACGACTCTGCGTGTGCCAACCATCTTTCTCAAAGTGATATAATATACAAAAGTGGTTTTGTTTCAGAAATTTCATCTTTATTGTGTTTTACGTTTTTGCTACACTTCTTCAAAAGAAGCCTTTCAGCACAATCTCAGTCTGTCAAGGTAAAAAAAAAATAGAACCTTATACTGGGAGTCGTGGGCCTCTTTGGGCCGCGAGAAAAAATGGAAGCAGCTGACCTTCACTGTCAACAAGCATAAATGCTTACTTTGCAACATTCTGTGTAAAGCCATCTGTGAGAACTTGCTGTTTAAACTACATCTTTGTATATTGTTTGCGTGCTAATAAAAAAAGTTTGTTTAAGGGACGTTATGGTTCCAAGTAAAGCCGAAAAAAACCTGAAATTTGCCAGTTATGGTAAGCTAAGCAACCATAACTCGCGCCACCACCGTGCACTGCTAAGACTAACACCCAGGACATCAAAGATGACATTGCAAATGTCATTGATGACATCACTGATGACATCACATGTGCATTTACTTTTCATGAAATTTGTGTACTAGGGATTTTTATTATAATGTTGTGAAAAAAGTGTCAAGGATCATTGCAATAAATATCATACCGTAATTAGTGCTTTGAACGATGCCTTGATATAAATAGCATTGTATTATGGGGTTCTATCTAGTATACTGAGCTACTAATGGAGAAACATAGCATTGTGTGCAGCGTACAAGATGAGTGTATAATATTTGTAATGTTAATATGTTGAATAATGAAATGATAATTGTCCTGAAATGTTCGAAAATAAACAAAATGGGGGTGTTCTGAGGACGTTCTTCGTATTGTGTGACTGCTTAGCTGTATGCAATAAGGGAATGGCACAGAGAGTAAAGTGGAAATGTTAGAAGGGGTGTCTAAGAGTTACGCGGTCCGCGGACACCGCGGCTGTCCGTGGACAGGGCGTGCTACATCCGGGGTTTTCCAGCAAATCCAACATGGAAAGAAGACTGTACGGATTAGCCAATCAGATGTCAAGGTTGTGGATTTGTGTTGAAAGAGACTGTGGGCCTCATTACAACCCAGGCAGTAAGTTCCCTACTTTTCCACCATGGTGTAAACTCTGTTTACACCATGGTGGATGGCGGATTTACCGCCCCATTCCAAGGTGAGTGGGGCGGTAAATCCCCATTCCCCATTTACCCTTCCCCATTCCCATTTTTGCCCCATAGGGCATAATGGGAGTGGGGAAGGCGCTAATTACGGCACCGTAAATTACGGTGCCGTAATTAGCACCAAGGCGGGTTAGCGCCTTGCATTTTAACACCTGCTAAAAGCGGACGCTCGAGGCCGCGGGTCAGTGGGGCTGTGGGGGCTGTGGGGGCTGAGGAGCGCGTGAGTGAAGCCGCCAGCCGCCAGCCACCAGCCGCCAGCCGCAAGCGAAGTTGCCAGCTGATCCCGACACGGACCGAGTGAACAGCGGGAACCGTGTGTGGCGTGTTGTGATTCAGAGTGGAGCTGTGAGCAGCAGAGGCCCAGGCTGTGAGGTAAAGTGGCTGTCAGGCAGACTCTCTCTGCTAAGGGCTATACGGGCTATTTTGCGGCCCGATCTGCAGAAGGAGTGGCTTGGAGTGGCTTGGAGAAGTGACGGCCATTAAAGTGCCTAAGAGTGGCTACCTTGCCGGCTCCTGATGTATGAGTAAGGCTAGCTGCGGCTAAGTTGAGTGAGGCAGCCCTACCGAAGTTGAGTGAGCATTGGAAGTAAGCCATTAACTGTGGGCCTCTAAGGGTTTCGGGGTATGTGGCGGCAGGTGGGCTGTGTTGTAGGCAAGGTGCCATCAGCGAACCTGGCTGTCAAACTGTGAGGGAGCATTGGATGAGATATCTGTGCACTCTCGCTACGTGTACAGGAGGTGTCTCTGTGGCATCTGAAGATGATGTCAGCTCCCCTGTAACTGCCCTTTTTCTGATATAGAAGGGTCTGTGACAGGGGTGGCTAGCCTGCTAGTAATATATCTGGGCTTACTGAGCGCATTTGTAGCTATTGCCGCCCACGCCTTTTCCTCTCCTTAAGCATTAAAACATAGTTTGACGTTGAATCCTGACCGTTGGGGGCAGCATCTGCTCCTGATTTAAAATATTGATCTTCCAGGAAACTGCAGGGATTTGTTCCCTTTGATCCTGAAATCTGTTCAATCTAGATCTGTTGTCCTGAAAACAGCGTACAAAGCCCTGAGAGGATGGCACCTTCTAAAAAACCCTCAATTTCCAAATACATCCTAAGAAAAAAGAAACAGGAGGCAGCCTTGGGACCTATAATGGAAGAAACTGAAAGTAAGAGGAATAAAGTCAAGATGGGAATTCCTGTAGATCAGGGAAAGATTACAGGTTCTTTCCCTTTAAATGTGCCAGTGGAAATTGATTCCACAGCCTTGCAGATACCTATGGAACCAGTGACTAACATCTCTAATTCGGGCAGCTAGCTGAATTTTGAAGATATTGATAACAATTCTTTATTGGATCTGTGTCTGAATATCCAGAGAGGCATGACTCCTCAGACAGTAGTCCCTCTGGAAAATAGGAATCTCTCAATGTTGGAGAGCCAAGCTAAAGATCATGGCAAACTGTCTCACCATGTTGGGTCATCGGTGAGATTGTCAGCCTCACCTAGTCTAATCATTGACACCTCATTGGCCACTGATACAGAGAAAACCAACAGTAACTTTCCGGTAGTGCCAGAAATTGCTGAATTACAGGCATCTGTGGCATCTTTACAATTTGCATTAAAAGTACTGCTGCAGATATCTGGCCGAATATTGGCAAACACAGACGCATTGATCAGTGACCATGTGCATAGACAGAATCTGGCAGAGGAGGTGGAAGGTAACTTATCTGAAGCCATCTCAATAGCAAATGAGATACATGATCAACAAACCCCAGTTCCAATTATAGTTACACACCCGAACATTCAGAGATACCACCGTCACGTAAGCAGCGTAAGCAACGCAGATGGCTAAGCAAGTATCCTGCGGGGCTAGAGCCAGTAGCCATGGGTCCTCACCATCGGTCATGGGGAAGCCCATACACCGTTCCAAAAAAGCAAAAAAAAGAGCTGCTCGGGCAAAGAAACGGAAGGATCTTGATAATTGCCGACTAACGAGCTGGTTGATCACTGAGGATGTAGATGCCCCGGATGGGGTAGACGAACTTGAACGTTTTACGATTGAGTCTTTACTCGAAGATGACATCATACCAGCGAATATCCCGAAAATAGCGAGCAACCATGGTAGTCCACATAGTTCTGTATTCTCTATATTAGATCCTATAAAAGAGAACGATGCTGTCTGGGGAAACCGTACCTGTATTATCAAAAACTTATATCAATCTGATAAATGCGCTTGGCTCTCTCGTTCCGAATTTCTGAAGAGACTGTTCTCTGTTCCTCAATTAAGAGTTTTGCAATCTGAGGATTTCCAATTTTTAGAGCCACTGTCAGGTTCATATCCCAAGGTGTCAGCCTTGCACTGCAAATTTATATCCACTGCCCAACTATTAAGGAACTTTAAAAAAGAACTGACAATGGTGGATATTGAGATTGATGCTGAACTGAAGTATAACGAGCCAGGTGGTCCAGACCGGAAATTGTGACAGATAGCTCGGCCATTGCTTGACTTAATTTGCCAACTGGAAAGAAGGTGGACATGACAGAGGTGCAGTCTGTACTGAAATGGCTGACGGAGGCTTTGGCCAAGGTCTCAGCTAGCCATTGAAAATTATTGTTGGCTTCATGGAACTGCAGGGGCTTTGCCCATCTCCGAAATGGAGATGGGCCGATTGCTCAACTATCTCAGTACAATTGTATTTGCCTACAAGAGACTTTGGCGATGAACCCTTTATTCTTGGACGGTTACAAGTGTCATCAGGTATTAGCTAAAAGAGGAGAAAGAGGACGGCTATGGATTGGGGTATCTAACTGGTTTTGGTCAAGGAGTATTGACGTGAATCAAGATGATCAAATGCTAGCAGTTGAAATAGTACATAAAGATAAGGAGATTTCTGCTAAACTGCTAGTTGTTTGTCTGTATAATCCTCCGGGGGCAGTGTTTAGAGAGTCCTTACAGGAAGCATTGCATGAATTATTGGCCAGCTGGCTAACTATTGAAGGGAATGTTGATGTCTGCGTAGTGGGAGATTTTAATACCCATATGCTAGGGGGTGAACAGAGAATGGCCAACCTAAAGTTATATCCTAAATGTGTAATGGAGCATCAGAAAGTAGAGAGTGAAGGATTAGATTGGGTATACTTTTTTCGTAATTGGGATCTTGAGATGCTAAATGGTCGCACTAAAAGTGACCATCCGGGCAGACATACTTGGAGGAATGGATTAGTGATCAGTACTTTGGATTTTCGTTTCTCCAAGCATGCTGCTCCTGGTCGAAGACATGATAGTAATCTCAAATAACTGGAGCTATCATGCAATTCTGGCATGTTCATTTGACATCTTAGAAGTTCATACTCAATTTTGTACGGTAGGGGATTTAAAAGTTAACCATGCAGGGACCTGTATCCACTGGTCGGATAGGAATGTGCTACAGGCAGATGAAACCCTCTATAAAAACTGTTACCCCAATATAGAAGAATTTAAAAAGATGTCATTTGATGAAGTAGAGAATTGGATTCACCAGTTCTCGGACAAACATGCTTCAACTTCTGCTAGAGTCATGATCAGCGACCAAGCGAAATGCCCTATCTATGACAGATATATCGGAGATGCCAAAAGAATATTGAGGGCGAATTTAAGACGGGCCAAGAAAACTAGTATAACCTGGGAGATATATAATTCAATCTCTAATATTAAATAATAAATATACGGCAGATATCAAGTCAAAAAGAAGCTTTGACAGAAATCATGGCAAAGATTAGTGCAGACTATTTGCTCTCGGAAAACTAGTAGCATATGGACACTCCTCAATGAAGCTGGGGGAATAAGTCTCAGCAGTTGGCTAACCCCATATCTAGTGCAGAGTGGACCAGGTTTCTGGAGAAGCGTAATGTAGAATTTAAATGCGACGAGATGACCGAGATGGGTAAAACACCATCTGATCCCACCATAGACATCTCCTACGATTCCATCTTGTCTACGATCAAATTACTAAAATCCTCCAGAGCACCTGGTCCAAATGGATTGGCCAATATTGTAATAAAGAGTAATCCGGAGCTTTGGTCTGTACTAATGAACATCTTGTTTATGAAAATTTTGAGTGCAGGAAAAATCCCGAGCTCTTGGCAATCGGCCATTTTAATACCTATATTTAAAAAGGGAAATAGAATGGATCCTAATAATTATAGACTACTTTCTATGTTAGACATCACAAGCAAAATATTTGCTTCACTTCTATTGGGAAAACTCCAGCAATGGGTTGATCAGGCTAATATACTGTGTAAGTTTCAATGCGGTTTTAGAAAAGGGTATTCCACTACCCAGAACCTTTTGGTTATGGATTATATGCGTAGTAGGGCCCTACAAAGTGGGCAACCTCGCCTCTATGCACTCTATGTAGATTTTAAAGCCGCATTCGATTCTATCCCCCGAGAAAAACTTTGGTTGAAGCTACAAAAACTAGAATGCCCAGAAGATCTGCTGTATTACCTTAGGCTGTTACACCAGAACACTAAGGTGAAACTAAAATTAGATCAGGATGGTCACATGTCGGAGGAAGTACTACAGAATAGAGGGGTTAAACAGGGATGCGTGACTGCCCCAGTTGTATACAATTTATATGTACATGACATCCCTTTGAAAATAGCTACGGCAAAAAATTGCCCTCCCAGTATAGGTAAAACCCCATGCTTGGTTCTTGCATATGCGGATGATTTAGTTATATTCAACCATACTATTAGTGACCTACGACGATCGGCAATAGCCCTCTGGGAATATTCTGTACATAACGGGCTCACTATTAATGCTGAGAAAACACAAGTGATGAGATATACGAGGAAAAGATCTGCACGTGTTCTACTTCGCATTGATAGTGTTGAAATCTCATATGCCCCGGTATACACAAATCTTGGGATAGAGCTTGAACCCAAAGGTGATTACTCGACATGTAAACGCAACCAGAAAACAAGAGCAGCACAAATCACTGCCCTCTTTAAAAGCTTTACAACTAAACAGGGAGGCTTTACCCTATGGAGAACCCGTCATCTTTATATCAAGGTTTTTTCCCCTATGATGGTGTATGGCCTTGAAACTTTGAGTAAAATGGATTTGGATTGGCTACAACTTGTGGAGGGAAAGTTTTGGAGAAGAATTTTGGGACTTCCGGCATGCATCCCTATGTCCCTGCTAAGACTTGAGCTGGGGCTTATATCGTTAAAAGTGCAGCCATCAACTCTTTTGTTTTGCTATTGTCACCCGAGTGGGAAGGGTATGCCCAGACGTGGGTCCCTTGCCTGCTGGGCCTAGAGACCCAAGCTACTCCTCACTGATGACGCCCAACAAGGCTGAAACATGTCTGGGGATGCTTGTGGTCTCGTGCAGAAGGGATGTGACCTAGCAGTTCGGGCTGGACTACCCCTCTGGGGGTGGGACCAAGCCTGATTTGCATATGGTTTTTTCCCCTTTTGTAATGGCTTGGCAGGCGAAGAACGATGGTCTGGAGGGTTGCCCAGAGCAATGCCAGAGGTCAAGATTTATTCTAAACCTTCCAGCCATCAACTCTTTTGTTTTGCTATTGTCACCCCGAGTGGGAAGGGTATGCCCAGACGTGGGTCCCTTGCCTGCTGGGCCTAGAGACCCAAGCTACTCCTCACTGATGACGCCCAACAAGGCTGAAACATGTCTGGGGATGCTTGTGGTCTCGTGCAGAAGGGATGTGACCTAGCAGTTCGGGCTGGACTACCCCTTTGGGGGTGGGACCAAGCCTGATTTGCATATGGTTTTTTCCCCTTTTGTAATGGCTTGGCAGGCGAAGAACGATGGTCTGGAGGGTTGCCCAGAGCAATGCCAGAGGTCAAGATTTATTCTAAACCTTCCAGCCATCAACTCTTTTGTTTTGCTATTGTCACCCCGAGTGGGAAGGGTATGCCCAGACGTGGGTCCCTTGCCTGCTGGGCCTAGAGACCCAAGCTACTCCTCACTGATGACGCCCAACAAGGCTGAAACATGTCTGGGGATGCTTGTGGTCTCGTGCAGAAGGGATGTGACCTAGCAGTTCGGGCTGGACTACCCCTTTGGGGGTGGGACCAAGCCTGATTTGCATATGGTTTTTTCCCCTTTTGTAATGGCTTGGCAGGCGAAGAACGATGGTCTGGAGGGTTGCCCAGAGCAATGCCAGAGGTCAAGATTTATTCTAAACCTTCCAGCCATCAACTCTTTTGTTTTGCTATTGTCACCCCGAGTGGGAAGGGTATGCCCAGACGTGGGTCCCTTGCCTGCTGGGCCTAGAGACCCAAGCTACTCCTCACTGATGACGCCCAACAAGGCTGAAACATGTCTGGGGATGCTTGTGGTCTCGTGCAGAAGGGATGTGACCTAGCAGTTCGGGCTGGACTACCCCTTTGGGGGTGGGACCAAGCCTGATTTGCATATGTTTTTTTCCCCTTTTGTAATGGCTTGGCAGGCGAAGAACGATGGTCTGGAGGGTTGCCCAGAGCAATGCCAGAGGTCAAGATTTATTCTAAACCTTCCAGCCATCAACTCTTTTGTTTTGCTATTGTCACCCCGAGTGGGAAGGGTATGCCCAGACGTGGGTCCCTTGCCTGCTGGGCCTAGAGACCCAAGCTACTCCTCACTGATGACGCCCAACAAGGCTGAAACATGTCTGGGGATGCTTGTGGTCTCGTGCAGAAGGGATGTGACCTAGCAGTTCGGGCTGGACTACCCCTTTGGGGGTGGGACCAAGCCTGATTTGCATATGGTTTTTTCCCCTTTTGTAATGGCTTGGCAGGCGAAGAACGATGGTCTGGAGGGTTGCCCAGAGCAATGCCAGAGGTCAAGATTTATTCTAAACCTTCCAGCCATCAACTCTTTTGTTTTGCTATTGTCACCCCGAGTGGGAAGGGTATGCCCAGACGTGGGTCCCTTGCCTGCTGGGCCTAGAGACCCAAGCTACTCCTCACTGATGACGCCCAACAAGGCTGAAACATGTCTGGGGATGCTTGTGGTCTCGTGCAGAAGGGATGTGACCTAGCAGTTCGGGCTGGACTACCCCTTTGGGGGTGGGACCAAGCCTGATTTGCATATGGTTTTTTCCCCTTTTGTAATGGCTTGGCAGGCGAAGAACGATGGTCTGGAGGGTTGCCCAGAGCAATGCCAGAGGTCAAGATTTATTCTAAACCTTCCAGCCATCAACTCTTTTGTTTTGCTATTGTCACCCCGAGTGGGAAGGGTATGCCCAGACGTGGGTCCCTTGCCTGCTGGGCCTAGAGACCCAAGCTACTCCTCACTGATGACGCCCAACAAGGCTGAAACATGTCTGGGGATGCTTGTGGTCTCGTGCAGAAGGGATGTGACCTAGCAGTTCGGGCTGGACTACCCCTTTGGGGGTGGGACCAAGCCTGATTTGCATATGGTTTTTTCCCCTTTTGTAATGGCTTGGCAGGCGAAGAACGATGGTCTGGAGGGTTGCCCAGAGCAATGCCAGAGGTCAAGATTTATTCTAAACCTTCCAGCCATCAACTCTTTTGTTTTGCTATTGTCACCCCGAGTGGGAAGGGTATGCCCAGACGTGGGTCCCTTGCCTGCTGGGCCTAGAGACCCAAGCTACTCCTCACTGATGACGCCCAACAAGGCTGAAACATGTCTGGGGATGCTTGTGGTCTCGTGCAGAAGGGATGTGACCTAGCAGTTCGGGCTGGACTACCCCTTTGGGGGTGGGACCAAGCCTGATTTGCATATGGTTTTTTCCCCTTTTGTAATGGCTTGGCAGGCGAAGAACGATGGTCTGGAGGGTTGCCCAGAGCAATGCCAGAGGTCAAGATTTATTCTAAACCTTCCAGCCATCAACTCTTTTGTTTTGCTATTGTCACCCCGAGTGGGAAGGGTATGCCCAGACGTGGGTCCCTTGCCTGCTGGGCCTAGAGACCCAAGCTACTCCTCACTGATGACGCCCAACAAGGCTGAAACATGTCTGGGGATGCTTGTGGTCTCGTGCAGAAGGGATGTGACCTAGCAGTTCGGGCTGGACTACCCCTTTGGGGGTGGGACCAAGCCTGATTTGCATATGGTTTTTTCCCCTTTTGTAATGGCTTGGCAGGCGAAGAACGATGGTCTGGAGGGTTGCCCAGAGCAATGCCAGAGGTCAAGATTTATTCTAAACCTTCCAGCCATCAACTCTTTTGTTTTGCTATTGTCACCCCGAGTGGGAAGGGTATGCCCAGACGTGGGTCCCTTGCCTGCTGGGCCTAGAGACCCAAGCTACTCCTCACTGATGACGCCCAACAAGGCTGAAACATGTCTGGGGATGCTTGTGGTCTCGTGCAGAAGGGATGTGACCTAGCAGTTCGGGCTGGACTACCCCTTTGGGGGTGGGACCAAGCCTGATTTGCATATGGTTTTTTCCCCTTTTGTAATGGCTTGGCAGGCGAAGAACGATGGTCTGGAGGGTTGCCCAGAGCAATGCCAGAGGTCAAGATTTATTCTAAACCTTCCAGCCATCAACTCTTTTGTTTTGCTATTGTCACCTAGGAAGGGAAGTCATTAGCGTCAAGAAGAGAAGGTTATGATCACCATGGTTGGTTTTCACAATTTGCATATCATGAACAGCCTTGCAAGATATGTTCCTCAAAAAGATGTAATCGATGATTGCAGAGGAGAACACATTAGCCAAGGTCAGAGTATATTTTGACCGACCATCCCACAATTCGTTGAATAAAGTCCCACCTTGTAAGAAAGTGTGACCATACCTACCCTATATTGGCTCTACCAGATACCCCTGAGGCCCCACCTTCAGTAGTCCTGGCCTCCGGCTCCCCTAGGTTACCCTGAGTGACTCTACAACTACAGTTGAAGTTCCCTCCTAGAATGATTAGTCCTCGTTTGATTTGATTTGATTTTATTTATTTATAAAGCGCAAAAAAAACAGGCCCAGGGGCAACCGGGCGCATACTCTTAAACATGTTACAAATAAAACAGTAGTTACAGTGAGTTACGAAAATATACAGGATATATACATGTACTGGAGTGTACCATTGACAGCGTATAATACAGGAGAAGAGCAAAGAGAAAAAGTGTATACAGTCTTGAGCCCCAAAGGAGTCTGGACTGTGTCAAGGTCTCATGAGTCTTGGGAGAGCAGCCAAGTTTTAGCATTGTTCTTGAAGGAGTGGAATGATGGTTCAATTCTGATGGGTGTGGGCAGGGTGTTCCAGAGTTTGGAGGCAAGGACAGGGAAACTCACCCCACCGGCTTTTTGGAGTTTGCATCTAGGCACGATGAGGCTGTGAGTTTGGGCTGCTCTAGTAGGTCGAGTTGAAGTGTGGCGTGTGAAGCGAGCGGACAAGTAAGGTGGAGCGTTGTTGCTCAGACATTTGTGGGTCAGAGCTAGGGTTTTCAGGGCAATTCTATGTTTTACCGAGAGCCAACGTTGGTCCGAACTGACAGAGGAAATATGAGAGCATCTCGGGATGTTTAAGGCTGCCCTGACAGCATTATTTTGTACAGTTTGTAATTTATTAAGGTTAGACTGACTGGTCCCTAGGTAGAGAGCACTACAGTAGTTGATTTTGGCCATGACAAGAGTTCTGGCGAGTGTGACACAGTTGGTGGAATTTAGGAAGGGTCTACGGGCAGTGATAAGTTTGAAAGTATAGGCCAATGCTGACCTAACTGCATCTATTTGTCTGTTCAGGGAGAGCGAGGAATCAAGATAGACCCCTAGCGTCTTGGTATCTTTGGAGACTTTGATGCTTCAAATTCTTTCTCTCATTCTAATATAACATTTTCAATTTCATCAGACACTTTTTGAAAAAACTAGTTCGCGGATTAAGGTAATTGTTAATTAGGAGGAAGTGAGCAATGAGGGCCCCAGACATATCAGTTACTTTCAGAAACATCGGACCATCAATATCTGTTTTGATTTGAAAAATAGACCTGTGCCTCTCCATTTTTATCACCATCAATTGTGCCACCACCGGTCTGCCTTTTAGGCCCTTCTTTGCATTGCTCACAAAGAGCAAATATCCACCTATATAAGGTTTCTGCCTTAACCTGTCTCCTGTAGAAAAATAACATCTGAACCCTTGAACTGAGTATTTCAATCAGTACATAAGAATGACGTATGACCTCTGGAGTTTCAGCTGCAGATTGACAGAGTGGGTTGATCAGATCCCTGGCCTTGCTCTTGAGTGGATTGGTAGCGAGCTGGATAGCCACCGCAAATGTCATCAGTCCGGTCAACCTTACTCAGACGTCCATTTTCAAAAGAAGCATTTTACAGTGAGATTCACCTTTCCTCTGACAGATTGTCCTGTGCCCTCCGCTTTCAGATAATAAGTTTGAAAGCAATTAAGCAAGAGCTCCTCTTGACAACTGCTTAAGCTCTTCCAACAGTTTAGAGTAAAAGAAGAATGCACATTTCCTAGCTTTTGGCAGTTAAACATATAGACAAATGGTATATCCGCTGAGGATATAGACGTTATCCCTGGAATAACACTCAGCAGGGTCAAAATACACCTATTGAGGGAAATATTGTCTTCCTCCTCAAAGGCGGATTCAAAAATAATATGCCGGATTCCCTGATTCAGCCCCGGTCACCCCTGTTGCTTGTGTTTCACCTCTTCCCGGCTCATCTGCTCCCGCGTTTTGACAGGCCGCCAAGGGCTTTGAATTTTCGCCAATGCTTTTACCAAGTTCTGCTCGTGAGGCTGGTGGGAGCATAGGGCCACCACTGTTGACCTGATCAGATATGACAGACCTCCCCTCATTGAACTAGCAGCTGTGAGTAGGGTCAGCATCATTGTTGCTGAGTTTGCCTAACGATCAGAGGCTCCATTTGACTTCCACTATAAAGCTCTGATGTCATATTAGGCTGGCTTTTTCACCTCAACTGTATTGATAATAGAATGCACCATGGCTGACCCTTCTGCCTGAGGGGGGAGGTGTTATCATATTTAATCTTGGAGCCTCCCTTTTGTCTGTGGCTCGTCTCCTTCAATTTATTGTCCAAAGTACCTTCCTGTGTCTTTGACGCCGCTAAGCACAATGTGTGCAAATTAAAAACCAACCTACAGAAAAGATAGTCAGACCTTCAAGAACTGACCAACCTAAAAACTGAATATGAAAATGTATTGGGGCGCATGAGACAAGTTGAAGGTGCGCTAGAAGACACCACCCAAGCCAAAAATGTGCAGATTCAGGGGATGTATCTCCCGCAACAAAAATGGTCTCAGCATTCCCAGGCAATACAAGCAGCACAAAAAGACAATGAGGCACTTTGTGATGAGAACAGTGGACTCCAGAGCCAGCTAACAGCACAAGAGAAGGTAATAGAGGATAGCCAATCCCTGATAGAAGAGCAAAATGCTCAGATCTTTACCTACTATCAGGAGGTAAGGGTTGAAAAGGAAAAACTTGGGAAGTTAGAAAAAGAGTGTGCTAGATTAAATCAAAGCTTGAAGGACCCCGAACAAGTAGAGAGTGGCAGGGCAACCCCTGATCACAGTGTGATGCACTCTGTACCAAGGGCCTCAAACACATTTACCCCCTTGTATAGCCAAGACACTGCTCACTTAATGTCTACAGGTTCACATGAGCAAGAAACCATGAGGCAACCTGACTTAAATAGGCCTACCATGATGGAGCTGACGGGTCAGCGTCTATCAGAGACTGATGGACGTATGTCCCTGTTCAGGAACAAAAATATTAGGGCTGAGGGATCCCACCAGGAAAGGTCCTATGAGTAGAAAATCAGGGAGCTAGACCCGAAGAACCATCACCGACAAAGGAACCGCTTGGTTCTCTTTGCAGAGAAAATGAGTCAGAGTTGAGGCCTCAAACGAGTATTCTAAAAACCTCTACACAATCAGGGCAGTGGGGGGGATTCCCCACCAACCCTGGAAGCAGGGAGGGGTCAGAAGACTACTCTCCTGTACGAAAGAGGGAGTCCAAGGGGAGTGACCCAGAGAGCCCAAGGTACAACAGGGGAGATGAGACTAAGCCCCATCAGTCTGGGAGAAACTCACAAGCTCAAAGAATTAGGGAGCGTCTAGAAAATAACGAGAGGACGTCAAATAGTAGCAGCTCTAAGTCTGAGGGTGAATGGACTCAGGTGCAGCGGCCTAAAGAAGGCTAATAAACAAAAGAGAGCTCTGGTGAAAGACCCCATTAAACAGATTAAAGCTATTAGGAGTTTCATGGCCTTGTATCACAAGAATGCCAAATATTCTGTCTGGGAGCATCTGGAGCTATAGGAACAGGTGATGACATCTTTTGACATTAAAAATAATCAGAATTGCATAGAATTTACAAAATTGACGTTCTCTCCAGTGTACTCCAGCTTCTTTGCTGGGCTGGAAGACCAGAACCTTTTCAAACTGGTCCACTTATAAGGCAGCCATCTTGAAGCACTTCTCCATACACAGAAACCCCGGGGAGGCCCACAAGGCAGCCTACAATCTGCAGTGTGGAGATGATCAGGCCCCAAGAGAATTTTTTCAGGAGCTAAAGCGGGCATTTGCACAACTACTTGGCGGGTGCGCATGAATAGTAGGGAATTTATAAATACCTATTTTCATGCACTCCCAAAATATATTATGTCACAGCTGGTAAGCAGGTGGTAGTCAGGTAGGTACCCCACACATGTGCCCCCTAACACTGCCAATTACTTCAGCCCTAGGTATAAGGGCAACAGACCCATTCTGGGGTATGTGTGGAGTCCCCCGGCACAAGGGGGGATACAATCAGGTGAATACGGCTCCAGGGAAATTCCCTCCTAACTTCCCTCCCGAGGGCAGCAATCTTCAAAATTCTGGGTTAAGTTTCTTCCCCAGGTACCCTCAAAACCCCAATATGCAGGACAACTCTCCTTACTCTCCCCTCTTTCAGGAGTCCAGATCACCAAATCTGGAAGAGGGGAGGCCAAGGGTGGAGGGCTGCCAGGTGAATCCTCAGTACCCAGGTTACTCCGGGATAAGCCATAGTTACTCTTACCGAGAACAACCCAGAGTTGATTTAAGACCCCTGTACTAGCAGGAGCTGGTGTCCCAACTGGAGCGCCAGGTCCAGAACCTGACTCAAGATCTGAGTTGCATGTTGAGGGCTCAACAGAACCCTCAGATGAACATGACGGCTCAGAATAACTCCAACCACGGGTCTGGCACCCCAGAACAATGACGGGGAGAGAACCCTGATAACCCACCGGTTCCAGTGGAGGAGGTACGGGAGGAAGAGGGATGCAAAGCTCTAGAGGAAGCTTCCTTGCCCACCTGTGAAAATCCCCTAGACACACCAGAACCAGAACTTAAATCTCCTGCTCCCAAAAATCAAAGAAAACAAAGAAGCCAAATAGGCCCATTTTGTGGAGGAAGTCCTCCAGTTTGAAGGAGAACAGTCCTTGGAGGATTCTGGGAAAGAAATCTTCTTCTTCAAGGACGGGGGAATTCCTCCCACAGAAAAATGGGTCCCAAAAGACCACAACCCAGACTGGGAAGGTGTGGGGATTGATTCCGAATTGCCCATCCCTGAACCCCAGAATTGTCATCCAGAAAACAGAATGATAACTGAGGAACCAATTCTGCTGACTGCCTCCAAGAAGGGGGGGGGGGACAACACAGAATCAGAGGAAAAAGGAGATTCCCAGATTCCCCAAACCAAATCTGGTGACTGTCTCCAAGAAGGGGGGTAGGGGAGCAGCACAGTATCAAGAGGGAAATGGGAGCCTGAAACTCCCCAAATATCCGAATGCCAAACTTTGTTTCCAGATTCCCAAACTCTGACACAGAAACCTGTCCATAACCCCACTGTGTCCAAAATAAAGAGACTGACCACCCAGCTTGCCCAAAATGGCCATTTGCTTTGCATTTTGGAGGAGAAATGAGCGAGGTTCTATGCCCCCATCCGAGTGCAAGTGCAAGGTGCATTTTAGCGCTGGTGGACACTGGATCCCAAGCCATTCTTCTGTCAAAAAGGGCCTTTGAGCAGCTAACTTCCTGGACAACTCCAGAACTTTGACAGGAATAAGTTCCTGTCAAGGGGATTGCGGATCTGGAAATTAAAATAGGTCAACACAAGTTGAAACACCCGGTCATAGTTGTGACTCCAGAGGGAACCCCCTGTCAATTAGCGAATGACATCCTTCAGAGGTTGTCTCCCCTAATAGACTGCATGAACAAGGTCCTCTGGACTCAGACTAACCGGGCAATAAAATTAAAACAAAGCATCAACTATGTCAGTTTAAATGGCACATGCTACATCTTTGAATACAAATCTGACCAAATTGAGTTCCATTTCCAAAACAATGAAATACCTGACATTACAGTAATTTGTGTGGGACAACAAACTGGTGATGGAAATTCCTCTCAATTCCTGAAAATCAACCTTCCTTCCAGTTTTAAGGGGCATTTCACACTGGAAGGAAATACCATGACATTTTATACTGATCCCCAATCTAAAAATCCAAGTCCTGTAGTCAAAAGTGATGAAAAACCAGCTCAAACTTTGGCTGAGATTCAGAAGAAGAGTGAACAGATGTTCCTCCCCATTCAGTTAAATGAGAGGCGGGAGCCTGTTCTCACCGGAGTTTGCCTGAATAGTGAAGAAAGCTTAATCAGCGAAGCGTTATTCAGGAAACTCCCAAAAGACCAGACCCTTCCCACAGTTGAGTCGGTTTATCAGTGGGCATGGGGCCTGGAAATTCCCTATTCCAAACATCTTCTGCTTAGCATTTGTATGCTAAAAATGTCTATCCCAGGTAAAAGCATAGAGCATAATTGTTGGGTCGTACGAGGTGTTCCCTCAACCTTCTACTTAGACAGTAACATTCTCAACTGACTCGAAATTAATTTGTATCCGATTAATTGCCAAGCCTGGTCCGAACTGGAGAGTAACCCCAAGAGCCTTGGCAATCTTGGAAAAAGCCTTCCAGTCAGCCGCATTGCTACCCTAGGCAGTTGAAGTTCAAAAGTGGAGAGGAGGTCAACATCCCAGGTCTGTTCCGATAGTGCACCATCCCCATAACCATTAAGAGAGCAGGAATTGTGGCTGATTATATAACAGGGAGTATTTGTCTTTATTGTTATTGGAAATATGAAACCAGGGTGTTGTAAAAGTCAAATTGTGTTCTTGTTCATCGCTTGAGTAATTCGCTTGATGTTACTGTCCAAATGTAAGAAAAAAAACACATACAACTGTAACTGTAAGCATTGTTCCGCTATTGTAAAACTTCCGGGAATGCTGTCATTTAAATATCCTAAAACCTGTTTTTATCTATCTCCTATTAGATAATGAACCCCATTACCTCCTAGCCTGGCGAGGACCTCCCCGGGGACCTGGAAAGCGAAGGAAGGAATGGGGGTGCTGCTCCATACCCTCCAACAGAAAGACAGAAGGAAATCCTGGAGTGCCCCTCCCTGATGAAAGAGAACTTCATCAAATGGACCCCACCCTATCCTACTCTCCCTCAACAAAAAGTCACGGGAGAGCAGAGGGGGATTATGTGGGGTACATTTACCAGCCCCAACAGAAATTCCCTGCATCACAAAACTGCATTCAACATTCATTCAAAAACGGCTGTGCTTTGTCTGCTCAGCACATGTAGGGCGAGATTTTGAACACAGAATGGCAGCATTTTGTTTTCCTTTATGTAAATCCAGAGCAAATAACCAAATTCAGAATGGCTATGCAGTGCTGTTCTGTCATTTAAAGACTCAAGGCTGTGCTCGAAAATGATCTGCATTTAAGATGGCATCGCAATTGTGCTTCATTTCATTTAAACATCCCACAGTTTGCAACATTAAAACACAACCCTGTCTTTGTATTTCGTTCAATGGCCATAAAGTAGACCATCCCTCCCAGAACGGCATTGTTATCCTTCAAAAAGTCCAGGAAAAGCAAAGAATCCTTTTTCAAGTCTGAACGGCTTGGATTTACTTTGAAATAAACCAGCACACGCAAATTACTGCCAAGGAAAGTTAAAGTGCGGCTCTCTTTCTTGGCTCGTGTCAATTGCCAAGAAACTATTTGCAGTATATCTTTTGTCCAGAAACTGACCATCTCTTTAAAAGCCTTTCTTAAGTTAATGCAGAGGAAACTATGTGCGGTAAGAACCACATTTTGTGAAATCAACATGTAAGGAAATGAACACGTGTATAATCTGCTTTTGCAAAGCAGAGAACTGCTCTTTGAAAGCTAAATGTAAAATAATCCTGTGGCTCCCACAGAAACTCAATTGAATATGTGGGTAGAAGGGCAGCAAAACAATGTATATTATGCTCTTTCCCCCCCAAAAGGACTTCAACAGCCTGGCTGAGGCCCAGGCATTTCTGTCAAACCAGTTTGGCAGCCAGGCTAATGTCGCACCTACCAGTGACTAAGGCTGCGAGGGCATGTGCTCTGTTCTCAGGCACTGACAGTGTGATAATTACAGATTCTACCGGATTGACCAGCAGGACTGATATCACATAGAATGGAGATGACTGGGCTGTTTGTTTTTTGGCCTGGAGGTGAGATTTATTCTACATTAATCCCAGCACCCATTGGAGGACTTCACAGGGGAGTCATGGAAACCCTTTGTCCAAGCTGACCAAGGAGGGAGACAGTTTGGCTGGGGGTTGGAAAGACTGTCCGCATTTGGGACAAATCCAGCCCATTTGATTTAAAGACCTTTTCATATTAAGACATTTCTCACAATACCCTGAATAAGCAGCAATGTTATATTATGCCAGCAGTTTCTGTGAGTTATGGACAAACACAAAGAGACTAAGCACTTGTTTCTAGCACCAGCTAAACTGGAACTCATTTTTGTGAAAATAAGTTTGTGAGACAAAGGGAGTCAGAAAATCCACACACCTAAGGTGAGGTCACTTCCCTGGAACTAATCAGCTTGGAGGGAGGAGGCAACACCAATAGCCTGGCCTATCCCATTCAGGGGGTAGGTCCAGGGTACTTTCGCCCAGACTGTAAAATTCTCTGATGTCATTTTGGCTATATAAGGGGTAGACAGGAAGACAGAGGGATATTCAACATTCAAAATTCACCCTTCAAGATTCCAAGACTCCAGATCCAGATCCAGGCAGAACCACCTATCCAGTCCCATGCATAGCCAATAATCCAGGGAAAATGATCCCCTTTAGGAGAATCCAGTGACCAGACCTTTTGCCCAGCTGTCCCATCCTGCTGTCCACAGTGACCAGACCTTGCCCAGCTGTTCCAGGAGAGCCCATTTGACCTAGTAAACAGATCCCTTTGACTCCACTGCCTGTGACCATATTCTTGGCCCCGCTGTCCAGAGACCTTGCTGGCTGTCCAAATTGCCCAACTCAAGTATACCTTGTAAGTATCACATCACCCAGTACCCACAAACTGCATATCCCGCTCTTTTACCTTGCATCTTGTTCAAATCCTATTAAAATCCCATAAAAATCCTAGTCATTTTCCAAATTGCCAGTATCCTCTGTTCACCCTTTCCCTAGAAGAAGCTGTTTAGTCTCGATCTGTTAGCATATTTCTTTTCTATTTCCTTCAGTTACCTGTTTAAGTCCCTAATATCATTTGTAATAAATCAATTAATTCCCCATTGAAAATTCACGTTCATTATTGCTGCACTTTGAAAGTAACAATTTCGTTGAGTGTTTTACTAATTATAGCCTTAAAATATAGTTTCAGTAGAACTAATCATTGTGCTAACAAAACCGATTTTACCCATGTATTTTGCTTTCTTTTAAAAATCCATTTTCTCACCTCTGCTCACGTTGCTTTAGTGCCCTGCTCACTAGCCTGTCAGCTTCCTTCTCTCTTTAGTGCAGCCACATGAATTTCTGTCCAAGCTATCCTACCACAAGTGTAATTGATCCGCAAGTAACCAGTGAAATCCGAGTATGCTATTTTTCTCATTTTGGGGGTTTCAATTTTTGTTTTGGCCTCCCATTCTGGGGTGGTGGGTTGAATCTAAAAACTGATGTTTCCCTCTTCTTTCTGACTCCTTGCCACTGCTTTCCAACCACAAATAATTTAGTAAGAAGGTGTTTGGGGGAAGTGTTGCAGGGGGAGTGCATAACGTAAGTGCCATCTGTGAGTGTGAAGAAAAGTGATTTTGTTTCCATTTCTACTAAAGGTTTATGTAGATGATGTTAGAAAGTTGAATCAATTGTATAAACCACACTGCGGTGGCTGCTGCCATAGCATTTGATTTGCTCTGATTTTTCATTTTAATTATAAAAATAAATAAATATTTCATTGTTACACAAGGTCCATTGCAACACAGAGTATTTGTTAAGGTGGGTGTGAGACAGGTTGGGTGCCTATTCAAGCCAAGTATCCAGGAATCAAATAAAAATAAAAAAATAAACGTTTTTATAGTGTGCCAACTTCAGTGTCAGTGGAAGGAGTCCCTGGTTGGAGTGTGTCGTGCCATAAAATTTGTTACAACGCGCTTTGTCTCATTACTCACAACCACACATTTTCAACGCACTATTGTCCTTTTGAGTATAAGGCTCCCCCTTCAAAGGGCTGGACTGCTTAAACTAGGGGTTGATTCTGAATAGCTGCCTATTCTAAAATGTGTGTTAACCTACCCTTCTGCTGCAGGTTGTGGTAGTGTTTGCCCCTTTACTGCCCTAGGCAAAACATACTTGTATATATGTTAAATAGTGAAAGGCGTGTGGTAACTGTTTTATATTGCGGTGGTTTATTTGTGTTTCATTATTAAGGCCTATAATACATGTATATGTATTGTTTTAATGCACTTGTCTAAGCGTATTCTGTGGAGTTTTACTTTGTGTGATCATTGTGGGCTTCAGATAACTCTCATCCTCCACCTGACAAGTTACCGTATGGTATGGCTTGTACAGAAGGTTCCCCTGTTCCACTAAACGAGAGTGTCTTACACCTCTGGCCACCAAGTCAGAGTTTAGAAATCTATCTAGAAATCCATCTTAACAAACGTGAGAGTATTAGTGGAAAGAGGAGAGAAGTAGTGGGGAAAAGCAAGTAGTAGTGGGAAGAGTAGAGTAGTAGTGGGAGGAGGAGAGTAGCAGAAGGAGGAGAAATAGTGAAGTGGTTTGGGAGGACAAATAACATCAAAGGGTGGGGCAAGAGGTAGAAGGAGTAAATATCAAAAGGGATAGATGATGGAAGGAAGGAGAATGCTGGTAGGGACCAGTAATACGTGGAGAGCAGAAGAGTTGAGGGGGGCATGATCAACGTAGTCTGAAGACCTAAGAATGAGTGAAAGACACATCCCAAAATCCCTTTAAGAACACTAGGTAACGTTGTGAAATCCCTGAAGGCATATTTAGGGCATCCACAGCAGAAGCCATTAATTAGACAGTAGGGGTTACTGTTCAGTAGCAATAACTGAGTGTTATGGATGCCTAGGTCAGGTAGGAATTTCCACAGGATACAAGAGAAAAAGGAATGGCTACAGGGCGAACAACATTTTAATGAAAACCTTGAACTGCCTCAAAGATTCAGAGTGATGTTCTGTGCCATCTGTAACATCGGTCTCTCTCAAAGGGTAGAGCCATCCATTACATTTCTCAAACTCTTTTCAAAGGTGGAGCAACTATTAATATTTGTAGGCTCTCTCAAAGAGTGCAACCTCCCACTAAAGGTTTCAGGCTGTTACCCATGTCTCAGTGGCCCAATGAAGCTGCTCTCTCCCAGTGTGCAGCCATACACTACAGTAGTTGGGCTTGGAGTATTTGGCTCTCTTACAGCGTGTGGCCCTGCTCTAAATGTCTCAGCCTCCCTCCCCGGGCACATGTGCCTATCGAAAGTGTTAGGCTCTATCACAAGAGTCAGCAACCCACAAAGTCCCAGCACTCCCTCCAACGGCACAGCTCCCCACTTATGTTTTCAGACTGTCTTGAAGAATGAAGCCACCAAATAATGTTATTAGGCTCTTCCACAGGGTTAGCTAACCCTCTATCTCCTCTTCTCCTCTTCCCACTCAGGTAGGGCCACCACCCATGGTCACACATTGACATGCCTGTCCACTCCCAGAGGTTGCTCCCGAAGGACTTACCTCTCATCCCTGGCCGCCTTGCGTGTCCGCGTGTGTTATCCCATGACTAACAATGCTGACATGCATATGCCCATTGTACATCTTCTGAGGCTATGAGTACAACATACTGTGCTCCTATCCAAAGGTACTACACATATATACATCCTTGCTTTGCAGATTACAGATCCTTTATTGCACGTATGGAAGGTGGATAAGGAAGAGACTCCTAGAATTGCAGCAGCACATTCCACAGCACCAAGCCATAGCAAACAGGATGGCAATACATCAAGAGCAAATCCCTGAAAAGAATGTTTATTTAAAATTAACCCAATGGTATCCGGGTAATTGTATGAGAAGCATTCGCATGATGTCAACCCTTCATCAACAAACGAAATGTCTCCATATGCCATCCCCATGACATCTATAGAGTCCATTTAAGAACAGTTGCGTCTTTAAACATCCCTTCATTCAGTGGTCGAAGTGAGAGCGAACGGCCAGGAGTGGTGCTCGACTACTTTTATTTTTTTTTTACTATTGACAGCTCCACTACTTTTTGCAACCATTTTCACCATTGCTGAACTGACATCTGTTTCAACTCAATTAGCTGTCTATCAGCATGGCTGCAACCCTTGACGCATGCGCTGCACATTGCTCCTTTCCTTACTACTCTGTGCCCCATTGGAATCACATGTCCACTACCCTTTAGGTACACTTCTATCACGACCTTCATTGTGAGATACGGCTTTCTAAAAAAAAAATACAAAAATAATAAAAGCAATAGAGCAAGGGTAACAGTGCCATCCCAAGTATCCCAACTATCTCAGTGTGCATGTATGAGTCATAGGGCACGTATGCCATAGTCGCACCCCATATGGGTTAACCTACTGATATATCACAATGACAGTTAATGTTCAACTGCATGACCATCACTCAGACACGCGGTCGCTGTTAAACAAAACAATGCAGTATTGACAAGACACGTGCCAGCTTCTAACAAAGATCTGCGGAATCCAGACAGAAGTATACGAGCCAATGAATAACACAGCAGCAGAAAAACAGGACATGCAGAACAACAATCACCCCAAAAATACCCATTTGATTGTCAGCCTAATAAACACTAACATTTGTGCTACAGACAATCTCTAAACATGTTCAAATGTATCTGCTTATCTGAGCCTATACAATAATTAGGTCGCATAGTAAATGTAGTCCAGTGTACTTGGTTATGATTATGTAGCACCTTTGATTCCTGGTGCCTCCCTCACATTGTATGTTTTCTGGCTTGAACTCAGACACGCCCTACATACCGCGGCGCGTGTGGAAGCAGAACACTGCCACCCTCTCAGTGCATGTCTGACTCTACTGCTCCTCCCTGCAACTATAGCAATCAAAAGATGGCAAGTTGAGCCTCTTGATTCTTGGGCGTGAGAGCAACGGGAGCCTCAATTGGAGGATGTTGCACATGTTAAACACAGTGTGAAACTCACCTAACCGAATACAAGCAAATAATGTAATGCAAGTCAACACTGAGATGCCCGCTCATTGGTTGTTATGCCTATGTGGTAGTTATGTGGAATCAATGATCGGGTATAAGCTCCTGGTGCCTCCAAGGAGCAAAAGTCATTATGACTTCAAGGATTAGCCGGCACCCTGTGTCCTGTATTTAACAGCATCTTTCCTGGGCTTGCTCACAACCTTGGCGTGTGTCTTTACCTATCTTCCCGTTGGCATGTAGGGAAGTGCAAGTGTGCCCAAAGCACAGGTGGGGCTTCCCCTACAGAATGCCGGTGTCGCAAGAGTGAGTCACAAAAAAATATTTGCTAAGTAAATTAAAGTAACAATCCTTCTGTTTTCCTGCTCAAATCTGACCAACCAGTTCAGGCATCTTCGTTTCTGAAAAAGCCCCCTCTACTGATCAGAACTGCGCTAGTGCAATGGCTCTCTCAGCCTCCTAAAAAACAGGGAATGGCAGTATCATGTCTTCAATGGCCATTGTGTGAGGTGGCAGTTGCATACCGATATGTGAAGTATGAGAGTATCCATCAACAACAATAATTCTAGAAGGCAAGTCAAAAGTGAGTCCAGTGAATGGCTATCCTGGCCTAAAGGTGCAGCACAAAAGGATACACTGTGTTCAGTAGTCTGTGCTGGCTAGCAACCAACACTCCAAATTTGGCAGAATATCCTGCAATTCCTGATAGGTATGAATTGATGTAGTAACAATTTGTGAGATTACACAACACGTATCTGCTTGGTATTAGGTAACCCACCTTTTGGTATAGGTCCATACTACACAGGTTGGTAGTGTGACTGAGCAGCCAGGCCTATCTCAAGAGGGGTAAATGTGAGCTGTAGCAATGAAATTCGTAAATACAGTTAACCAAGTAACACTTACACTAAAGGTTTCAGTTATAATAAATTATTTATTTAGTTAACACCAATTTTTAGGTAAGCATTCTATAAAAAGGCAATCTATGTAACAAGATAAATATACTTTAAAATACTTGTCAGGATCAGCACAAGTTTAGTAGCTACTCTTTAGATATGATTTTCACACACCTCCTACACCCTGAGGTGACTTCTGTTCACAAGGACAGTAATGGCATTTATATATCACACTGAATACACTTTGGAGATTTTGGGGTTGCAGAAAGGAAAGGTTTTAGGAAGGAAAAAGGTTAAACAGGTGTTCAATATAGGTGAGGACACTTAACTCTGTGATCTAGACAAGCATTTTCCAGAAATAACAGTCTAAACCAAGTTACCACCTATGAGGGACCGAAATATCAAAGTCAATTGACTAGAAGAGTCTGCAGAGTGCCAGGACAGCCAAAGTCAATTGGAACACAGTCTATGGAACTGAAGCACTTCTTAGATAAACAGTCTTGCACAAAGCTAGAGAGTCTATAGAAATCACTTGTAGGGTCACAAGCTGTGAAGAATGTGAAAAGCAGAGTTGAAATCAACTCTAAGGTAAGCTAATGCAATTCACAACTGAGAAGAATGAACACAGCTAAAAAGACACTGAGGTAAGTACCCCGAGTCTAAACAGTACCTTTGGTTAGAAAAAGAGTGGTCGAGCTGGATTCTGTCCTGTTGCAGCAGTGCAGACCCTGGGTTCCTGAGCCTCAGTCGTCGGGACAAGTGGGAGGACATCTAGAGTGCTCCTGGGTCAGCAATTTGTAGGTCGTAGGCAGCTACAGGCTCTTTTCGGTTCATCGGCACTTTGCAGTTTCAGCACTTGCTTAACAGTTCTCGCAGATCTCGGATACTGGTTGAGCTTCCTTCACTCCTTGGGTCCTGCACTCTGGTGAGGGGAGGGGATTTAAGCTAGGGTTGCCATGCTTGTTGAGGGTTCTCAGGAGACTCCTGGAGCTTCTGGCTGGATTTCAGACGTTGCACTCGACTACAGATTTCTCGACCCCTGGCACTCGGTACGTGCAGCAGCAAAGAAGTACATCAAATCAGTGAAGATGGTGCAGTGGAATTCATCTCGGGGTTAGTTGGTCTCACTAACCCAAGGGAAGAAATCATCCCTTCCGGAGCTTCTCTGTTGAACTGAAAGAGGAGTTTCAGCACAGCAGCAGGACTTCGCCAGGCATTTCAAAGGTCCAGGAGGATGCAGCAAGATTTGTTCATTCAGTTTCTTTTTCAGGTGTTTCTCCCAGTGGTCAACCCTGTCTCTAGTCCTACAACCATCACTTTTTGAGCTGGATTCTCCCATTCATGCACAGCCTAGGCTGTCAATCACGAAGGCCAGCCAGCAAATCAGGACTGGTTGCATTCAGGCCCTCCTAGAGACAAAGGAAAGGGATTTTCCGAACCTCCCTCACATCCTGCCTTTCGAGACACACTGGAGCCAGAGGCGGGCTTCAGGGCTGAAGCCTCCAAAGGCAAAACCCTCAAAGGGCTCAAACCTGGCTCAACGTGCACAAAACACAAGAAAGACCTCACAAACAGAAAATGGTAAAAAAAAGAGGACCGGGCCATTTTGTCAGAAATGGTCACCCATGGGTGCTGTACTGCCGCTGAGGATTCAGCTTGTGGTAGAAAAGGACCGTGGTAGGAAAATTAAACCACTGCCACCAGCCATTTAAAAAAGTGAGTGTCACGTAAAAAATGTTACATGCGAATGTAGGATAAGTGGTTAGTAGGCAACCCCCCAGCACTCCTCATAAGATGAAATGATAAGAAAAGTCAGTTTCACTTTACTATTCTTGGGAAGAGTAGTTCACACAAGACAGGGGGCCACATTACGACCCTGCCGCGAGGGGACCAGGGAGCTAACAACGGGCCGGTCATAATCGGCCCGTTGTTAGTTCCCTGCACCCATTCCCATTGAGCCCTATGTGGGCTCAAATGGGAATGGGGAAGGTCCGGGGCCAGTTCCCTGTATGGCGAATTACCGGGCCCTCCAAACTCGGAATGGGGCGGTAATTTCCCATTCAGGGAACCCGGACTCGGTTTTGGTGGCAGCCATGCCCTTATTAAGGGCATGGCTACCGCCAAGGTCGTAATGAGGCCCAATGTATTTAAGCCTTCTGAAAAATCTAAAGTACTTCTCGGTGACACTGCACTGAAGGTGTTTTGTGTCACCATACAGTCGACACCTATGGAATTTGGCAGACTCCAAAAATAGAGGAAAAACAAATCATTTAAATCAGATCAAAACACATGAGAGAGGAAGAAAAAGGTCTCACTCAATCCAGGGTTTAAATTAATAAATACTAAAGTCCAGCAAAATAGCAAGGGGTCTTTAAGGTTGAAGATAATGAACACAGAAATGAGAATTCTCCCTAACAATGCCCTACTGACCAATACATATCTTACAAAGCATTCTACTTTGTTCAGTTCTAACAGATTGTATCAAACCATAGAATAAAAATCACATATTGTCAAGAATCCGGAACACGTACTGACATTGATGCTAACCACGTACTAATCATCTCCCTATTTCTCTTACCTACTGAGTCCCTCAGCAGATTTGCTGGATTTATAGGATTTAGTGTTTTCACCTGGTAAGAGTGTGCGCCTTTTTTCCCACTCTTACATGTGTTTTGATGTGTGTTTTACATTTTTGTGTTCATAGACTGCGAAGTCTCATCTACTTCATAGGCATCATCTTTTTACTGTTTGTCACACAGCACCTTTAGTGCAGTGACACAGGGTTGTCCTTTAGACTTCCCACTTTAAAACACCATTTTCTGGGACTGACTACTGCCTCCCAGAACATGTAAAGTTGCCATTGACTCTACTAGTCTTTATAAATTTACAGACCCAGTAGACATTATCTTCCATAGACTAGTGGAGGGGTTAATAGTTATCCCCTTTTGTCTGTTTCTCATGGAACATTATTTTGTTCCCCTTTCTCTAAGATTTGGCTGGTGGCAGTGGTATCTACCATTTTATTCCTACTGCGGACTATGAAAATAGCCTTGGTACTGTTAGAGGCTATGGTGGTAGCCTCAAACTTTAATCCGCTGGACCCCTTTTAATTTTATTTGGTTTCGGCTGGGTTTATTCACCATTTCTTTTTGTAAAGTTCTTTCTCATGTCTTACTCTGCGTGCCAAACCAGGTTTGGTTCCTTTGTTCGCCATCCTTTGGCGGACTTCTGCATAGAAGCCCACCTTAGGCGCCTGAGTGTCTGGGTGGACAGGATGTGATGGAGGGGTTTGAAGCCCCCTGCATAGGGTCTCCTTGGAGACCCAAGTCGCACTCTAGTTTGATTGGCTAGGTGGCTGTCCTGCCAGGACAGCCACCCTGCTGTGTGATTGACAGCCAGGCTGTGTGAATGGGGGAAAACTGCTTTAAAAGCATGTCTCTGGGACTTGGAAGGCAGAGTCACCACAGGATTGAGGGAACCGAAGAGAAGCTGAAGGAAGAGGACTACTGCAACTACTGAACCTGCCGGTGAAGCCCTGCTGCGGGTCCGAATTGCCTAAAACTTCAACGACAGGGAAGATCTGCAAGGAATCTTCTCCATTTGAGCTGGTGTGACAAACCAATTTGCCAAACACCAAGCCAGGCCTCCCTCTAATGGTCAAATTTGCTGTGCATCGCTGCAATGAACTGACTTCCAAGAAATCCGGACCCTGTTCGGGTTTTAAGGAGTGCACCTTTTATTCACCGCTTTGCTCTGCGGCTGGTTTCTTTCCTGGGCAGTACAGGACCCTTCAGTCTTCCTCCTTCTTGTCAGTCCGACAGTCGATTCAAGAACCGTGAGCCTGCAGGACCTGCTAGGAACTTCTGCCTCAGCTACAGCATTCTGTTTCTACTACGGTACTGTTCAAATCTGGTCGTTTGTTCCGTCCAACCGCGGTGAAAGTGTTTTAAATCTTTCGCAAATTCGAGGGCTTGTCCTTCTCTACTCTTTCAAATAACTTTTATTCCGACCAACTTCGCTTCGAACTCTTGGCAAATACTTAACGGTGAACTACTCTGAACTGTGTGATCCTCTGCAAAGACTCTGAACCATTAACATTGGCCCAGGCCTATTGATTTGAATCCTAGTTGTAGTAAGCCTTTTCTAGATTGCTCTGCCTATTACTTGTTGGTGCTGCTTGATTTTGAATAACCTTGTCTTTCCCTCCCTTTTCAGATTGCTGCAGTGCCATTTTGCTCACACTTCATTTTGAGCTTAACTTGTCCAGAATTGATTGGGTGGTGTGTAGTGTATTAAGATTGTGATTTTATGCTGCTTTATATTAGTGAATTGTTTTATAACTGATGGTGTAAATAAATGTATATTCTTTTACTCAGAAACCTTGAATCAGTGTTTGCTTGAACCATAGTCATCGCTGGCCCTTGTGTAACTTCTGATACTGCTCAATTTACTCTTAAGATACGTCTTGTACAAAAGGTGAATTTTTACTTGCAGTAGTAGTCTTACAGGCCGATTCATGGAATAAATGTGCGCCGAAAATCCCGGCGCAGAGGGGCCAATACGTGCGCTGCGCCGAAAATTAGCGAAAAGCGCAGGGAAACCAGCGCACGTCGATTCATGGAAGTCCGTGCGCAAGAAAAGCAGAGGACGTGCGCTGAAAAAGCGCGCGGCGCAGGCCGGCGCACAGGTCAACCAACGTCGTGCGCCACGGCCACTGCGCTATCACTCCGAGCGCAGCGCACAGCTCTAAAGTAGGCGGAACACAGGGCGGGACACTCGGAATGGGGAATAAAATGGGGCACAACACTCGGAATGGGGAAGAATGTGGGCGGCACGGGGAAAGTATAGGAGGCAAGTGCGCGGAACGCCCACACGCTCGCATACAACACGTATTCATGGAATAGAACAGGGCAAAAAAGCGCACGCTCAAAGCAGCGCACAGGCACAAACAGGCACAAACACGACCGCCACAAGAAAGCAGGCGGTAGCGTCTCTGCGCCTGCAAGAAATGTGCGCTAAAAGGTGCGCCAACAAATAGCACCTATATACAGACATGATCAATGTCCAATACTGTGGCCCTCCAGGACAAATGGGGTACCCACAAACACAGACACGCGCTGAGATAAAAAATAAACGTGTGCGTGCATACCGGGGTGCGCGGGAAGTTGCACACGCGATATGGCCGGGTACGTGGATTACAGGGGTGCGCGGGAAGTTCCACACGCGATTAGTCAGGGTACGTGGATTGCAGGGGTGCGCGGGAAGTTGCACACGCGATATGGCCGGGTACGTGGATTTCAGGGGTGCGCGGGAAGTTCCACACGCGATTAGTCAGGGTACGTGGATTGCAGGGGTGCGCGGGAAGTTCCACACGCGATATGGCCGGGTACGTGGATTTCAGGGGTGCGCGGGAAGTTCCACAAGCGATTAGTCAGGGTACGTGGATTTCAGGGGTGCGCGGGAAGTCCCACACGCGATATGGCCGGGTACGTGGATTGCAGGGGTGCGCGGGAAGTTCCACACGCGATATGGCCGGGTACGTGGATTGCAGGGGTGCGCGGGAAGTTCCACACGCGATATGGCAGGGTACGTGGATTTCAGGGGTGCGCGGGAAGTTCCACACGCGATATGGCCGTGTACGTGGATTTCAGGGGTGCGCGGGAAGTTCCACACGCGATATGGCCGGGTACGTGGATTGCAGGGGTGCGCGGGAAGTTCCACACGCGATTAGTCAGGGTACGTGGATTTCAGGGGTGCGCGGGAAGTACCACACGCGATATGGCAGGGTACGTGGATTTCAGGGGTGCGCGGGAAGTCCCACACGCGATATGGCCGGGTACGTGGATTTCAGGGGTGCGCGGGAAGTCCCACACGCGATATGGCCGGGTACGTGGATTTCAGGGGTGCGCGGGAAGTTCCACACGCGATATGGCCGGGTACGTGGATTGCAGGGGTGCGCGGGAAGTTCCACACGCGATTAGTCAGGGTACGTGGATTGCAGGGGTGCGCGGGAAGTCCCACACGCGATATGGCCGGGTACGTGGATTTCAGGGGTGCGCGGGAAGTTCCACACGCGATATGGCCGGGTACGTGGATTGCAGGGTTGCGCGGGAAGTTCCACACGCGATTAGTCAGGGTACGTGGATTGCAGGGGTGCGCGGGAAGTCCCACACGCGATATGGCCGGGTACGTGGATTTCAGGGGTGCGCGGGAAGTTCCACACGCGATATGGCAGGGTACGTGGATTTCAGGGGTGCGCGGGAAGTTCCACACGCGATATGGCCGGGTACGTGGATTGCAGGGGTGCGCGGGAAGTTCCACACGCGATTAGTCAGGGTACGTGGATTTCAGGGGTGCGCGGGAAGTTCCACACGCGATATGGCAGGGTACGTGGATTACAGGGGTGCGCGGGAAGTCCCACACGCGATATGGCCGGGTACGTGGATTTCAGGGTGCGCGGGAAGTTCCACACGCGATATGGCTGTGTGCTCCCAGGCATAACCTGTACACCCTCCACGGCCCCTGCAGGCAGCACACACCACAGGGAACTACCCTGCACACCTGCTCATGTCTCCCACCACCCCCACCCCCCATCCACCAGGGACACCCTCCACCAGGCACCCACCCATGTCTCCCACCACCCCCACCCCCCATCCACCAGGGACACCCTCCACCAGGCCCCCACCCATGTCTCCCACCACCCCCAGCACTGTGGGGAACCTGCCAGCAGGCCCCCACCCATGTCCAACCCATGTCTCCCACCACCCCCACCCCCCATCCACCAGGGACACCCTCCACCAGGCCCCCACCCATGTCTCCCACCACACCCAGCACTGTGGGGAACCTGCCAGCAGGCCCCCACCCATGTCCAACCCATGTCTCCCACCACCCCCACCCCCAGCACTGTGGGGAACCTGCCAGCAGGCCCCCACCCATGTCCAACCCATGTCTCCCACCACCCCCACCCCCCATCCACCAGGGACACCCTCCACCAGGCCCCCACCCATGTCTCCCACCACCCCCAGCACTGTGGGGAACCTGCCAGCAGGCCCCCACCCATGTCCAACCCATGTCTCCCACCACCCCACCCCCCATCCACCAGGGACACCCTCCACCAGGCCCCCACCCATGTCTCCCACCACCCCCAGCACTGTGGGGAACCTGCCAGCAGGCCCCCACCCATGTCCAACCCATGTCTCCCACCACCCCCACCCCCCATCCACCAGGGACACCCTCCACCAGGCCCCCACCAATGTCTCCCACCACCCCCAGCACTGTGGGGAACCTGCCAGCAGGCCCCCACCCATGTCCCCCTGGCCCCAGGTCCTGACGATACACAATCATGGCAGTAATGGCCAGCATACCCAGCACAAACACCCAGGCAAGGATTGCATGCACCCACATAGTGAATGCAATCACATGACACAACCCCAAAGGCAAGTATGCAAAAGAACACATGTCTGTCACACACACATACACAATGGGTGCAAGTGAATGTCAAAACCCATATCATGACATGTAAGAAACCAAAGAGAAAATAACACAAGTGTAAGATAATATAAAAATGTATTAAAAACACAAATCAAGTAAACCAATAAAACATACAACTATGTGGCAAAGTAAATAAAAGGTCCATGTCCGAGAACAAAAATGATAAACCAAAAAACAAAGGATTAAAAAATCAATATAATTTGTCCAAAGCAGAACCATGTAGTAGGAAATCAAAGAAAAACCATTACGTCATGGTGTAAACAATAAAAAAATTAAAAAATGTATCTCCCAAAATATAACAATATATACAGGAATGTTCCAGGGTCCATGAGCCCAACAGCACAAATGAAACCTAATACTAACTAATAAAATAAATATGTACAAAAAAGTGGCCATTGTCCGAGCGGTCCAAAATAATAAAAATAAATAAAGGAAACCTAGCACTAACTAACTAAAAAACTATATACAAAGGCAGCGGGCTAGTCCTGCGGCTCACTTGGTGATGCTGGCCAGGGCATCCTCGAACTCCATGTCAATGTCCTGGAGGCGGGACTCTGTCCTGGCCCCGAGGTCTCGCAGGGACAACCCCATGTGCTCACCAAAATCCCTGCGAGCCTCCTCGAGGCACTCAGCCCGCCTCAATGCCCGATGCATGGAGATCTCCGCCCTGGCCATGGCGAGCCGCTCCTCTTCCGCCCGCTGCCGCTCCGCACCTATCCGCTGGCCAAACTCCTCCCACACGGAACACACCGCCATGCCAGGGTTGCCCTGCCCTCCGGCCGATGCCTGCCCCTCTGATCTTGATGGCCCTGAGCCATGATGCCTCCCACGTCGAGCCCGCTGCTGCCTCCGACGCCACTGCCTCTGCCAGCACGACGGCATCCAGGCTGATGGTAACCACCGACGCCGTCGTGCACGTGCCCTGCCCGATGATGCCGGCACATCTTCCATCTGCTGGGGTCCACTTGCTGTGTCGTCCACCCCTGCTGGACCTCCGACTCCCAACTGTGGCAGGGATGTGATCCCCACCGAGCTGGCTGCATTGGTCGGGGCAGGTCCACAGGGGGCCATGGTGGCATCTGGGCCGGAAGACGGCAAGGAGAACGACCGTTGGATAGCCTGCACAGAGGAGGAGAGGGCCGTCAGATTGGCCAACACATGCAGGAACCCCCCGAACATGGCCGATCCCAATTGGGCCACGTCGGCACGGTGCACTTCGTGATGACGTGCGTGCTCCTCCCGGGAAGCACGCACGTCATCACGAATCACAGCCGTGCGCATCGCGACCCCAATCAGGACCTGCTCCACGCGGCCAGGGGTTCCCACGGCCGCAGGTGGAGGGGAGTCAGTTGACATGGACATTCCCACTACCTGCGGACGGGCCTGGGACGGGGCATCCCTGCTGGTGCATGGTGGTGCACTCACAGGGTCAGGGACAGCGACATGCACAGGCACCTCCACGGTGACCTGTGCTGCCTCCTGCCCCTGGCCCTGGACTGCACCACTTGCACCAGCAGGGATGCTCCCACCAGGCCCCATGTGTGCACCAGTGTCGGCCTCCTCCTCCTCTGTGCAAACCACCAACCTGGATGGCTCCTCACCGTCTCCCGCCGTAGCAGGCCCCTGTGGGGGCTCACCCACCCCTTCCGCTGCAGCCGTGGGGGCATCCCCGCCGCCTTGCTCCACAGCGCCGTCTCCGCCCTCTTCTTCACTAGCCGCTGCGTAGAGGGAGACAAAGGACACAAGCATCAGGCTACTGTAAAATGGTCCCCTAGACAGGAAGCAATAGCAGATGAGCACCCCTGTCAAAGTACACTTCCATCATGTCCCTCCACAACACATGGGTCAGTCCAGGCAAAACACACACAGTAACAGGCATGGTGCATGCCATGCACATTTCCATGCATGTCCAATTGACTCTTGAAACATTCAATGATATGTGACTCACATGCATCATGGCTCATGCATATCACATGCACACACTTCACCTCAGTCACATCCATCTGGCCCCAAACACAACGAACACAGGCGAAACAAGGGTTAGTTGGGTGCGTCACAGAATCTGTGCATTGTCACACACATGTGTCATGCATCCATGGCATGCACAAGTCACAGACACGCAGGTCAGGCACACAGACATGGCTACCATATATGTACCTGGCATCAGCACCCATCCTTCACCCCCATCCATGTCCAGGTACAGAGACTGGCATGCTCTCATGTCCTAAATCTGCATAGGGCTCCCCATGCCACATTTCAACACATGCAACAACCATGTGGGTCAACACATGCAACAACCATGTGGGTCACACATCACTGGTCGCACATGCATTACCATGATGTCCCTGCACACATACATGCATACATGGCCCATGGCACACATACAGGCAAGTATCATAGAACCAGCACACCGCAACATGCCCTGTCTCACACAGTAATGCTTGCACACTTACCGCTCAACTCCAGACGGGCCTCCCTCTCAAGGACCTGGGCGTGGAGCGCTGGGCGTACGCGTTCCAGGACCCTCTTCTGGATGGAACTCATGCGGCCCCGGCCCCCCTCCACGAGGCGCCGGGCCTTCACAAGGGTCCTGGACCTCAAGTCCTCCCAGCGCTTCTTGATCTTCTGGACGTTGCGGGTTGCCACCCCCTCCGCGTTGATGGCAACCACACAGTCGGCCCAGATCCTCTCCCATCCTTCCTTGCTGGCGCGGGACGATCCAAAGAGGGCATCATACTGCCCCAGGACATGCTCCACCAGGACACCAACTTCGGTGGCAGTGAAGCTGGTGCCCCTCTGCCCCTCTGGCCTGGGGTTGCCACTGGTGCCAGATGTCGAAGTGCCCGACATGGCAACCCCAGAGGCAGGTGTGGGTGGGCAACTGGGTCCTGGGGCTGGGCTGTGGAGCGATGTAATCCCAGTTGGAAGTCTTCAGTTCCAGCAGGGGTGGACACAGCAACTGGACCCCTGCAGATGGCTGATGTGCAGGCACCAAATGGCAGGGCACGGTGGCAGCAGGCAGGCAGGCAGGCAGGCAGCAGCAGATAGCACGTGGGAGGCTGCTCAGGGCACTGGGGGGGCAGTAACTCGGCCTTCTGGGCAGGAGCGTGGTGTTCCGTGTGTTTTCGGGTGGCCAGCTTGATACGGAGTGATTTGGCACGTGAAATTCCTGCAAGTCAGCGTGAAATCCGAGGAAAGGGCCTTAGCGCGTAAGTGCATCAACACGCATACGCGATTCTATTGGACCAGAGTCCCTCACCGCGTAAGCGCGTCTGACGTGATCCGCACGGGCGTTCCCCACTCAGCACGTGATGACGGAGCACACGTGGAAATACTGCACGTCAGAGTGTCATCGCGTGTAATTGGCCAAAAGTGCGCGTACACGCGATTGGCCAATGTACGTGTATTACATCGCGTGTAATTGGCCAAAAGTGCGCGTACACGCGATTGGCCAATGTACGTGTATTACATCGCGTGTAATTGGCCAAAAGTGCGCGTACACGCCATTGGCCTATGTACGTGTATTACAGGGGTGCGCGGGCACTTACACACGCAAGTACGTCAGCGCACCTGTATGCCTGCTGCGTGGGAATTTCCACACGCTATTGGAGTGGGAACTAGATTCCAGGGGTGCGAGGGTCACACGCTCGCCTAGAACACGCGCAAGGCATTAATTTGCGCACTTATCAATAAACAAGCCAGATGGCAGGATGAACATACCGTTCCTAGCAGCAGTGGCAGTGGGCTACCAAAGGAGGAGGAGGAGGAGAGTCAGGGCCAGGATATTCACACCCAGAACCAGCCTATTCGGGATGCCTGATGACCAGGTGTATGGGAGGTACAGGTTTCCAGCACACATCATACTGGACCTGGTCAGTGAGTGGGAGGATGACCTCACATCACCCACCCTGTGCTCCCAAGCACTCAGCCCCCTGCAGAAGGTCCTGAATGTACTGCACTTCTTGGCCACTGGATCCTTTCAGCGGACAAGTGCCATAGTGGGTGGTGTGTCACAGGCCACGAAGTCACGCTGCCTACACCAGGTCTTGAACATCATCACTGCACGGCCATCAGTCCGCAGGCACATATATCTCCCCAGGACTCATGCAGAAAGGCGGACGTGCATCCAGGAATTCTATGGTGTGGCTCAATTCCCCAAAGTGCTTGGTGCAATTGACTGCACACATGTGGCTCTACGTCCACCCAGGGCAACAGAGCACATCTATAGAAACCGCAAGCACTGGCATTCCATCAACGTGCAAGTTGTATGCAATGCCAAGGGAATAATCACATCAGTATATGCCAACTATCCCGGGTCCACCCACGACAGCTTCATCTACAGAATGTCTACACTATGTCGGGACCTGGAGGCTGGCCAGCATGGAGATACATGGCTGCTTGGTGAGCATGATTGCCACTGCACATGCATGCATGTCAGATACTGGGTCATGACACAACACCACTAATGATACCCATCACCACCTCCGCAGGGGACAGTGCCTACCCTATCAGCCCCCACATGATGACCCCAATCCGGAACCCCACCACGCCACCCGAGGTAAGGTACAACACAGCCCACATTGCAACACGGGGCATAGTGGAGCGCACATTCGGAGTGCTGAAGTCACGCTTTCGCTCCCTTGACCGTTCTGGCGGGCAGCTGTTATATGCTCCCCGAATAGTGTGCAGGATCATAGTGGCAGCATGTGTCCTGCACAACGTTGCAACACGCCGGGGCCTGCCCGTGGACATGGTGGTGCCCCCACATCCACAACCACATGCACGCCCGCTGCGCATGGGAGGGGAAAGGGCACGGGGGGTGGCAGCCCGTACGCAACTGGTGGCCAACTTCTTCACCTAGGAATCACAGTGCTGGCTAGTGCACACTGCTCTGGCACATACCATCTGACAATCAATGATGACACTACCTGACAATGTCACAAAATTACTTGACAATAAACTGTCAGATACACATCAGCCTGAGATTGTTAACATGGAAGTGTCACTATGTGTGCACCCCTACCTACACATACACCAGCAATGCATCACAACGAGAAGACACAACTCCATCAATCAAATATGCATTGCCACAGGCGATTCACTACATGACAACATTGCCATGTCACCCATTCCCTTCACAGTCCCGCCACTGAGGACACCATGTCATGGTATGTGAGAGCAAACAAACTGGCCATCACAACATGACACCGGTGTCACAAATAGCAGTGCCCCAAATGGAACATAGCCGCACTTGAACAGCTAACCGCGCTGGAGCCACTACTACACACCTGTGTAAGAGTAATTTCAATCAAATTACACACCAACCCACCCTGAAGCCCACCCAAACAAGACACAATGCATGTAATCAATGGTAGTCTCATTACCTGATTCTGCTGGTATGTCCTCACCGTCCAGATGTACAGTGATGGCGCCACGCAAAAGTGTCAGTGCACATCTACCGACATGTAGTCTGACTCCAGAGAGTATGCCCGTGTGAAGAACTGTGTGAAATACCTGCAAAACATGAGCAACATATGTAAGTAGAGGCACATATCAAACCATCATGCATAGTTAGGTGCAACAACAATGTACACTATGAATGTCTACACAGTATTGACTATGGACTGGCCAACAGCTCATGGGAGTCCAATGTCACCGTGTAATTTGCTGTCACTTGGGCACACCCTTTGCAAGCCCATGGAAACGGAAGCAGGAGGGGTGTGGATGTCTGCTACCCAAGCATCTAAACCAAACTCAGGACAAGCCTGCATGTGCCCAGCCACAATACAGTGTATGCCCAGGTACCCACACAAGGCAACACTCTTGGAAAAGAAAAAAGAAAATTGAGAAAAAATGGCCATGAAAGGGCCGGCGGGGGGGGGGGGGGCACCTATGAGGTCCGAGGACAGGATGCACGCCACAATCCACCTGTGTGGATCATGGGAAACTAAAACACCCCATAGGCTCGTGGCCCACACGGCTACTCTGTTGTGGGAGATGAGTCGCTATCGCTCTGGCCAGACCCTGCAGCTGACTCAGGAGGTGGGGGAGCTGCCTCAGAAGATGGTGTGACAATGGGAGGCAGCCCACGCAAAGCACGAGTTTGCTCCTCCATGGCTGCAAGCAGGCGGGTCTGGTAGTTCTGGTTCTGGGTTATAATCATGCGGAGGTCCCCATGCAGTAACTCCCGGGATGACCTGACCTCCGCACGAGTTGCCTGCATCTCGGCCGAGAGCGTCCGTGTCAGACGCTCCAGCTGCTCCTCTGTCCTTCTATGGGATGAAGCCTCAAGCTCTAACAGGGTCGACCTGAGGTGATGGAATTCTTCCCTCAGGCCTTCCCTGTGGCGCTGGGACTCCATGGAAAGTGATTCCCGCAGAGTCGCCAGTGCCGCCCGCCTGTCCTTGTTGGACGCCAACATATCCTCCCTGTGTGCCTGGCAGATGGACTCTGTAGCCTGCTCCAGTCGCTCCATCAGCCTTTCTGGGGGGACAATGGAAGTGGCCACCCTATCCATGGCCTGTGCAATCATCTCGGATGATGCTGCCTGTTGGTTGGCCATACCGTAGATGGATTGCTCCCAAGCGGTATTGCCAGGTGGCATACGGCCACCACGTTGACGGGCACCACACCTGCCTGGGGCAAGGCGGACTGCGCCTTGCTGTGCCGGCAAGGCCTCAGGCTGCAGGACTGCATTCCCTCTCTGATCTGCAGCCCCAGGAACAGGATCAGAGATTGTGTGGTGTGGCCCTGCATCCGTAACCACCGGAGGCTGAGCTGCCGACACTGACATCCCCATTGAGGGCAATGGCCCGGCTGCAGGTGGGTCGGACAGAGGAGATTCTCTCCCAAGAACACTCACCTGCGACTGCACATAGGTGTCATCCTCCGAGTCTACACCTGAATACTGCTCGGGGGAGGAACCCCCAGAGACACCCCTCGACAGCACGACCTGCAGCACTTGTGGGTTTTCACCCACAAACACACCACGTCCCTCACTTGTGGAAGGTCGGCCCGGGTTGCCCTCCTGGGACGGCTCAACCACCACATCCCCAGCATCAACAAGTGCTTCGTCCCCTGCAAAGACATGAAAGAGAAAAATGGAAACAGGCATTAGCACCATGGCATGCAACAAGGGCTGATGAACAACAGAGGCAGTAGTTCTACGACACATGTCCCACATGACTGGGAGACCTCCTATGCATTCACCATCACTGGGTCTGTAGGGGAGGCTCAGGGCATACAATGTACAGATTGGAGAGCAACGCCTGCTCACCATGCTGCCTAGCACTGCCATCACACATCGGCCGGTGATTGCCATGTCAAAGGCACATGCCATCACACACATGGCATGTGACATAGCCACCAAGTGAAGAGGGAGAGGAGGGCAACTTTTTTGGATTTCTACCACTCTGGTCCTGACATTGCATCATCACATCAATAAGTTGACATGTTGTACATGGATCTGCTAGTCCAAATTGGCCACGATGCACAGTGCCTTGTCTACATCAACAAAATGCAGTAAACAATGAGATTCCACCTCCCCATCACCTGTAAAGGAATCATATAGCATTCGTGAAGCACCGGTCCAGAAATGTATGAAGGTACAGCGGAGCACTGAGGGGTGGTGGGGCAGTAGGGGATGCCAGTCAACAATCCTACTGGTGCTGGTGTCATTCATGTCACGCAAGTGCAGGGGTGGGTGGCACAATGAAGTGCAAGGGGAAGTGGCGGCTGGAAGTGCTGTACAAGGTAAGTAGGACTTAACGTCAAGGGCAGATGGTGTTAGGCGCAGACAAGTGCTGGGGGGGGTGGCCTATAGGGGTACAGAGACAATCATGCAGTGCTGTGGGCTCGGAGGGGACAGGGGAGGTACACACTGCATCTGGCTCGGCAAGGTCCTTGCAGATTTCTATGTGTCCTGCAGAGTTGTCTCATGCCGCAGATATGTGCCCTTGGATTGGGGATCTCATCTTGGTGAAAAGGGTGAGGCGCTATTGCCTTTGGAGCATGTGGCAGGCCAGTTTGCCAGAGGATGAGCATGATGCAGGACATTCACTCTCTGCCACCCGGCACCTGTGGTCTGGGTTCACAAGATCCGAGTCATGCCAGGACTCTGCATTGGCATGGGGCTTCAGACAGGTGGTCATGACCGTGGCAAAGACATCCAGTGTACCTGACAGAGTGGAGCATGGAGTGGGCCCTGTCAGGATGGGAGTGAGCCTAAGGGGGAGCTGGATGGGGGGGAGATTTTGGCAGCATGAGCCTCGACTGACACACACTTCATGGGTTGGAATACCAAGAAGGTGTGTGACAGTGGTGAGGGTGGCTTTGCCTGTGGTGTGGTGAGGGTGAGCTGGGAGGAGAGGAGAATGTGATCACTCCAGGAGAGAGGAGTGCAGAGATGGACGGAGAGGGGAAAGTCAGATGAGATCAGAGCATCAAGAGTGTGCCCTGCAGTATGAGTAGGGACAGACGGGAGTCTAGAGGGTGAGAGGGAGTTGCTGAGGTCACAGAAAGGTCACGTGGGGGGGTCAACAAGCATGCAGGTGGATGCGTACAGCAACAAGGAAGAGGATTTCTGTGTCTGGGGACATGAGTGAGGAGGAGAGGTGAGGACACTCAGAAAGGAAGTAGTACATTTGACCAGTTTTCCCAGACACAGTACGCACAGTTTGTGAATGTCAAGGTGTGGTAGAGAGAGACGTCACACAAGCCATTCCAGAGTGGAGTAGGTCTAAGTAGGAGTGACAGTGGCAGGAATACCCTCAGGGAAGCCAAGGGCACACCCCCCCTGCACAGTAGTGGCGGGCCAAGGAGAGGGTCTCCTGAACATCAGGTAGGAGTGTGTGAAGGATGCAGACAGAGCTGGCCGTCAGACATGTTTCCATGAGACCAAGGATGTCAAGGTGCATAACCTCATGTAAGTGATAGATATCGGAGGAATGCCTGATGCAGCCGCAGTGAAAGGAGTGTAATTGTGGAGGAGGTTGACAGCCTTGGAGGACTTACGGGGAGTACTAGAGATCAGAGGTGCAGCATGTGTAGGAGTTGGAGTGGGAGGCGGAGAAGGATCATGGGAGGGTGCAGGGAGGCAGTGCAGGATTGATGAGGAGAGAGGAGGGGGGACAGCAGGAGAGGAAAGGAAGTTGATGAGATGTGGCTAGCATTTCTCAAGGAGAATGAGGTTGGCCTAAGGGCCTTGGACTGAGATGCTCCCATTACCATGCACATCAATTGTGGCCTCTGAGGATTGGAAGGAGGCCAGGAGTACACCCCAACGGGTCCCACCATTGATGGTGGAAGAGGAGCAAGGAGAGAGGACAGGGACCATGTGAAGGGTCTATGGGACAGGCAAAGGCATGCATGAGCAGATGTCAGTGAGAGTTGGCTTTGAGTAGGCTCAGATGCACTTGTCAGCAATAGGGTGGGTCGCATTGGAGGGCAGGGTGGCCTCATTTGACTGTTAGCAAGCAGGTGTCGTGAGTAGGGCACGATGGTCTGAACTGTAGAAGTCAGGGAAGATAGACCATGAAGAGCAGCATGGAGTGTGAGGGAATGGGGCTCGAAACCAGACGGTACCAAAGCACACAGGTAGGAGGTGGATGTCAAGGCAACATCCACAGTATGACAGCATGTTGGTTGGCATTTATATACAGAGGACGCATTAGCATGTGGTATCATTGCATGTCAGGCATGTGAAGATGAAACTTGATTGGCTGGGGGAAAGTATAGGAATGGTATGTAAGACATCAGATGAATAGACAGGGGAGTATGAGCAACAATGTAGTGACAAAATGACAATTCAAGGGCAACTTCCATGGTGTAGGGCCATATGTGCACTGTTGCCAGTTGGGATAGTGCTGTGGGCAGATGGTGTTGCACTGAACATACTGGATGAGGCACATGGGTGCCACTATCTACTCTGCCACACACCCCCTTGACAGGCACCCAACATGAATGCTTCACACACACACCATGCACATGGATAATACACACATGCATGTGCACTCACCGGATGATGCCTCGTAATCAGGGAGATCTCCCACACCTTGGAGTTGTCCCTCGGTGACGTAGGATCCAGCTACGGACTCGTGTGGTGTGAGTTCTATTTCCTGTGCTGGGGACCCACCTCCAGTCACCAAGGTTGCGGCATGACTTGAGGCCAGCTTATCCTTTGCCCTGCGCTTAAGGTCATTCCAGCGCTTCTGGCAATCACTAGCTGTGCGCCTCACTACTCCAAGGGCACTTATTCTGTCAGCAATGGTCTGCCAGTGTGCCTGGCGTCTGGCATGTGTGGTCTTGGACCCTGCAACGATGACCATTTCCCTATCATGATCTGACACATACTGAACAAGTGCATTCAGTTCGGCGTCTGTGAAGCTTGGCTTCCTTGATGGGCCGGACTGTGCAGCCGTGCCTGGGGAATCAGCCTGTGCCGGACGTGCACTCTTCCTCTTGCGCTTGGAAGGGGGTGGGGATCCAGAGTGTCCTACGCCGCTGTGGACACTAGGGGCAGGAGCCGTGGTGGACTCAGTACTGGGTGTGTGGGATTGCACACTCAGCATGGGAGTAGGTGCAGGCATTGGGGGTAGTGGGATGGGGTCAGGCCTGATCTGAGGTGCATGAACTAGGACCGACACAGTCTTGGCAGGGTGTATGAGAGGTGGGGTGGATGGAGCCACACCCTGGCTACGGGGGCCAGCAGATGACCTATCTGGCATAGATGCGCGTGCCCTGATGACACCAATGTGCACCGGTGCACGTGCAGTGGACCTGCTGACCTGGATGTCAGCGATGGGATCACCCTCGGACAGGTCTGCTGCCACAATGGGCTGGTCCGACAAGGGCTGATCAGGGTTGGTATCAGCCACATGACCCTCAACTGGGGGGGGGGGGGGCATGGGTGTCCCTGACTGGTCCTCCAGACTGGGGGGGACAGGGGCACCCTGCAAGTCACAACCACGTCCCCTAGTGGATCCTCCACGGCCACCACGTGTGGCTCGGCCACCTTTGCCACCCTTACGGCTTGCACGCCTCCCAACCATGGCACTGATGTTATTGTGCGTATGGGAGTCGGTGTGCACAATTGTCCTGGGCAATTGGGTGTCAAAGGGGTTGGGTACCAGATGGTATTCGTACCCTAGTGCAGTGGCAAGGCTATATGACACCCCTGGGGAAAGATGACGGGTCACGCAACGCACAGGCACCCCAGAAAAGTTAAGGAACGTGCACAATACCCCTCCTAGACCACGTGTGCTGATGGAAAACCCTGCACTACGCTGTGGCATCCAGTAACACAATGAACGTATGCGTGTCACACGCAGCCTAGAATGACCTCTGAAGGGGTAGGCTACACACGGGGCAAGCACAGAAGTTAGATACGTGCGTGACTCACCGTCTGCCAGGTAAAAGAGCGTGAAAAATGAGCGCGTTTGGTTGGCAACACCCCCGCCAAAAGAAGATGTGTACGCTGTCTGAGGAGACAGGACAACAGTAGAAGGGGACACTGTTTGAGGGAACAGGCCCAGGTAAACCAGTGCAAGAGGAAAAAGAGAAAAAGCTGTCAGAGGTAACAGGGAGTACGAACTGGAAACGCCGTGAAGTAAATCGCGTGTGAAACGACAAGAAGTACAGAATTCACCCACTCGCTCTCCACGATAAGCACGTACAAGGAAATGGTGTTCTACACTACCTTATATACAGGCCCACACGTACAGCGTCTCTTACGGCGTGTACGTGCTTGGCCCATGTTCACCAATCACGCGCTTTGTCACTTCTGCGTGTGGATCCTTTTTCACCAATCACACGCTTTGACACTCCTGCGTGTAGCTCACTTTTCACCAATCACACGCTTTGTCACTCCTGCGTGTAGATCCATTTTCACCAATCACACGCTTTGTCACTCCTGCGTGTAGATCCATTTTCACCAATCACACGCTTTGACACTGCACGTGCAGGTAACTATAGACGCACATATGCTGGTGACGGGTTTTCGCGCGATTCGCTGAGTGTGGGGTTTTCACGTGCAAAATCACTCCCTATCAGGCTGTCCACGCGTTCAAACACGAAAGACCACGCTCCTGGCCAGGAGGCCAAATTACAGTCCCCCAGAGCCCTGAGCACGCTCCCACCTGCCATCTGCTGCTGCCTGACTGCCTGCTGGCCACGTGCCCCACAGTGCTGGTGGGTGGGGGTGGTGGGAGACATGGGTGGGGGCCTGGTGGAGGGTGCCCCTGGTGGATGGGGGGTGGGGGTGGTGGTTCGACATGGGTGGGGGCCTGATGGCAGGTGCCCCTGCACTGCTGGGGGGTGGGGGTGGTGGGAGACATGGGTGGGGGCCTGGTGGAGGGTGCCCCTGGTGGATGGGGGTGCAGGGGGACATGATCAGGTGTGCAGGGTAGTCCCCTGTTTTGTGGGCTGCCTGCAGGGGCCGTGGAGGGTGTACAGGGTACACCTGTGAGGGCCCACCCAGCCTATTCGCGTGTGATAATTCCCACGCACCCCTGTGATACACGTACCCTGGCCAATCGCGTGTTGAACTTCCCGCTACCCCTGTAATACACGCACCCTGGCTGTTCGCGTGTGATAATTCCCGCGTACCCCTGTGATACACGTTCCCTGGCCTATCGCGTGTTCTACTTCACGCGTACCCCTGTAATACACGTTCCCTGGCCAATCGCGTGTTGAACTTCCCGCTACCCCTGTAATACACGCACCCTGGCTGTTCGCGTGTGATAATTCCCGCGTACCCCTGTAATACACGTTCCCTGGCCTATCGCGTGTTCTACTTCACGCGTACCCCTGTAATACACGTACCCTGGCCAATCGCGTGTTGAACTTCCCGCTACCCCTGTAATACACGCACCCTGGCTGTTCGCGTGTGATGATTCCCGCGTACCCCTGTAATACACGTTCCCTGGCCTATCGCGTGTTCTACTTCACGCGTACCCCTGTAATACACGTTCCCTGGCCTATCGCGTGTTCTACTTCACGCGTACCCCTGTAATACGCATTCCCTGGCTGTTCGCGTGTGATAATTCCCGCGTACCCCTGTAATTCACGTTCCCTGCCTAGTCGCGTGTAGAACTTCCCGCATACTCCTGATTTGAAGATTGCCCGCTTTGCTTTCCTTGTTTGCCTGCCCTGTGAAGTGGTCCAGGGTTAGCGCAGCCCTTAGCGATGATTTAGCGATTTTGATGGCTTTTCCTTGCGCGAGGGCGTTCTTGGGGGCGTTACTGGCGCTGCTGCAGGCTCGCTGCGATTCTCTGCGCCACGGCTGGTTTGGGAGCATGAAATCCATGAATACGCTGTGCGCGGAAATCAGTTTTAGCGCACGTGCCTGGCGCAGACTATCGCAGGCGCACGCTGTGCGCCAGCCGCGTGCGCTACTTGTGCGCTGGATTCTATGAATTACCCTGTTAATTGTGTGTGGTGTTCCCAAAGGGTACTGCATATTATTCTGCCTAACAGTCCCTGAAGAAGACCATGTGTGACAAACCATTAGGCTCATGAAAGTGGTTTAAACATGTCAAGCTGGACATTATTTGTACGATAACATAGAACATTAAGCAATGGCAAGAATACATTTACATGAAGAATTGTTCATCAGCAGTTTCACATTTATTCTTTTTGCAAAATGTGTTGTACATTTCTGAGTTGATGTGAGTGCATGCTAGTGGTGATAGGAATGAAATGGTATGAATGTATTTTCCTTTAAGTGAAGCCCCTTTTTTTCTGTCTGTGTTTCATGAGATGTATATGTTAATATTCATTTAGAAATTGTTTTTTAATGATATAGAAAAACACTTATACACATTCATTCATTGTGGGTTTATTGATTTATGGATGATTTGATTAATGACATACTTAATAGGAAACTACGTTGCTTCCATTGGGTTTATAGTCCAATGGTTCACAAGGATAGAGCACCCTTGTGACGTTCAAGTGGCTGACTTCATCAGACAAAACAGACTATTGGCAGGTGTATCAGGTGTTCACATCTGAAACATTTAAAGTCTCCTGACCCTTCATTTATTTAGTTTTCATTGAATTTAATTGCACACATGGGTGTGCTTTCACTCTTATCTATAAGCATTGGCTTTAAATATGCGGTTGCCTGCTAAGTGCTTCAAGCTGAGACAACAGACTTTCCTGTATTTGAGGTTTGCCGTTACATCTTAATGTTTGATCTCTGATGAGAGATGATGTTAACTTGCCATACAAATGTGTGGCAAAGACCCGTTATGACAGTCACACGATTCTCTCTGTTTCATTTGTCTCTTAAGTACCTTGAAAGAATGTGTGTCTTTCAAAGACTGTGTTAGTCTTGGGACCAAAATAATTTTGCTTTTCCAGAAGCCCCTCATAAATACTGCATCCTTCAGTGCCTCAGTTATGTAGTACTATTGCTTCTGTTCTTGAAGGTAAAATAGTTCGCCTCCTATCGTATTAGGTACATTTAACAAGCTTTTCCACTCATTAGGCAAGTATCATATATTCGTATCCACCTCTTACATTCAACAGGTGGCGACCCAGGATCGTATAAGAAAGGTGGTGGTGAAGCCATGCTTGCTGTAGAAGTTACTGCAGATTGGTGGTGTTTGTTGTATGTATTACTGCACCACGTTGCATACTTTGTTAGTTGTAGTGTGACTAGCGTATGGAGTATTGCACTTATACGGGATCATTTACACACACCAAAATAGAACTCGACTGAGCGGTCTACTCTACCCTCAACATGGCGGCTGAAAAATAACAGGATCATGTGTTAATGCTGCAATGCCTGCAGGGCATAATTTTTCTGATGATGAATTGTGCAAGGACAGACACATATTACAAATGTAGATTATCACTCACTGTATGAGGGCTTGCTCTTCTTATGGGCATGTGCTCACCACAGTGGATCCAGCACAGGTTGAGGTGGTGGCACAGAAAGGATTGGGGGAGTTGTGAGAACTGTTGTTCCACTCACAACACTTGTGGCCTAAATTGATGCAGGTAAGTCTGCTATTGCTTTTAAGGTAAGTCAATTATTGTTATTCACCAATACTGACTAATGTGGTAACGAGCCATTTCTGCCAAAAGATGTTATCCCATTCTTCTCCTGGTCTATGACATCACATCCCACATGTCCCTAAAATTCAAAACCCAAAGTTACAACAGATTATGTGTGTAAGTGAGTGAGTGAGTGAATTAGTGAGTCAGTAAGTGAGGGTGATCATATGTGTATGAGGTTGAAGACCAGGGATTGAGTGCTTAGATTGATATGCTTCAGAACCCTCATCTCCATGTTGGACAGATGGAGGTAGCCCCATGCTAATGCCCCTCACAGAGATGTGCAGCCTTCAAGAAAGATCACATCTTTAGGTCATCCACGTGTATTTCTATATTTCCTTCTGAAATGCCTGTCATTGCTAAAGTGGTCCCTTTCTGTGGAATTGTTGTGACAAAAATATGCTCCTAACACAGGCTTCAAATTACATACCAGTGAACAAGAGACAATTCCCACATGTGTTACGAGCAATGTTTTGAATAATCCTAGCATGCTGCGTGACGGTGGTCAACTTCAAGCATGTGAGCAACACTAAACTAGGATTGAGTAAAGGGAAAGTAACATGTTTTGAGAATTGCCTGTAACTAAGCGCTCAAACATTTTGTGATGAGACAAAAGTCCTATTAGCGTAAATAATATCAACATTTGATTGGCATAAGGAGATGACTTTTAGTGGCTGTAACCGAGTGATGCACAATACTAGTAACACAAAACAAAATGATATATTAGTCTGGACACTGGAAGTACACTGCCTGCAACACAGCATGAAATTCGTTTTTCACAAGTGTGGAGATGTTTCCACAGCCCAGTGGTAAGAATGTGAAATCATCTATTCTAAGGGCAGTACAAAGCTCTATTGGGATGCAAGTATAACTCTCAAACGTGGAAGGAGGTTAAGCATGCAAACATTCTATTAGCAAGGAGAGCTGGTCATTTAGGGCCCAATTCATGGAAATATTTGCGTGTAAAACTGGGATCTCTGTTTGCCGAATGGGGATTTGTAGGCAGTATGGCACGCAAATCCCTATTTTACATGCAAATCATTCCATGAATCATGGCATTTAGTGTCTGCATTTTCACTGTTTGGTTTAGCATTCTTGCACATGTGCTATTTGTAGTTAGCTTTAACACACTTTAGAGAGTATCACACAGTGAAAGGAGGAGCAGCAACAATACTGTTTATTACATTTCAGAGCAAGGGCCTGCTTTGTTTGTATTTAGGAAACCCAGAATATGTTGCTATGGTAGTTGGTGCAAGGGTGGCTTGAGTGAGACGTAGTGCAAACATTAAGTAGGATAGATGCTGATTGTTTCTGTTCTTTTCTTTTAATTATATTCCTCCATTCCCCCAGTGAGTGTATAGACAAACAATGTCCCTGAAGGAAGGGGGAAGCCCTGTGCAGATAGAAGTTGATGGTGCAAGGCCGAGCAGTCCTGACAATTAGATCAGTGCAGTAGCTGTGAAGGACAAAGCTTACTGAGAACAAGGCCTAGTGTCCAGACATTGCCAAGGTGTCAAACTAGGTTGTGGTTATACAGCCCCCATTAAGCCATGGCAGGTTCATTTGAAGAGCTAAACGTGTCAAGCTAAATAGAGCAAATACAACTGAGAAATGAATCCTTCGGTGCTACGAGGTATTGAATTCATTGTTCACACTCGCTCATTATTGGGTCTTTTCGAGGGGCATGCACATCACACATTGGGCCTCATTACACGGTAGGAGGTAACCATGGCGCTAATAGTGCCATGGCTGCCTCCAAAACCTTTCCGACTCCGCCCTGGTGAATGGAGCTATTACCACCCCATTCCAAGGTTGGCGGGGCCGGTAATTCCCCATTCACCAGGGCTTGTTGGTTCATGATCCGTTGGCACATTTGCATTCTTTGCAATATAACAGCCATATAATGGAAATATGTATTATTTTGTGGCTGAACCTATCTTATGATGACAATAACTCAATGGAGCATGACTCCTGTTGTATCCAGGCTGCAACATGGTTTCAGAGTTTCAATGTAGTTTTTAATAAAACCAAACCTAATTATTAGTATGAATAACATACCGTATGTGTGAGGGTGCGTGCGTGACTGTGTGCATGCGTGCGTGCATGTGTGAGCATGTTCAGGTTTTTTATATACTGGCCCACAATATGAAGCAACTGTGCACTGCACAAAACGAGGATACAGTAATAGGGTGTAAAAACGTGGACGAAATTAAAAGGCAATAATATGAAATGTACACTTGGAAGGACTTTGAGAGACACATGCAGGAGTAAAGTTTCTATTAGTGGACCGTTGCCTCATTGATATGCCCAACTTACCATTCAGTGCTTTTCGGGGTCACGTGTCTACCATAAACAACACTTATGTAACATTATGTTTTCCCGAACCTCCCTCCAATTTTAATTGTATTTTTCACTCCATATCTCGTTCATCCTTTTCTAACAGTGTCAACTAATAAATACTCATCGAGTGGGATTGCGTTCATGTGGCGATTTCCATTCGTTTTAATCAGTGGCTCTGTGGGAAGTCATCAAGCCTGCAAAACCTTACAGGATATCTGAAATGGCATAAGAGAGTGCAATACTCATTCTCGTTTGTATAGAATTACTTAGCAGAATGTCTAATAGCAGTTTTGTAAAAGGAACATTGTGCATAATATCACAGTATAGGTATGGCCAGTATGAAATAAGTAATCCATAAAAGTGGCCATGATCACAGCTAGCATCTTCTCCAAGGTACCTTCTCACGGAATAAGAAGGCTGGTTGCGTTATCACGGATGCAAACATCACCTTTTTGCGATATGCAAACGATCTAAAGTGCACAACATTTTATCACATTATTTTGTGTTCAGTGGTCCTCTGTAGATTTCTATATTCCGGCTAAAATCGACAAGCATCTTTAACTATGCAAGCGCATACGCGTATATAACTAGAAAAAACATTTCAAGAAACTACAATTCTGTAGTGATGGTTAAAAAGGAGACCACAACTCTTAATCATCTATGTGCAGCTCATGACATCACACATGAAATCAGACATTGCATATCGTGATAACATCACTGATTACACAGACATGTTTACTCGCCTTAATGGGAAGGAGCATGATGGGATTGTGTTTAGGGTAGCAGTGCTTTCTGGGCACGACATGAGGTTTGTGTACAGTGTCTGGGACTGCCATCAGTCTTTGTCCCAGATGCAGTACTCATAAGGAATTATCCAGCAAGTGTAAATGTACACGTCATGGCAGATGTGATCTGGAACTTTACGGTGGTGACTCGAGCATTGCAGGTAAAGGTCACCTTGTTATCCTAACTGGAGATTGTAATGGGTTTAGGTCGTGCAGCAGTGCATTAGATACATGAAGTCCATTCAATTGATGTGTTTTTCTGAGACTATTTAAGGCTTGCTTTGATGTCATGTATCATACCAAAGTATAAACTCCTTTATAATGTTTTCCCTAACTCTTTGATTTTTGAATGATACGTTTTAACTAAGCAGACATCTTTTATATAGCATTCTCCTGCAAGGAACATAATAACACACGTAGTTGTTTTGGAGACCTTCACACAAGCTCCCTCCAAGGGGAGCAACATTGAATAAGATATTTGTCTTCGTAACCACTCTACGACTATATCCACATGGATGTCCATAATATCTCAAATATTTCCAAAAGAAGGAAAAGTGATTCATTGTTTTTAGTTTAATCAACCAGTTCCATCTAAGAGAAAAATGCATAAGCTCTAAAGGTTCTCCTGCTCGGAATTCCATCAAAGCTTGTCTTGAATGCGAACATGTGCATAACCCTACACCTACGTCTGGCCCATGCCTTAGCCTCCACTCACTCCATCAGGGTTTTTCTATGAGTCCATTTAAAAGATTTTGAAGCGCAGAATTCATGAAATCGGATCCACACTGCTAAAGGCAAGATGACTACCGAATTTAAGACTTTCAGATTGGCATCAGACAATCACAAAGCCCTGCATTGTGCTCCCAACACAGATCCCAACCAAGCAATACCTCTAAAATGTTTAGAGCCATATTTTGTTTTTCATGTTTAAACTTGGCATGGTTTTGCAATGAACCAACTGACATTTTTCGTTCATCAGGATGCCAACTACTAATGCAAGTTTGTTCTAATTCCATTCAGCGTTTTTTGCATTGTGAGGGCAAAAGAATTCCCTTTGGAATTTTAAACATGGATTTTGGGATATTTTAGGGACTGCTTATGATTTTTTTCCTACTATAAAAGAGGGGGTCTCGTACAGCTTATTTGATTTACTTTTTGGACCATCCAAGACATAAGAAATCATTTGTTTGGACCCCTTTTGGGAGAGATGATTTTCCAAAGCCCTGAACAATATAGATGCTCCAAGGCAGAGGCAAGACATGCTACCCTGTGCACTCCTAGGGCACATTGGGGGTTGACAAGGACAAAGGCCTGTTAGGTCCATCTCAGAAAGAGTGGTCTGCTAACCAGACCCCCCCTTTCATTAAACACCATGCCAAAAGCATAGTGTGCACCTTTTTCCTGTTGCATCAGCATCCTGATCTGCCACCCTTGCTCTCTAATGGCACTAAGCAGGTTCAGAGGTTTGAGGTACCCTCTTTGACAGCTCCTGTGACAGCCAAGTCATCAAAGTGCAGAAGTTGCATTTACGTCTACACCTCCGTACCAAAAATCCTCATGATTATGATGAACTACCCACTTGGTGGCAGGACAAACTGGAGTCATAATCCGTACATATTTTGGATTTTTGGTTGATAGTTCACATAATTATTAAAGCCAAATTTAAAGTGCACCATACCAGTTCCATCCCTGTGAACTCAGACAGCTATTGGAGGCTATGTGGATTTCTAGCACCTGCCTAACTGCAGTCCACTAAAGGAGAGAAAAAGGTCAACATGTATGCCTCTGTTGACTGTCTGGGAGGAAAGGTGACTCTTTCCTTGCAAAGCCAATTATAAGGAATTATTTAACTTTGTGTGGCTTTCCTACCATAGGACAGTAGGTCTCTCTTCTTCTTACTGTTGTCTTGAACCTTTCCAGATTTTTTAAGGTAAATGAGCACCTTTTTTTTCTATGTATCTTGTTAAGCACATCTATTGTGTGTGCATCCATCAGACAATATTGCAGTCAATGCAGGACAACTCTGCTCATCATTGTAAAGTTCTTAGTTTATTTCTACTGCACACCTCACTGTCAGTAAAGTGTTGCAGGAAAACCAATGTTTTAGCTACTTTGGGGTTACTTGCATGATTTGTCTATGATGCGCTGGGGCTAGCACATACCTTTGCTGTATTTCATTTTGTAGAAATGTGCACATTTACTATAAAATTGCCATGCCACAAGGTTTGTGCCTATCATTTTCCATCTTGTCTTTTCACAGTCTTCCTGCTGTGGAGTAGCCTGATTTACCATATATAACAGGCCCTTTTCTATGGAAATCTCCAATTATTTCATGGACAAAGTGGTGGTATGTGTGTGTGGCCGATGTTGGGGGCTGAGTCAGTCTGAATCCACTCCACATCTTGACCAGGCCTGTCTGCTTCTGGCCATATGCAGTGGACAGCCCCTGCCGAATTTGAATTGTGCAGATCCTTGCAATTGGTGGACTGGGACAACTTCAGTCTGGATCCTGAATAAAGGAAGACTCCTGCAGCCACATTCCAGATTGTAATTGTAATGGGTTATTTATAACACACTTAATACCCAGAGGTTTCTTAGCCCAGACCTGGGATTCGAACTTGTGTTGCTCCACGCAGTCTTGCTTCCAAGACCACTGTGTTGCCCCTGAGCTCTCCTCCCAGTTCATAATTCATAATTGGAGCCAAAACCTTTATGAAGGACAACAGCCTGCTGAAGACTCATTGTTGGAAGATCACCAGCAACCCCATCTTCACTTGCCTGGCGATGACCTGCCTCTCTAACGATCTCAAGAGGACCTTCATCAGTGCTTCAACCCCTGGACCAGTGGGAACAAGCAGTCGCTATGTCTGCTCAAAAATCCAGTCACTTATAGTGCTGGGAACTGTCCTGGATCCATCCTCTTTGCTTCTTCTCTACAATGGTTGTTGTTGAACCTTGATTTGTAAACCCACAGGACCAGTTCAAGAAAATGAGAGCATGTTATGTGACACCCATTCGATTTCCGAATCAGATGTCACTGGGAGCGAAAATGAGGAACCCTGTATTCGTCTTAACCTTTTAGACAAGATGCGTCTGCTACGTCAAAATAGCAGAGCGCAAAAACAAGGAAGAGGAGGAAATCCTGGACGAGGAAGAGGTGGACGGAAAAGAAAGGAGGGGGCAGAGGGGCAGGAAACACGATGGACAGCATGATGGGCAGATTCCTATGCTCGATTGTAGACAGCTCGATTGTAACAAAGAATATCCAGATGAAGAAATCATCTATTTAACCACACTTTTACTCATAATCAACAAAGAGTGCTGAGCCTGTGCCTTAAATCTTGCCCCACGGCACATTATGATTACATTCAAACACGTATGGACTTCGATCATTTAATACAAAAAGTAAGACTACTCATGTTTTTTTTCCACCAACTTCTATGTGAAACCTGCTACATCGGTAGCAAAGGGGAGGACCAATATCACAATAGGGGAGCTAGACACTTTATCAGCTTTAGTGGGATTGGAAAAAACACTTTATGCAGCTATAGAAAATTACCCTATCGACTTTGCCATGTTGGACATCGATACAAACTGGACTACCAAAAGTCAACTGAAAGCTAAGTCCCGATTCAATCCCACAGTTTCTTCTGGCAGTAACATAGAGGCTTTCAAACGCTTGTCATTGAGGACCTCAAAGGTATACACAAGATTAAGAAGATGAGTCCATATAAAAATACGTTGGTCGATAATAAAATTGCTCTTCGGGAACTACATGACTTACCCGATTCTATCATCAAGCCTATGGACACAGGACATAATATTGCTATAATGAATAAGTGTGATTACATTAAAGAAGCCAACAAACAACTTAATAACATTAAATGTTCTGAAAGGCTCACTTCTAACCCCATCAAAGACCTGGAAGTAAAGGTGAAAGCATTCATTATGGAATGGGAAAATAAGGGCATACTTGCAGAAGGAAATTGTAGATTTCTTTTCATAACCAATTCCATTATGCCCACCATTTCTTTTTGTTGCAATATACATAAGAACATTACAAAACCTCCTGGCAGACCAATTGTGACATTATCTGGTTCCCTTCTTGAAATATGTCCAAATATATCAATGAACACCTTTTCCCATGTGTCTGCTCTCTTCCTTCTTACTTGGGGGTACCACTGACTTTCTCACTCACAAAGATGATCTACCACGGGAAACCAATTACATCTTGGCAACCATGGATGTTGTATCTTTATAAACATCTATAGGACATGATTTGGGAAAAAGGGCCTGCGAATATTACCTGAACACAAGGTCCCTTAATTATCTCCAACACACAGAAATGGTACTTGGCATGATAAATCTCTGCCTCACCAATAATGTCTTTTTGTTTAATGATGAATACTTCAGACAGCTTCAGGGCATCGGCATTGGCACGACTTTCAGGCCCCCTTATGCCAAACTGACCATGGTATGGACGGAAAATGAAGCCATAATGGAAAACATCGTCATATGGCTTCGATATGTTGACAACCTATTCATTATTTGGAAAGGGACAGAGCGCGAATTGACAGATTTTGTTAATTTGGTGAACGTCAATAACAACAACCTAAGATTTACTGAAACACACACACTCGTACCTTCATCACCTATCTCAATGTCAATTTGAGAGTTGTGGACCAGAAACATACAAGTGAGCTACACAGGAAACCCACAGGGTCCAATGCACCACTCCATGCGATGAGTGGGCATCCCAAGAACCTGTTATGGAGTGTCCCATATGGCGAATTTGTTAGACCTCGGAGGAATTACTCCACTTTGGGAGCCTTCGACAAGGAGAGAAAAATAACTGCTTACGGATTTCAAAAATAGGGCTATCCCAAGCGTGTCTAAGAAAGAGTGTACATAAAAGCATGGCTATTTGTTAGACAATGTGGCTGATTCACGGAATTTGTGTGCTTAAAAATGGGGGTTTGTGCACCATTCTGCCTTCAAATCCCTGTTTAACAAATGGGGATTTGCGGGCAGAATGGCGCACAAATCCCCGTTTTTCGGCGTACAAATTCCATGAATCAGCCCCAAAGTCTCCTCACAGTACCTAATACAACCAAGAAGTCTGACCATGATATAACAGCTACACAACTCATAATCACGTTCAGCACTGAAGCACAATCTATTAGACATATACTTAAGAGACACTGGAAGGTTTTGTTACCTGATACAGATCTTCTCACTAGACTGAACGCAAATCCTGATATCAGCTTTAGAAGGAATCGTTCCATTAAGGATACACTTGTTAACAGTTTTATGCAACAAGACAGAAAGGAAGTCAACAGAATGTAACTCCATGACTAGAGAAAAGGGTTTTCCAAGTGCACCAGATGCAGTATTTGCCAACATGCATATAACTGTTGTTCTTTTATACATCCAGTACTGGGAGTTAACACTCCCATAATCGATACATTTACATGTGAATCTGACTATGTGGTGTATGTCCTGAGATGCACATGTAATAAATGGTATGTCGGAAGCATCATTTGCAAGTTAAAAGTTTGTATACAGCAACATGTTAGAGCTATCATTAGGAAAGATGCTAATTATGTGGTGGCTAAACATTTTGCAGACTTTCACAAAGGCACCCTGGAGGGTTCAAGTTTTTTCAACATAAATAGGATTGAAATTGGACAACGAGGAGGAGATAGAGAACATGCTCTCAGACAACAAGAAACACGATGCATTTTGGATTTTGAGAGCAAATAACCTGAGGGTCATAATATTGATGAGGAGCTGTACACATTTCTGGGACAATGATATACTCCTTGTTGCACTGTTGTTCTAATTCCTTTCAGGAGTGGACTGTGGTTTTTCCTTAAACTTTGGCACTTATTTGTTTTCTTCTTTTTTCATTTGTACCCTCATCCTTTTGATTTTTCTTTTTTCCAGTGGATTTGGCTACATAAACTTTTTCACAATTGATTTGACTATGGATATTCTCTTACTTAATCTTATGTATAGACATTGTATACACTATTATATTTAAGTGTATGGGTTTTCCTTTTTCCTTATTTTTCTTCATTTGCATTTGGGGCATCTCTATCATTGTCACTGGTTGTCATTAGGTTATTTCTCCTTTTTCTTTTCTCTTTTCTTCTTTCTCCTTCTTTCCATTCTTCTTGTGTTGTTTTTACCTTTGTATAAGAAAGGTAGCTCAGAGGCAACGTGATCACCTTGGAAGCAAGATGACACGAAGCAACACAGGTTCGATCCCTGGGTCCGCATTTTGAAACCTCTGGGTATTAAGCACATTATTAATAACATATCATATCATATCATATCATATCATATCATATCATATCATATCATATCAATAGGAGTTTGTCTGTGGCTACATGTCTGCATTATAATCGCGACACAGTGAGAAGTGGCTGTGCGCCACACTGAAATATAATCAATGCTATTACTAGGGACACTTGTCAGCAACATTACATTCCACTTAAGCACATGACATTCTTACTTGCCTTGTTAGATAGCTATGGTTTTATGCATTATGCACTTTATATTTGGGATGATGGCTTTCCGACAGTACGTGCTGCTACCACCATGTGATCACCATGGCTATGGAGCAGGATTTTATTGATGCAATATTATCTTGGGCCTATGTGTTTTGTGAAACAGTGATGCATTAGCACTTCATTTTCTTGCCACATGGTGTAAAGCTCTAGGCACTCTAGAGAAATGTATGCATCAGGAACATGCACTGCAGTTAGTCACTGTTGTTAGATATAGGTCTCAGCATTTGATATGATATCATGACCCACTCTGTACTACTCCATTTAGCTAGCTTTAGGTCAATGCACTATGTATCTTAGAGTTGATGGCTTTTCGATTGCACGCGCTCCTGTCACCATGCAAAATGTATGCAACAGTGATGCATTTGCACTTTATCATCTTGACACTGGTTGCACAGCAATTCACACTTTAGAATATCATTTGCATCAGGAACATGCCCTGCTGTCGGTCACTATAGCAAGTTATATGCTATTGAATTTTGTGTTTTAGATACATATATTCATTTGCATCTTAATATTTTGCGCCATGTCTCGCAGTGCTAAGCACTTTGAGGAGCATTTACATCAGGAACATGCCCTGCTGCTAGTAACCATAGCTAGATGCAGGCCACATCTTTCTGTGTTCTAATTATTATCATGCATTACCACTTTATTATTCTGGGATATGATTTACAGCACTCTGCACTCTAGAGGAGAATTAGCATCAGGAACCTGCCCTTCTGATAGTAACCTTAGCCAGATGCAGGCCAAATCATTTTGTGTTTTAGGCATGATCATGCATTATCACTTTATTATTCTGTGATATATTACACAGCACCTTGCAATTTAGAGCCGCATTTGCATTAGGAAAATATCCTGCTGCTAGTTACTTTAGATAGCTACAGGCCACAGTATTTTGTGTCCTAGATATGATCATGCATTAGCACTGTACCACTCTATGATGAAGTGCTCCATCATGAGGGGGCCTTCATCCCACGTAGCAGGCACAGTACACAGTGATGTGTATGCCCCGATGTGCTTGATTCCCCAGTGCACTGATAAACTAGACCCACACATTAGTTTGGAATACAGGGACCCACGCTACATCAGTGTGGGTGGAATGCAACATGTCTGACAGCGACATTTTCTTTGTAGTAGTCCCTCCACTATGTTTATGCACTTGTTACTCCTCCATTATATGTTCACTAGTGGATTGGTTAGTTGATATGATCAAGTGACAAGCAAGTCGTGAAACACGTAATGCTGCTGAACTTTTGGATTCTACTGTCTTTGGGAAATGCTATATGTTGATGGCTTTTAAATATGTCTTGGATGTGCAAATAAAGGTAGTTTGCTGACAATTGATCTCTGACTCCTGTATGGGCTATTGAGGCTTCGAAGAGTGCAACTCAACGCCTGCTGTTCCTTCAGCAGAATCCAAGCATATATATATATATATATATATATATATATATATATATATATATATATATATATATATATATATATATTACACAGCCACATCAGTGGCTGTGTAGTTATGGTTAAGTTGCTGTTTCCACAGGAAGAGCACTTTTGGCCGGCTGATAACTTCGCTCTCCCTGGACGAATCCTCACCAGACTTTGAAGAAAAAGTATATGGCCCACTCTGAATTTTATTGCAAAGTTTGGTGAGGTTTGGTCCAGGGGGTGCAAAGTTATAGGGGGGGGTCCCAAAATGTCTTTTTTGCCCATAGACATAATTGGAAAAAACTTTGCTCACGCCTACAGCCCAAACCGCTGGACGGATTTTCACCAAATGTGCGGAAGGAGCGGCGGATTGGTCCCAAAAGCGTGCTTTTGTTAATTTGGTGTAAATCCGTCTAGTAGTTTTTTTCAAAACGACCAAAATGTAAGTCAAAAACATTAGTGATATCTATGTGAACTCCGCGGACACACTTCCCTGTTCGGTCCGCGGACAGGACACCGATTGGTTAATCGGCTTGCGTCATGTCCGTGCACACCCGGCGTGTTCGCTGATTGGTTGAAGTGAAACGTGAGGTGCGTCAGATTTTTGGAAGCGCCCGCCATCTTGGATTCGCGGACATCGGCCGTTGTCCGCGGACATCGCAGCCAAAATATATTAAAAAACACACCATTGCACTTGTCAAACTTATCAAATAATCTCTGGGGAGGTGAGGGGTGATGAGGATAGGATGGGATATGGCTGCAAGAGGCAAAAAAACACCTCTGCATTACTGGTTTGGTGAAAAGCAGTTCTTGGATGGCTTATAACTTTGGCGCCATTTAACGGAACTGCATGTAATTTTGCAATTATATTCCTGTCCCGATCCCGCATGAGTTTGCAAAGCTTGGTGGGATTCTGTAAAGAGGGGGCACAATTAGAGGGGGGTCCCAAAATAATTTAAAGGCTTATAAATTAGGTGACATTTGACGAATCTACACTTAATCTGGCAAACTGATAATAGATCTAGATATAAATGTTTTTGTGAAGTTTGGTGGGATTTTGTCAAGAGGGGGCAGAATTAGAGGGGGGTCCCAAAAAATTGTAAAGGCATATAAATGTGGTGTCATTTGATGAATCTGCACAACATTTGGCAAAACGATTTTGGATCTAGATATAAATGGTTCACTAAAGTTTGGTGGGATTTTCTCAAGAGGGGGCGAAATTAGAGGGGGGTCTCTACATTTTTAGATGGCTTATAACTTTGTTGCTATTTGACGAATGTGGACAAAAGTTTTGAGAAAGATTATAGACCCAACCTTCAATGTTTGTGTAAAGACTGAATGGTTTTTGTCATGTGGGGGCTAAGTTATATGACTATTGTATCTACATACATTTTGACACTTTTTAAAAAATAAAACATGGGCAGATTTCCAGCAAGGACATTAAAGCATGGTTTTGCAAATGAGCCCGTGTTTTATTTTTTGACAAGTGTAATAATGTAGGTACAAAAAATAGTCATATACTTTTGGTGACTGAGGTACAGCCTGTGGGCGTGGGCAGAAGCCAGATTGTCTGGGACATGGCATAAGGTCCTGACGTGGAGAATCTAGCTACTGGCCATTACCGCTAGGGATGATAAATGGTGTTAAAGTAGCTATGTCTACCTGGGACCGGCTATGTGGTAACGTTTTCCGAACGTAGGATAGTTTTGAAAGGGAAAAAGTGCTTGTAGTAATTTGTTCATAGGGTTTTGCAGGCTGCCATGGCAAGGGAAGAGAGGCTGTGTACGGAGCCCCACCTTCTCTTTCCATGTTGGCTGTCTTGGAAAAGGATTTTCCTTCCTTCTTACAGCGGGACGCCGCTATAGGAAGAAAAATCTGTTTTAGCACTCTGGGTTCCTGCTTTGGGAACCAGGGGTGCTAATGGCCTTTATCCCCCATTTCAGGGGCGGCAATGGACGATAATGGTCCGTAGCCCTCCGTATTTATTTATTTATTTATAACACACTAATGCCCGCAGACTGGCCCTCATTACGACCCTGGCGGAGATCGTGGTGCAATATGCACCATGGAGCACGGCGGAAAGCTGCCGATACCGCCATGGGGGTTGGCGGATTTACCACCCCATTCCGACCTTGGCGGGGCGGTAAATCCCCATTGCCCATTTTACCCTTCCCCATTCCCATTTTTGCCCCATAGGGTATAATGGGAGTGGGGAAGGCGTTAATTACGCCACCGTAAAATACGGTGGTGTAATTAACAACAAGGTCCCGTAGCGCCATGGATTTCTCCGCCCGGAAAAACAGGCGGAAAACGGCTCCATGGCGCTACGGGAACTCGTAGTAGGGCGGACGGGTCCGCCGCGAATACCGCTGGCGTAAACCCACTCCGCCAGGGTCGTAATGAGGCCCACTGTGTGGTTACAGTATTTGTTGAGGAAGATCAGGTGGAGGAAGACAGCTTACTAATTGCTGAGAAAGGAATAACCTTTCTGAGAGCATTGCGGTCATTGGATTTGGTGTGGCGGAGCATGGAGGTGGTCCCGTAGGAGTACTTTCCAGGTAGTCTGCGACTGAGTACAAAATTGCACTCAGTGCATTTCACTTTGGTAGCTTTAACCTTTGGTACACTCCCAACAGTAGCAATGAACTGGCACACCCATGACTCGATATTGGTGCTAGAAGTAGGCAATTCCTCTACCTCATCTTCTTGGTCCTCTTCATTGTATTTGAAAGTACTTCCCTTTTTTTGTTGTGAAGGTCATCCAGTTGGTGGTGGTGGTGGCTCTTGGGGAGGAGGGATGGCAATAACTGATGCCATTTTTAAGATAAATAGCAGTTTTGATAAAATTCTTCTGAGTATGTACTGTGTACTAGATTGCTAATGGATAATGAGTACGAAAAGGTGTAGGAGGTGTGCAAGGGACATTTTGAAGTTGAAAGTTCCTAGATCAGTAGAAAATACAATTCTGAACCATCTGTGAAGGACGGATCTTATCGTGAAGTGCGGGCTGGATCTCGGACATGTTATCATGCCGCGCGCCAGGGTAAGGTCATGTGGCACTGTCCGGAAGGTCCGCAATGAAGTTAGATGTTCATAGATGTCTGCGGATGCAAAACTAGTTGAAATAGTTACAAAACGTGTATAGATGTGTTAAAAATGATTCTAGAAGGAGGGAAATGGCAAGAGTTTTAAGGTGACACTTTGTAAATTGGACACAAATATTGTTATATTTGGTAAGTATGATATTAGTAAGTTGTAGGAAAATAGCATGCACTGGTAAAAGCCCATGAAATTCAGTGAAAAAACATTGTTAAAGGGACGTTATGGTTAAGTTGCACTAATAAAAACCTATGAAATTCAATTAAAACACTTTGATAAGGGGACATTATGGTTAAGTTGCACTAATAAAAACCTATGAAATTCACTGAAAAAACTTTGTTAAAGGGACGTTATGGTTAAGTTGCACTAATAAAAAACTATGAAATTCAGTCAAAAAACGTTGTTAAAAGGACGTTATGGTTACAAGTAAAATCGAAAAAACCCTGAAATTTGCCAGTTATGGTAAGCTAAGCAACCATAACTGCGTCACCACCGTGCACTACTAAGACTAACAGCCAGGACATCAAAGATGACATCACAAATATCATTGATGACATCACTGATGACATCACATGTCTAACCCCTTCTTTTTTGTTCACTGCCATATCTAGGCCAGGTGGGTTTATTTACTGACAGTCAGAAACTTAACTTTCAAAAGGTATTACATTTATAGATATTGCTTTTCTCACATGTTCTTACACTACTTTCCTTAGTTGTGCATAGATTCACATTGTTGGCTTGTGTGTGTGCTTTGTGAGCAGTGTACACATTGTTGGTTGCATGGGTGTTGTGATTGTTAGCATGTCCTAAAGTTTTGAATGCATGTCTGTCGGTGATGAACCCAACAGTCCTGGAGTGTGTTCTCTGGGTGAAGTGTTTGAATACTGTGTGTACAGAAGTGCATAGGGTTCAAGTGCAATCTTTATGTGTTTTGGGTTGTGGCCATTGCCTAGAATACTGAGTACTGTAGTGTTGGGGGCAGGAGCAATGTTCTGAAGATTTTGTGGTTTGCTTGGAATTAGTGCAATACTATGTGAACGGAAGTGGGTAGGGGTGCCACAGGTTGTGTTAGGTTTGTGGATTGGTCTAAGTGGCTAGATGTTTGCATGCATGGCTGCATTACTTTGGGGTGGGTGCAGCCAAGTGCACCCAAGAGGCTAGGTCTTGGCCGCACCCACTGCGAACACTGTGATATTGGTATATGGATGCAACAAATATGTTTACGGAGTGAATTTTGTTTTGCTTCAATCCTTTGGGTAACTTGTTATAACTATACATTGCTGCATCGTGCACACTTTTTCCTCTGCATCTCTCCTAGGGTGGTCACCTTGACATAATGGTTGTGGAGGACATTCAGGCTTGGTAGAGCACCACAAGTGAGGTGACATGCATACACTAGCGTATGGTGTAGTTCATTTCACTTGTTGCGCATTAGAGAGCGACATGGTAACATTTGCATTTGCTGTGGTTTGCCCCTGATCAGACCCTTCGCTTAGGGACTGCAGTAAGATAATGCAACATTAAAGGATGTCCTTAGAATCACGCATTTAAAATGTGGAGAATGCATGCAGCTACTCACAAATCGTTGAAGGTGTACTTCACATACGTATTTAAGAAATTGTTAGTTTATAGAAATGCTTTGGAAAAAAACATATCCCATTGCAGCAAAAGGAGCATTTCACAAATAGCTACCATTGCACTACATAATTGGTCATAGAAATATGTTCAGCTACATGCATATGCTGTTATTCTTTTCTCCCCCATCCACCATGGAAGGTACATTAGTACTACACACACAACTCTGCGACAAAATAAATAACACTCCACTCTGACTATTACAGTCTTAGTTGAAAGACAACATGCTGAACTGCCGCTTCTGATCACTGTGAGTTCACCTTTCTGAAGGGACAATAGTCTTTGCTAATTTCCCACCCATGCCCCTATTGATGTTTATCTGCTGCCATTCCAATGCTCTGTTTACACAAAGCAACATCTTGAAATGCTACACATCCTAGGAGAGCTACATGCCGCACATCTAGGGAGAGCTCCCCTACCACTTTTCTGCCCTTGCGATCAATTAGCACACAAGTGTGTGCTCATGGCACAAAAGGCTTTCATCCAGCAGGGGGTGAAGGCAAATTCAACATGTTTAGAGGTCCGCACAGAGTGCCAGCAAATCACCGGACAAAACCATCAATGCGGGTACGTCCTGCAAAATACGTGACGGGTGGCCATCTTACTATTACCTTTGTTTAGTGTACTTTTTGAGATGCGCAAAGACCGTGCTCGCCATTGCCATTTTGTGCTAATGTTATGTGTGCATAGCTTCCACTACCTTTAAGTGACGGCGCTGCCCTACATCTCAACACTCGCCCCCATAAGTGACATTACTTGTTGACAGTAGTTTCGCAAACCGTGTACTACTGCTATTTTCATAACATTTGTGTGCAACGTAGTCCAATGTGCCATGTCAGGACCTAGATCTGGGAAACAGAAAATAAACACAAGCTAAAACAGACATGATGCCACAGAGCGTACCCTGACTGTCTTGCAATACACAGTAGTTGGTGAGAGAATAATTGACTAATTTATGCACAGCACTGTGTACTGTCACCAGTGGTTTTATTTTTCATTGAATGTCCACAAGAAAGAGTAAGCTGACTGAAATGCACACTTCTTTCATTTTGCGGATAACTTCCAGTGCAGAATGCTGTGTGTGCTTTTGTGTACTTCTTTTGATGTCTGCCAAAATAGCAAAAGGATGAATGTATGGTCCTTGGTGGTTTGTGTGGAAGAACACACTTTCTTTTTAAATCAGGTAAGGTGACAGTTGTTGTCTCTGTGATGTGTTATATCATAAACGTTTGCATGTTGTTTCTTATTGCCAGACACTCAAATGGACATACAGAGCCATAGAGGCTGTCCAAGATAACGATTAATGAAAACACACCACTTATGGTACTCTTGTAATGATTGTTCTACAATCCTTCTGTTGACATGTGTGAGGTGTGAGACAGGCAGTAGAGTATCAAGTATCTGCAAATGAAAAGGAATAACAATACATTTAAGTAGCCGTTATCAGTGGCAGCGTGAAGGACAAGGGCTCTGAGGGAAGGATGCCACAAAGGGCCCTAGATGGCCGGGTCTTGGACCTTAGGGTGATTTAATGTGTGTTATAGAGTACCATCTGATGTTCACCCACAGGCCTCCTGTCTGTTTTTGTCAGGGAGAATTATCCAAAATGTCTCTCAGCAGCTTTGTTGGATTTCTAGGATTTATTTTTTTCACCTGGTAAGAGTGTGAGCCTTTTTCCCCACTCATATATATGTTTTGCTGTGCATGTTTAACATTGTTGTGTTCATAGACTGTGCAGCCTCACCTACTCCATAGGCATCATCTTTTTACTGTGTGTTATACAGCACCTTCCGTGCTGTGACACAGGGGTGTCTTTTTCAGACTCCCCACTCTGAACTCCATTTTCTGGGGCTGACTACTGTCTCCCAGAACATGTAAAGTTGCCATTGACTTTATTAGTCTTTTTAAAATCACAGACCCAGTACAAACTATCTTACATAGAGTTCTGGAAAGGGTTAATAGCTATCTCTTTTTGTCTGTTTCTCATGGAACATTGTTTCGTTCCCTTTTCATTAAGATTTGGCTGGCGGCAGTGGTAACTACTCTATTTTTCCTACCGCAGTTATTTTAAATAGCATTGGTATTGTTTTAGGCTATCTTAGTAGCCTCAAACTTAAACCTGCTGCACCATATTTACTTTTATATGGTTCTGACTGGGTTTATTCGCCATTTCTTTTTGTAAAAGTCTTTCTCGTGTTTTACTCTGCTCGCCAAACCAGGTTTGGTTCCTTTGTTCGCCGACCTTTGGCGGGCTTCTGCACAGAAGCCCTCCTTAGGCGCCTGAATGTCTGAGGGGGAGAGAATGTGAGGGAGGGGTTTGAGAATCCCTGCACAGGGTCTCCTTGGAGACTCATGGTGCACTCTGATATGATTGGCTGTGGTGACATCCACCCTGCTGTGTGATTGACAGCCAGGATGTGTGAATGGGGGAAAACTGCATAAAAAGCAGGTATCTGGGACTGAGTAGGCAGAGTCGCCACTTGATCGAGAGAACCAAAGAGAAGCTGACAGAAGAGGACCTGTACCACGAGTGAACCTCCCGGTGAAGCCCTGCTGCGGGTCTGAATCTTCAAACTTCTATGATAGGGAAGATCTGCCATAAATCTTCTCCCCTTGAGCTGGTGTGAACAACCCGTTCGCCAAACTGCAAGGCAGACCTCCTTCCTCTGGTCGAATTTGCTGTGCACAGCTACAGTGAACCGGATAGCCAGGAGGATCGGACCCTGCTTGTGTTTTAAGGAGAGCACCCTTTCTTTCTTGCTTTGCTCTGCCGCTGGTTTCCTCCAGTCTTCCTACTTTGTGACAGTCGCTTCAGGAACCGTGAGCCTGCAGGACCTGCCAGGAACGACCGCCTCAGCTACAGCCTTCTTCTCCATTTAAGGTACTTTTCACATCCGGTCGCTCGTTCCGTCTGACCGCGGTATAAGTGTTTGAAATCTTTTGCCAATCCGAGGGCTTGTCCTTCTCCATTCTTTAAAGTAACTTTTCGTCCGACCAACTTCGTTCTGAACTCTTGGCAAAAACTTAACCGTGAACTACTCTGAACTGTGTGATCCTCTGCAAAGACTGTGGTCCATTGACTTTGACCCTGGCCTCTTGATTTGATTTCCTCACTGTAGTTACTCTTTCTAGATTGCTCTGCTTACTTACTTGTTGGTGCTGCTCAATTTCTGATTAACTTCGCCTTTCCCTCCCTTTTAAATTACTGCAGTGCCATTTTGCTCACACTTCATTTTGGGCCTAACTTGTCCAGAATCTATTGGGTGTGGTGTAGTGTATTAAGATAGTAATTTATAACTGATGTGTAAATAAATGCATATTCTTTTACTCAGAACGCTTGAGTCAGTGTTTTTTTGAACCATAGAATTTGCTGTCCTTTGTGTAACTATTGGCACTGCTCACTTTACTCTTGAGATAAGTCTGGCTGCTCAGCCATCACTACCACTTTACTGTGTAGTACAGGCTTGTGCCAGAGGTGAATTTGTACTGTCACTTGTAGTCTTAATTGTGTGTGGTGTTCCCAAAGGGTACTGCATATGATTCTGCCTAAGAGTTTTGAACGTGCCACTCTCCTTCCACGGCTACACAAATGTGATTCATCTTTCAAATGTTGCCAACAGACCCTCCTTTCTTGTGTTTGGGTTTTATAACAGATGTCAGTGCCAGCGAGTGTTGTCAGACCCACAGCACATTCTCTTTGTGTGTGCCCAAACAGACATACAACAAAAAATATCCTCCTAGAAGACTGCTCCGATTACAGGACAATGCTGGAGCTGTTTTTCAAGAACATTGAACAGTATTAGTTTCTAATGAATGCAGTATAATGACTTGAACTGGTTGTGTCGCCTGTTTGGTACATTATGGCTACTGTTGTGAAGGTTTTCTTGCCAAATGATACCTGTCCGTGTTTGAAGGTAGTAAGCTTGCAGTTATTTTTGGTTCCATTTGCTTTGTATCTTAAAAGCTTTAATAATACGTATTGGGCCTCATTAGGACCCTGGCGGAAAGGGGTTTACGCCAGCGTAATGCATGGCGTACCTTTCCGCCCTACTACGAGTTTCCGTAGCGCCATGGTGATTTTTACGCCTGCTTTTTGCAAGCGGAAAAATCCATGGCGCTACGGGACTTGATGTTAATTACGCCACCGTAATTTACTGTGGCGTAATTAACGCCTTCCCCACTCCCATTATACCCTATGGGGCAAAAATGGGAATGGGGAAGGGTAAATGGGGATTGGGGACTTACCGCCCCGCCAAGGTCGGAATGGGGCGGTAAGTCCGCCAACCCCCATGGCGAAGTTGGCAGATTTGCGCCATGGTCCATGGTGCAAATTGCACCATGGATCTCCGCCAGGGTCGTAATGAGGGCCATTGACTATGTGATTGTGTATGTGAGGTAGAACAATTATCAGAATTGTCAGAGCTACACAATAGGGTATGGTTTGCACTGTGTACCAGTTGCTGAAATGGAATGGAATCACAGTTAGTTATAGATACATAGCGAAAGCGTTTGTTAGGGACTTCTTCCTGAATGACATGATTGCAGAGAGTGCATGTATGTTTCCACAAGTAGGAAATCTGAAAGCTTTCATGCATGGGTATGTTTTTGCTTTCCACTAATTGCTGTAAGTACATTAGACATTCCTGTGGATCTTCTTGTCTGTTTAACATGAATTTCACCATTCCCACTCCTTAGTCCAATTCTTGTCTTATTCCTGAGACACTGTAACTGTTTTCAGTACTGTTTCCTGCATTTCTTTGACAGACTACCATTTTTAAACACATCTGGTCTGAGCAGTTTAAATACATGTTTCCAACAATTGCTGGCATTTTCAATAGAACAATTATTGCTAAATTTGCACAGCAATTTATACCACTTGTATTGGAAAATGTGAATGGACCAGCCAGTTTTGTGTCTGAATACTTTGATGGAAGTGCAGTAGTTTCTTCGAAGAGGAAGTTCTCTTTGTGTGTGCAGTTGGGTATGCATTGTTCTTTTCAGTCCATTCTTTTGTGTTTTTGGTAGTTGATTGAGTATGAGTTGATTTATATTCCTTTGAAGATACTGTTGGGAGATCATTTAGAACATCTGATTGCATTACTTTTCTTTTATAACCTTTGCGTTTTTGAGGAACATGGTACATTTCGAGAAGGGGTGTGTAGAGTGCACGTAATCTGTTGTACTCTACGATGCAAGTAATATGTGCCCTGACTGCCCTTGCTTCAAAATTGACTAGATAGAGTCCTTCCACTGTACCTAGACGTCACAGTGCTACATAATGTATGCCTTCTTTGAAGTCTGTGCTACCAATATCAATGTATGCATGCTCCAAGGTTAGACCGTATGTTTTATGAATAGTGACTGCGTATGCTAGCGATAGAGAAAACTGTTCTCTGAGTACATATATTTCTTTGAAAAGAAGGGTTTGGGCTGTTGTGCGTCCTATCTGTTTAACTTCTGAAAGTTTTTCAAAGTGGATGTTGACAAACTGAATGCTGTTGTCACGTGGGTATGTGTGGAACCCAACACCTGTACCAAGTGGTCCATTAAGTAAACCTTGCTCTACATCAAGGTTAGAAAAACCACAAAAGATTCCAGGACTCAGCGCCAATAGTAAGGGTTGTTTATTAGCATAAGCCCTCTACTTGATAACGCGTTTCGGCTCCCACGAGCCTTTGTCAAATTAGGGCTATGTCAGTTCAAACAAACATATTAATATATTGAAGTATTACCATTCATACCACAATTCAAAAAAAAAAATCAAAATTACATATAACATATCAAATTAGTAATTTACAAACATGTATGCCATTGGTTCAGACAGAGAAACAAGGGTTGGTGAAGGGGAGGATTGATTGGGTTCAGAAAACATCACAGTGAACACAAAGATGTAAAAACAAAACATAAATGGAGAGAGAAGATCGAAAAGTACCCATTAGTACAATTGAAGGATTAAGGAGAATCCTGATTTAGAAAAGTAAAACATAAGATACACATTAGACAATCTGCTTACCCAACGTTATTCTGAAAAGATCCATAGGACTGTTGTCCGATATACAGTAATAGGGAAAAATCCCAAAGACAGAAACTCTAGAATTGAAGAGTTAAAAATAACCCCAAATTAGTCTAATAATATAATCATCAAACGGTCACCCATAGTGAAAATAAGGCAACCTATATCAAATGTGGAGTGGATACCCATACAGGTCCTGGTCCCCACACCTTTATTACTGTGGGGTAGCTGCTAATATTATACTTTCATAGCCAAATGCTTTAATAATTCTGACAAAAGAATTAAACATACAAGTGAGAAGTGACTGTCCTCCATATAATCTAGTGTCCATTTTGTTTAGGTTAGCGCGGCATTCAAGCCGCAATTATTATACTTGTAGGCACTCGAATTAGAGGTCCAATGGCCATTATGTTACATCTTGCACGGCAGTCCTGACAGGAAAGGTTACAAATGTAACCACTCGCACCAGCGTATGTGCGAAGTGAGGTGAGAGCAGTTGCTTTCAACGATTATGTGCGGGCTGAGATGAAAGCATTTCTATACTCCGAGTAAGTACAGATTATCTACTTACTCTATTACTCCGGTTTCACTCGCGTCGGCTGCTCACATTGCGAAGGCAGCCGGCGCCATTTTGAATATCCTTAAAGACGCATTAGGAAACCATGGTAACGCGTCACATTGTTGCCATGGGAGCCTCTCTAGTACCTTCTCACCATAGCTAAAGCGTTCAGTGGCCACTAATGCCGCCATGCTGGATTGGTAAAACCTGAGAACAAAAAGACATGCACTCGCGCGTTAACACAGTGCTTCCCAAACTCCATTATTACAAACATTGTTGTAATGGGCAGCTACCACGGCCCCCATCAAAATACATAATCGAATGTGACTGAGCCTAATTTAGCGGCTAAAATCTCCCAGCAGAACTCTAAAAATAAAAAGTATAATGCAATTCAGGTAAGCCTAATTACTGGCTAAAGTCTCCCAACATATCACTTGCTTCTATGCAAATTGTGCCCCATATGCAAAAGGCAATATAATGTATAAAGTCCCAAGGTGTTATAACACAAAGTCACTAGACGAACATTTATTATTTAGAAATTATTATGTGTGCTAAACCTCACATAACCTAATATTGGGCTATACTATAGCCCCTTCCCTGCATTTTAGTCGCCAGTTCCCATAAGTTACACATTCCTCCACTAGCAATACAAGGGAATGCTTATCTTTACGCAAAATGTAAGTGCATAATACCAAAAACACATGAAGCCCTATGAAGTAAAAAAACCCATAGCCCATAAAACACATTACAAAGTCAAAGGACATTCTCAAATCATGCCTAAGAGTGGGAGAAAAAGAGTCCCACTCTTAGCAGGAGAAAAAATGAAACCCCAAAAATCCAGCAAAGCTGCTGGGGGACTCACTAGGTTTTGGAAATTAGCCTTTACAGAGAATTCTCCCTAACACTCGGGATGTGCGCCAAACCCGTGCGTGATGCACACGGGCGCACACGTCACTGCAACATCCCGAACACCGTGCACGACGCGCACAGGGAAAGTGCACAACGTCCGCGCACATACCAAAAGGGGGCGGGACAAGGGGCGCAACGCACGAAATGGGGAACAACGCGTGAAAAAGAAGGTGTAACTGGGGAAGTACTGCAGGGAAATACACAGAACGCCCACACGCATGCGAACAACTCGCATTCATGGATTTGAATACGGGAAACAAGTACACGCTAAAAGACGCGGATAGGCATCAACATGTCCACCACAGGAAGGCAGACGTTAGCGTCCCCGCGCACACTATAAAAGCGCGCACAAACAACAAACACGTACATACCGCTACGATGAATGCCCCATTTGTCACAGCACTGATCGTGGGACACCGAAGGAGGAGGAGAATAGCCAATGCCCACATTTTTTTTGCCCCAGACAATCCTTTTTGGGATGCCTGACGACCATGGCTACGGCAGGTATAGGTTTCCACCTCGTATCATCCTAGACCTGGTCAGGGAGTGGGAAGATGACCTTACATCCCCCACCCTCTGCTCCCAAGCATTGAGCCCCTTAGAAAAGGGGCTCAATGACCTGCATTTTTTGGCCACTGGCTCATTTCAGCAGACTACTAACATAGTGGGGGGGTCTCATAGGCCACTCAGTCACGCTGCCTGCACTGTGGGATGTTTTTATCCACGCATCCAAGCCCTACCTCAAAACTCTGCAGTACTGACATGGAAAACATCATGATGGCCAGAGATTCCCAGAAAATGCCCAGGGAAGTGCATGAAGAATAGGCTGCCACCCATTTTGCCGATGTTATGGGCACAGAAGGGCACTGTCTAAAACCACCATTGGACTACCCACACAGTAGCCTGAAACCATTGGGAATGGCAATGCTGATTGCCAAAAGCAACCTAGAATTGTGGTGAATTCATTTTCTTGAATCCCAAAAATGGGTGCATTACCAGTACTCGCCACTATCAGAAAGCCGGCGTTTTAAAACAACACCAGACTTGTTTTCTCTTTTTGTGTAAAACTGAATAAATGAACCCAAAGCAGGCCAAAGAAAGACTTACTGAGAGGTGGATCCAATGTAAAGTTATATTCTGAAGTGACTTGAAGGTTTATAACAAGACTGGCTGAGCTGTGGATTTCAGCAGTTTAAGTAAATTTTGACTGAAAGACACTAAAAATCTAAATGTTTAAAAGAAATGAGTGACCTACTTTTGAGTGTCACATAGGTTGCAATTGTTTAAATGTCATAGTTTTAAACTTAGAATCAGAATTCTAGCTGCATATGTAAAAATGGTTAGTTTTATTTGAATGCAGAAAACTGGGTAACTAAAAGTGACATTAGCTGGGGTCTGGCTTAAGGAACTGAATTCTGCCCACCAGCTACCCCCGACAGGAGTTGAGACTTGCACAACTGCTGTGTTCCCAGGCCTAGCTGCCTTTTGCTGTTCCCACCAAAAGGGATATGACACTTCTCTGATTGGATTACCAAGGGACTGCTAGAGACTAAACATAGGACCCAGGCAGAGGGTTTATTGAAGTGGCCATAAATGGCTTCCTCTTGAACAATGGGCCTTCCAGGGCCCAGGCAAATGTTTTATTATGGGGGCCGTAAAAGTGGCTTCCTCCTGGAAGTAAAGGGGAGGAGCACTGCATGTGAGAGCAAGCTGGCTTGGCAGAACTGGAAAAACCAGAAATTCAACCTTGTGCTGGGGGGAAACCACACCCCTTTGGAGCCAGAATATGGTTTTAGAAAAAGATGAATAACTCATAGTACGGACTTGTCATGATTATTTAAATGATACCATAATTCTTGTGATTTTTCTGCCCACATTTTAAGAGGTTTTTAGAACCGGTGGCATGATCTGGGGGCAAACTAGCAGTTAAGAGGGTATTACTTAAAATGTATGCATGTTAAAAATCTGACACTTCATCAAGTAATGTCCATACTCCTTGCGCACATGTGTATAAATTTGGGGTAGTGTCCGATATTACGAAACCAGTTAAAAAGTGCAAATGCTGCCATTTCTGAATGCAAGCTCCCAGGAAGAGCAGATTTGGACAGGGTATACCTCCTGTGGTATGTGATGGGTGCATGTAATTTTAAACAAATGTGTACCTGTGCAAATATGTCTTTTGGGTCAAAATATAGATTGTGTGTAATTTGACAGGGGTGGGTTCTCTGTACCATAAACAGACCTCATCATGATGACACTTCATTTCATTCCCCCAATCAAGGGGAAGAGGATGAAGTGGCCAATGACAAGTGGAGAGGGGTAGGGCCTAGGAAGCTAGCCTTTCCACCCATTTTCAAAACACATAAAAGCAGACAGTCAGGACAGATAGGGACATTCAATTCCATTTGCTGCGGAGCATGCTGCCGGACCATACCACATCCAGAGATCCAGACTTCAAATCCATCAATCTCCAGAGAAAGCTGTGCAGAAAGATCCAGAAGCAGTGCTGTACCCAGAGAGAGCAGAGCTGACCCAGACCACTGTTAGCAGAACCAGAGAGCTGACCCAGATCACTGTGAAGTGCCGAGACCAGACCAGAGTCCAGTCTAAAACCTGACCAGATCCGTGGCGAGGCCCATTCTATTTCTAAATATATTGTGAGTACCTAGCAGAACTGTGCAGAACCAATCTCTTAGTTAAAATAATGTAATTCAATCTATTTTAATCTAAGTAGAACTGCCTCCTAACTGTCACCTGTCATTTGCAAAGCTGTCACCTGTCATTTCTAGTTGCTAGCTGTCACTTGTCACTTTGACATTTAAAATTTCAAATCTGAAAAACGACCTTTACCATATCGCTCATATCTCCGTGACCGTTTGTCTTAGAGACTTGCAGTAACTTCCCTCTGAAAGCTGGGAATCTTGGCTTTTCAACGAACCTAGAAGCGCATTCCTATTCCATACACTTTTGCCGAAATAGCGAAAAACGCACTCGCGAATTTTGCCGCGATTTGCACATTTCTCCACGTGTGAAAACAGCAGTTTCCTTGCTTTCCTTGCTAAAAATTCGTTTGCCTCTTAAGAACCATCCCTGAATCATTGCTAGTGTGAGCCTGGACTAATATTAACTAGATACCACTCACCCTGAACCTCTAGAGGAATTAAAAGCATTTTAGCATATTTTTCACTTCATTGCCAGCACATATAAAAGCATTTTAGCACATTTTACAAATATAGTGCTATCACATATAAAAGCATTTTGGGCCTGTGTTTCAAACTTCTGTAGTCTAAGCTTGCTGGGGTGAACTGAATTACATTTGATTGCATTTCTGAGAACTGTGTGCTTTCCTTCCATTTCCTTGCATTGCGTAAAGGGGGGAGGGGATTGCCAGAGAAAAGTGATTACATTGTTTTGTTGAAATCATATTGAGTATTTTCTGTATTGCATTTTCATTCAACATTACATCCATCTGAACTTATATAAAGCATTCTCTACCACCTTATTCTTCTGTTCCTATTCACAAGTGTGCTAGTGCCAGACTATCCATTATTGATTACTGCTCAGATTCAGTGTGATATTCAATTATTAATTTATTATAAAGTGTGATATATATATCTATTGTTTAAATTATCAAATAAACCTTTTAAACTTGCAAAACAGAACTACTTCTTGGCTCAGTGGGGTCAGGGGGATTCCAAGAGAGGGGTGTTATATAGGGGTAGTCATCCAGAACGCATGAACTGGACATAAAGATATATTAATAAGGGTTTCCATTCAGTATCCCAGACTAGGCATTGACTTAGCTGTAGTGTTGAATTGAATCCTCTTACAGCACCATGTCTTGGCAATCATGACTGCGCACCCCTCAGTCCGCAGGCACATATATATGCCCAGAACACTTGCAGAAAGGCAGACCATCATCCAGGACTTTTACAGGGTGGCACACTTCCCCAAAGTGCTCGGTGCCATAGATTGCACCCATGTGGCCCTACGTCCACCTAGGGCCACTGAGCACATCTACCGAAACCGCAAGCACTGGCATTCCATCAACGTGCAGGTGGTATGCGATGCCAAGGGAATCATCACCTCCGTCTATGCAAACTACCCTGGCTCCACCCATAACAGTTTCATATACAGAATGTCCGCCCTGAGCCAGGTCCTGGAAGCTGGGCAGTATGGCGAAACATGGCTCCTAGGTGAGTACATATGACCATGCACATGCATGCATTTCATACTCAGACAAAAACACAAACCCCAATAATCACCACCATTATCACCAGGGGACGGTGCCTACCCTCTGAGCAACCACATGATGACGCCAATTCGGAACCCCACCACACCACCCCAGGTAAGATACAACGCTGCCCATATTGCAACCAGGGCCATAGTGGAGTGCACATTCGGAGTGCTCAAGTCACGCTTCCGCTCCCTTGACCGCTCTGGCGGACAGCTACTCTATGCACCCCCAGTAGTGTGCAGGATCATTGTGGCAGCATGTGTCCTGCACAATGTTGCACCACACAGCAGGGCGTACCGGTGGACATGGTGGTGCCCCCACATCCCCAACCACAGCCACAGGCGCTGCCCATGGGAGGGGATAGGGCATGTGGCGAGGCAGCCCAGACCTAGCTTGTGGCCACATTTTTCACCTAAACTCCCACCCCTGCGGAGTGCACACAGGCCTGGCACTTACCAGGTGACAATCGATGATGACAAAGAGACAGTCAACTGTCACAACCTTACCACCCTGAGAATGTTGCCATGGAAGTGCCATATTGTGTGCATCCCTAGCTACTCAAACCTAACCAATCCTGTGTGATCAAAAGCTACATATGCAAGGTGTGTATCACACAGACCTGCAAAACAGGCCATGACAATCACTGGTAAGTCACACAAAGCCACCAAAACCACAACATGACATGGCAAGCAATAGAAAAACACCAACACAATAACAATAATGTACACATTGACATGTGAAAAATGCAAAGTGGCGCCAGACAATGATGCCTGACATGGAATCAGATGAAATGACTGACCAACAACCTCCCACACAAAGCAAGTCATACCCAAATGCATAACAACAGTTGTAGCTTGAATATAACAATGAATGCCTGTTCATATGCACATTGTGCACGACAAAATAAACACTGCATAATACGTGTGCTGTGTCCATCTCCTGCAACACACTGCTCAGCACACAGCATAGTGACCAGCCATTGTGTGTGATGCCCACCCTGAGCATCACATGAAAATGACAAAACTAAATAAAAAAACAAATCACGCATGTACAGGATCCACAAATGGTTATAGATCATGTGCTGCAGGGAAAAAGTGGTCCCCAGAAGGCTAACTGTGTGCACATGTGGACATGGAAGGGTGGTTGTACATGGTGCGAGTGTGTCTGTCAGTAGGGACATGCACTCAATACATGCATGTGCAATCAAGTGACCATCAGTGTCCTCATCACATGTGAAAATTGCACATTTGTACACCCCAGCATGTCAAACAACAACTATACCCTCACACATGAAAGGTAAACACAACACATGAACAGCCATTGAGCAGCAGAATACATCATGTACATAGGATACCACAATTACAGTGTCAGGGTGCCCATCACACTGTGGTGCAAGGCAACTGTCCAACAACCAAATACCCCCCTCCCTCACATATCACCGTGGCCCACTGAACAACTGCGCATGGGGTATGTAGCCTTCATCCTTGAAGTTCACCTGGCCAGAGGATCACCCTTCCCCTTTGTCTCCATCTTCCACCTTGCATGTAAAAAGTGTCCAGCACCCTTAGAGGCCATCTTGACTTGCAAAAAAACCAAATCAAAGAGAACTCAAAGCAGGCCAACACAGAAGCCAAGCAAAAAAGCCTACAGGCAGCAAAACAAACCAGAAGAGCCTCCAGTAGATGACCTGAAGTAGCAGTACGTCACAAAGCCCAAGTAGTAGCACAATGATGGAACAACCAAGGTAGCACAGTAAAACAATGTCACAACAGGATGTGTAGCATGTGTGGTACATAACATAGAATGATGCACCACAAACTGATGTGTACTGTCACAGCTCCTGTGTATAGGCGCATGAGTGGCACAAACCAACCACCCCCACTTTGGGCTGGGTGCCTGCAAAGTCAAACTCACTCAGGCCTCTGAGACCCTGTTGGGGAAGGAGGTTCAGGGATATGCAGTCGGGACAGGCATTGGTATACTGGATAACCGGAATGAGGGTCAGGAGAGGGGAGTAGGATTGACAAGGGAAAGTAGGGAATGTACAAAAACAAAATACTCACATTAACACATACACAATCAGACCAAACGTGTACATCATGCACATAATACCAAATTACTCAAATTGAAGTCAAAGAGAAACTTATCTCTGGGGTGAGTGCTGGCCTCCTGCCTGCGCACTCTCAGGTCTGGTAACATGAGCAGTTCAATGCTGGAAAGAGAGCCAGAGTCACTAATCTGTGTGTGCCCATAACACACACACACCACCATCCATGCCCCAAAGTAACAAGATACTCTACAAACTATCTGGTGTGGTGCTTCCTACCCATATGTAAGATTCCCCCCGTGATGGTTCATACACAGTCAATGCAGTAAGTAATGCGGCGGTGGGTGCATGGCAAATGGAAGACCAATGTGTCAAGATTCACACAACATTCAATGTTCCCTGGGTAAACATCCGGATGTATTTAGCAAGGTAAGACTTCAGTACAAGTTGTGTTCCAGCATAACCTAAATAAAGTAGGTAGTGCATGTGGCAATTGAAACCTGTAAATGAAATGCACTGCACACAAGTCTGTCCCTCGCTGTTGGACCATGTTGACCATGTTGGACCAGAGGATATGTGCCACTGCCCCTGCATGTGCCCCTGACAACTTTCCCATCAACTAGCCATTACTCCACCAACGCATTTTAGCTGTACTGTGCGCTTCAACACCAATATCTGTCCAAGCTCACCGTCAGTGGTGCTACTTAGCATGCATGTGCAACTGCCCGGGTGGACGGTTGGCTGCGGTGTGGCCCCCTTGTGCTGCTCACCTTGCCTGGAGTTCCTTGAAAAATGTCAGCTTCTGTATGATGTATGAGCGCAATCCATGTGGCTCTGCCTGCGCACACATGTACATGTCTGCACCACTGAACGTGGCCAGCTTCCAGACATCCAATGGGCCATGTCTGCTGGGAAAGGTGGTCTGGAGGCTCATCCCCCTGCAGAAAGGGCAGAAACCACATGATTAATGCATGAAATTTCCCTGTGTGTGTCTCCTCAGGCATGTCATGAGTGGACCATGTCAGAGACGTAAATCAGAAATCACTTCATCAGTGCGACTTTCCCAGCCAAAGTGTGTTAGCCACTGTCTACAGCATGAATTGCACCAAGCACATGTACAGCAAAGATAAGAAACACACTACACAATGTATAGCAATCAATGCACACATGAATAATGAAACCACCCATCTAGCAAAGGAAGAACTGTCGTCAAAATCACCCCTATCATCCCCACTGGGGGTGTCAACACAAGTAGTACAGCAGCAGACATGTCACATATATGACAGTCCAAAGCCCTTGTGTAATAGGCTGTAACACCGAACCATCCTTGCGAGCCCATGCATAAGGGAAGCAAGAGTGGCATATGTGAGTCAGGACCCCAAGCTGCAAACACATACACAAGACAAGCTTGAATGGACCAGCTGGAACAGACATTGGATGCTTTCAAAAGCCACAAAGCACCACACCGTCACATGAAAGCACAACAGACAATCAATTTTAAACTATATTAACTAATTACACTAACTATGAAAAACCTACATTACCTAATTAAACTAACTATCAAATTGAAACTTAACTAACTAAACTAAAAGAAAAATCAAAAATGGCCACATATGACCCGGAAGGGGGAGGCACCCAGGAGGGGGGAAGTACAGGGTGCTGCTCAACACCCACATGCGATGATGTTGAGGGAAAAAAAAAACTCCATGGGCTCAACGCCTGCACAGCCCGACCTATGTGGGAGATACCTCGTCATCCGAGTCTGGCTCTTCCTGGAAAGGAGGACGTGGGACAGGAGCCTGACCATGCCTAGCTGCAGCTTGCCCCCCGTCGGCAGCAAGTCTGCCGGACGGGTGAGCCTGGTTCTGTGTGGCGATGACACGTAGGTCTGCAAGCAGAACTTCCCGTGTTACACATGCTTCCTCTTGCAAGGTAACATGTGTAACACAGAGTTCCTCCTGCAAGGCCTGGCTGGACAACTGATGCACCTCCCGGCAAGCATGTAGCTCAGCCGAGATGCTGCACTCAAGCTGCGCAAACCTCTCCTCTGACCGCTCCCTCTGGGGCATCTGAAGGACTCCCAGAGTGGATCTGAGGGAAGCATACTCCTCCCACAGGGCCTCCATGTGTGCCTCTGCGTGAGCAGAAATTGCTTCATGCAGAGACAACATTTCAGCCTGGCATGCCCTGTCTGAGGCCGCCATGCCCAGCCTGAGTGAGCGGGCCGTGGACCGTGCCGCATGCTGCTGGAGAAGCACCTGCCTAGCATGGGGGAGCACAGATTGGGCCACACGCGCCATGCTCACAGCGATGTTCTCCATTGCTGCCCCCTGGCATTCAGAATTGGCAGTCACGTCTTGCTCCCACTCAGTATATTGTGGTTGTGCGCAGCGACCGCGTTGCTGGGCTTGACACCTGCAGGACCCAAGGACCGGGTGTCCTTGTTGTGTTGGCCCCGCCCGCGGCTGCACGACTACATGCCCCGTCAACGTGATGGCCCAGGCACATCAGTGACTTGTGTGGAGGGTGACCCTGCATCCCGATCCACCACAGGCGGAGGTTCCAACACTGTCTGACCCCTCAGTGCAGGTGTCGCAGACAGAGGAGTGTCCACATCAGAATCACTCACCCCTGACATATGGACCTGATGCACATCCAACTCGACATGGACGTCAGAGTGGTCATCAGGGCTGGACTCATTGCCAGCTAGAGACAATATGGACTGTAGCATATGTGGGTTTTCGTGGCCTAAAACCCCACAACCCCCACTTGTGCCGGGTTTCTGTAGTGATAACAACCCTGTGCCTGGCTTGACAACACCATCCTCTGGCTCCATTGCATCATCATCTGAAAAGTAGAGAGAAAAAAGGTCACTACACATGTTAGAAGCACACAACACACACACGCATAGACATCACACAGACACCAAACACATCAAGCAGACATGTCAAACACAAAAGAGAACCTGCCATGCATGCTGGGTCAACTTGATATTGCGTCTGTGATTAGGCATGTAGAATGGTGTTATATCGCTCAGAAGTGGGTCGATGCAGTGCAGCAAATTTGTACGTTACTCACTATCTACATGTACAAGTACTTCATGATGTGTATCTGAAAATGTGATGGCAGTGCAAGGTCAACTTCAGGCATCACGTGCAATGTGCATTCAATAGGTAGCATGGCTACAAGCAAACCACCCCTCCCCCCAAGTGCAAATGCAGGGATAACTTGCATGGTATCAAAAGGATGACCATAGTCCTGTGTATTGACAGACAGTGTTGACTAGCATCAATTGCATCATTTGAGTCAAGTGACAACACAGCAGATGATGATGGGATAGTAAGCAGGACACTTGATGAAACCTCCGGAGTACACCCATGTGTGAAGAAGACACTACACCAGTTGGACAGACTCATTGGCCATGAAACAGGCTGAGGCCTGTGACCCACACAGACTGTCACACCCTAAACATGTGTGCAACGCAGGACTGAGCCACTGTGGCCATGGGAAGGCTGATGAAATGTCATGCAATGTAGGTAACCCTGGACACGTACTAAAATGATCATCCAGTAAAGGACAAATAGGGGCATGCATGGAATCCACATGGAGCATGAATGGGCACTCATGTCCCTGCGGGGCATTTGACCTCTGCACAGTCCAAGTGAGACACCCTGCATCAAGTACAAAGGATGTACCCCACAGCATATGTCTGGCAGATTGGCTGGTGGAAGTTAGCATGCACACAGGACGCATGAACAGGCAAGTACTCAACGGCAAAATTGAAGCAGACCAGTGCAAAGGTGGAATTGGGGTGCAGAGGGGGGTGGAGAGGCAAGGGAGCATGCCTACATGGAGAACCCGCTTGCAGGCAGAGGACACATGCACGTCAGTCATGCTATGACATAGTCCCAGGGCTGAGAAGAAGGTCACCCCAGGCTACATGCAGAAGGGCCAGTGAGCTGGATCATGGACCGGAGGGGCATCCTGGTGACCAGCATGTGAGTAGGGTGCAATGGTGATGATGCGGACAGTCCCCGTCCGCTCCACATGTCCACCATCCTGCATAGCAGCCATGCATCAGTGAAGCATTGCATTACTTGCACATCAGAACCATGTACACATGACTGGCAGTAATGCACAACACATCACACAAGTAAAACACACATGTCTTCAACAAACATGCAGCAACACTCACTGGACTGGGAATCAAAGTCTGGCATCTCTCCCACTCCTTCGACCAATTCAGATGGTAAGAACTCTGCAACGAGTGACTCATGCGGAGTGAGGTCTTCCTCCTCAGTTGCAGGCCAACTGCCAGTCACCAGAGTTGTAATTTGAGGCACGCTTAGCCTTAGAACTGCGTTTGAGGTCATTCCAATGCTTTTAGCACTCTTGCGCTGTGCGCACCTCATGGCCGAAAGCACTCACATGTTCCGCAACTTGCTTCCAGTGGGTATCACGGTGGGCAGCCGTAGTCTGACAATTAGGCCCCACTAGCATGTCACGGCTGTGGTCCCATACGTAGTCCATGAGGAAGTACAGTTCCTGGTTGCAGAAAGGCTTCTTCCTCAACATGCAGGAGGTCGTGGCTGTGTGTGGGGTCCCAGCCTGTGCTGCATGTGCAACCTTCCTCCTCTTGGATTGTGGCGCAGACCCTGGCTGGCAAATGGCACCCTGATCAGTATGGCCAGTGGCACCGATGGATTGAGCCAAGGGAGTAGCATGTGGAGGGATGACCAAAGGCCCGACTTGCATCAGTGGCAAATGGGTGCCCTCTAATGGACCCTGTGCAGCAACATCTGCTGTGGCAGGGTCATTGACCGCGACTGTCCTGGTTGGCAGACTCACAACTGGGGTGTTGTTGGCTGCATCTGCCCCTGCACTTGCCAACACCCGGCTGGTCGGGGAAGCAGATGACATTACTGCCCCAGGGACACGTGTCTCGGTCAAGGCAGCCCTGCGTGCACCTACGGTTTCCCTCCTGCCCTGTTGGAAATCTTCCAAGGACTCTTCAAGTGCCAACGCAGCCTGCACTGGCAGACCCTGAGCCTTGGTGGTGGTTTCCACAGCTGCACCTGCAGCTACCGCTACACTTGGGCCCGTGGAAGTCGATGAAACAGACTGCCGGGTCACACGGTTACCAGTGCCAGATGCAGAAGCTGCATCTCCCAGAACCACAGGGGGTGGTGGCATGACTGCACTGACACATGGCACAACATAGTGCACAAGTGGTGCACCCCTGCCTCTTCCCCCTCTGCGGCCACCCTGGACACCCTGGATTCCCCCTACTCCCTGGTCGCCACGTCCCTGACCATGCCCGCCACGAGGAGAACACCCAGCTGAGCCCCCCCTCACCTTTGGTGGCCTCCCAACCATGGCACAGATGGAGTAGTGTCGGCACAGATGGAGGAGTGCCAATGGGAGGTGTACACCACGATTGTCCTGGGCAATTGGAGTGAAGGGGGTGGGATGCAAGATGTTAACAGCACCCATGCACCTGCAAGGCTGTATGTGACCCCGGTGATGTAGTGATGGGTCACTCAACGCTCAGGCACCCCAAAACTGCAGTAAAACCGTGCACGCAAACCCTGCAGTCTACGTGCTTGGAATTAACCTCCCGCAATACACGATGGCACCAAGTAACACGAAAAACGCGTGGGACACGCAGGCTACTATGGCCTAGAAAATGGGTACGCGATACACAGGGGCACCCGCAGTGGGAAAAATGGCATGCGCGAATCACCGTCAGACTTGGGCGATGATGAAAAACACGCATAGCCAATACCCCCGCCAAAAGAAGAGATATGTCCTTGATCCGCTGTGAAGTTGTGATGGCGCGCGAAACAACACGAAGTAGCAATACACACGTCGGTCTCCACGAAAAGGCACCTATAGCGAACTGCTGGCCCCGCTCACCTTTACCCCGTGCTGAGGGAAACGCCCGCACGCGTCGCGTCACTTACGCGCGTCGGCCCTTTCCTCGGATTACACACATTCACACGCAGACGTGCAATTTTTTCACGTGCTGAACCACTATGCACACGTCACGAGGGAAACACCAGCGCGCGTAATGTGACAGACGCACCTACGCGCTAAGGGCCTTTCCTCGGATTTCACACTGATGTGCAATTTTCTCACGTGCCAAATCACTCTATATCAGGCTGGCCACGCGATAACACATGGAAGACCACGCTCCTACCCAAAAGGCCATTTTCCTGCCCCCAAGCGCTCCGAGCACGCTACCACCTGCCATCTGCTGCTGCCTGCCTGCTGCCCACGTGCCCTGCTATTTGGTGCCTGAACATCAGCCATCTGCAGGGGTCCAGTTGCTGTGTCCACCCCTGCTGGAACAGAAGACTCCCGACTGGGATACCATTGCTCCACAGCTCAGCCCCAGGACCCAGTTGCCCACCCACGCCTGCCTCGGGGGGTCACCATGTCAGGCCAAACACCATCCGAGACCACTGGCGACCCCCAGCCAGAGAGGCAGAGGGCCACCAGCTTCAGTGAGAAGGAAGTTGGTGTCCTGGTGGAGCATGTCCTGGGGCATTATGATGCCCTCTTCACACCATCGCGCGCCGACAACGAAGGACGGAGGAGGATCTGGATGGACACCGTGGGTGCCATCGATGCGGAGGGGATGGCACCCCGAGACCTGAGACACGTCCAGAAGCGCTGGGAGGACTACAAGTCCAGGACCTTCAGGAAGGCCTGGCACCTCTTAGAGGCAGAGGATGCAGCGGGGTGCAGGGGCCAGCTTACCAACCAGCAGATGAGGGTCCTGGAGCGCATTCGCCCAGTGCTTCGCCACCAGATCCTCAGGATGCAGGCCCGTCTGAAGTCGAGCGGTAAGTGGCCATGCCTTGCTGTGTGAAACAGGGCATGTTGCAGTGTGCTGGTAGTCAGCTACTTGCCTGTATGTGTAACATAGGCCATGTATGGATGTGTGTGAGCCGGGACATCATGGTAGTGCATGTGAGACGAGTAATGCGCGAACCACATAGATGGTCCATGTGTTCCAATGAGACATGGGGAGCTGCATGCGGAATGCACACATGAATGCAAGCCAGTCCCTGTTCTTGGACATGGGTGGGGGGTGAGAGATGGGTGCTGTTCTCATGTTCATGTATGGTGTGCATGTCTGTGTGTCTGAGAAGCGTGTGTGTGACTTTGAAATGCCATGGATGCATGACACATGTCCGTGACGATGTGTAGATTCACTCATGCAGTCTGGTCACCGTTGTATCCACTGTGTCTGTGGTGTACGAGCCATGATGCATGACCCTCCGGTGATATATGTGCATGGGATCAGTATGAGCCATGATGCATGTGAGTTTGAAGGCAACATTTATATCCATATAGGGCCGTGTACATGGATGCTGATGTTGATTGCATGCATCGTGCCTTTTTCTCCATGTGTGTTGTGTGCTTGACCCATGTGTTCTGGAGGGACATGATGGAATTGACGTTTGACAGTGCCACTCATGTGTTATTGCTTCCTGTCTTGGGGACTATTGTACAATGCCCTGATGCTTGTGTTCTATGTCTCCCTTTAGGCAGCGTCGAGTGTAGAAGAGGGCTGAGACGGCACTGTGGAGCCAAGGTGGCGATGCAAGGCCCAGCCACCCTCCCAGGAATTGCCATCATCTGGGAGCGAGGGGACTGGTGCCGTGTCTGCCACTACGGCTGTAGCGGAAGGGCCGGGTGAGCCCCACAGGGGTTTGCAATGGCAGAAGATGGTGCAGAGACATCCAGGTTGGTGGTCTCCACAGAGGAGGAGGAGCCCGCTACTGAGCCGCACATGGGGCCTGGTGGGGGTAGTACCACTGGTGCAAGTGGTGCAGTCCAGGGCTAGGGTCAGGAGCCAGCACAGGTCACCGCGGAGGGGCCTGTGCATGTCACTGTCCCTGACCCTGTGACTGCACCACCATGCACCAGCAAGGATGCCCTGACCCAGGCCCGTCTGCAGGTAGGGGGGAGGCCCACGTCATCTGGCTCTCCACTACCTGCGGACAAGGGGTCCCATGACCGTATGGACTCAGTCCTGATTGGTGTCACATTGCGCACTCATGACATTCGTGATGACGTGCATGCTTCCTGGGGGGAGCACGCACACCATCACGAAGAGCTGCGTGGCAATGTGGCACTGTTGGGAGGGGCCCTGGTCGGTGGGTTCCTACATGTGTCGTGCACTCTGGTGGACCTCTCCTCCTCTGTGGAGACTATGCGCCAGTCATTCTCCCTGCCATCTTCTGGCCCAGATTCCACCAGGGCCCCCTGTGGACCTGGCCCCACCAACACAGCCAGCTTGGTGGAGATCCCATCCCTGCCACAGTCGGGAGTCGGCGGTCCAGCAGGGGTTGACATGCCAACAACTGGAGACCAACAGATGGAGGATGTGCAGGCATCATCGGACAGGGCACATGGACAGCAGCAGCAGCAGGCTCTAGGTGGGAGCCATGATGGCTCAGGGCCATCAACATCAGAGGGGCAGGCATTGGCCAGAGGGCAGGAGAACCCTGGAATGGGAGTGTCTTCTGTGTGGCTGCGGTTGGGCCAGCGAATAGATGCGGAGCGGCGGCAGGCAGAAGAGGCGCAGCTCACCATGGTCAGGGCGTAGTTCTCCATGCGTCGGGCATTGAGGCGGGCTGAGTACCTCGAGGCAACTCGCAGGGAGTTGGAACAGACCATGAGTGCATCCCTGCGAGACCTCAGGGCCAGGGCAGAGTCCGCCTCCAGGAGACAGACATGGAGTTTGATAATGCCCTGGCCCACAACATCACAGAGTGAGCCGCTGGACTTGACCGCCGCCATTGCATATAGTTAGTTAGTGATAGGTTCCCTTTCTTTTAATTTTTATTTTGGGACGCTTGGACAATGCCCCACGTTTTTGTATATGTTTGTAAATTAGGTAGGGTTTTGTATATAGGTTTCATTTTATTGGTTGGGCTCATGGACCCTTGTTGCAATATTTGTACATAGTTGGACAGTGGATTATTTTTTTTTCATCATTTACTATCACCATGGATCAATGGATTATTTGGATTTTGGTTTCCTTTGGATTTACTTTGGTGGAGAAGGATTACTGACAAACTTTATTTTGGATTCATTTGTATTGTGGCATCATTATTATTTTTTTGTTTTTGGACATGCCTTTTTTTCTGGTTTATGTTTATTTACATGCTTTGAATCATTTTTATTATTTCTGTGCACAATACATTTTTATTTCTTACTTCCATTTGTGGTATTTGCTCTTTGGTCTACTGCATGTCACAATGTGGGTTTACACAATCACACACAGTGTGTGTGCGTGACGGGCATGTGTTGGTGTGCCTATTTAACTTTTGGGTAGTGACAAGTAATAGGCCTGTCAGTGTGGGGTGGATGGGAAACTTGATTGTGTCTAAAGACTGGGGTGGTGTGCAGTGGGAGTTTTGTTGGACATGAGGCCCATGAATGTGCATCTTCATGACATGTTGGGTGGGATCCTGAGTCGGGGCCTGACCCTCAATGCTGGGTGGATGGGGGTGCTGGGGGACAGGAGTCAGGGCCTGCTGGCAGGTGCCTGTCAATGCTAGGTGGATGGGGGTGCTGGGGGACATGAGTCGGGGCCTGCTGGCAGGTGCCCGTCAATGCTGGGTGGATGGGGGTGCTGGGGGACAGGAGTCTGGGCTTGCTGGAAGGTGCCCGTCAATGCTGGGTGGATGGGGGTGCTGGGGGACAGGAGTTGGTGCCTGCTGGCAGGTGCCCATAAATGCTGGGTGGATGGGGGTGCTGGGGGACAGGAGTCGGGGCCTGCTGGCAGTGGCCCATCAATGCTAGGTGGATGGGTGTGCTGGGGACATGAGTCGGGGCCTGACCCTCAATGCTGGGTGGATGGGGGTGCTGGGGATCATGTGTCGGGCCTGACCCTCAATGCTGGGTGGATGAGGGTGCTGGGGGACAGGAGTCGGGGCCTGCTGGCAGGTGCCCGTCAATGCTGGGTGGATGGGGGTGCTGGAGGACATGAGTCGGGGCCTGTTGGGAGGTGCCCGTCAATGCTGGGTGGATGGGGGAGCTGGGGGAAGGAGTCAGTGCTCACTTGTGCGTGGTGACATGTGGGCTGGCTAGGGGGCTTTGCCAGGGTGGATGGGCTGCCTGTGGGGCATGGCCAGGGGTGCAGTGTGTTCCCCTGTGTTGTGTTCTGCCTGCAGGCCCTGGGGAGGGGTGAAAGGCCACACCTGGGAGGACACACACTCCCAATTCGTTGGGGCACCCCCCTAATACACGTACCCCGCTCGCACAGGCCCAATCGCATGTAAAACTGCCATCGCACCCCAGAAATACACATACCCTGCTCGCACAGGGCCAATCGCGTGTGAAAGTTCCTGCGTACCCCAGAAATACACGCACCCCACTCGCACAGGCCCAATCGCGTGTGAAAGTTCCTGCGCACCCCAGAAATACACGTACCCCGCTCGCACAAGGCCAATCGCGTGTAAAATTGCCTGTGCATCCCAGAAATACACGTACCCCGCTCGCACAGGGCCAAGTGTGTGAAAGTTCCCGTGCACCCCAGAAATACACGTACCCCGCTCGCACAGGGCCAAAAGTGTGTGTAAAACTGCCCGTGCACCCCAGAAATAAAAGTACCCTGCTTACACAGGCCCAATCGCATGAAAAACTGCCCGTGCACCCCAGAAATACACGTACCCCGTTCGCACAGGCCCTATTGCGTGTGAAAGTTCCTGCGCACCCCAGAAATACACGTACCCCACTCGCACAGGGCCAATCGAGTGTAAACTTGCCTGCGCACCCCAGAAATACATGTACCCCGCTCGCACAGGCCCAATCACGTGTAAAACTGCCCGCGCACCCCAGAAATACACGTACCCCGCTCGCACAGGGCCAATCGCATGTAAAACTGCCCGCGCACCCCAGAAATACACGTACCCCGCTCGCACAGGGCAAATCGCGTGTAAAACTGCCCACGCACCCCAGAAATACACGTACCCCGCTCGCACAGGCCCAATCGCGTGTGATACTTCACGCACAGCGGGGTACGTGTATTCGGAGGGGTGCGCAGGGAGTTTTACAGACGTTTCCGTGGTTGGGGGGCTGTATGCTGGTCCACTGGCCTGTGTGCCTTGTACGGGATTTGTGCACTATTCATGGCGCACAGGGAGGTGTTGGGGGCATAACTGGCGCTGCTGCAGGGTCGCTGCGCTACTCTGTGCCACGGGTGGTTATGGATGTTGAAATCCATGAATACGCTGTGCGCGGAAATGGATTTTGGCGCACGCGGCTGGCGCAGACTGCCGCACGCGCACATTGTGCGCCAGCCACGTACACCACTTGTGCGCTGAATTCTATGAATTACCCCCGATATGTCAACCCACAGGTGTTTGAGCTCTGTTTTCTCTGCTTTACTTAAGTAGGCTGTTACATATTGTGCAACTGCAGTGGAATTGTCTGCAATGTACTGCACATCTACATTTGCATTCCATAGCAGGGCAATGATTGCATTGTAATCATTGATGTACTTTGATGCTTTGGTTCTTTTTATGCAGTATGTGTTCTAAGTAGATTTCCCTTTCACACTGTGGCTAACCAAAGACATGAAGATGTTTACTTGCCCTGTTGCCCAAACTGGTCTCTGGAAACCAAAGCGGCATTTGGTGTAGTATTTGCCTTTGTTTTTATATTTCTGCCGACAATACTTGCCACACTTGTGTCTTCGAAACTGCAAAATGTGTGCATGTAAGTCACTATGTATACTTTCTGAAGGGATTTCGCAAGTGACATATTTGTGAATGAACTGCAAAAACGTTGCATAACTGTCCTGACCACAGTTAGGAGCATTTGTAATCCACAAAAGAATGTGGATGTGTGGTGCTCCTCTGGCTTGATATTCTTTTCTCCAGAAGAAGTGTTCCACCTTTCCAAGGGGAGGAAGTGCTTTACTGCAAATAAAGTGCAGCATGACAATAAAGCACTGATGGAGGGAACTTGATACATTTACAGGATCAAGAGAGCACAGTTTTCCTGGTGTTTTAATGTCTATACCTGTTTTGTTTGTGTCTGCTCTGCATAGGAAAGTCTTCAAGTCTTCCCATGCATACTTCGCACAACTTAAAGTGACAAACTATGTGGGTTGGCTAAAGTTGCGTAGCATACACCGCACGTTTGCATGCCGTTGAAACCAGTATTCTTTCGTACCACGCATGTTTGCCAAGAGATTTGTAATACTTGACTGTCTTTGTCTTGCACCTTTTGAAGAAGCTTTGAAGCACACATGTTTTGAAAATCGGATCCAGTTTTCAATGTGTGTGCAACTCCATAACATAGCGTTGCTAGTTCACTTTGAAAGAGGAGGTGGAATATGTATTCTATGTGTTGTCTAAATCTAGGGTATTCATAAGACATTCATAAAGAGTAGTATTTTGATGCTGTTATTAGTGTGCATCTTTCATCGTATCTTCCAACTTTTCCAGTCGAGAAGAGTAGAGGAAAGGCTTGTGCCTCTACACTTTTTTCCCATATACTGATTGGAGATCAGCCTTGCCGCATTTGATATGTTTCCAGTGCATAGTCTATGGTGTCTTTGGAGTCCAGTGCGTTAATTGTATAGTGATCTAAAATATTGGAGGCTGTAGTAGGATCTAGAAGTTCCAATTGGCCAGTTGTCGAGGAGTTCTAAATAATGTCTGTGGTTTCTCTCAGGTTCTCTTCAACATTTTTTTTTGTGTATTATTCATTGTTCTCTTTAATATACTCCCAGGCTTCCCTAACTTTGTTTAAGCCCACTAGTTACTGCCAATTTGTTTTTTTTTTTGTAGGTACACCATTTACCAGGATAATCAAAGATTGTTCTATTGCCCTTTGCAGTAGTACAGTGTCTCCAATTTCTTTCAGAACTAATGGTAAATGAACTACTTTCTCTCGAATGACTCTTAGTAATTTGGTGGGAGGAAATTTTGCAGTTTTTGGTTGAAGTTACATTACTGCTTGCAATGGGTGTACTGTTTGGATTACAATGCTTTCATACAAATTAAGCTGTTGGAGTGCGTTTGGCAGTGGGAATATTTACAAATTATTCCTGATAACCTGTGAAGGCATTTGGTTATTGTCAAGTTTTGCAGTGCACTATATGCACATTATGGAGGTGTAAGTAATGTTGTATTTATTTTCTGCAATAAGGTAGTGAGCTTGTTGAAACCATTGGGATTCATCATTGTCTTCTATTTTCTGCATTACATCTATAGTTTTTGTGCTCTTTCTATAGAAAGTTCTGTGAAAACACACACATACTTGGTTTGGCACTTCAGCAGATGTGCTTTCAAACATTTGTATTTATTTTCCGTATGTGTGAAACATAAAGTTGTCATTTGCAAAGTTGTTGCTAATGTTTTCTGAAAGTACTGGAGTTTTTAAGTGCTCTTCAGTTCCCAAATATTTCCTTTGGATGTGCTCTATTTGTTCGAGCAGCTCTTTGGCTGTACCATGTAGGCAAATATCATTTAAATGTTCCAGTGCTGAAGCTGGAGTTTTTGCATAGTACAGATTGTAAACCTCATTTCTTACAGTACAATGGTGTGTTGCTAACATTTTGCTATGGTGGAAGGTGCTTTTGCAAGCAGGTCCAGAAATGCAGGCTAAGGAATGTCTTCGTAGTCCTGTGTATTTGCGCACTATACAGGAGTTCATAGTTTGTAGTATTTAAATGTTTACTTTACTTTTCTGCTGTAACTGTTAAGGGCTCAGTGTGATTTCACCCCTCTACTTAGAAGGTTCTGAAGGACTCTGTGGTGGACATTTTTTTGTAAAATTACTTTTTTGGAATGCTTCCTTGTGGTGACATTAGCATGTGTACATGCTCTATTGCCAGTAGTCAGAGTTGCACTCTTTCTACTACCTTTCTTTTCATGTCTACATTTTGACAGCAACAATACATTGTCCTTACTGGTAAGTGCTTTCAGTTTCATTAGTGACTGTACTAGCTGTTCTCTTTCAACTTTCTGTAGAAAATCTGCTAGGGGTGGATGGCTACTTACTATGCATGTAGGTTGACCTGCTCTATGTCTGCATTGTTTTCTGCAGAGTTGCTTTTTGGTAGGCATTTTGTAGTAGCCGTTGGAGAAAAAAGTAAAGTGTGGGCGTGCAGATTTTGTGATGTATATGTCTGCAGCTGTGCATGAATGGATGAATATGAGGGTGGGAATATAGATAGAGGTGTGTGATTGTGTAATGGTCTGTTATTGTATTTATTTTCTGCAATAAGGTAGTGAGCTTGTTGAAACCATTGGGATTCGTCATTGTCTTCTATTTTCTGTATTGCTATATTGGAGTTACTATAATGTCAGAAAGCTGAAAAACACAAAGTGAGCAACTGTTGAGATGCAATGAGTAAGATTGAAACAAATGCCACTACTTATCAAGGTACTTTCACCATCACTTCATTGCCATGATATATTTTATCTGCAATAAAATTAGCCCTCTGCTCGGAGATTTGCAACACTTCTTTTGGAGAAAATAATATCAATCCAGAGGAGCACCAGACATCCACATGCTTTTGTGGTTAAAAGATGTTTCAAAATGTGGCCATCATAGGGATGCCACTGTTTTACAATTTAATGAAAAATAACTTTGCATGCGACACCCCTTCAGCAACCACAGATAGTGACCTACTTACACAAGTGTTACGCTTCCGAAATCATAAATGTGGCAAATACTGTTGACATAGATGTGAAAACAAAGTGAAATACTATATCAAATGTCGCTTTGGCTTCCCTAGAGCAGTTTGCAAAAAATGCCAAGTAAATAGCTTGTTGACTTCTGTTAGACACAGCTTAAAAGGCAAATCCCATACACATACATTCAACATTAAAAGGGACAAAGCATCCAAGTATATCAATGATTACAATACATTCATTGCCCTCTTATGTAATGCACACAAATACACACAATACATTGGAGACAACTCCACTGTAGTTACAAGATATGTCAGAGTCTATCTCACCAAAGCTGAGAAAACAGAGCTAAAAGAGCTCCGGGATGACATATCAACAGACAAAACACTATCACAAAAATTGTGCAGCTTTGGTATAAAAATGCTCTCCTATAGAGACTGTGGATGCTACAAAGCTGCAAACAGTTTAACAGGCACAGCCTTATATGGCAAATCTGAACACATTGTCTGGGTGAACCTTGGACTAGCTACATCCCAAAAAAAAGTACCCCACACCTACCATGAGATAGAACACATAGACCCTGCAATTAACTTCTCTGATCATACTACTTTAATAGACATGTCATCCATAATTACTGCCAACCTTGTCAGTATTTCCTCGTCCCTGCCTCCAGCTAAGTCCAAAAAATCTCTAGGACCCAATAGAATTAACTCATGGTTCACCAAGGATTTACAAAAGTCCAAATCTCTCACTGCCAAGTTATTCCATCAATGGAAAGCTAACCCCAATACTCTTAGTCAAGAGGCATATAAATCAGCTGTTAAGTCCTATAGAACAGAGCTAATGGATGCAAAAAAGACCTCCATAACCTCCAGATCCTCAATGCCAAATCAGATATGAAAGATCTGTTCAAGATCCTAAAAGATTCAGAATCTACCCCCAACCTCAGGGTCAATTGCCACAGTCAGACAATACCTGATGCCAACAAGTCCAAAACGGAATGCACAACAAACTTCTGGGCATTAGAGCTGATATTGTTAAAAAAAAACAGGCTGCTAATGTGGACTCTGTACATAGTAAACTTTTATTAGAAATTCCGCAGTCACTGAATTTAATTTCCACCCAATTTCCGAGGCTGAACCAAAGTCCATCATTGAACAACTCAAACCCACTAAATGCAAGGGCGATCCTTGCTCATCCCTAATCATAAAATCCTGCCCCCCTCCAATGCTAAAAGCCATCTGTACATTTATTAATGCTTCCTTAAGAAAGGGCTGTATTCCTGTCAATCTTAAATCTGCCTATATCACCCCCATTCTTAAGAAGCCCGGTCTCGTCCCTGAAAACTCACTTAATCATCGCACAGTTACCGACACTCAATTCCTCCTGAAAATACTCAATCGTGTAGCTTACTCTCAAATAGCCTCCAATTTGAACCAGCATCCTATCTTGAATATTTACCAGTCAGGTTTTAGACAGGGCTATGGCACTGAGACCTCCCTTCTGGACCTCAAGTCACGTCTCCTTTCAAGCATGGATAAAGGCCTGGCTACTCTTCTTGTGTCGTTGAACTTATCCGCGGCCTTCAATTTGGTCGACCGTCCCATTATGGTTGCCAGAATTGGCTGAGGTCTCCAATTTTTCCCCCTCCGCAGCATCATGGATTAATTCTTTCCTGGCAAAAAGACAGAGCAGAGTTTGCCTCCGGATTCTGAAGCGGCCCCAATTCCAGGGCTCCTCAGGGTGCTAGTACCTCCCCTTGCCTTTATAACATCTACACAGCTACCTTTTTTAAGATGCTCGAGGAAGAAGGCATTTAATTTTGTAACTACGCCGATGACACACTGGTTTTAGTCCAACTCCCTGGAGTGCATCCCCAAGATGAACAAGCGTTAAATAGAATTTTCACCTTAATTGAAAATTGGATGATGGCTAACAACCTTGCTCTAAACTAAATCAAGACTGATGATCATGGGTAACACCAATTACCTCGCCAAATTGGGCCCCATCTATAAATCTTTCACGATAGGCCTACTGGATATTTCTCAACTAAAAATGCTAGGTGTCATTTTGGACCAGTCTCTCAATATGAGAGCCCATGTGAGTAGTGTCATCTCTGCCTCCACTTACTATGTGAAACTTTTGACACATTTGAGACCTTTTATCTCGCAGGCTAATGCTGAAACCATCGCGAGAGCTATAGTTGGTGCAAAGATCGACCCACTGCGGCAGTCTCCTGGTCGACTAGGGAAAAACTAATGCCAATAGACTTCAAGTAGTCCAGAACGGGGCCGTCTGAGTAGTTACGGGTCTATCCCGGCGGGATCACTTCTCAGATGCTTGTCGCTCTTTCATTGGTTGCCGATTGAAGCACGCTTTAAATTCAGGTTACTAACGATAGTCCTTAAATGTAGACTTGTCACAATGCCCAAATACCTGCTCGATCAAATCCAGGATAAAGTCAATCCTAGGGCTCTTAGGTCAAGTAACCAGAACCTGCTATCTCTTTCAAGTTGTAAACTTAAGAAGTTTGAGAACGGGCCCTTCTACTTTGCAGCACCCCAACTCTGGAACTCTCTTCCACACACTCTCAGACAGCGATCCTCTAACACCTCGTTCAAGAAGGCCCTCAAGACCCATCTTTTCTATTCATCACTTATGCTCACGTCCTCCATTCCAGCCTTGGCCCTCTTACTTCTGATGACTTGATCTTCTATGTTGCCTTTTATGTCAGTTTGTCATGTCTCGCACCCTCACGCCTCCGGGTTCACAGCTACATGTTAGAAATTGAATAAAGTAAAAGTAAAGTAAAATGTAAACGATCCCAACAGTCAGGACATTTTAAATAACAATGTAATGTACACATACTATCCAAACAGAAGAACTGCTTTGGAAAACATGTGTCTGTATGACATTGCCCAAAACTACAACTACAAAAACAATGTCACACCAAATGAGACAACTGCCAAATATTCAGTCTCAACTTGTGAAGGAAGCCTAGTAAATCTCACCAAAAACAGTCTAATTAATCATATAATGTTATACTGTACATCTCCACAAAATAGGCAACTTTATTACATGGCCCTACTCTTTAACCTGCTTTTTAAACCTTGGAGAAAAGAAAACAAATTATTAGATGACTATGACTCATTGGAAGCTGCATTCAAAGCAGTATAACAACTGACAATTTCAAACAATACTAACACATGTTGGACAATGAACAACAACAAGAGGAAGAATTTGAAGCACGACTAGACAAAGACACTCCTGAGGGAAGTCAACCTTCCCTTACAGGAAGCCAAAAACCACCAGGAGAACCACTCATTTGAAATGAAGCAGAAATAGCCATGAGTGAGGTAGAAAATATCAAGTATCAAAATAAACAATACGAGGAAGATGTGCCAGTGCTGAAATCACAGCTAAATGATGAACAACTCATCATTTGTCTACAGGTCACTCTAGAAATTGAACTTGGTTTTAAAGATGAAACTGAACCCTCTAGCTGTAGACATTATAAACCTCTGCTCCTGTATGTAAGTGGTGAAGCTGGCTCTGGTAAAACATTTGTAATTAAAATAATCAGCACATTTCTATAAAACTTAACAAACAACAACATTTCGGCTATAGTAACAACCTCCATAGGTTTAGCTGCCTACAAAATATAAGGAGGAACTTTACACTGACTAATATTCCTCCCCGTAGAACACCAAAACATGGTTCCCAATCTTACGTTGGCTTTAATTAATCTCAGAATGCAAAAAGTCCTTAAAACCAACTATGAAGAACTGTTTGGAGGGAAACATGTTATTGTAATAATAATTCTTTATTGTAATTTAGTTAATTTAGAACTTTACACAAATGAAGAAAATTGAAACAAATACAAGTATAAATAAATACAGATACAAGTGCAGGTACAAATCAAATTGACAAAACAAATAGTCAGTCAGTATTATCAATTCAATTTAAGTTCAATTTATATTTAATTTAAATTCAATTGAAGTTTGATTTAAATTCAGTCAGAACCTAGGTCAAGTTAAATAAACCAAACTAAATAAAATAAGTAAAAAAGAAAAAAAAAAGAAGTAGAAAAAGTAGAAGATATAGTGAAAAAAGAAGTCAATCAAGTAGCAATTTCAAACAGCAACATAAAAAACAAATGACAAATGATATTGCATGATTGCATAATTAATGCACCATTTAGATTAAAATGTGGCTTAATAATAATCAATTTGTCATATCAAATATCAAATAAGTCCACCAAGATCATAAAACCCATGAATTTATAAATCTTTAAAATCTTTAGGCATAAAGCACACATTCCATTCCATTCAATGCCAATTTTAAAGACAACCTGATCAGACAACCAGCAAGGTTTTCTCATGCAACCATAACCAATACAAGACAATTTGTGCAGATGTGCTGTCTACATTCAAACAATAATCCCAAAAGGAATCTGATAAAATGCCTACATAGCTGTGCACAAGGCAACCAGGTTTGCACATATATAAAGGCCCCAATTTAATGCACTGTGTAAACACATGCCTGGCAGTTTCAGATTTTTCTTTAAGTCCGCAAATACAACAGTGCTATTTTTGGTGGCTAAACCCAGCCGAGATCCTAAAACAGACAGTACTTGCAGTTGGTTTGTGCGTAGCTTCAACAGAAACTGTCTCATAGCATGGTCAGGGCATAATAGCAGATACGGCTGAGTCCTCCTGCAGCGGTGTACCATATGAGACACTGCTTTGTATCCCTTTAGCTTTGGGAGGTGGGTGTAGTTCAAGCACCAATCCCACTTGTTGAGCTTTCTCTCAAAGGATTTTTTCATGTGTATATAGGGAGTGTTTTAACTAAAGACTGGGATCCTGTTCATCTCTGCGAAGAGTCTTGTAGTTGGAGCCCCTGAATATGTTTTCCAAGTTGTAATTCTGCCCCAATGTTTTTTCACCCATTGTCACTCCAACCCTTGGTTCTTCTTGTTGTTCTGGTGTAATCGATAGGATGGAACATACCAAGTCTTTCTGTGGGCAGACCTATTATGGGTACAAATTCAGTCAAGTGCTGATGAAAGGATAACCCTCCCACTACGTCCAAACCCCCTATTCTAGGTGTAGGTGCCTGCTGCAACATTTTCGTGTTCCAAGGCGTCACTGCTTTCTCTGCCTGTATTGGTGCTTTGTGTGTCTGAGGACGTATTGCCTGTTGCATTTGTTGTATTTATGGTGTTTGTGTCTAATAAAGCCTGTTATCTTGGGCATAATATTCTTGTGGTTCTGCACTATAATGAGGGGGGCCATGCTGGGCCCTACATTGGGCCAAATGAATGCCAACTTTGTTGTAGTCCTCCCCCAAATCTACATACACATGCAATGTGTCTGATCTTCCTGCATGTCCAACATTGTGGTGGAAGCCCTCCAAACCGCGGCTGTCCCCCATTAAACCCCCCCTTGTGGAGCTTGAAATCCAAACCCTCTGCCTCTGGGTGAACCTTGTCTACCCCAGGGGTAATCATTATACTCCCCTCTTCCTGAAAAGTCCCCGTTTGACCCTGGCTGCTTCTGATGTATTCCCTGCATGTTGCAGGTATCCCCACTATTTGGTAACGCTGCTCCTTCTACTGCCGATTTTGATAATTGCTTTTGGACTAACCTTGTTTCATCTATCTTCCTGTACTAAACTTTCTTTCTATCCTTTTCCTGTTTAATCTAAAATGATGGACAATAGTTAATTGTATCTCAGGCCAAGGGTTTGCTTCAATTCCCACAATTGTTTTTAACTGCCTCTGTTTTTCTTTGGGAAGGCCCAGACAAAAATGTGATACAAAATAGTTACATGTTGTTCCCATGCTTCCATTGTCTCTAGATGCCAAATCTCCTGAATCTTCTGTATGTACATAGCAAGGTAGTTATCTGATCCCATTTTTTGTGTCATTATGGCACTCATGTCTGATGTGTCTGGCAATTGTATTCTAAGTGCATTCCACACATCTGCTCCATAATTATTGAAAGGTGCCCTATCATGGCCTATTTCCAAATGTTGTTTGACTGTTCACCCAATATTGCAGCAAACATGCTTTTCATGTCACCCACAGCTAATGTCATGTCAGCATGCTCTCTTTCTAACTCATCTATCCTTTTCCTGCTGTAAGAGATGGTCATTTGTAAATCAAATTATTATTATCTGTCGGAGGCCACGGTATATACTGTTAGGAATTGGCCTTTCTGTAATAAAGGAAATGGTGTCAATCCAGTGTTACACAGGGGTGTTGTTGCGCCCTTCTTTCTTTTTGTTAATTCTGTTAGGTTATCTTTCTTTGTCCGTGTAAATCTCGTAGTCTATATGGAGTCTTCCTCTCTGCCACCCTCAGTTTTATCTCAGAGTTACGGATATTTGATATATTGCAGCCTTATCGCCTGCTCCTCCAATTCTGACTAAGCCACCTCTCTCCCTAAACTCGTGCCCATAGATGGGCTTGTGGAGCCTCCCCTTCCCCACTCTTGTCCAACATTGTGTCTTTGCTATCTTCATCCTCTCTGTTCTCACTATCCAAAACATCTACTTTTCCAACGGGATCTGTCCTATATATTCCACTCCTTATGCCCTCAAATATGACAGCTATGCTACCCTCTAAATATGTTCCCAACTTCCCCTTGTATTGGAGCCATCCCTTCTGTTCCTAGGTAGATTGTCACTCTATCTTCTCCTAACGTCTTCCTCTCTATTTTCAACTGATATGTGTTTCCTTGTGATCTCACCAACTTCCCTGCAACATCTGTCTAATCTTCTTTCTTTATCCATTTCATCATTTTGTCTCATTTTCTTTCCTCTTTTCCTCCTGTTCCAATGCTCTCTCTCCTTCTCTTCCCATTTCTTCTCTCTTTCTTTATCCTCCTGCTGTCTATTAACTTTTTCCTTCTCCTCTTTTCGTCTTTCCACTTTTCTCTCTTCCTCCACTCCCTTCTCCTTGGCTTCTTGTTAAAATCATCAATGCCCTTTCCATCAAATTTGAGTATTATTTTCTGTCCTAGTCAGTCATTTGGCACAATTGCTGTCTCATCCCTTTTGCCTTGCATCTCTCTCTGCACCTCCTCTGCTTCTGTTAGTTTTGTTTGCAAGCTGCATTGCTCATCATATTCTATATGCATGGACAATGGTCTTTGCTTGCTTATTTTCTCTCCACTTATAATGTCTTCATCACCATAGGCAGGGAGCGCATATGTGGGATTAATATACCCTGTTGCTGCTTTTAACGTTTGTAATGGGTATAACCCTTGTACTGTCGAGGACGGATCACTGCTGTGAGGAGGTGCAGGAGGAACCATGGGCATCATACACCCCTTGTCATGCTGGGTAAGCATCCATTCCTTCATACTTGGCTAAGCCTCCGGATCCGCAAACATTTTCCACAACTTGCGTATGCCTAGTCTGTTTTTAATCTGTTTTCCCTTATGAGTGGCATGTAAATATGTGCACATATGTTGCAAAACTGTTTTTGAGTGAGTGCCTTCTTGTGGTCATGGCATAAACAACTTGCCTGCCATATTGTTAAGCCATTCCGTATGGTATTTCATAATATTGTCCTTATATCGGGGCAGTGTCTTACACAAATGAATAATGGGAGTGTCTCCCACAATGACAATTTAAAACATAACTTACCACTGGTCAATAAACACTGCTAACATTCTTGCTCACCATTTATCCTCCATTATGCACCACACCTCAACATAATTTCATCACCAATTGACACCTCTGTGTCTCTCTCTCTCTGAGACTACACCTCCTGTATCACTCAACCATTCTGAGAGGCACTGCAAATGCCACTCCGACCCTAATTGGCCACACCACCACTTCACGTTCTCCACAAATTTAAAGAAAACCACTTATAAAATCCTATGCTATCTCACAAAATAATGCTTGCAACAGCAATCAACATACCAATCAAATTCAGCTGTCGTCTCACTCTATGTGAGGGCTATGTCTCTTTATTACTATGCCGTAACGAGGCTTACCATGTGAACTTTTCCAACCTTATTTTTTCAGAACCCAACAATATACAAAATAACTCCCTCCCTTGTTTTGCCATGCTTATGTCATGCTCACATCGATGGATTAGCTGAATTTCTCTGGCGTCAAGTCTCCCAAACCAGCCTGCTGTCCTCCATGCCCTTCAGGGCGGCCTGTGAGAACTGGACATGACTTCTCTTCAAAGGGGGTGCATGTTGACCTCTCTCTGTTGCCCTTGATTCTGCTCTCCATGGGTCGTCTCTGCAGTCCTCTGGGTCACAGTGGGGAATGCTCGATAGTCTGTTGACAAATAACTAACTGTCCTCTGCTACCATATGTTGAGGATGCCCCAAAATCCTAGATAAGACCACAGGTATCAAGCTCAGTCCAAACAAGACTCAATGACGGAGTAGACAAAGTGCAGGGCAAATCCCAGCTTTATTCACATCAAGACATACAGCATACATGTATTTAAATCTCGCTGTTAATCAAAAACAATTGCTTAAGTATTAAAAACACATCATTAATGACATCACACAATGCTATCAGTTCACAAAACATATGGGGACTGGGGATCAGTAGGTGGGTTTGGCTACATATAGATTCCATAGGGGTTAAACATTTCATCGGGTTACAAGTATCTGATGGGTCCACCTGGAACTACCCATGTAATGATAAAGGTTAAAGTGCATCATCCATATGACAAGTAGTTGGTTGGCACACTATTTTGTGGATGGTGTGACTTCAAGGATTTTGATAGGTTGGCTCCTTACTAACCAACCTTGGGCACTTGACATGTCATTAAGATATGAACCAGACTTAGAGGTGTGGGAGAGAGGCCCAAGGACTGCACTCTTTCCAATTAAAAGTTACCATCCCGCATTCTCATGGTGTAATACCGACAAATCCCTTTGTACTTGGCCGTATGCACCGATTCGTGACTATTTGTGATTTTAGGGAGTATCGCAGGTGGCATATCTGTGTTCTCTTCTAATGAATGTCCAGTGTTCTCTGTGTATAAGTCATGCTTGAAGAGACCGTATATGAAATGGAATTACCTTCTATTTATTAAGGTTTTAGCTAATATTAATGTATGTGTCATGTTTTCTCTTGCCATTGGGATACTCTTGGTTTATTCCTTATGGAGTCTTTTGGCTTACTGTTATTCTGAACCTGGCTATTATAGGATGTATGTGCCTTTCTGAACCCTTAATTAATCTAGGAGTATGCTGCTTGCATCTTGGAAACCGTTATCTCATGCTTTCGTTCTGCTGTCCCCATCCTCCCTTATTTCCTCCAACCTTAGTACTCTTTGACAGCTACTGTCTGAGATCTGCGCAGATATGTGTTTCTGTGGATACAGCCTTTTGAATTTTTCGATGAAGCCTTGAGGCCATTGCTAATTCTGAGACATGCTGTGGCTTCCATCTTTAACAATGTGGCTGCCCAACTACATTCCGTTTCCATGTTAGCGAGCTATATTTGCGTGTCATTCATGTTGTATTTACCTTATGCATATATTACCTATTGTCTGTGTTCTTCATGTGACGTGCATGTTTGCTTTGTGTCTAATGCATGCACTTTTTACTGTTACAATGTTAGTTTGAATGTTTTTGTCATCTTCAGCTCACATTGTCCCCAAACCCTGCTGTACGATTGGGGGATAAGGGAGGAAAGACTACCTCATGGTGTAACGTCCCACACCTTTTCATTGTTGTTGCTAGGGAGGGGCAGAAGCTATGGATGACATATTCATCTGCCTCCCAACATATGAATAAAGGTATTCATCTTCTTCAAGGACAATGTCAATTCTAAATTCTGAATTTAAATTTAAAATTAAATGACAATTCTAAAGAATGTTCAATTGTTCTTTATATTTTTCACCCCTGCAAGTGCTTTTTCTCATACATATGGCCTACCACAAAGTAGGACCCGTGGTAATTAGGAACTGTTTTTTCCACTTTGTTCTTGGGACACATCTCAGATATGCTTCAGCCATGCATTCATTTTGTTCATACCTACATTTATAAGGTACAAGTGGGGTGGCTGTTGTCCAGGTGTCAAGACTATGGAGTAATCCTCTTTCTGACTTCAAGCATTGACAAATTACTGGACTTTTAGACATCATCTAAATGCCATTGTTTCCCCAAATAATGGAGATACTGAGTGGTGGGCAGTCTTGAGATTCAAGCTCAGGGCCCTGATGGATCTCGGGAGTTTAGTTGTTGCGTTATTCAAACATTTCTACCTACCTATCATGTCACCAATTACTGTTTTTTGCACATCTGAGTTGAAAATGATAAAAGATACAACTCTCACTAGCTTGTAGATAGGAGTACAGCAGGAAACAATTATAGAGTCTTTTCAGATGTAGACCAACGTTTAGCAGACTTGCCTTGTTGCTTTTTAGCTATGTTCAGCAATGAGGATTGCATACAACATACTTCCTGTTGATTTTTGCTTCTAAAGAGAAAGGTGAGGAGAAACATGATTACTCCAGGAAAAAATAGGTAAAACAAAGGTCACATGCCCCACCCACCTGGTGCCTTCCTCTTTTCCTTTTCAGATGGCTAGCAGGAGCAAGTGGATCTAGGTCACCTGGCCTAAACCCCGCCCACCTGGTGCCTTCCAGGTTGCTGCTCTTTTTCCCCACTTAGCAAGCTCCACCCACCTGGCATCTTCCTGGTTGCCGCTCTTTTTCCCTACTTAAGGAGCCCTCCAGCCTCTTTTCCTTTGCAGATGGGGAGCTGGTGCAATGTGAACTATGTCACCTGGCCTAAGAACCACCCACCTGCTTAGCACTGCCTCTTCCTTCCTGCTCTTAACTCTTAGATCAAGGGCGTCTCTCGCCCCGGGTGTCGAAGGCGAAGGGCTGATGAAGAAAAGGGCAATTCCTGTTTGGAGGAAGATCCAGGGCCTGACCCCCTGCTCAGACAGCAGGTAAGCATGCACCAGCATGTATTACTCCCTCTGTCCCCACAGGCCATCCCGACCCCATCCGGTCCCCCTATTATGTTTCCTTGTGCCCCCCTCCCTTCTCGCAGACAGGTGTTGCCTGTTTTGCTTGATTCTTCTACCTTGCTCCCCATGCACCCTTTAGCCTACTTCTGCAGGAGTCTGTACTGATTCATTCTTGTTTCACCTTCACTGCCTCGTGGCCAATGCTGGATTTGACTTTTATGGACTTCCTTGATTAACAGTGCGTCACCCTTTCTCAACTCTCACGCTGGACTCCCTTTGCATATTGTACTCATAATGGCCCTGAATCATGCTGTTCCCATCTTCATCTTGTATCTTGGCTTGCAACATTATGTGTTACTACTGACTTCTACAATTGTATTCGCTCTCCCCACTTGCATCTCCACTCTGATTGACTGCTTTCTCTGTCCTCACCTCCTCTCGCTTTCTCCCTTTTCCTTTCTCCTTTCCTTAGTTTCTTCTATGCACTTACTCCATCAGAATTGTCCCTGGACCTAGTATGATAGCAACCTTGTCTGTCTCCTCCCACTCCGCTTACATGTTTACCCCATCCCCCTCCACCACTATCTGAAATGTGGTCGGGCCTACTAAGATAGTCGTTGTTTTGTTCCTCGCCTCCCTTTCTGCACCCTTCTCCCTCACCTTTTGTTTTTATCCGGCGTTACCAGAAATGTCGTCAGGCCTAGGATGGTATTCACCTGTCTGTTTCCATTTCCTTCCTTCTCTCCCACTCCCTTCCTTATCTATGTCTTAGCTCTTGCACTATCTGAAATGTCATTAGGCCAAAATGATAGTTAATTTCACATCCTTACTGTTCATGGCCCGTAAGAATGTCATTGTATTTTCCCTTGTTCCCTCCCTTGCCTTGAAGCACTTTGAAACACATTGTGTATACGCATTTTATAAATAAACTATCAAATCATATCATATCATATATCAAATACAACCTCATTGTTTAATAATGATATATCGTGGTGCCCCATATACCTCCTTTGACCTTTGCAGAACCAGCATTATGAACATCTTTGAAGACATACCCACATTGGAAGAACTCACGTCAGTTGACATTGAGCAAGTGGAATTCTTGAGTAAAAGCATCTTGTCAATTGTTCGCTTGTGGATACCCTCAGGACTTGTCCTAAATACAATATGGAAAGCTAAATTGGAGCTGTATACTCTAGGCTTCATTATTGCTCAAGATCTGCAGAAGGGCAGTGACAAAACTTCAAAAATTGACACAGAAGGATCAATTTCAGAATGCCCCGAATGGTGTGCAGTCATAATGTCGACATCAATAATGTCGACAGTCAAAATGTCGACAAATTAATGTCGAAAAACAATAATGTCGACAAACAAAAATGTCGACATTTTTCGATATTTTTTCGAAATTTAATTTAGTGTATGCATAAATAAATAAATAAATAAATATATATATGATGTGTTGAGTATGAGGGGTGGTTGGGGGGGTGTGGGGGGGGTGGCAGGGGGGTGTTGGGTGAGGGGGGGTTGGGGGGGGACCCCCCCATAGTAAATACAATTTTTATTTATTTAATTATTGAATAAATAAATAAATAAATAATTGGTATGTGTTGAGTATGAGGGGTGAAAGGGTGGTTGGGGGGGTGTGGGGGGGTGGCAGGGGGGTGTTGGGTGAGGGGGGGTTGGGGGGGACCCCCCCCATAGTAAATGATCCTTTTTTAGGTTATTTATTTATTAAATAAATAAATAAATAATTGGTATGTGTTGAGTATGAGGGGTGAAAGGGTGGTTGGGGGGTGTGGGGGGGGGTGGCAGGGGGGTGGTGGGTGAGGTGTTGATAGTTTTAAGGGTTTATAGTCATAATGTCAACAAAAAAAAATGTCGACATTTTTTTTTCGAAAAAATGACTTTTTACATTATAAGTATAGGATGTCGACATTATTATTTTCGACATTTTTTTTTCGACATTTTTGTCTGTCGACATTTTTTTTTCGACATTATGACTATCAACCGCCCCGAATGTGTTCATGTGCACAGGGCGTGTATGCCACTGAGCAATGGACCAAACAAAGAGTATATCAGGCCAAGATTACTGAAAACTAAAAATTGAGTCTAGCCAGTTGGAACACATGCAGTCATACTCATCTCATGAACTCTACTATTAATTAAATTGACAGCTTTGACATTTTGGCATTCCAAGAGACTTGGTTGTTAGATGTCCCTGTATGGAATGGCCACGACATTGTTCTACTCCCAGCCAAATTATCCCACAAAGGACGACCCAGTTCGGGCATACACGTAGCAGTGAAAACAAGTGCTGGCCTCTCAATCTTACCCTAGTCTGCACCAAACAACTTTTTGCAGCTAGTTAAAATCTTCTTCCAGGATTGTGTGATAGCTCTTCTCAATGTTTACAGAAATCTAGCTGGTATTACAGATGACAGTTTCTTTACAAATTTGGAAAACCTTTTAGACACAATTATTGTCCATCCAGACATCACTAACACTATTATTACTGGAGATCTTAATTTACACTGCCTTTCTTCAAACAAACAATTGAAAAATAAAGCTACTGTTAGGTGGAATACTCTAATGAATGAAAGACATATCAAAATGACAGCAGCTCTTTACCAGGTGACCTGCCTCCACACAGCACGTGGTGCAGAGGATTGGTGGAGAGTATAATTGACTACATTCATGTGGATGAACAATTATATGTTGCGGCCCATACATTCGAAGTTATTAAACAACTTCATAGTGATCATAATTTGATGACTCTCTACTGGAACTGGCAGTGTGGACGTCCCCAAGTTGCAAAACAATGCCATACGGCCTCACTCATTGTCACCAATGCTAAAGCATGTTTTCGGTGGACCGAAAACAAACTACACAAGTTAAACAATAAGATCTCACAAAATCAAACAGGGATTGATGAGACGCCCTACTCAGCAGTCCTACATGTTTTCAAAGTTCCCTCCATAATTACCACCATGCACCACATCATTTTGACCTTGAACTTTGACAGAAAAAAGCAGATCTACAATGTCTAAAGAAATCAATCAAACAGATGCCACCAATAGAAAGATCGATTGCTATAAAGGCAATGAAAGGCAAATACAGAAATTGGCAGGAAAGCCCACATGTATCAGCACAACGGGCGAGTTATGCTTGAAACAATAGCAATAAGAGCACTGCCCCGATATGGAGCCTATTGAACCAAGCTACCCGCGCTACCCTGCTATCTACTCAAATCAATGGTGTCACTGAACAACAGTAGCTTGAACACTTTGTCGATCTGTATGCTGATTTGACCACTGCTACTACCCAGCACTCTTTTGCCACATGCAGATCATGGCAACTGCAAATCTCTGAAGAAGATAGAGAATGATTCATCAATAAATCAAGTGGATCTGAAGCCCCAGGACCCGATGGCCTGAGCAATGCAATGCTTAAGGTCCACCCTAGGATCTGGTCCGTTATCTTAAAGAACATCTTCACAGATATCATCAAAAATCATACTATACAGATCTCTTGGTACAAATCAGTGATCGTCCCAATTTTTGACTCTTAATGCCATCAAAAGTCAAGCGCATGCGACTAAGCAACAACTGTACTTTGCATATGCCGATTTTTATGCCGCCTTTGACCCTGTTTCCAGAGTGCTTCTAATAAACAAACTGCATAGAGCAGGCTGTCCACCCATCCTGATTGACATCATAGATGCATTGCATTCAAATACTTTAATTCAGGTGAGACTTACCACCGAGGGCCTGCTCTCTGCTTCTATACGTACTGTGAAAGGGCTGAAGCAGGGTTGCATCCTTGTTTCAGCCCTCTTCAAGGTTTTCATATCAGACATGCCAGATTCATTTGAAAACATAACTGCCTATGCTTCTAAAGTGGGTTCGAAGAAAGCGCCTGCATTGTTATATGCTGATGATTTGGTCTTGATCTCGAAGACCCCTATGGGATTAAAGAGATTGCTGACACTTTATATACACGAAAATCAGCTAACAGTTAACCCTTAGAAAACCAAAATCATGCTCTGCAATGGCAAATGGTGTACTCGAAGTAAACACAAGTGGACCCTGCAAAACATTGAGATAGAGCTAGTTGACCAGTATAGCTATCTAGGCATGATCATTGACAATGGCCAACATTACTAAATCCATTGTCATGCTCTAGAAAAAAAAATAACAGCAGCATAACAGACCAGAATCATACTTTCCAAATATGGTGCATTTTTCACCTGTCACCCCCATCATATTGTACGGCATGGAAACAAGAGAAATATTACCAGAGATGGTTTTACACAATATGGAGGGGAAATACTGGAGGCAAATTCTAAAATCATCCCAGTGCTTGGCGGCTGCATGACTCAGGTATTAACTGAGGTTTATCTCTTTAAATGGACTGTATTGATGGCACCTCCGTGCCTTATTCAGGAAATGCCTTTTGGTTGCAAATGTAGACACTTTACTCAAAACATTGTCCAACTACATATTTTCATCTGAGCACACCTTTGTAAACCAACGGAAAAAGGCTATTTTTCTGATATTGGCCAGAGCTGACATAACTGTGGACATACTTGTTTCTGAACCGAATAGAGCCAACACTAAAATATATCTGGCCGACTGGATCGAGGCCCAGAGGCAATGTTTATTGTACATGGATTTTAGAGAAAATCCTTTCGAAGAGAAAAAATGTCATGTTATAGGACCATACTTGCTCACTCATCCATCACCAACATACAAGTCAGCAGTAATGTGTTTAAGATTTAACTTATGGCCCACAAGAGAATTGATGGCTAAACGCAAGATAATTAGCGAAGAAATGAACAAAGGTTGCTTTTGTAAGAATAGCAAACAACAAGAAACTCTGAGACATATAATAATGCAATGTCCCAGACTCTCTTAAAATAGAGAAAAAAATACCTTTCAAAACACTTTGACTACCTCAGAGTGACTGATGCAAAGGTCCTTTGGCAACTCATTTTCTCCACTCCACGTACCAGTATCAGAATTGCTACAGTGAATTTCTTAAATTCATTGTCATTAGATTAACAACTTTGCTCATCTCCTTGCTTGCATATACTTGCCTCACTTGATTTTGGCTTGGAGTATGTCCAACCCTATAAATGATATACAAACTAATGACTTAAGCAGAGAGAATCATTCGCAATTGAACATTGATATCTGGTATAAGTGCTGTTATCTAAAAAATCCTTCTGATGTTGATTTCTTTAGTTCATGTTAATCCCTAAATACTCAATTTACTATTTTGAAAATTTGATTACTTGAATATTTTTCATACACTGTGATCATTTGTGGACTGTCATTAGTCTTATAGTCCTGATTTAACTCTTTGATTATAACACATTTTTCAGGACCTGAATTTAGAGTATGTCAAACTCCATAAATGACTTCTAGACATATGCTAACTCACAGAGAGAACTATACTCAAATGAATGATGTTATTGGACACAACTGTTGGTATTTAAATCACTGTTTGACTATGACTCTTCTGTGCTATGTCAACTTTTGACCAATCAAACTTCTGTTAGAAAATCTACCACTCAAATATTTTGTATTCATCTTGTGACTATTATACCTGCACTTGTTCAATCACATTTTTATTTGTTTTCCTTTATATTTCTTCTTTGATTAATCTGTATAAGAATGTTCAACTTCACTGGTTGGAATATCATTTTAATATGTGTTTCTTTTATTCTATTTTATTCTTTTCAAAAGATGTGAACTGTAAAATTCTGTCAATTTAAAATTTTGTAATATTGAAAAGTGTATTTATTCAGCTATATCAATTAAAAAAAAGTGGTATACCGATATTTCAAAACAAAGCCCCCATTTTTCCACACGAACATCTTCGCACAGCACGAAAGACAACGTACTGTGAGCCTGCAGCCACACCTGGAACCAGCTTCAGGACCTCCTGAGGGGTAATTGGTAATCTACTTGCCTCTTGCCCTTCCTATACCAGAGCTGTTTACCTGATGTGTCCCAATACCAGGGTCAGGCAAAGTCAGGCAATTGACCAGAATCACACACACCTGATGGCCCTTTCCCTTCCCCGTAGGGAAAAAAAGGTGGAGCACAAATACACAGAAGGAGCAAAAAAGACCGCATGACGCAAAGGCTAACTCAGCATGGCAGTTCAGGAGAAGGAGAAAGACAGCACAGACGGAGAGGGTGACAAGGAGAGAATTGACCTTTCCGTCCAAGGCCCGGGAGACCTCCGTAGGCAGAAACATAATAGCCAGCCTGTGTTGCAGCAGACGTCAACGGAACAGAAAACCCTCCTCCACTGATTACCAAGCCGAGGAGAAACACTTTTTTCAGTGGTACCAACCTTGACTCCAAGGAAAGAGAAAGACAAGCGGTTCATCACAGCCAGTGAGTCAAGGGGAGTGTTGATAAGAAACCGAACTGTGTTGAACAAAAAGTAGCCAACAGCTAAAATTGAACTTTGAAAAGCAAAAGACATTATTAATGAAAGAAGGAGAAAGGCAGCCTGATAGAGTCAAGCACCACAAGGGTGTTCAGTCGAGAAACTCTAGGTGAATACCCTGCTGATGAAACTACTATAGCCAGAAGACCTTGTAAGAAGGATAAAAGGGCGTCAAACTGTTCATACAGGGGTCCTGTAAAATCCTCTGTACCATTGAAAGTCTTTGACCGACAGAGAATTGTTGAAGCTAAGAGAAGTGAATCCTGCATTTTGAAAAAAAGCACATGAACTGTATTTCGTGGAAAATTAGCAAGAGTGAACCCAGAGGAGGGATGCTAATGAAAAGGGGCAGAGTCTGTAAGTCCTATGTGGAATTTTTGGTAAAGGCTGACAAGACTGAGCCCGGCAGAGGGAAGCCGACAATCCAAAATAAAGTGTAGAACAAAGTGAACCAGATAAAGGGGCGTAAATGAACAGTGTGTTACAAAAGTCAATGAGAGTGAATCTGGCAGAGGGAAGCCAACAACCAAAAGTCAGCGAGAGTAAACCCGGTGGGGTGGAGCCGACAACCAGGGGAAAAGGCTGAAAATTTGTTTAAAAAGACATTTAGATTTGTGAAAGTGAGAGCATATCAAGACATGGGGCATCATTACAACTTTGGAGGCAGCCATGCCCTTAATAAGGTGCAGCCATGCCCTTAATAAGGGCATGGCTGCCTCCAAAATCGGGTCCGGATCTGGGTTCCCTGAATGTGGAATTACCGGGCCATTCTGAGTTTGGAGGGCCCGGTAATTCCTCCTTCAGGGAACCCGGGCCCGGACCTTCCTCATTCCCATTTCAACCCCCATAGGGCTCAATGGGAATGGGTGTGGGAGCTAACAATGGGCCGATTACGATCGGCCCGTTGTTAACTCCCTGGTCTCCTCGAGGAACCCGCTCTGGACGTCTGATAAAACAGACGTCCACATTGGGTCCCGTGAGGGAACCTTGTAATATTGCAGAATGGGTTTAACGGTGCCGCCACCATTAGCGGCACCTGTTAACCCATTCTGCAATTGTTATAATGAGGCCCAAGGAGAAGGGAAGTGTTCCCCTTATTTTATGGGTTCCGAGCCCGACCGAGTTATCACCCAAAGTTCTCTGAAAAAGGAACTGTATTGTTAAATTGTTGAACATGTCTGAGGGTTCAGCATTCAGAAGAGGGGTACCTAGGGGTGAAGCAATCACCCAAAGTGTTCTGATGGGTCAGCACACAGAAGAGGGGGACCCAGGGATGAAGCGATCACCCAGAGTGTTTGTATAACAGAACTTTGTATTTGTTTGTTGAGAGTATCGTGCCCACGAGGGCAAGAGACTTTTATTGAAAGGAGACTTTACTAACAAAGAACCTGATAGCTGGAACAGAACTGTCAGCTCTTGCTGAGAAAGCTCAAGCATGTGCTGTGCCAGCTGGAATGGAACTGTCAGCTCACGCAGGGAAGGGTCGAGTGTGTGCTGTGCTCCAAAGTCTCACCTTGTCCCGTGCTAAAATGTGGGGAAGGGAGATCTCAAGGCAATCACATCCTGCCGTATTAATTGAACACTGTTTCCTTTATTTTGATACACTATCCCACACTCTTTCTGTAATTAGTTGTAAGAAATAGGCAATAGTTTAGTATAGGTGTTTTTATTTTGACACAACGCCACTAAGACTACCTTATTTTTCATTTGATGTTCGATGCTTGCTCCCATCTTAGATTCAGGTTTAAGTTAGGCGCTTCTCCACCCTGCATTTGTAGTTCAATAAAAACCCTTGAACTGTGATCACTTGCGTCTGTACTTACCTTTACCATCTTAAAATGCGCAATGAATGTGTTTTGTTATTATTTTTGTTACATATATTTAAAGTTGTTTTTTACTGCAGAAAATCACTGGTTTGGGGATTAGCAATTTGTAACTTTCACGTAATATATGCAATTGTGTACAATGTGTTTAATGAATATGTTGTTCATGCACTTGCTACTGTTTAAAAACTGAGGGGGTGGTGATGCGCTTTATTTTGTGCTACTTCATTAATAACACATACCTTCCACATTTTAATAGTATACTGTATTTTAACTTCAGTTACAAGCATTATACTATAAGTAAGTGTATGCATTTCAACAGATGCATGTGGAAGGCATGCCCCTGAACGCTCACATCTGAACAAGACCAACCCACTAAGGAAATATGGCCCAAGTTGATCTTGTAAGGATAACAAGTTTTAATCTCACACAAAATGAGAGCAACAGCAAAGAACTCTGCTGCTGAGTACGTTCTTCTGAAAAAGGGTACAAGCAGAGGCTTAAGAGGAGACACATCATCATTGTGACACAATACCATACAGTAAAAATCTGCAGGGCTTGCTGGTGTACGCCTATGCAGGATCCGCCTGCTCCATAAGGGATGCCAGGTCCTTGGTTCCAGCCCAGTGCGTCCATCTTCCATCACATGAGTGCTGCAAAGATATTCTTATCACGACAAAGGTCAACGAACACATTAACTACACTCCCAACACAATGCTACTTCATCATTCTACTGTGCATCACCTGGCAGGCTTTAAGACTGGCACAAAGTAGGTTCTGGGGCACTCTGACCTCCACACACACATTTCACCCACTCCCCTTTGCGCCATCTGGCTCCAAGAACTCCATCCTCGTTTTGAACTATAATTTATCCCTCCCAGCACCTTGCAATACAAATCATGATTGTAGCTGCAAGACTTGCAATGTCTGTTCTTTTTGAACATTCATTTGTTATTTTAGGGTTTGTGGTCGAAAGTCATCTGTTGCCCTGTAATTTAGGGATCTTGGGGATTAATCAGTTATATGGGCATTTGCTCGTTGTCACTTGGGGTTTGGGCTAGTTCATTTTTTGGCCAGTGTGAGATAAAATGCATTCCTTTCGAGTGCCCTGTGTCTCGTGATTACGGCCTAGTGCGTGAAATGATGCATTAGCCACTCTGGTCTTGTATCCTGACCATGGATACTAACTTCTACACAGAATGCACTAACATCTACACAAAATGGCAGTCTTGCTTGTGTCCTGGGCTACACTATGTGGATTGATTATATTGGGGTAGTGTCCTACTACTGTCTCCCCTCCCCCCTGGCCAACATAGTGCTTTGAATGCCGCTAGTCTTACTCTAAAGCACTTAGGGGGTTGGGACGGGGTTGCCCCCTTCCAACCAATACATACAGTTAGATGCATACTGTAAGTGTTCAGTTTGAATTAAATTGCAAGCATACTGTGCTTGCAGTAAGAATTTGACACACTTTATTTTTAAAATGTTTTTCGAAAATGTAAGCTGCACCTAAATACGTTCAATTGTTAAAATAAAGTGTAAACATATATCTACCAACCTGTATCCTGTCCAATACCAAACTTTCTTGTTCAATTTTCTCCATATGCTGTAATTTAAATTTAAAATTCCATGATTTGTGAAAATAGGTTGGAGGTTTATGTAAATATGTGTCTATAATTATATATTTTTATTTTTAGACACTTTTTTAAAGTTGTACTTACTTTTGTCTGAACTCCAAAAAGCTATAGGCAAAACTGTTATATTAAGTTTGGGCGTGGTTGTATGCTGTCTTGGAAAAATAACTGTGGTTGAGTGTTTCTGAATGTGGATTGGTTGCCATTTTCAAAATGGGCGAGTTCTTTTTTATCTTGCCATTACATTTTATTAACATGGTTTACAGGACATAGGCATAGGGCCCTTCATTTGCTTTTGTGTATGTTTAAAAAACGATTACAGATTAAAGAGGAGTTATTTTGTGGTGAAGATGTATTGCTCCCCTTCAGTTCAGCAACAAGACAAAGGATTTTATTTTACTTAAATAAGTATTTTTATTATGCAAGTGCTAATGTATTTTAAATCAGAAAAGCATAAGGACATGAACATACCATGAGCAAATCCTAATGGGTGTGTTGCTTGCTGGTGAATAAGCAGGCATCAGAAAAAGTAAGTGGGCATGTTGTAAAAGCGAGTGGCTGCATTTTTGGTGTTTGTGTATGTTTTTTTAATGCTCATATGTGTTATTATTATTAGTAGGCTATTGAGCACAGATCTAGCTTCAGGAAGAAACAGAGCACTTGACAGTCATGGGGAAAAACAGGGTTAGGGAGCAGGGAAACCAGGGAGTAGAAATCTAAGAAAAGGGGAGGGAGAGCAATTATCAGCAATGGATCTACAAAAAATCAGGGGTGGAAACAGTGGGGCTCAGAACAACCAGTCTAAAGGTACAATGATGAGAGGGCAGTGTATGCACCTAGGTTTTAGGGATGAGACATTGCCTGAAGAGGATGATCTTGAGCTCCTTTATGAACCGTAGAAGTGAGGGGCGAGTCAGATGGTGAGGGTGTTCCAGAGTCTTGGGGCATAGAAGTCTTGTTTTTTGGTTTTTACCTTCCGGCACCAGCAGAGTTCAGGTCTGAACATGTCCATAATTCTGGTGGGTTGTAGGCCTCTGGAGATGCTGTGTTTCTCAGTGAGGTAGTTCACTGAGACAAATGCAATAGCACAACAATGTAAACGTAACAGGAAATTGTAAAGATGTTTTAAAAAAGACATCAAGTGTTAAAAATTGTATCTGTAAATGTCACATGCAATGCATTAAAAATCAAACAAAAGGTCTGTTTCATAAAAGTGATTTGTGACGTTTTTATTTTTTTAAAACAGCCAAATTAAGTGTTTAGTATTGGAAATTCATGGATCATTTGACTTAATAATTATGTGTAATGAATGCTTAAAATAGCACCATTTGGAAATGTAGCTGATCAGAGGTTTGGATATCATGGTAGCAAAAGGGAAAAAAAAAATAATAATAATAATAATAATATTTATTATTATTATTATTATTATTATTATTGAAACTGTCCTTAATTATCATGTTTTGTTACATTCTGGCAGCAACAGCCTTGGCTACATTAAAGGACACATTAAGTATTTTTATTTTCATGAAGAAATAGTGTTTTCATGGATAGCCGCATGAAAAACTTGGATGCAATGTGCTGCAAATCATTTTTAAATGTATCGTGCTTTAATTAATGTAAATCAAGGTGTTCCGAATGTATTTTTTCCAAAATGGCCTGCATTGCACATTTCACTACAGCATCAAAGAATATTTTTCAACATGATGTAGAACCTTTCAATTATGCAGGCAATGGTTTATTTTTCATCCCTGGCAATGACATTTCAAAGGCCACTCATACCTCCGTTTTGCTTCCAAACCAAGTGGTGTGTGGAGTATACGATAGACTCATCCTTAAGGTCTCTTCTGGTCGCCTGGGTTGAGCAAAATCCACAGACCATCAAAGATGAGGGAATCAGGGTTGTGCACTCATTACCCTATGTTCATGAGAAAATCTTTCTTCCCAACAATGCTACTTGTTCTTTGGCACTGCAGTGGTGTCATGATTCCATGTTTTCTGCACACCCAGGTACCAGAAAGACCTTGGAACTGCTGAGTAGATGGAGTTGGTGGCCAACCATGACTACAGATACTAGTTGGTATATCAAGACTTGTACTGTCTGTGCTCAAAGTAAATCTTCACATACAAAACCTATGGGACTGTTACAACCAGTACCTGTCCCCAGGATACCATGGAACATGATATCTATGGATGTTCTTGTGGATTTGCCACTGATTATGGGTTATAATACCCTCTGGGTTATTGTTGACTACTTAACTATATCCCCTTTGTTCATTCCTTGTTGTGGGTTACCATCTGCCCCCGTTTTGGCTGACCTATTTGTTTCCCATGTGTTCAGGCGATTCGGTCTTCCTAGCGTCATCATTATGGATCGGGTTTCGCAGTTCACCTCTCAATTTTGGAGGGCGATTACCGCTTCATTAGGTATTGAAGGCAGGTATTCCAGCGCTTATCACCCCCAAAGTGATGGGCAGACTGAGAGAATCAATGCTACCCTTGAACATTATCTTTGTTGTCTCCTACTTCACCATTAGGGTTCTTGATTGTCTTTATTGGGAATTGGCGAATTCGCTTATAATAATTCCTTGCATACGGCTACTGGTACTACACCGTTCTTTGCTCTTTATGGACATCATCCTCACACTCTGCCTTTACCTATCTTGTCACGTTCTAGTAATCCAGTGGCTAATTCTTGTGTTCAGTCTCTTACAGTCTTACATTCCCAGGTGAGACAACATCTTTTGAAGGCCCAGTGTTGTGCGCAGAGACATGCTGATTCCCGCCGCCTGGAGTCTCCGGCATACTCTAAAGGGACGCAGGTGTGGTTGTCCACAAAAAATCTATGCTTTCCTGGTCGTAGCTCTCTGTTACCATGTTTATCTGGTCCTTTTACTGTTTCAGAAGAGTTTAATCCAGTGGCTGTTCGTTTGCAACTTCCAACTACTTGGAAAATTAATTCTGTTTTTCACGTTTCTCTTCTGAAGCCTGTCAGGTGGGTTCTCGAGTAATCATTCCCGATCGTCCCTTGCCTGTGGTAGGGTCAGATGAGTATGAAGTACAGAAATTTATGGACACCAAGGTCCGTTGTGGGGTCCGTCTTTTTCTAGTGGATTGGAAGGGTTATGGTCCTGAGGATCAAACTTGGGAGCCTTTGGATCATATCCACGCCCCGGCTTGTTTGCAGGACTTTTTGTCCTCCCGTCGAGGGAAGCATTCTTTGAGGTGAGGTACTGTCAGGAATCGAGGTGGGGTTGCTTCATTCCCGTCTCACCATTCACGACATGTGCTTTCAAAAGCACGTGATTCATACACTCCCTCAAACGTACCATCTCGTAGCAAACCTATTAAGGGAGTTTTAATAACTTGCCAAACCAGATCCCTGAAAAGATATCCTTCCTTTCTTGTGCGATGGCAGTTGCCATGGAAATTGGGGCGGGGACACTGACTCCTACAGCATCAGACGCACGTTATGGTCATGTTATCATAACTTCTTAGGCTCTTGTTTGCTTACCGTTCATTGCTTCTGATTATTTCCGAAGTGCGCTACGTTCGTACACTCAATATTCATGCTTTTCTGTTCTTGACCTTTTGTGAGACTATTGTACCTGGTGATCTCCCTGTGCTGTCAATCCCCAACCTGACTCTTTGACCTTGTCCTCCATTGTGTCCTGTCTCCCGTTTCTTTGCACCCACCCCGCTTGAAGCCTGATTACCTGCTGCCGACCCGGACTTCCTTCAGGACTGCCTTCTGCCTCACGATTGTTATTGTTGAAAATGTACCTGCTTCAGACCCGGACTTCGTTTAGGACTGCCTTTTGCCTCCTTTTTGTCATTGCGGAGGAAACGCCAGTTGCCGACCCAGACTTCATTCTGAATTGCCCTCTGCCTCACGTCTGGTCATTGTTCACCACAAATCCGCTGCCGACCTGGAATTCATTGGACTGCTGTTTCTTCTTTGGACCCACTCAACTGCAAGTGCTACCCCGTAAAGACCGCTGGTACCATTTTCCATCCCCCAGCCCGTACCGACTAGGGAATGCTATGTCCTTCCTCACCCAAACACTGCAGCCATGTGTTCTCTTTAATCATTTGTTCTGACCTTTTAGGACCTTTGGTTATATATTCTATAATGGGCTTATTTGTTTCACTCTTTTGGGCCATGCGACTGAATTGCACATAGTTATCGGCATAAACTTCCTCTCCTTGATCCACCCACTGGACAGCTAAACTTGTGTCCTGGAAAAGACCACTAGTTTTGCAGAGGGATAGGTGTGTCCTGCTTCCTCATATGATACAGCTTGTGGCAGAAAAAGCATGGGGGCTCCTGTAACGTGTGGGATTAGTGAGCAAATGTAAAATGTGCTGTTTGCTCGTTCTCTTCCCCAACGCAACATTTCATCATACCAGACATTCCCAGATTCAAGTTCTTGCCCTTTTTCAGTATCGTGATTGAATTCCTCCTCTTTCATAACACTTCTTTTGTTTCTCTTCACACTATTATTTAAAAATGCAACATTTGTTTCTTTAACCAAAAAACATAATAACCATATTAGTCCAAAATGAATGCATAGTGTCATAAAAATAATCCAAAATATAGAAATATTTTACCGTTTGTTTATTAAAACATTTTTCTGAATAAATCACCCCAATAAATCCCCCTCCTTCTCCACTTGTTGGTTTTTTGTAAAGTCTTACAGCTGAATAGAAGGTTAATGAAAGTTTGTAAATACTTACCATTATGCTGTGCTCTGCTCCTCTTCTCAGTGGAAGGCAGTCTTTTTGTCTTTGTGCACGTCAGTGATGTGAACCCATTCTCGGTGGCCCTCAATCTTAACAGTTGTCAGTGTTGCATAAGTCACTGTATGAGGACGGGTGAATAATTCCTCTTTCCATTTCCTGGTGTGTTTTTTTACATACTCACTGGCCCTGGATAGAGAAGAGCTGCTTGCGGAAACTGTCCTCCTTGATCACTTGTTTGCTCTGCCTGAGCTCTCGGCCTTTTCTGCAGGGATATGTATTGAAGGATTTTGTAAATTGTATGAGATACGTATGAAACTCTTCCCCCAGAATGTTACAAGAAGAATTGGCATCAATGATTGTATATGACAGAGATATAGGCACTTGCAATATATGACCTGTAACAATCTCATGTGGAGTGAGAGGAGGTGAATTTAACAAAGGGAAAAGTGAAAGTGGTAAGCAGTGCAACCTAGATTCTCCAAGTGTTTGCATTAGCTTTTCTATGTGCTATTTTAATAAGCCAATTGTCTTCTAAACCAAATTTTGTGTGATAAACAATGCACAATTTGTGCCTTAACCCAGGATGGCTGTTATTTCTTCAATCAAATCATTTGCAAAATGCTGACTATTATGAGAGTGAAGTTCATTTGGAATCCATCACCTTGGGAACACCTGCCTTACCAAGAATTTTACAGCTGAACAGGTATCATTATGGGCACAGGGAAGATCGTCAAGCCAACATGAAAATGGACAGACCACAACAAGCATATATCTGTAAGAGGATCATCTATCTTGTATATAGACATAGTCAATATGCAAGTGCCGGAAGGGCCCCTCCGGTTGCAGCAACGTTCCCTATAATACTCTTAAAGTGTGACCTGGTAGGAACTTTTGGCACTGCATACAGTTGTTTACAAATTCAGAAACATTCTCGTATACGTTTGGCATGAAACAGTCTTCACTTATCCCTGCAGTCACATGCTCCTTCGATACGTGGGAAGGGCAGTAGAGCTGTTCTGGTGCTACTGTCAACAACATTTTGGGCATTACTACCTTCCCCATGCCATCATGCCACCAAATTAAATCTGTTGGGGACAAAGAACATCCTTTTTTCACAATTCTTTTTCATCATCTGGTGCTTCACCCTGCAATTCTATTATGTGTGTTATTGGGGTTGCATTAACCTTTTTCTGGCAATGCATCTTTTTCCTTGCTAGTTTTCATCAATGCCATAAAAGGTAGTTTTCTCCTTCACCAGGGAACTACACATGTGTCCCTTCTGTCAGATATGCTGCTTATTTTGCTGCTTTGTCTGCTTTTTCATTGCCTAATGAAATGAAATCTTGCTCTCCTTTGTGGCCCTTGCACTTTATTAAAGCCAATTCTACTAGGATTGGTACTAAACAATGATGCCTGCTGTACTGGTGTGCCATAACCTTTTTTGAACCCTCTCCTTTCCCACATTGCCAGTCCTGAATACAAAGGGGATGTCCCATATGTAAAGACAGAAGAATTGTTAACCGCTTGACTCTCACATTTTTAGTGCTTCAATTAATTCCACTAATTCTGCTGCTTGCGCAGAGTTGTGTGCTGGCAGTCGTGGCTGTGAGTACACTATCAACTCCTCTTCCTTCTGCATTCGTGTTTGTGTCCCACTACACCTGAACTAGAATGCCTTTGACCTGTTGTTTGTCCATACTTGAGCTTCCATCAATAAAGATCATGTCTCCTCCTTCATTCACTTCCTCTTTTACCAGGGAGTTGACTTCACTCCTGTCTATGCATGCCACACAATCATGTATTTAATCTGGCTCCTCAATGTTTTCTGCAATGAATTCTGCTTGGTTTATTGCTCTATACCTTTCCACCTTTACTGCAGGGTTTGTCAGTATTACTTCGTACCCTGAAGATGTGTCAATGTTCATTTGGTATTTTCTAGTATTGTGAACAGTGCATGTTCCACGTACAAAATTATAGGGAACCCCATTGTAACTGCGGAAACTTTCTCAATTGCAAACGTAGCAGCAGCAAGTGTTTGCTCACACTGGAAGTGTCCCTGCATTACTGGATTCCCTGTAAATCCTGTATGAAACACCACACCCCTTCCTTTGATTTTTTTGATTGGCTAGATAGCCGTGTTTCAAGGTGATATGGATTCCTGTATTATACCTTTCTGCCAAAGGGAATGCCTGCAATGTCTCCTATATGCTTCTCAGGAGAGGGGGTATTGCTTTACTCACGGTAATAGAGCTGCTTCTTTTATTTTATTGTGTACTGCCCCTGCCCCATTTTATTATGCCCACATCATGGGGGCCCTTTTGTCCATAGGACCTTTTGAGCCTTTTCCATATCCTCCTGCAAGTATTTTATTTATTTCTTGTCATCTGGGAAACTGTTCTTTCTCTTATGTGCACTGGACATGCAATGCTCAGTTCAAACACAACTCTGTGTCTGTCACTCCTGTCCGGATGTGATTGATGCATAAGATTGATTGCCACTCCATTTTGTCATCATCAGTAGCAACTAATATGAACATGTCTTTTCTCACCACTACATCCTCTTGGTATAGCAGAGTGTGTGTGCCTGAGGTAAAGGTGGAGGGGCACTGTGGACAACCAAAACACCTTTCCTTCAATTCCTGGGATCCATTTCGAGCAGCACCTGCACCTCATACAAAAACACATGTATTTGTGTGGGTATCCCTCTCATTGTGCTGTGAACGTAGAATGCCTGTATCAACACTTCCACTCTGGCTGAGTACATCCCCGGTGTGGTGCACACCATCCCCTTCTCTGAAAATGAAATTGTAGAATTCAGTTTTCTTAGCAAGTCTCTTCCTAGAATGTTGATAGGTGTGTGTTTTGAATACTACAATATGCTGCATCCTTATTGGTGATGGTAAATCTCTAGTCAGATGAACCTTCAAAATGTGTCCCGGAAAGCATTGTGGGTCCAATTTTTTGTTAGTTAATGGGAATCCCTCTTCCTTTATACATGATCTGGCAAACCCCAGTATCTATCAAAAAGGCAAATCCCCTCTGTCCTCTTTGGACTGCTACCTCGGGCCCCTCTTTGGGGTCATAAATTACTGCTAGGACAGGACACACTTGCACTTCCTGTGTGCACCCCTATTGGGAAAATGTGTTCGCAAAAGAGGTGAATGGATTACCACCCAACATTCCCGTTTATTGGGTCACTACATTCTGTCCAAGTATCGTTATTTTTTCTTATACCTGTGTCTGTGCTGGTGCTTGAAGTATGCTCACTGTACCTTGCATTCCTGCCATCTCCCCACCTTGCAGTTGTGCTTGTCACTGGTCTGGTATAACATGTGTTTTTGTGGGCAGCAATTGCAGTTGCTGCTGTGGCATCACTTGCATCTGTTAAGGTGTATGTGTCCGCATATATGCCTTCAGTTGCTGCACTCCTTGCTGCCCTGTTTGGGCAATTAGTGGGCATGTTAGGGTAAAATGACTAAAGTTGCTGCTCGCAAAACATTGCCCTCCAAACTGTGACCCATGCCCCTGTACCCAAATCCCCTTACCCTTGGATAATATCCTCTTCCTGTCTGGTACTTTCCTGTTTAACTGTTTACTCCTCCCACATGTGAAAATCCAAGCTGTTGTGTGGTTGTAAATGCAGGTTGTTGTTGCATCTGCATGACCCCCCACTACTGATTATATGGTGCTTGCATGCATCCTCCTTGCTTTGTTACCACTGATACTAATAGCCCCCCTTGTTGGGTGGGTGGGACAACAACTGGTCCTGTGAACATTGCTCCTTCCAGTTTTTTCTGTACTCATGTATTTTCTGCTTTTACCCCAATGTCTGCTATCTCTTTAACTTTCTCATGCTTCTTTTTACATTAGTGCACAATATTTGCCTGTATGTACTATACAGGGTCCTCACCTGGCTTCATTTTTAATGCTATAATTGACCCCATATCTAATGTATCTGGATAGAGCTCTCTCAGAGCTTTCCACAAGTGTGCTCGATAATTGTTAAAAGGTGCTCCGTCATGTGTGTTAAAACTTAATCTTACCCATGCACATTCAGCTTTTTGCCAGATTTTGTCACTGTGTTGCCCCGCCAATACCACCAGTAAACTCTTAATGTCTCCTATGGCCAGCGGAATCCCTGCTGTCTCCTTCTCAAAAACATTTATCCACTTATTTGCTCCCGCCATTAGTAAAGGTAAGATAAACTATAGAGCAAATTATCCCTGCCCATTGTCTGCCAAGGTACGGAATGGATTCTCATTTTGCTTTCTGTAAAAGGGGCATTTGTGTTCACACTCTGGGTTTGTTTCCTCACTGTGGTCTTTTTGCTTCTGCCATTCTAGTCTTCCTACATGAAGCCTATTTCCCCAGACCCAGATGATTCCTCTCTTTTCTCTTCCCCCTTTGTTTCTTCTCCTTCTGCTGGTCAGATTTGTTAGATCGCATGTGTAGAATTCCGTCATCCCCATGGTCGCTATTGCTGCTGTCCTGCTAATCTGATACAGTCCAATCCCCCTGTGTCATTTTAGTTCACCATCATCCAAGTCCCATCCCCACTTATCAATTTTAAATTGCAGTTATCATGATTTCCATCCCTGCTTGTCTGCTTTCTTTCCTTGTCCCCTTTGTTTTTCTCTATCTCCCTTTCCATTGCATTATCTGCTTCCCTGAACACTGAGTCAAGTTGTTGTTGTGTGCTCTTCTTAATGTCCACAACATTTTTATTTTTCCCCTTCTGATCCTTGTTCTCACTCATCTTTCTTTTTGTTTATTCTCTCCTTATCTTGAGATGCTCGATTAGGATTTCTTTATCCTGCAGCTGGTTTCAACAGTAGGTACATTGCATAGGGAGGGTGCATCTTTTTGATCTTTGCTCCTTTATAGATGCCGACAGGTATGAGTACATACTGTCGATAATACTCTTATTGAAAGTTCCCTCCCCAGGCCATTCCTAATAACACGTCCCCACTGTATCGTGTACCCTCTCAAAATGGTACTTAATAATGTTATCACAATATCAGGGCAATGTTTTACACATATAATTAAGAGGTGCATCCATGTAATCAAACCAAGTTTTTTTTAAACAGTTTCTCTTCCTGCTCTTACTCCTATCCCCTCCTAATTATTCTTCTCTTTACACTTACCCCTGCTCATACACAGCCACTCACTCTCATACTTACCCTTTTAACTGGTTCACCAAGAGACATTTTTATGGGTGGGCAAAGGGGGCACTTACCCAAGGCCCCCACAAGGCGGCCTGATCTAAAGAAGTAAGATTCCATTGTTCACCAGACTTAAATAGCACACACCAGGAGATTGTATGGCTTGCTGCTGAGGCTCTAAACCTATTTACTGTTTGTCTGTTTTGACAAGTACATTTTGCCTTGGTCAATTAATCATGTAATTCTTTCTGTGTTCAGTGTGGAATACATAGTTTATGTGTTCCATACGGCACCACTCCTGTAGCATTCTTTCCTTTCTGTGGGAATTATGTTGATCATGTGTAATAGCCAAAGTTGAAATGCATATTGATAAACTGAGTGCCACAATGGTTCAGAAGTTAGCTCAGTGTGTTGAGTACTCATTGCAGAGATATGTGTTCATATGAAAGATTAGAAGAGCACATTGCAGCAAGGCTGGCTCAACCTTTCCATGTCTGAAGTTTATAAACCTATCTGCATATGTACTTTTTTGCAGCATAACATGTGCTATTATCAGCAATTTACCTGTAGAGGAGGAGCCAAATGCCTCTACCAGAAGTCCCGCCCCCATTTTGCCAATATGTTGCTACCCGGAAATTGTGACATCTGCAACACCAATAATAATGCCTACGTCACAAAAAGCCTTCAAGACAAGTTATCTATTGAGAAAGCCCTATATAATGTATCCTCGGAGAACTGACGGTCTCCTGGAGGAAATCCCAGAGGGAATATGAAGATGAGTGAAAGAGAAGATTGGTGACGTCACACAAAGTAAATATGACACACTGAGAAGAGTGACCAAGGAAAAGGATGAATAGACTGTATAGAATGTGATGACGAAGTAAGGAATCGAGTAACCTTTTATGTGTAAAATGAAGATTGCATGTCTGAAGAGCCTTGCAGAAAATGCAAGCCATTTTATAACTGTATAGCCACTGTAAAGCAAGAAGACTAAGTAATCATAAAAGCTGGATGTGCATAGTGAATAGACAGCAGGTGGTGCCGCCATTATATAGAATCTGGATATTCGATGTCGCACTTTAGTAAGCCAGGATCCGTGAAGAGAAGGGCTGAGGTGTGGTGCAGCAGAGAAAAACAGCTGAAGATCGAGGAAGGATTGAGAAGGCTGCCTGGCCCAGTGTCAAGGGTTTGGGCAGTTAATAACTGGTTATCTATTTTTAAAGATACAGAGGACATGAGAAGCCAGATGAGCCCATGTTAAGGTGCGAAGGAAGGACACCATGAGTGCCATGCTTTAACCATTTAATATTATTAAATATGAAAAAGGAGCTAAAACACAGTCTCCTGTCACATTGGGTAGACGGAAATAGAAATTGGGCAAGCAGCACCGAAACTTGGAGATAAGAACGTGCTTGCACTCCCTTCTATTCTCAGGATCAGTGATACTTTGCAAGGCTAAGTTCAAAGACAATTCAAATGACAGAAGGCATGAGTGATGATGAATGATGGGCTAACTCGGTGGGAAGGCATGGCCAAGTCCACCCACTGACACCTGAGGTACGAGCTTGCGTGCTTCTAGCGAGTTGAATATTCCAGAAGGGTACAGGCATACCAACCAATTATAGAGGGTCATGCATTGAAGAGCCCTATAGTTTGAGAGCCAATGATGTGCCATGTATCTAACACATTTTTAAGATGACTTGCACTATGGGTTTTCATAAGTTGTCCACCTGACTATAGAGATCCAATCACAATCCAATAGCCTACAGAAAGTATACCTAGATGTTCCCCTTAAGCCACCCACAATCCCAAGTACGTTTTCTTAGTTTGCCTCTTAGTATGGTGTCATGAACGATGAAATTTTGGTATATAAGGATGTTTTCTTGTGTGATTCTTCGAGATTATGCTGTGCGATGTCCGTTGATGTCTGTTGTACTCCCTGTTTTAGACAATTGAGAATAAAAAAGAATGCTTTGCCAACTTCCTGAGTCAGTCTTATTATTTTGTATAAGAGTTATTCTGCATCCCCATCCATCTAATGATGCGCTACCTCATTTTAAAGGGCCGTAACGGTTCATACCTGCACCAGATAGGGGTTGGGATAAAAATAAACATGTCATCAACATGTCTAGAAATTGTTTTGTTCAGATGGGGCATTCTAAAAACTAGACAATCCCCTCCAAAGATGAGCATAAACTATTAGTCCACAAGGTGAATAAGTATCCAAATTCAAGGCTGTGGAACCAAAGTGTTCATGTTTGTATCCTGGATTTGCCAGCAGACGATACAGTGATCCTGGTCAAATCATCTAATATCTCTTGCGTTACTGTGCTTTCTTCTGTGATGTTTGCCTTCTTGCATGCTGGTGGCATCGTTTAGTTAATTACTTGATCTTTCTTCTTATGTAGGCCATTAGCATGGAAGGGGTGGTAGACAGGAAAGAGCGGACCAAATGTTGCAGGCCTTGGACAAGCATATTTTAAGGTCTGCTCATTTGACACAAAACACGGTTTGCTTTTTGTATAAAAGAGAAAGTTTTTTTGCACGTTAATGAATGGCAATTTCACAAGCCATTGTTTTGTAAGTATTTGAAGCTTAAAAGTACAAAAGACATACCTAGATAAAATCTGTCAAATCACTTTGATTGGTATGCTGGTACTTATATACTTCCTTTGATGATGAAGAGAATGAGCTAGAATGATTCCCATTTTGCTTAACACCCTTCTATATTATTGTTAGGTTTGGAAATGTGATTTGTGTACTTTGCAAGTCAGTTTTATAAAATGAGATTGTTTTAGTACATGGTAAGAGCTGGAAAAGAAAGTGTTCAAATGAAGAAAATGCAGAGTTGGCACACATCCCTGCTTCACCCCTTAAGGAATGTGTTTCATCTTGTATTACCTAACCTCTCAGAATTGCCGGTCCCTAAACCTTTCAAAATTGTCAGCCTTTCAGAGTGATTTCCTTTTGCATCATGGGGTCTGTGAGGGCTCCCACTACACCACTGCTGAATTGGCAGGCAGTGAGTGACTGGAGACTCAGAGAGTTGGAATTATGGAGGTCATGTTTTTTTCATGTAGCACTGTATGACTCATTATGTGATTTGAAGATAATGAACAACACAACTGCAATGTAGTGAGAGTTTTGTAAGTGGGCATCTCTGTCAACCTGGGTCACTGCAAGGTACACTGCAGTATACTGTGGGAGATACTTGACATACTAAGCAGTCTGTGTCTAAGTGACTGCAAGCGAGACAGGTGTCATGAGAAAAGAAATATGCTGCATCTATCTTATGCTTCAAGAAGGAATAGGGAATACCTAAGAGCTGCCTGTGGGTGATTTAAGGTTGTGTTATTTTTGTGCGAGGAAACAACAGGGGCATAGGGAGGTGGGTGATTTTGAAGTAAGTGGCTGATACACGTGGCATTGGGTGAACTATGGGGAGGAGTAGGAGGATCATTGAATCACTGAAGTCAACGTGTGGTTGGGTTATGCTTGCATCATTTTGGTCATACACAGCGGCAGAAATTCCGGGATGTGGGGGACACAGCAGTCAGTATACATCTCTTATAATATGTGGACAAGATGTGCTATTGGGGGACATCTGACTGGAAGAGTAATAGAAGCAGAAAAACCTTTTGGTGAGAGGAAGCAGAGGGGATTCGGGGTAGTGGGTGAAACACCAGTCAGTGTCGTTTCCTTGAAGTGATTGAACGAAGTAAGTGACATTGTGTGACATGTGGGAGGAGGAATAGGAATAGCAGGAACTCCCAGTGAGCAGCTTACTATAGACACAGGCGTGTCAACTTGGTGAAATAAAATAGCAGTGTCTGTCTCTTGAAACACCCGGGAGGAGGATGAGCTGGGAATACATGAGGGTATATTGTGCAAGACTCACACTGGAGTACATTTTGTGGGAGACAGCAGCAGAGATTATGAAGGTGTGTGATACACCAAACAGTGAGTGAGTGATTGACAACATGTCGTCAGAGCCCAAATGACCCACAGGCAGATAGAGATGTGCATTGTGTCGTCCTTTCATTGTGCACTGGCTTCCCCATAAATGCACATAGTCTATTGAATGTATCAACCAACTTTCTGACATATGCAACTTTATATTATTCTGAATATGTGTCTTCTTCTTACTTTCTTACTTTCTCAGCAACTGCTACAACTCTTGTTCATTTGCGACTTAATAACTTTTGGTCCTTTTATGTTGGATTATTTTTTTTGATATTATGCCTCTTTGCTTTGTTTTTTTAATTCGGCTGAATGTATTACTTTCGTCTTCTTCTTTGCTATATCTCAAGTGGGTCTCTGTTCTAGCGTGATTTGATGTTCATGTTTTCCATTTCATTTTTAAGTGCGTTCACACATTGACACCTGGCAACCTTTGGGATTTGGTTTCTTTTAATCAGCGTGTTTGTCCTGTTCTTTCAGCTTTCTTGACCTTCACTCGTTGTCTACTTCATCTTTGTATACTTTGTATAAACAATATCCTATGGACAATGTATTCTTATCTACTGATAGCTATCTTTACTGTCTCATGAATGATCTAGAAATGTACTTGTGTATTGCTTCTTCATTGGTGTTTGATTTTACATTTTCTTTTATTTAATTTGTATTGCCTGGTGTTTCAATGTTATTTGCGGGTAACGGTGCTATATACAGGAAACCTTAAATAAATAAATAAATAAATAGATAAATACAGTCACTTTCCACATCCACCATTGTAAGTCTCTCTGGACTAGTACATTCAACATTTGACTTGATTGTGTATTGTATTACGATGATGAACGTCTACTAGGGCCAACAGAGGGGATTGAACTTTTAGTTCTTCTCACCATCTCAAGGGCATACGAGTCAGGGGTACAGACCTCATTTACCAAAGTTCAGCAACGAACAATGAAAGTGTAGTTGAGCAATTAGAGGTGCATGAACATATCGGGTCTCTATCTCTACCACCCAAACCACAGATGAGTCAAAAAATAACGTTGATGATAATGACTACATGGACAGTGGTCAACATAAAGATACGAATCATTTTGGGGTCTGGCCAAGAACATACATTGGTGTTGTAAAGCAGTAATACTGTGGTGGAGGAAAAGATTGATACCACAGATACATAAACTGTCTTAGTTCTAAAATCTCCCTCCCACCAGTGCACAGTCCTATTGGGAAACAGCCTTCCTGTAATAGATGAAAAAGTACACCACATCATTAAGTGGCCTACAGAACACCACCAGCACCACCATACGTACCATCTTGCCCAGATAAGTCCAGCCTACATTGTAAGCCCACAAAGAATGTCAGAAGTGTGGTAGTACTTCATACAGAAACAAAACAGCAAAAACATCTGTCTGTTTTCACTCACATAGGGAAATTGATGTGCTGAGAGAAGAAAGGGACTTGTAGATTGTATCTATGTGGTGTCATATGCACGGACATGGGAAAAAGTCAGATCTGAAGTGCATTCCTCCCCATTTCATCAGGCAAGCCGCATAACACTGACAGTCCACACTATCACCCCTAACAATACTTCAGCTCTGCTTGGGAGTGGGACACAATCTCTGCCCCAAAACACACCAAGGCGCTGCAGTGATCCCCCACTGCGCCAGGCTGGCGTTGTGAACACTTTTGAACCTGGCCAAAAATCTTAAAATAGCCATACAAAAACAAGGAAGACCTCAAGTAGCCAGTGAGACAGTGATCGAATAACAACAAAAGTATACATATTCACTGGTAGCTTTGTTTCAATTGGACAAACAATGTACATAGCATAATGGTTTATGATGCATCATATCAATTTAAGTATACTCATGTACAAATGATTAAATACTTTGGAATATTTTTGAATAAATAGATGCATAATTGTGTGTTATCTAATCTTTTAAATAATCATGCAATATGTTAGTGTTTTCTCAAATTAATGGATGCACAATTTTCAATTATGCATGTTACAGAATTGGCAAAACCAAAATAAATTGGGACAACATTTACTTCTGCTTTCTCTCCTACTCTCCCCTGCTGATCTCCTGACTGAATCTGAAACTGCACTGGTTAACTGGCTACCCTTTGATCTCGGACCCAGGCCCCCTCCCCTTCTGTTGCACAACTGCACTGCCCCACTGGCAACCCTTGCACTCAGGGACTGTTCTGTATCCCTACAGCCTCGACTATCACTTCACACCTGCTGGCTGCACTTTTATTTATTTATTTATTGCCTTTATTTATCTTACTTTTATCCTATATACTGCACTATCCCCTCCCCTTTCCCTCCACACTTTTCCCCCCTCTCTCCTCCTCTGCACTTGCGCAATCTCAATGTCACCTGGCCTTAGCGGATCGTTGTCTTTGTCTTCCCTCTGTTTCCCCTCCCAGGTCTCTTCGCGCCTTGAAACATTTGTGTATAGGCGCTTTATAAATGCGATAACATATCATTTCATACCATGTCAGCTCACATTGAGTATTGTTTTTTTAATTGATTAAACTATAATTTAAGCAGGACATCTTTATACTTTTGGCAATATCACAAGTCCGTAACAGAAAGCACATGCTCAATGCTATCCTGTCATATGACTATGTAGGTGCTCCTCTGAGAACCTCTAAGTTTGCTGGTGGGCCACCCAAATTTTCCCCTGTAGCCCTAGTCACAATCCAGGTGGATAACAAGACAGCAGACCCAAGGCAAAAAGGAAGAGCTTGAAGGCTATCTCTGTGAAGGGAGGCCCTTCTCTACCTGCTGAGTCAGCTTTGGACCCGGCTCCCAAGGGACTAGGCCCAGTGGTGATCCAACTCCTGAGGGAGAAGATCAAGATGACCGTCCTCAGGGAGAGGTACTCACCCCAGAGGATAACTCTGACATTCAGTGCCCGTTGGCTGAGGGTGGGCCATCTGGGGTGGATTATTGTAAGGATCAGAGAGGGTGCTACTCTCTTGAGGGTCTGGGGAGACAGGCCCAGGCACAAGAACAAGTGTTTAGTTACACTTTATAATGAGCCCACTGTGCCACAAGCCCGGGCAGTTAAACTATTGGTTGTACTCAAGGTCTACAAGCCCTCCCTTCTTCAGATGGCACATGATGTGCCAGTAGATGGCCATCTTGGCACTACGAAGACTAGGCAAATGTTCTCAGCCCACTTTTTCTGGCCTAGGATGGGGGTAGAAGTGGATGCCTTCTGCATGACCTGCCCCACTTGCCAACTGTCTGTTACGATTGGAGGCAATGTCATTGCCCACTGCAGCCTTTGCCAGTGGTTGGCAAACCATTTGAGAGGGTTGACTTTGGCATTGTCTGTACCTTAGGCCCAGCAACACATCAGGTGGACACAGGTTCATCCTGGTCTTGTTGATCATGCCACTAAGTAACCTGAGGCTATACCCCTTTGGACTATCTGTGTCAATGTGGTTGCCAGGGCCCTCCTGGACACTTTGTTGACCAGAGTGGGTTTCCCTAAAGAGGTAATCTCTGACAGGGCATCCAATTTCATGTCTAGGTATATGCAGACAATGTGGAAGGAATGAGGGTGACCTTCAAGTTCTCTATATCCAACCACTTCCAGAGCAAGAGTCTGGTTGAGAGATGTAATAGCATTCTCAAAGATATGCTGGGTCGTTTGGAAGAACCCTGAGGAGGAGGTGGCACTTCCTACTACCATGCTTGCTGTTTGCCTATATCGAGGTAAAGGCAAGCTGGACCTGTTAATCGTTAACAGGTGACTCAATGATGCACTCCTATGGAGATGCTGAATAATCCCAAGACAATTTAACCACAAGTATCGAAGTAATTGTGGATATTAGACATGGGATTGTAAGTACCTAGTACATTGAAATTCAAATGAACCACTTCAAATGTTGTTTTGTGGATAAATTCAAGAGTACCAGTATGTCAAATGAACTAACCAACACCACATTAATGTTCTTTTTTAAAGAATTGTAATGAATGCATTTAAATTCATAAAAGAATAGTCATATTCAATCAACAAAAAAATGTGCATATTTCCACATGTGTACTTAGATATTCACAATTGCTATTATACAGTGGTTGTAATAGGATCAGTGGTCGTGTTTACAAGTCACACTCTACCGTCTTTCTCACATACAAAACAAAATTCACAAATTTTTTTATGTCAATGCATGACTTCATTCACATCTGATAGGCTCCTTAGAGAATAAAAGGGTTTTGCCGATGCATTTCAGATTGTCAAGAATCCGTCTTCAGGGCTTGGATGCCTATTATTTCTTGAGCAAATAATGTCTGGTGTCCATAACATGGTCCGGGAAAAGGATTTAGGAATAATATATGAAAAACTTCAGTGTCAGAGGGAGACCTACCATTTTTATGTGTTAATGATGAACCAATGATGTTAAATACAATTCCGGACCTCAGGGCCACATCAATGGGTTGAAGCGTTTATCAGAATTGTATAATGGCTTCATACAATCAGAAGCACAGTAAGAAGAATACCGATGGAGTCGTTGAGCGCTCGTCAGGGGTGCGTATTAATCACTGGCCTCAGCTGTTGACTTGGTGGAGTGATGAAACGATCTGTGGGAGACATAAAGTGGAGGGGATGTGTCAGCACTGTAAGTGTTGTGCTATGGCACTGTGTCGTGTATCTAATGCCAAGGCACTATGTGATGTAGTGAGGATAGATTTGGCTGTCGCGCGTAAAAATGTAATGTGCCCATAAGAGTACATGCCACGTTGGCGTTAACAGACAAAAGTTTGGCACGGCATGCTTATATTATATACATGATCAATGCAGTCACAGAGCTGTATGCGTATAAATACAGCAGGATAGATATGACTATCCCACGTTCAGGAAGTTAAGCTCGTAGGAGTACATGCTGCACTGGCAGTGGAGTCAGAAGTGTGCCATGGCAAGTAAAATCTCTGTGTTTGTAAACTAAATCGCTAAGGTGGTAAGAATGCATCTTAGTGATGTCAGTGTAACTTACCTCAGAGTTTGGTGTCTTCTAACGACTGAAGATTGCTGTAGAGGCGCTCGATCAGAGGATTCAGAGTTTAGTGTGGTTGCTTGGTAACGTGTGTGCATGCGCAAATGTTCTGAGTGTAACTATCTTGGTGTGGGAACATCATCATGATGATGCCCCACGCTCGATGCTGCATTACTCATTCATGGTGAGGACTAACTAAGTAGTCCCGTATTAGAGGTGCATTAACGCTGCACTCCCATATTGGATTTGCATTAACGCTGTACTGAATAATGTGGTGTAGGTTAGTTCATTTGACGTACTGGTACCCTTGAATTTATCCACAAAACAACGTGTGAAGTGGTTCATTTGAATTTCAATGTACTAGGGACTGACAATCATGTGTCTAATATCCACAATTACCTCAATACTTGTAGTTAAATTGTCTTGGGATTATTCAGCATCCCCATAGGAGTGCATCATTGGGTCACCTGTTAGCGATTAACAGGTCCAGCTTGTCTTTTCTTCTTTTCACAGTCTTGGGTTGCCTTAAGACTGCTCGGCCCATTTGCACCATAAATATACTTACATTTTCAATATACATTTAACAAAAATGAATATACTCTAGGACGAAATACTAAACTTTGCAGTGCCTCCCTAACCCCCCAATCTGTTTGCCATGCCTATAGCAAGGTGCCATATGAGGGCATTGGTTTCTGCTCCTTTGAGCTACTCTTTGGACATCCGGTGATCGGGCCACTTGCCTTAGTTATAGAAAGCTTGGAAGCCACCCCTCCATGTCCTATCAAGCATGCGGGGACTATGTGCTAAACCTCATGAGGATGATGGCACAGGCAATGGGAGAGGCATTAGCAAGTCTCAATGCCAGCTTGGAGCTGAATAAGTACTGGCATGACCTCAAAGCCTCACAGGTGGACTGGACTACTTACCAGGAGATCCTTGCTATGAAGTCCACAAAGCCCAGGTCTTTGGTCCACAAGTGTACTGGATCATTCAGGATCATCCCCAAGATGGGCAAAGTAAACCACCTGGTTGACATGGGTACCCCTGGGGCAGTCCCTCAGGTCTTCCATTTCAACAGGCTCAAACATTACCACTGAATAGAGGATGTTTAATTTCTTCTGTTAGCTTTAGAGCAAGTGGAAGATGATAGTGACCCCCTTCCTGACTTGCTACATAGAATTCTCCAAGATGGATCAATGGAGAGAGTGAGTCTCTCTTGAGATCTGACATCAGAGCAGCAGATGGCATGCAGGGCTTTGCTCCAGCAGTATGCCCCTCTGTTCTCACTGACGCTAGACCTCACCTCATTGTACAGGCGTACTGGTGACAGTGTACCTTTTAAGAGCAGATGCTACAGGATGTCGAACACAGTAAGGAATCACATTCAGGCAGAAGTCGCCAAAAGGTTGGATTTTAGTGTTATTGAACTCTCAACCAGTCCATGGTCCAGCCCAGTGGTCCTTGTTCCCAAGGCCAGTTCCCAGGAAGGTACCAACGATTGAAGGTTTTGTGTGGACTATAGAGGGGTCAATGCAGTCACCAAGACTGATGCTCACACATTTCCGAGATCTGATGAGGGCATGGACAAAATAGGTGTTGCCAAGTTTGTGATCTCCTTTGACCTCACATCAGGCTATTGGCAACTAGCCCTGACATACCAGGCCAAGGAGAACGTTACTTTCTCAACCCCTGATGGGCACCACAATTTCATACCATTTGCGTTTGAGAATACCCCTGCCACCTTCCGAAGGTTGATCAATCATGATCTCAGTGGGCTAGAGGCCTTCTGTGTGGCTTACCTGGACAACATTGCTATCTACAGTTTCCCTTGGGAAGAGCATATGACGCATTAAGACCAGGTGTTGCAGGCCATGAAAAGGGAAAACCTCACTAGCAGGGCCAGATAGACCAGGGGTTGGTCACCTTACTTGGTCAAGAAGTGGGAGGGGGTCAATTCCAACCTCTCTCTAGCAATGTACAAGCTGTACAGGATTGACAGGCCCCCACTACTCAAACCGAGGTGAGAGCCTTTTTGGGCTTCACTGGGTACTACCAAAACCTCATGGTAGCTATGGTGCCCCTCGGAAAGCTCTGACAATCCCCAAGCATCCTAAGAAGGTTTTCAGAACTCAAGACTGTCAGAGGGCCTTTGATGGCCAGGAGGAAAGTCTGTTAGTGCACCGGTATTGTGTGCCCCTGACTACAGAAGACCCTTAATTTTACAAACTGATGCTAATGACACAGGCATTGGAGCTGTTGTTCCAGTTGGACGACAAATGAAGAGAGCATCCCTTACTTTTGATCAGTAGGCAACTGAAAGATAGGGAACTTACGTGGTCCACTTTTGAAAGGGAATGCTTTAGCATAGTTTGGAGTCTTAGGCATCTTAGACCTTACCTTATTGGGCCAGCCTTCAATATTAATTTTATGAATAATTATTATGGTATTTATTGAGCACAGACATAGCTTTAAGAAGCAGTGGAGTGTTTTACAGTGGTGTACAACAATGCAGATACATAACAGAGCACTTTACAGAGCTATACAACAGTAGAGATGCATAACAGCACTTTTCAGAGGTAACAACAGAACAGATATGCAACAGCTGTAGGATACAGAGAGGCAGAGAGGAGGGGTACAGCCATACCATGTGGTGGGGAGAAGAGGGGCAGGCAGCATCTAGTGAATCAGGTGACATGAGGGACAGTGTGTTCGTATCTGAATAGTATGAGTGTGGGCACGTCTAATACTGAAGGGGAGGAGGAGCCATAGTCTTGGGGCTTAGGAAGACAAGGTTTGTTTTCTGGTCCTTTCCTTTTTGGTATGGCGGATTTCAAACAAAGCTGACCATAAGCCCTTAAAGTGGCTTATGCAGATGAAAGGTGAAAATCCCAAACTGCTCAGGTTGTCCATTAGCCTGCCAGGGCTAGACTTCACTATTGAGCATAGACCAAGGAAGTCATGATAATGCATATGGCCTTTCCAGAAGGAATATTGACTGTCTGGATGAGGGTGATAATCTTGTGGGATATTAGCCCACCCTTACCTCACTCTGGGGGAGCAAATGTGTTGCTGGAAATGTTTTGGAGGGACAGTGCCTCCATGTTCTTGTCCCATTACTAAGCTAGTCTGTGTTTTCTGTTTGTTTTCAGCACAGGAGACCGCTTTGGACCTCTGAAAGTGCAGCACTTCATTTTCTGTTGTTTGCGAACAAAACCCCTGGGATACCCCTACGACACCCGCACGTAGGTGTATACCTTTGTATCCCTAGTATGTGTTTTTGTGAAGCTGTGTGTTGCCCCGAGAGGAGGGCATGGGCTGGTGGCAGCTAGCTGCTGGTTTTGTGGGGACTCTGGGTCACCCCCATTTTGAGACACCATGGTCCTGCCATTGAAATCAATGGATTCCTGAACAATGGTATGATGGATAATGCCACTGCCCTTTCCTTCCTGTTTCTCAAAGTCCTGAGACGCCCTGACTCTGTTCCCTACCCCTGATTTGATGTTGGGAGGAGGATTGTATATGGCTCTGGGGCTGACTTTGCCATAGACTGCTTGTTTTGGGTACACCCTAGAAGTGGGATCCAAATGGAAAGAGGAGTCAGCCCACATTTGTTGTGGGTGTCTGGTTGTGTTTGTGTTTTGCAATGCATGTGGTCCTGCCACAACCTGCTCTGCTTGAATGAATACATGGTGTGCTCTGAAAGGCTGGGAGGTATCCACAATACACATCCACTCTTTTGAGGGTCTGATTTTGGGTGAATGGCCTGAATGCCTGTGAGCCTGATTGAGTGCTGCATGAATGCATGTGTGTAATTGGCTGAATGAGCCTTGCTCAGTCTGAGTTAATAGGGGGATTTGTGTATAACCGAAGACCACTCACTTATCTTTGTTTCGGAAGCATGGAGTTTCCAGAATCCAGCTTGGGGAAGAGGTTCTGCTGCTGCAACTCTCCACAAGATCCAAAGGCTGCTGTGCTGATTCAAAGACTGATCAAAATAGGACCTGGACTGGTGACCTCTACCTGAAGCTACGAGGGGACATTGTGCAACTTATGTTATTTATCTGAAGTATTCCAGAAGTCAGTCCTGAGGGCCTGCTATCCTGCAGAGGTCACCTTGTCGGTCCTGAAGAATACTGTACTTACACTTTGAACCCAAGAAGTCCACCAGCATCATCAAGGGGGCAAAGGCTCTCTGTGATGGTTGGAAAGTCAGACTGCAGAGTATCACACAGAAGAGACGGTATCTTAGAGCTGATTGATGCCCGGTGCTTATCAAGTTCCAACCAACTGAAGAAATCTTTAAGTGACATCTGTCCATTTTTACATAGCTGAGGAAGTCCAGTGTTGCCACCTGCAGAGCAGTGTCCACTGGTGTGTTTCCCACTTCTGCATCAAAGAAAAAGCCCTGAGGGTCCAGACTTGGAGGATTTTTGCAGGGTAGTCCAGTGTTTGAGTCTAACTCACCAGAAGCCATCTTGTCATATGTGCTGAGGCTTCAGCACTGAAGAATTAGACCATGAACCAATGTAACCTGACAACTACTTATGTCTCTGCACCTGCCACCACAAAGGTCATCGACAGAAACCAACAAACAACCTGTCCTCACCTCCCAAACCTTTTTCAAATCCACAGTGAGTTTCAGCTTTGTGGGACATCCACAGCTGGAGTAGCAACCTGGCAAAGGAGACCACTGCCACAGACCTTCACTGCTGCCTTTCTGACACTGCTTGTTTTCCTTCTCCTGCTTGACAGTAACAACCTACTGACTTCTTTTTGACAGGGTCCATCAATTCGGAACATCATTGAGTAAAGTTGAGAGACTCGACAACTTCACCCTCCAAGGCACCCAAGGTACTGTGATGAGGAGGTGGGGCTTCCTCCCTCAGGGTCCATCCAGGGATCTCAGATTTGTCTTGGACCTGGCTACCTTGCTTCTCCCCAGGTACTGTGGGGTGGTGGGACCTGTAAAGGGAAATGCAAACTATTAATGATCATTTAAGGACTGAGCATTAATATAAAACCAAAGAATAATGTATTGCAAGTTGCCCAGGTGTGCGGGGGGTGTGGGGGGGGATGTCCACGCAGAATTGCATTTTTCCCTGACGTGCATTTCAAAAATTGTGGTTTGAAGTTAAAACAGTGCTTAGTAATTTTAGTGCCTTTATGACATATACCAATTAATGCATTATTACTGACACTAAGAATAACTCTGGTTGCACATAGTACTGCACATACTGTGTTAAATGTTGAAGTAGCGTTTCCTGAGTTCAAGGTAAGTCTTATTTATATGTAGATATACATCTAAACATAATTGTATCTAATAAAAGAGCTTTGCTAGCATATAACATAGCGTGTGGACATTCCATTGTGAGGGCTTGGGGATTCACTGTAGTTAAGAACCAGCTTGCATCACCTCTCTTGAGTCTCAGATATGGTTGCTCATCTGTTACTGAACATTTAAGGACTGGTCATTGATATAAAGCAAAGTGTAACTTACCCTTTTATTTGCAGGTTGCTCAAGCTGGGAGGATGGGTCGGATCTCTGCACATAATTGCATTTTCCCGGGAAAGGCATTCTTACAGTGTTCTAAAGTAATTTTCCTGTATTTCTACATTTGTGGTTTGAAGTTAAAACAGTGCTTAGTAATTTGTGTACATTTTATGACATATACCAATTGGTGCATTATTACGGACACTAACAATACCTGTGTGCCACATGGTTCAGTACAAATTGTGTTAAATATTAATGTAGAGTCCCCTGAGTGCAAGGTGAGTCTTATGTACATGTATACATTAATCTAAACCTAATTGTATCCAATACAAGAGATGTGTTAGCACATAACATTGTGTGTGGGCATTCCATTGTAGGGGAATGTATCACCTCCCTTGAGTCTCTGCCCTGGTTTCTCATCCATTGCTATCCTGTGAGAGCCTTGGATGGGGTGCCTCTGTGCCTCTACTCCAACCATATAGTTGGTAGTACCACAGACAGCCGGCTGCAGTCTTTACAAGCAGGCATATACTCAAGCTTGTAGTTGATGGGCTTAGGAGAGAAAATGAGAAGGACCCACTGGCCATTGTTACGTAATCCCATCAATGTGCAAGGACATGTCACTGGTATAACTCAAGTGCCACTTACCATTTATGGAAACACAGTGTTTGTCAGATGGAACAAAGGCTCCAATGCTGAGGCTCAGGATTCCACTTAGAAACAACCCCAAATAGAGTAACTCCTAATTTATATTCCTGTAGTTTCTACTCCACAAATGAGGCATTCTAAGAAGTAGTCAACCCTGTACACTCAGATGCTAGTGGCAGCTTGCATTCTGTGAAAGTGGCAAACATAAAATATAATTCACTCTCAGACAATAAAAGCCCGTACTAATATGAGTCATAAACTGTTCTTCTCCCAAACCAGAGCACACTCATGATTCATGAGGAATTCTTTGATCTACTCCCATGAAGGCATACACGCATTTTAAAGTACATTTCCAGCTTTCACTCAAGTAATTGTAGGCAACTAGACAAATCAACACAAAAGGTCTACATGCCAGAAAGCTACAAGTTACAAAATGCAGAAACATATGAGGAGAATAACTTTTTAGACGGTGGGTTCCAACCAGACACCATTAGCAGTCACATCACTGTAATTAATATATAATATCTTATTAGATAGAGTAATTGCGAAACCCTGTTAAGTTAGTGAACGTACCTGAAATATATGAGGATGATTAGATAAATCCACACACTGGGATGGTATGTATTATAATTATGAGATTAACTTTACCTTTGAGAAAGCTTGCATTGAGCATAGCACATGTTGGGCAAGAGATAATCTGAAATAAACACTGGTGTTAGAAAAGTAAATTTATGACAAATGGCGACAGATAATTTGTCAATATATTAAATTAAAACACAGATAACTGTTACTGCTGTTACAAAAGAGTACTTTAGTAGACCATCACAGGGGTATGTTCAGTTTTCATGAACAAATATAAGTTTTGATTCGAAAATAGATATACAAGTTCTAAGTGAAGTACTTTTTTGTGGATATTCCCTACAGCAGGTCTTGATGATGACTCCTCGTATGTGTAAAGTGTAGCATGGTTGATGCCGCCTTTCAATTTTACAACTAAGGAATATTGTCCAAAAGTAGTTGTAGAACAGGAAAAGTAAGACAAAGTTAGTGGGTCACAGACTAATCATATGAGGCAGGCAAGAGAGGGCACTTGGCCAAAAGAAGGCGCTATGGGTAATGCCCCTTTCACAAGGGGGAAGAGGAATGAACACATGACACACAGACAAGGGGGGGGGCAGGACAACAGTGCTGTTTAAGGATTGATCGATCTGAGAGGGTTACACATCAGGGGAGGTTTCAATACCCTCTTGAGCTCTGGTGTGAATCTGGGCCAGGAGACTGAGCTAGCTCACCTTCTCAGCTAACATCAAACTACACTGCTACTACATTGGCTGGCAGATATTCAGCAACTTCCACATCTTCATTTATCTCCCCAAAGCCTACAGGAGACAAACCACAGAATGTATCCTGTCTGGGACCAAGCTACAAATAGACTGTGAGTGCTAGGAAGTAAACCTAAATCCTTGTGAACTTTCTAAGAAGACTTTTTTGAAGAACTTCTAAAATATAAAGCTACGATACTTTGATAAGACCTTGCTAGCTCTAGCTTAAGGATTCCACTTTTTTTTGGCATAGATTAACTTGGCTCTTAACAATAATTTGTGTTCGGACTCCTCGTGGTCCCCCCAATCATTATGTGATTGGGGAGACAACCATAGCGTAGCACGTTATTATTATAATTCTTCTTATTGTTGTTATTGTCTTTAGCGTTTGGGATTTATTGAGCATGGACTTGGCATTTAAGTGCAAAGGAACACTTTACAATTGTAGTCTGAAGGACAAGGTGAGGAAAGAAGATTTACCAGCCTGGGTCATTTGCTTGCAGATTAGCAAACCTTGGTCCTCAGCTTATTCACTTCAGTGTACCCTGGGATGGGCAGGTAGCAGAGCTTACCACTGGCCTGAAGCACTCCTTCTTCACAAAAATGGCTGATGGTCTTGGAAAGTTCAGCTCAACCCAAAAGATTTCCAAATTAAACCTTTCTGATTCCCTTGAAGGACCAAAAATGAATCAGGGAAGCAGTGGGAAATGCCTTCTTTATTAGGGAAAATGACATAAGGGATTGGATAGAGCAAACCTGCTTTAAGGGGCCCAATCCCTGTCCTGATGACAAGTGGCCCTTGTCTTCTGATGTCAGACCCAGAGGGACTTGTTCTGCAGGAAGTGGAGCTGACAGTAAGGAGGGTCAATTTCACTGAAAAGTAAGATAGATGAATTGTTTGGCAATCCTGAATGTGCTCCCTGACTGTCTTAACTCTGTCCCTTCAAAGACTTTCTAGAGTGAAGCAAGCCTTTCGTATGGAATTGGCTCTTCAAAGGCAGGCTCTCAGGGTGTCTCCATCTTGTAGACCCAGGTCTAGCAAGGGAGTTGTTACCTTTGCACCCTGTGAGTCAAAGGACTAATGAATCCTTCCTTTATTCTCATTACCTGGCACGCAAACAGACAGATGCCTGACATCTGCAGAGTCTCCAGTAGCTGACTGGGCTCACAGGGATGGCACTAATATTACAAATCAAATGTGGCTTTAATAATTATGTGAACTATCAACCACTATACCAGGATAGTTATGTCTTATATTTTAGACTTTACTGCCACCAGGTGGGTAGTGTATCATAAATATGTACTTGTGGAAGAGTGTCAAACTTGAATGCAAATTCTGCAATGTGGTGATTTGAATGTAACATCAGCTGTCAAACAGGGCATCTGTGACCTCTGAACCTGCTTTCCGTTCTCCGCCGCTGGAGAGCATGGGCTGCAGTGTAAGTGATTTCAATCCAGCACTCTAGCTAAGTCAATACCTAGTATGGGATGCCCAATGGAAACCCTTATTTATATATTTTTATATCGAAGTTCTTTTAATTCTGGATGATGTACCCTTATATAACGCCCCTCTCTTTGAATTCCCCTGGTCTCACTGAACCAAGAAATAGGTTTGTTTTGCAAATTAAAAAGATTTATTTGAAGAATTGAACAATATATAGATTATACTTTTATGAATATGAATAATATCTGAATATCACACTTATGAATAAGAACAATGATCAGCAGTGGGCAATATTACAATATCAACAATCTCTTTAATCAATTAGGGGTAGAATTAGGAAGAATAATATATTAGAGAAAACCTGGTATGGTTCAAGGAAATGCAATGATAGGAAATAATGCAACACAGAAATAAAACTTGATATGAATTCAATCAAAAGACAATATGATCACTCTTTCCCCCTGTTGTTACTCACTCCCCCCAGTATGCAATGGGAAGAGATGGAATGAGGGCATACAAGTTTCAGGAATAACAGTCAATAATGCAGTTCAATCCCGATTCCCCCAGAAAGTTTATAGAGAACAGTAATGATTTTAAAACAGGTCAATTGCTTTTGAATGAGGTTTGCAATGAATGGGGAAAATGCTAAAAATGACTTTACTTCACTAAATGGATTTAGAACTAGTGAGAGTGGCTTGGGATGGTTCAGGTCAACACTAGCAATGATTGTAGAATGATTAGCAGCTGGAAAATGAAATTCAGAAGTTGAAAGCAAGAAATAGCTATTTTACATTAAGTGAAATTGAGCCAAATGTGAAATGAATATGGAAAAACTATAAGGAATTGGAATGGGGCATTTGAAAGCTGAGTATGTTAGCTTCGAAATGACATTTAAATATTGTTTCTATGATGTACGGTTCAAAAGTTACAGAGGTTTTTGTGAAGGTAGATTTTTCAGAAACAGAGTCAAAATTCAAAATGAAAGATTGCGCTTTAAAGATTCAGAACCAATATGGACTTATACTTAGGGGCTATGAAAGTACAAGATACCCAACGGGACAACCACCAGACCAGGGTGCCTTCCACTCTGATTGTTGTGCGCCAGGACATTTGACTTTCTTCAGAAAATATCAGCGCACAGATGCTTATCACTACAATTATCACAGACTATATGTCATGATGCCTACCCCCGGGCATCAGGACCAAGGCCCTCAGCTCCGGGAGCAGGCATCCAGACATTTGTTTAAACCTCAGCAGCCCCGGCTAGGGGCTGTCTGGGTTTAGTCCTGGCACCATAGGCGCCAGGCTCATAGACTTTACTTACCTGATGCAGACCATGCTGCAAAAGAGTCCAAGCCTACATGAGGCCTGGATGGGACTGTTTTGTTACAGGGACTATTTTTTACTCGGGCGTGGCTCTAGGGAACTTCTTACCTGGAACTACTTTGGAGGCTATTTAAACCACACCCGAACAGCAGCACATGCTTTGCTTTATTCTGCATCCAGCAGCGTGACGCTCACCGTGCCTGCAGCCAGTATCCAGTCTTCTGCCACGCCCGCCTCAAATCCGGAGCTCCTAGAATAAAGAAGAAGAAAAAGACAAGGTTAGAAAACAAACTTATTTCAAATTCCTCACCTAATTCCGGAACCATTTCATCTCCGGACTTGGAAAGTACATCAGTCCTGCACGCGTCGCCAGCTCAAGCAAGGCGCCATACTCACCAGTTCTCACAGCATCTTTCAATCTGGCACTGTCTCCTTCATTTCTTCGCCGTAATCCGGTACCTAGAGGACACAAGAAAAAACAAGGTGAGCCAAGGGAATCAACAAATACGACCTCTTACCACCATAGACTTATCAACGGTGGTATATTTCCATAACTCTCCATATTTTCATATGCCGCATCTGTAAAGAGGGAGAAAAACAACACGTTAACGCATGCAATAGTTACCGGACAGCATTGGGTAACACAGACTCTTACCTGAACGCCAGCAGCAGCTACGAGACCTTCTTCTCACAAACTCAGTTGCAACTTAAGGAAGTAAGGGGACAAGAGTGAACATCGGGCACATTGAACTCTTTGAACTTGATACTTACCAATCCCGCCAGGACTTCAGAGTCAAAACTTACCGGAACTCTCCCAACGCCTTCAAACCAGTGAAGTACCTGGTATCTACGCACCCCTGCAAGACACGCAGGATGGAGAGCTCATCTTTAACGAACATAAGGTGAGGTTTCTAAGGGGATATTGGAGGTGATTAGTGGGGGAGAGCGAGAACAGTTGGGAGGCCATCACTAAAACCCACAGGTGGTTAATCCCTGTCTCCACTTGCAGGAAAATACTTCTTCGGGTCCAGCAGACAAGACTAGGCGGGCCAGTCCAGACAGTCATCTCTGTGCTACGCATCAGGTTGAAGGAGACCGCAGCTGACCGGGTCCGATCGACACCCCTGTGGGGTCCAGGTGAACGTAACCCTATATAATAAGAAGGATTCAGGATGGACACAAGATTCTATAATGCAGTTCTGAATAGGTTGAAATGGATTGAATAGGATTACTTTAAACTAAGACGTTGGTTATGGACAGTTCTACAATAAATACTTACAACTATGGCTTTGACATGGAATGGGCCCATCAAAGATCTGGTCAAAGGTTTGGACTTCACTCGCCACCGGACAGGATTCTCAGCAAGGCACTCTGGTCTGCACGGCCTCTTGGACTGGATCTGACAGGTTCTGTGTTACAGCTCTGCTCTGTGGGTCTGGATCTTGGTTCTAGCACGGGGTTCCTAGCTAGAATAGCAAAACAGCTCAGCCAGGCTGTTGGATTTTGTGGTGCCCCTTGGAGGTTTAGGGGTTAAAATCAGGTTGCTTAAGATTCTGAAGGCCATCTGAAAAGAGTTCAGCTTTTTGGATTAGGCCTCTCTGCTTCAAAGTTCTAGAGTCTGGATTCTGGGTCTGGTTCTAGAGTCTGGAGCCAGGATCTTCCTGCAGGGTGCTTCGCCAAGGAATCAGTTGATGAGTGGAAAGTGTGTCCCTCTGGGTCCTCAACAGTCCCTATTTATCCATTTCCAAAGTGGGTGGGGAGGCTGATTATCTATGCCCAACCCTCTAAGGATCTGATAGGTCAGAGGATTTCCCCTCTCCTGATTTGAGAAAGGAGAGTGTGTCATCAGGAGTCAGAGTGACACTGCGTTTATGATCCAAAAGAAATCCCTCCCCTTTGCGTTTACATAGAAACTCTATTTTTCCCAACAACATATTTCCAAGATACACAAGTTGTTCATAACAAATAATTACATGCCAGATTGCCTAAGGTACATTTGTGTCCAAATCCCATTTTCCTACGAGCTATGGTTCATAAATGACAACTTTTTCGCGCTTTTGGTGGTTTTCTCAATGTTAGTTCTGCACCAATTTTTATATATGCATGCACATCCCATCCGGGCACATTCCAGTAATTTTTCATGTTCCTAACATAAACACCATGGCTACAATATGAATAATTTCCGGGGTTCAGTCTCAGAATGTCACACAGATTCCAGCTTAGTCTTAAACTCTGAGCAAATTTTTCATTTTAACAATCTCCAAGTTTCAGATTTTTGTCAGTTCAGTACACTTTTCTATAAGCATTTTTATAGAACATACATTTACTTTAACTTAATCCACATTTCCAGTCTGGCCCGCCTCCAAAGCTGGGCTGAGTCAGAGGGTCACATGGCTTGCCTTCCTGCCAGAGCAGTTGTGGTCATTCACACCCGAATTAGCATTTTCTATTCAGTTCAAGGAACCCATTTTTTCTTTCTCCGGGCAGCAGAGGAAATCTCCTCCCCTTCTGATTAACATGCCAATGCGAAATGCTCTCCTTTTGGTGGGAAGGAACAAGGTGTGAGTTTCTCAGGGGAAGAAGGCCTCTTGGAAGTTTTAACTGAATCAGGTTACCTTCTGGTCAATTGTAACATAGTTCCTTGTGAAAAAATACATTTATAAATTTAAAATAAGCAAACAAATTCTTTAATTCCAGTCCTTTTTAACATGAAATCAATGTGTGGCACTCTTATATGGTATTTTGATGGAATTCTCTTCTTTGACATAGTTTGAGTTCAATGTAGAACTTTACACATAATAAGTTTTAAATCGCCGTCTTCTGACAGAGGCGAGTAACGGTACTACACCCATTTTTGACAGCTTTCTTTCCATCAAATATCTTTAAAAGCAGATTTTGTTCTGATAACCTATGATTCTTGCTGACATTGTAGTTATGTGGATTCTTGCAGTAGGATAATGTGGAACACCCAACAAAGAGGTTGTATCTTTTAGGTGGTTTGTGAGCCATGATTTTTGCACATTTTTGACAATCAAGAAAACGGATTTCCAAACAGCTGTGTGTTTCTTTTTGGCAATCAGCATTGCTTTTTCAAGTGATTTCAGGCTACTTTGTGGGTAGCCCAATGGTGGGTTTTGGCAGTGGCCTCCTGTGTTCACTGAGATAGGCAAAAGTGGATGGCGGCCTATTTTTCAGATTATTACGGCACAATTCTGGGTGATTTTAGCGAGCAGCATGCTTTCCAGTGGCCATTCTGATGTTTCTTCTGCAAGCAATGCACAGTAATGTTGCGGGGCCTGGACTAGTGGGTTGAAACATCCCACAGCAGCTCAGGATATAGAGGCAGCAAGACAGAGGTGCAGATTATTTTTTGGCATGGGATTTATGGAAAGGGAGGTCTGATTAGCAGACACCCATTTCTGATATTGATTATATTATCATTTTATTAGTAATACAAACAATGAAAGTGTGGGTTTGCACCCTCACCAGATGGCAATCATTCACGTCTGCATACTTGCAAACAACCCTGTGTAGGTTTAACCTACGGGTGTCTGTAAATTCATCCTGTCTAGGTTATGGTTCTGGTTCATTGTGATCCAGTTCTAAAAAAATATATATAAACAACATAGTTACATGTACAGTTGAAGAAAATTCAGTAATGACAAATAAGCACACTCATAATTAAGTAAAGAGACAGGCAAATGTTAATAGTACATGTGTTGAATTCATCCCATTACCCTTTATGTAACCCAATATTCTAATAACTTGTTTTTGAAATGGTGATTGCACAGATCCTACTGTCCCATAGTGTTCTAACAGATATCTGTTCGATAGAATTAGCTGAATTACTGGTGGTCAAATTAGCAACCTCAAAAACGTAAAAGGCTATGATGGCAACAACATTGGAGCAAGTGCCTGAAGGTGAAACTCAGGCAAGCGCTGATACATGGGGCTTGTGTGCATAGTGGCATAGCATGAAATACATGCAGCAAATTCATGTGTATAAATATTATACATCCATTTCATGCCACAAAATATTTTCACTCATTTGTATAGTGGAGAAGGGGGTATGGATAGTAGTTTACGATACCACCTCCCCACACCTCTCTTCCTTACAATTACAATATAATTTACGGTACTATGGCATTTCCATGCTGGAGTAAATACTGTGGGTTCCTATTGCACCTACCTGCTTTTTGCACAAGCAAAAACAAGCATATTCCACAGGATCCCATTGTAAACGGCAGGCAGCGTTTGCTCAATTTGCATTTCAGGGTGTCAAAATTAGAAGGGCGTTGTTGCCTCCAATCTAAATTATGCGTTTACACTCCAACTTGCAAATAAAGAACATTACACAGAGGGGACCTTTTTGCACCAAAATGCAATCATAATAGGTCCCTTTTACGAGGAACTCAAAAATAAATGAACCACATTGTGTACGATCAAAATTCTCTAATGTGTGTACTTCCAAAATCTGCAAGCATAAAGGAATGCTTAATCTGTAAATTGCATTGTGCTACCTGCCCCGTCTTGTTTGCAGATAATTATCTTTACAATGTTAATCAGTAACTATGTAAACATCATTTACAAATTTAAATTATTTAATTGTACATATATGTTTAAACTCTGGTAAATGTATCATTCAAAAGACTGCTTCAAATGCGTTACCGTCCATTGTCAACTTCCTGTTATACCAATGCCCTTCAATCGGGAGAGCATTGTGATGGCTATAATGTATATTCATGTTTTATTCATCATTGCTTTCACTTTATAAACACACACCATCAGTAACTATAACTTCCCGACTTTTATCTTAGCATTTATTTCATATTCCCAGAACATGAGATGCCATCTACATTTCAGCGGCACGTGTGCCTCTTTTTTTTCCTTCCAGGATGTGCCATTGCTTTGAATAATGTGTTGTTGTTTACTGTTCTCATCTTGCCAGTTCCTTTTCATGTTTTCTGGAGACAGAAGTTCCATCATTGATCGCTCCTCATTTTCATCGCTGATGGCCCCCATCAGACAGGCAGGCTCCAAGCTAATTAGCCGGGCTTAGCTCTTGAATGTTTGTTGATTTCTCCACTGTCTCTACAGGGTAGAAACTCGTGAACTATGGAAGGAATTCAGACACTTAAAAGATAATAGCACTACATCAGTATCACGAATGCTCCACTGGCCCCATGACCTCCCAGCGAAGCATAGCACACATTATGACAACATTCACTATAGGAATCAATATGTATATAATGTATGGCAGCCTGCAATATCCCTACGAAAGCCTGTAAATAACATTTACAATGTTAATCAGTAACTATGTGAATATTATTTACAAATTAAAATTATTCAAATGTACATATATGTTCAAACTGTGGTAATTGTATCATTCAAATGACGGCTGCAAATGCTTTACCGTCCACTGTCAACTTCATGCTATACCAATGCCCTACAATCGGGAGAGCATTGTAATGGCTATAATGTATATTCATGTTTTATTCATCATGGCTTTCACTTTATAAACACACACCATCAGTAACTATAACTTCCCGACTTTTATCTTAACATTTATTTCATATTCCCAGAATATGAGATGTCATCTACATTTCAGCAGCACATGTGTGTTTTGTATTACTGTTGCAGGCTAGATGGGATATTACAACTGACAAGTCATTAGAAAATGACATCACAAATCCTCCATAATCAGTTTTTAAGCTTCCGTCATGACGTAGCAATGCCAGCTGCTTGAGCCAGCAAAGGTCAGAATTCCAGCTGTCACTGCAGCATTTAGTTAAAGTCGTTAAAACATTTCAAATTCCTTGCTTGTCAAATTGTTTTCTGTTCACTTTATGATTACATGAATCATCCTTTACATTAGATTAAGCAAGAGGCCAGGTATTAAAGGAGATGGCAGTGTGTGGCAATTGTTTATAAAATACACCCTAGCATATTTAAACAGGATATTGTAAGACACCTCAAAGTTCTGTGACCTTATAAAGGAACTCCCGAGTGACTTGCAATGTCCTTATAATGTATGGTAAGGCATAGTTGTAGGAAATGGGGCGCACAGGAGGGATAAATCCCCCCCACAATTTTAGCCAGGGGGATACAATATGATTTACCCACCCCACCCCCGCGATCTGGAGCTAGGGGATTGCAGGCCATCTTTCAGGAAATGTGCCTTTCTTATTCCAAATGCTTCAAATATATACAGACACTGATTTTCTTGCAATGAACTGATCAGTAAGGTCATTGTATCAGTGGAATAGGAGATGAGTGGATGCACAGCTGTCACAACCCCTCCCCCTGTATTTAAGAGGCTGCAGGGCAAATTCCAGATATCAATGATAATCTGCAGAGCATCATTCAAAGAAAGTGAAAAGATTTGAGTATTAAGTCCACAAAGTAACATTGACCTTGTATACATCAGAGTTAAACAAGTATTAATATACAAATAGAAAATGTATGTAACTGTGTAATTTATTGAAGCCTTTGTAATTAAATAATGCTATGTAAATGTCACATTCTAATAAACAGAGTTTAGCAGAGAATGCAACCATTGAGATTTCCTTCTCCAACAAGGAGAATTATTGAATCAGTATTTGCTCATGTGATAGTATGGTCAGACATTGGGCCAGATTGTCAAAAAGCAGCGCAAATAAAATAAGCGCCGCAAATACATTCAATTTCATTTTGCTGCTTTCAGAATTGCTCAGCTCACCTTATTCACAAAGTGACTTGAACATTTGTGTAGAGCCCCCTTCCATACATTAGCGCTCGCCTGACACTAATGTATGACAGGTTCCCAGCAATCATGTCATTGCTGCATGCGCTTTTCACCAAGACAGGCCATTAAATGGGCCATCTCTGCGAAACCCCTGCAGAACAAAAAAACATTTCCATTCCTGTTTGTGGGATGGAAATGGTATGTTATTTTAAGTGATTTATACTGCACACCGCTGCCATTTCTATGGTCTCTTGGGGCTCTGTATGGTAAAGTGGGGTGGGTTGATACATGCAGAACCAGGAGTAACTAGAGTCTGTGCATGTGTGCTTTCTGGGTGTGTTTTGTTTTGTAAACTGCATGCTTATTTTTTTCCGGTGGGTAGGGTCCAGTGTTTGTGTTGTTGAGTGTTGGAGACTATTGGGGTTTGTGAGTTGGTTTGCAAGTGTGGTTCGCTAGTGGTAGAGAACAGGAAGTGGTTAGTAGGATGTTGGGTGGTTTCTTGATTTTGTGCAGCTATGCTATTTTCGTTTTGCAAGGCATTCAAATTTGCACTGGCTTGAGGTTAGAATTGAATTGGTGGGACGAGACTACAGGGAAGGAAATAGATTAGTGTGGTAGAAAGTATTGTGTAGGGGACTTTTAGCTGTCAATGGAGTGGGTAATTCTCTAGATGGGATATTTTGTTTCCTGGGTCCTCCTGACTCATCATGCAAACGTGTATGCGTGTTTCTTGAAACATTGGTCTGAGAATTGGCGAGTGTTCAGTTGTAGGGGTCCTCGCAGTTCTGTCCCTTGAGGCTAGAGTTTCAATGCCTTTGTGGATGTGGTTTGGGCATTGTATGGGGTTGAAAGAGCCTGCCCATGGTTTGGACATTGTATGAGCTTGAAATGATCTGCCCAAGAGGATGATCATTGCATAGTTGTCGGTGATCTGTTTTTATCTCAGCGAGTTGAATAATCAAGTTTTAAGCCATTTCCAGAAGATTAAGTGATCTTCCATCGTCCTTAAATCCTTCTGGATGGAGTTCCATAGTTTGGATTTAGGAATGGAGAAAACAGTTCCTCTGAGTTTAGTTTTCTCATAATGTCTTGTATCTTTTTGGAGGTCAGTGCTAGAACTTTACGGTTCTTCTGGGTTGGTATTGGGTGATTTTTGCCTGGAGGCTTCCATGTCATGTGGTGGGGGAGCCATAGAACTTCAAAAATAAATTGTTTCTTTTTGAAGTCACTCTGCCTTCATGAAGACATTATTTCTGTTCGGCCACATTTGCAAACAAGGTCATCCTTTTCTGTTTGGTGTTTTGCCATAGATCGAACGTTAAACAGGCTGCAGTGTAGCATGTGTGTTTTGGATGACTCTCTGTTGGATGCTTTTCCTGGCAGTACAGTTGGGTTGAGATGTATGGTTTGTCCAGCAGATTGCTGGGGTTGGTTGTTTCTTTGTGTTTATCTAGATCCTCTGTGCCTTAGTTGAGGAGTTCCAGAGCTGTCACATTTAAAATAAACAATCATGACAGAGTGAGAAATCACTCCGTCATGACTTGCGCCTCCTCACTACACCTTTTCTCTAAAGGCGAGGGGGTTTACCCTCATTTCAGGGCATTTAAATACCCTGAAATTCCCTGTTATTTGCACAAATGTGCAAAGAGGGAAAAGGGCATCTAAATGAGTGCACTCATTCAGATGCCCCTTGTGAATTGCGCTTCTCCTTTTTTTGGCTCAAATGAGGAGATGTGCTAGCACATCTCACTTGCTTCAAAAAGGTTTTGAGACTCTGATCCATTGAATTTTTCTAATGATCCGCCCTTGTCCTTGCACCACTTATAAGCCACAACTATTGCATTAGTGTACAGCTAGAGAGAAATGGCATGTGAGGAGGGACACATAAGTTGTAGGTGCTGGTTGGGTTTTTGCCCACCCATTGACTGCCCATGGCCACGCTAATCGCTATGGCTGTTTCCACCCAGTTCCTGCCCCTCCCCACTCAAAACACCTCCTCAAGGAAACTCTTTGAGCTTGCTTTAATCAAGCCTTACCATCAAACTTCTGCACTCAAAGTGCCTGACAATGTTTTTTCAAAGCAGTCTTCTGAGAGTTAATTACTTAATTGGAGTTTTAAACGCACAACTAGTGCAATAAAAATGTCTTAACGTAGTCTCCCTTCAGCCACTCGATTTGTAAGCACTACGAATGTCCTTCATTGAAGTCCTATGAAAAACAATCATTGGCAAAGCCACCAATTTTGGCTTCTGTATAAGTATTTGGCATGTGTATAGCACTGCTATTAGATGCCCAGGTATTCTCACAATTGTGCACCTGCTGTCATCAATGGCCAGTTAATACCACTACAGCAGTCACTTCCAAGTGCTTTCCCAATGCCTGCACAAATGCCCAAACTGTTGCCATTTGCCAATGCTTCATTTTGGCTGAAAGTGGGCAAAGTAGAACATTTTTGGGAAGTGTGAGACTAGCACTTGAATGCATTTCTATTTGATTAATTAGGTACATTGAAAGGACATGCAATCTGAGAAGTGGTCAACATTAAGAAACTCCTTTAATTGTAAAGTATGAAGCAGGTACAGCATATGCCCAAGTACTCTTTGGCAAAAATCATGCCAGAATTGCATAGTCAGCACTGCCCATCACAAAGTATACACCCTACTGCACACCCACAGCACTGAGTATAAAAGCAACTCAGCACTGAGCATACACACTACCCCACTGCACTGTATACCCACACCACCTAACCTTGCACATATACATCACCACACTGCGCACACACACAGCAGTCCAGCACAACACTTCACTCTGCCCCCAGCATAGCAACGCACATACTTCACCCCACTGTGCATACAGTACCCGAGCACTGCACTGCACACTCCCACTGCCCCCAGAACCCCACATATACAGCCCCCAACAGAATATGTAAGTGCAGTGCTATCCAAGCACACGAATGTCTGGGCATTCAGTGCTGGTGTTCATAATGCTAACTTGCTCTAATGTGAAAACTACAAATGATTGTGGCATCACTGTGCTAGTTGGGCATACTTGAATCTGCCACTGGCCTCTGGCCTTTTTATGCTAAGTGGATATAATGGAATCATATTACCAGGAATACCTTTGCTAAATGGACATGATGGAATCTGACACTGCCTCCTAACTGGGCATGGTGGACACTGGCTATACTATGCTAATTTTGCATAGCCTCGATAATCGATTGAGTACCTGGTCATTGGATGATAATTGTGCCTGAACCTGATGTATTGATGTCAATCCCTGGTGATGGTATGAGTACCTTGGATTTTGATCATACACCAGTGAAATTGTAAGTACTTGGGCCTTTCATTGCATTACTTGGTATAGGGTAGAAATGTATGGTGCATGGTGTGAGTACCAGAGCACATCATGCCCATACCTGACAAACGGTGGTACGTTATGGGCCTATGATGGAATAGCTGGTAATTAGCCTGGGTACATGGAGGTTAACACCAATGCATATAAAATGCCTATACGTCAGGCCAACACCATTTGCTTTGCCAGTGCTTCCTCTAAGTGTAGTCTGAAATGTTGCAGCAGGCATGGTAATAGCCAAATCAATAATTTCAATAATTTCATTTATCAACCTTTTTTGGACATTATCTATACTGCACTCTCCCTCTTAAATGCTCCTCCTCCCTGATCATCTTTTTTCCACCACTCTCACTAACTATCCACCTGTACACTACGCCCTTCTTTCACCATCCCCCACTTCCCCTTCTGAACACTTCCATTCCACTCTTTCACTAACCAGGGATAAGCACTGAAATTATAGTTAAATACCCGGAAATCAAATATGCCCTCCTAACTACACAATTCACCATCGTATCAAGCATCCACAAGTATTCTTCAGTCCCAAAACGGGTAGATATGTTTCTAAGGAATCTTACCAGACAAAGAGCTTTCTTTGCACAGATGAAGCTAATGCACATCCTCCTCACTGTTCCGGTTTCTATCTCTGAGGGTGAGAGAAGAGTTAGTGTTTTGCAATGACTGAAACTCTGACTGCGTTCAAGTACATCTCATAAAAGACTGAATTATATTGTTCTGCAGTAAATAAAGATATCATACATCTGGTAGAAATACAAGCAATAGCAACCTCATTTGCTTGGGAATTGTAAGGATATTTGGCGTGTTACAGCACAGAGTACAGCACTACTGCACAGGTAGCATTTTCTTATGCAGCACCACTACATGGGTGTGGTGCATTGCTATATGTGTTGCCAGAGTAACATGGACATATAAGTAAAGACAGGCTATTCAGTCAAAAACGATGTTTACATATAAGATGCAAATCCATTTTTACAGTTAAAAGCACACATCTGCACATTCAAAATGCACAGTATTTTTCACCTGAAATGCCTATGTTGCAAGAGACACATTTGAAAATTAATAACTAACCTTATTAACAACTAACCTGACTAATAAAACTTCATTTAACATAACCCACTAATAAAAATGTGTCTCCACTGCAGAATTAGGCCTACTCTGAAAGAGAACTTTTAAACGCACATTCATTTTTTTTCTCTGCTGCTCTGTCCACATAACTACAGGAAGCAAAGAGCTTGAAGGAGCAGGAAATCAGTTTGTTACAATTGCCACTGTAGAAGTGAGCCATTGTGTAGTGAGGGAGGAGATGACATGATTGATTCTGATTGGAGCAGCGTCATAGCAAGTATCATGCTAGAGGCTGTGATTAGAACTTTGCTGGAGAAGCTTGAGAAGAGGGGGAAGGGGTCGACATCTTGCAGAGCTGGGAGAAGGATCTCTTTCCTGGCTGGGGCATTCCTGCTGCAAAAGCTGAGAGCTCCAGGCAATAACCCCGGTTTGAGAACGGCAGACGCTTGTTCTCACTGGGGTTGATCTTCAAGGGAGCCAAATTCAGAAAGAGAATAGCCGGAGAAAACTCATGCTGAACAGATAAGGTAATTACAGAAGCAAGTGGGAGCTGTGCGAAAGTGCGCGAAGCTGTTCAGTCAGTGTATTAGAGGGAGTCTCAGTCTCTTATCAGCATATTTAATGTTACCAATTGGATATATTCTTGCAGCTCTCTGTTCATTTTATCACAAATAATGTTGTACCATTTTATTTATTTCTGTAAAAAAAGTTAAACTGTGTTTAAATGAAATTTCTATAGTACAAAAATATTTGAAAACAGATAGCTAGTGTGTATTATTTTTCTCTTTCATTTTGCATGGGGAAAGGTTTAAACATGGGTAGATTTTTAAACAGTGCAATTGTCATTTTAAAGCAGATGTGTGCATGATTCTATTCAGTATGGACAGTTGTGAGTGACTGTTTGTAGCATAGCCTGTTGGAGGTACATGAGTCAACGGGAAGAGAGACTCTCTGGACATAGTTCCCTACCGTATATGAGGTAGTGGAAATTACCACAAAAATACCACAATTGCCCATGGTGGCATACAACACTAACACTGAAAATGTGGTATCCCTAAAATGTAGGCCTGAGGTCTCTCTAGTGATCAAGAACAATCTAGATAAAAAACAAGGGATGTTGGATATTGGGGCCACAAATAAACCAACCACTATACCAACCAACCACGCAAACTACTGCGCATACCATCTAAATAGGTCTGAATTCTGAAATAATGAAATGTATTATTGTCATGTGTGACCCAATATGAATACAGAGAGTGATTATTGCTAAAGGTATTTTGGCGGTAAGAAAATACCGCAAAGCCCCAAATATCCACAAAATACCCAACATATTTATGGTGCGTTGGCCGGGAAAGTGATCCTAGAGTACCTACTGGGCGTGGCAAGCGTGTCTCACACTGCCATTTGCACATTAAAGGGAACCCATTTTATAATAGCAGTGTGCCACTAAAAAGGAATTTCAGAATGTCACAAAGGGAAACCACATTTTCAGACCTAGTGCAATATTTAGAGGCAAAGTTGTTTGCACATGGGACGTGGTCGTCGAACAGCACCTTAGAATGGCATGACCGCATTCAGGGTGAGGTGCAGAAAGAAAAACTAGACAATATTTTTGCAGTAGGCAGCATAGTTCAGGTCTGCCTTACAAGATTATTGAATGCAGCCGATAAAAGTGCAGAGAAAGACTGTTTAATACGGCTATGCAACAAAATATGGTTTATTTTGAATAAGTCTCTGCGAATTCAGGAAAATGATGCCCAGCTAATTAACAGGTTAAAGACTGAATTAGATGGGGCAAGTAAAAATCAGGAAATGTTAAGAGCAGAATTGGATGTATGCCAAAAAGACATGCAGTTAAAATGCAGGGATTTTGATTCTCAATTGTTGAAAAGCAAGAAACAGTTTGAAGACAGTGAGCAAGAATTGGTACATTTAAAAGCTTTAGTGGACCACATTAGGCAAGATAAAGATGAAGTTATTTCTGAAATGCAGATTTTACAAAAAGAACATTTTGAAAAAGAAAGTGACCTCCAGAGGGCAGAACAAGAAATGAGTAAAATGATTCAAGAAAGAGACAAGAGAAATAAAGAATTCAATGAATGCCAAATGCAAATGTGCGACATGCAGGAGGTGATTAATAAGATGAGTGATGAAAACAACTATTTGCAAAATGAAGCAAACAGACTCCTTAAAAAGTGTAATGTGCATTCCCAATTTTTACCTGTATCACATCAATTTCCCTCCTGGTCAATCTTTCTATCATTTGACGAATAATATCCTGTGAAACAAAATACAAGGGGATATGTCCATGAATCAATTGTGAAACTGCAGTTTGAACTTCTCTCATATAATTTGTTGATTGTCTATCAACAGGACTCATTATGTTCAATATTTCATTTAAAGTTCTGTCATGCTTAAGTATTATTTTAGTCGCCCGTTGCATCACATCTACTTGTTCATCCAGTCCCCCTCTAATCCCATCTAATGTTTTTTGTATTATTTCTAGGTCAATACTCAGTTGTTGCGCTTTAGTACTCAGTGTTCCTACCGAAATAGAATTGGCTGTTGATATTGTGGTACCGATTATGGCTCCAACTATAGACATTACCAATGATATCGCGAGCATCACCGCACCTCTCTTTCCTCTCCTCTTCTTAATGTCTGCTGAATTCACAAATGTTTTCTCCAACTGCATTAATATATCTCTTATTGACTGCTTAGCGTCCTCTTTTCTTATTTCCAGCCACTCTTCAGTCTGTGCAATCTTAATTTCGGTATTGTTCAAATGTTTTTCAATCAAAATCTTAGGATTCAATGGTATGTAGATATTTTGGAAAATCATCCTTCTATCACTCATGATGAATCCTGGTGCCTCTTCCACCGCAATACCAGATGCTGGTCCAGGTTCAATGACAACCTGTGCTTCTGAATTCTTGAAGGTCCCTCCAAATATCATCATCATTAACCATATCATTGGTATCATCTTCAATGCTGATCGCTTTGCAGCCTTGGTCTTCACCCCTCTTTGGGGCTTTCCCGGAATCCGTCCACGTGGGCTTCAGGACTCCATCGTCTCCCGTGGCCTCTGATCCCGGAACCTCCGACCAAATAATGTTAATTTTCTAAATCAAATAGAAAAGAAACAAATTAAGTACATAGCACAATACTAAATTCACCCTTTTGCCAAAAATAAAACATGCTTGGTAAAAACATTTGTTTTTGTTTTTTTTGTTTTTTTTTTTCCTTCTGAAATTAAACACAAGTTAAAAAGAAAACAAGCATATATAAAACAGCATTCAATATTTAATACATTTTCTCTCTGCACACCAACCATGAGCTTCCATTATATATATTTTTATTTATTTATTTATTTACTTATTTTATATTATATATATTTACATATATTACAGTGTTTATGTGCCGTTATAACAATCAACTTTTCAACTTCTCTGTCACTGCCTCCTGATTGTACCCATTTATTTTCTCTTTTTGTGTTCAAGGAACTTTATCTGTTTCTACATGCTCAAGCTGCCTGATCTCATGTCTGGGATGGCATGGTTTGATTTGATTTACATGGACGAACTGCTCTATTGCCGTTTCACCTTCATTTTTCAAAATTTTATAAACTACAGGAGAGACCTTATCTATGATTCGAAATGGCCCCTGCCAGGCTGCTAGAAATTTAGAATGTTTTTTGTTTACTTTTTCCAAAATGAAACTTGTACACCTGATCCACAACACTGTATTCTCTCACTGATGTTCTTTTATCATAGTAAGACTTTGCACTGTCAGCAGCTCTTTCCAGATTTCTCTGCACAAAAGCAAATGCATGTTGCAAATGCCTCCTCAGTTCATCAATATATTCATGAACTGTGGATGCACTCACAAGTGTTTGCTCATGTGTTCTGTATAGCAGGTGTTGTGGTAACACCATTTTCCTACCTGTCAAGACCTCATGGGGGCTAACACCTGTTGCTTTGGCATGAGTTGATCTGATTGCCATTAAAACCAAAGGTAATCGTAAATCCCAGCTGGAACCTGCTTCTGCCACAAATTTCTTTAAAATGTCCACAACAGACCTATTGCACCGTTCAACTCCACCTGAAGAAGCCGCCCGATATGCAATATGTAGTTTTCTTTTCACACCCAGTATTTGCCATACCTTACTCATTAGAGTACTTGTGAAATTACTTCCTCTGTCTGACTCAATTCTTTGTGGCAACCCAAACCTTGAGAACACATGGTTCACCAGCAATGTGGCTGCTGTTTGCGCACTACAGTCTGGTGCAGGAATGCATTCAATCCACTTTGACATCAAACATACCACACTAAAAATATAACGGTTTCCTCTGCTCGACCTTTTTAAAGGCCCTACATAGTCTATTTGCAAATCTGACCATGGAAGAGTTAGGCCTCTTTTCATTAATGGGGCTCTATGCATTGGTGAAGCAGGTTTAAATTGGGCGCATACTAGACATCCTCTAGTATATAATTCCACATCTTGGGACATATGTGGCCAGTAAGCATAATCTTTTAGTATTTCCAATGTTTTTTGTGAACCTCTATGGCCTGCAGTTATGGCAGCATGTGCATGGTGTAGCATTAGCCCTCTGAATGAAAGCTGTACCACCCACTGTATTTGTCCTGTTATGGACTCTCTAATCATGAGTCCATCCTGTAATCTAATTCGTGTTTTGTTCTTTAATAGCACCCTCAACTCTTCTTTTCCCATACAATCATTTTCTGTTAAAGGATTTTGTTCAGGATCTATCAAATGATTATAATAGATTCCCAAAATTTGATCATTCTTTTGTGCCTCAATCAAATCTTGGTCTGGCGTGTCATGACTTCACTGTACCACTGGTTGATCTACCTCCTTTGGTGCTTTAGAACGTGTTACTGCATCAATTTGTATTTCACCCATTAAATAATCAATAGGTAGCGATTCTCCCATCACAGCCCCAATCTTAGCCAGCTGGTCTGCCTTATCATTTCCCTCCTTATCCTCTCCTGGTGTTTTTGAATGCCCACAAATTTTTCTCCAGTATATGGTTAAATTATTCTCTGACATCAATTTGTCTATGGCTTGTATCATTTTTCCATGTTTAAGTGGCTTTTTTTTGTATGTAACCATGCCTCTTGCTTTCCAACCAGGCAAATACTCCACAAAGCTATTCCGTGCATAGTCAGAATCAGTCACCAGGACAATTTCACTGAACTTTTTATCAACTGCAGTAGCAATTGCTTTATAAATGGCTGCCAATCCCGCCACCTGACTGCTCCTAGCTCCAATCCTCATCCCTATACTGGGGACGCCTTCACATTTCAACCAGACATTTCCTATTCCTGCCACTAATTGTTTATTACTGTCATTTTCAATGTGAAAAGCACAACCATCCACATATACAGTTGGCAAATCCTTGCATGTTTTTTCATCAAAAGCTTTGTGTGGTGATTGTTCAAATTCCTGCAAACTAGTTTCCACTTCCATTTCATTTGGTATTTGTTCAGCTGCGCAGTCATGTAAGCCAGCTAACCCTTGAGCAATTGGGTTCTTTTTATTTTGTCCATATCTCACTTCTACAGGAAAACCTTGTAATGCCAGCTTCCATGAAGTGATTCTGGACTGCGCTAGATTACCTGATCTAATTCTTTTACTCTCTAAAAATTGCAAAGGTTGATGATTTGTTTCAATAATCACCTTTTCTCCCTGAACAATGGGGCAGAAATGTTGTAGCGCCCACACAGTGGTTAATAGGGCCTTTTCACATTCATTAAATTTCATTTCAACTTGGGAAATTGCCTTACTTGCATAGGCAATGGTTTTGTGATTCAAATCGTGTTTTTGTGATAACACTGCTGACATACAATGTTCAGAAAAACCTATTTCTATAAAGAAATCCCTGTCCTTTATGGGATATGCTAAACATGGTGCCTTTACAAGACATTCCTTTAATTTAGCCACTGCATCAGACTGCTCTTTTTCCCATTTCCAGGGAGTATTCAGTTCAAGCAGTTTAGTCAATGGTTGAGTGATTTCTGCATAATTTTCAATGAACTTTCTATTATAGCCTGTCATCCCTAATAAACCTTTTACTCCTTTCACATTTTTAGGATCTTTTAATCTTTGCATGGCCTCTATTTTCTTCTTTTGTGGATTTAGCCCATGTTCAGTCACTTCATGCCCTAGAAGGTTTTTCTTGCACCATTGTGCTTTTTGTAAAGATACTTTGGCGCCTGCTTTCTGCAATTGGCCTAGCACATGTCTTATTTCATCAAAATGGCTTTTCAGGCCCTCACATTTTATCAGGACATCGTCCACGTAAACTATTGTTCCTCTTTCCGCTGCATCCAGCATGGCCTTTCTCAAAAATATGCCAAATTCACTCCCACTATTGATGTACCCGAACGGAGCTCTAAGCCAGGCATATTGAGTCCTGTCAAATGTAAAGGAAAATAAATTCTGTATCTCCTCTGCCAATGGCACGCACCAATATCCAGAGGTGAGATCTAATGTGGTAAATACTTTTGAACCATGTACCTGAGCTAGGCCCTGATCAATGAATGGCAGTGGCCATCTAGATACTGGTACTCTTTTATTTAACTCTCTCAAGTCTGCACATAGCCGCCATTGACCATTTGGTTTTAACACACCTAAAATAGGTGTATTGGATGTGCTATGAATGGGCCTGATGATTCCCCGCGATTCCAAATTTTTAATAATCTCTGCCAATGATTCTAAACATGCCAGCGGTGTTCTATACTGGCGTACAAACACTGGACTTCTGCTACACCCTTCTGGTAGTGTGGCCACATGTAAATCAGTTAAACCACAATCATAAGCATCTTTTGCAAATACATCCTTAAACTCCATAAATATCTCCCTCAGATTGTTCCTATCCTCATTGCTCTCACACACATCTGCTAAGGAGATCTGCTCTTCTACCATTTTGGAAAATTCTGGAAAGTCTTCTGGTAAGGGAATCTCGGCGCTTTCCTCTAACTGTGTGGCTGTGTCTTTTTGTAAAGGTGCCACTTTTAAATATTTTGGCATATCAGCTTCCACTTCAATGGGCTGATTTTCTGTTTCATTTTCATTTAAATTAAATATTATGCAATCCTCTTGATGGCAGCACACTGTCTCATTTGAATCTTAAGGATACACAGAATGAATTTTAAATATTCTTTCGGGCTGAGAGTCCAGGTGTTCTGGCAACTCATCCTTGGCGTCTACATACTTTTCAGGGATATTTCCAATCACCATGTTATTTAAATCTGCCGTATAATGTGATTTTTGTATGGCCATTCCTAATGGGGAGTTTTCCTCTAAATGAATATCCTGACAACCTTTATTATTTACCATAATTTTTACAGATCCTTCACCAATATCTACCAATGGAATGTATTCATAATCCAGGCCTTGCTGTTTTATGGATTCATTCAGGCATACAAATGCATCAGAGTCTTTCATCTGCTGTGCATTTTTGCATTTCAGTGTTATTGTAAACTGTTTTGTAAATGAAGGAATAATAGTATCTTTCCTCATTTGTAATTCGATTGCATAAGGAACCAGTTGTGCACAATGATAAGCCCTTCTTTTGTCTTCAAATTCAGGTGCCGGACCACGTAGGCGTGAGCATATTTTTTGATTAAGGAAATCTAACACCATACACATTCTGTGCATGATGTCATTGCCCATGTAAAATTCATTTTGTGCTCCACTCACTATCCATACATTATGGTAAATTGTTTTCTGCCCAATGCTAATTTTAAGCATGCATCTGCCTGCAATTCGGTTTAAAGTCTGGACTGTCCAACCCAGAAACATACCAGTGTTTCCTGTTACTTTGAAGGAGCGCTTTACTTACCGAACTAAAGCTCCTGCCTGCAGTCTTCCTCATCACAGCAGCACTGCGAGCTGAGCTCTTGCTGCCACACTTGCTTCCTGGAGGGGGCGGAGCCCTTGCTGAGCACGTGACGGACCACGTAGCACGTGACTTCCAGCCTGCACAAATTGCCAGCCCAACCGCCCTTGCGGCGTGTTTCATGTTACTTTGAAGGAGCGCTTTACTTACCGAACTAACGCTCCTGCCTGCAGTCTTCCTCATCACAGCAGCACTGCAAGCTGAGCTCTTGCTGCCACACTCACTTCCTGGAGGGGGCGGAGCCCTTGCTGAGCACGTGACGGACCATGTGACTTCCAGCCTGCACAAATTGCCAGCCCAACCGCCCTTGCGGCGTGTTTCCTGTTACTTTGAAGGAGCGCTTTACTTACCGAACTAACGCTCCTGCCTGTAGTCTTCCTCATCACAGCAGCACTGCGAGCTGAGCTCTTGCTGCCACACTCACTTCCTGGAGGGGGCGGAGCCCTTGCTGAGCACGTGACGGGCCACATGACTTCCAGCCTGCACAAATTTCCAGCCCAACCACCCTTGCAGCGTTAAGCCCTGGAGGCAGTAAGGGCTGGAGCTTCTGTTTTGCTATTTGACTGTGACCTGTGTCTGTGCAACGGCTCCGTGAGTAACCCAGCTTGAGGTCATATGCTGCCACCTTACTTGCAACATTTTAACCAGTCTTAAGGGTAAGGGGGGAGAGTCGGACTCTGGCAGCTCCTCAAGCTATTCTTACCTGAGAATAGGTGCTCCTTCAGTTCTATACTGATTTATGGGACTGTTACTCAGTTAATGAGTTCTTCATCGAAAAAATTAAAGGACATACCTGATGATACATTTATACCTTATCCTCTTGATTCTAGAAAGAGATCCATATCTATTTGTATTATATTCTAAAGTGTACCTGGGGTAGTGTTTGATGTGTTTTAGCTACTCCTTGTATTCAGTGCATTTTTAAATTACGTTCTGCTATTCCATAGGTCTTAGTATTTGTGATTTTTCCTGCTTGTGATATCTATTTTAACATTAACTCTAGGAGTTTCCACACTCTATCGTCCATAGAGCTACTCTGCTGTTACCCCTCCTGTTACCTGCCTTTCGCCCCTGCCGGTTTTCCACTTGTTTGGATGACACGCAAGGGTCTTAGGAGCCAGGCAGCTATGGAGGTTTCTTTTCATTCTACTTTTCCTGCTGTGGTGGCTCCTTCTCTTCCTTTGATAGATTGTATCCCACCAGTGAATCCCCGCCCTGTTTCTCTGGGCAAGCCACAACATACACTAGTAGACAGCTCCCAGGATTCTTCTCTTCAAAAACCTTTGGTCCATGCCTAAATCCACTCACAAGATAGGACTGATCTATTTAATATGATGGGTATTATCCCACACACTCCAGATAATAACAGCTGCATCTTCAGTGGAAAACAAGATATATCCATAGATGCACAGGAAGCACGCCTAGCAGCTACTATAGCTTTGAATTTGGAGGAAGGGGGTAGTTTACCAAGGGCAAGGGTGCGCATTGATCACCCGAATAACAGTACGGTGAACTCTGCACACCCAACCCCCGTCCCATTACAACCTAGGCTGCCTTTACCTGTCTCACTGCCGGGTGACTCTGTTGCGAGTGCTACAGAATCTCCTGTCCTGTCTAAAGAGGTTATTGTTCAACAACTTCCCCCACCAGAGGGCAACAGAAACTATGGTATTCCTCCCATCAATCTATCACCAGAGGTATCTTCCTCTGGTAAGGGGGTTAACCATACTTCTTCTATTTATGTTAATCTCTCTGCTACTTCTGATGGTATTAATACTTCCACATTGAAATCCATAGTGTTTAAAACTCCACTCACAAAACCCCCAACTTATACTCCTAAAATAAAATCTAACATGGGTGCTCAGGGTAAACCCATCCAAGAGAAAATAAATCTCTAACTTCTTTGGTAAAAGGACTGCCACGAGTACCCTCATCAAACCTCCGCTTTCAGTTTTTACAGTGGCTACCCTGGACCATACGCATCTGGTGGATGTAGCAAAGAAGTTAGAGACTGAAGATCCTGTAGATAATGATATTGATGACATTAGTATTATAGAATGTGCAGATGAGGCAATAGCTGAGAGTCAGTTGGATCCTACTTCCACTAACACAAACAATGTAACCCAGCAAACTTGTGATACCTCCTACGTGGGTTCTCCTTCTGAACTCACTAATTTTATTGATGAGTATACAGAGAAGCAAAATTGGCTTAGAGAAAGGGGTTTACTCCCAGATATAAAAAAGGTTCATGCCAGTGAGTCTATTCTGCATCATACCCTTAAAGAAGCAGACGACAGAATAAAACTAACTCAACCTACACTCTCTGAATTGAATATGGTTCTTAGTTCCTTTGTGAGTCTCTATGACAATATATGGTCAGAGGTTAGATCACACTTCCTCTTACTCTCTGAAATCTATAATAGGCTAGATGGACTAGACAGATTTGAAGAGTTGGTTAAAATTATTAAGGAAGACCATCCCTCAATAATAAAACATTCTCCAGACTCTGTCCTCCAAAGCCAACCCATTATGGAAGGGCCTCTGGTTAAAAAAGCCACTAATGTGGAAAAGGATAGTTTCCCGGGGGACGTTCCTAATATGGTCCCAGGTACTACTGACCCTCATTGTTCGGAGAGGGGTACTTGTGATCAATCTCCTCTGATTCCCCCCACAAACGTTGAGGGCGTCCAAGCGGACCACGCCCCAGATGTAAAACTCCCTATCACTTCCATAAAATTGATTACTAAACCCCTAGTGGAGAAAGCCCAAGAGGGGGTGATCGTCGGTTCTCCTTCCTCCACTTCCCAGGGATTATCTGGTGAACCTACTACCTTAGAAATGGTTGAATCACTTAAGGGAGACAATGTTGCCTCCTCTCTTGTTTCTAAATCTGATCTTACTCTGGAGAAGAAGCCTGACTTCATTGACCTCACAAAAGAAGCGGTACTCTTAAAGGGCTTTGCTCACATAGTCAAAAAAAACATAACCAACAAATAAAGAAAACTAAAAATCAGAAGAATATGAAAAAAAAAAACTCTTTTTCCAATCAATTCTTTAAAAATCTTTTTCTGGCAATAGCTCCTGTGTGTGCAACAACTCTTACCCCTTCTAAGGAGATTAAGATTTTGGTGGAACCAGCGCTACCTGTGACTGCTATCCCTAACGCGGCTGCGGTTTCTGTCGCTTTAACCTCTCTGCATATAACTCCAGCTGTACCCAGTCAGTCCGATCCTTTGGCAGTCAGTTCTATGCCAAAGGATAATATTCCTCCTGCGGTGGTGGGCAATATTGGGCAGGCTGAGGAAATTCTTGTCACCTGTCATCCAAAAATAGTCTCAGCTCAAATGGAGCCTACAAACAACTCTGCTCCAACTATATTCAACACCCATACCGTATGTAAGTCGATGGAATCCTCTTTGGACGCAGAACCCTCAATTATTCTGTGCAATTCCTTATCCAGTTTAGATCCTACCTACACTGAGTCTACTACCACTCTGATTATGGCAAATATGGTTAACCTTGACATGGTGAAACAGCTATTTCAGGAGCTCCTTAGCACAAATTCACTTACTGGGGTGGTTCTTAACCCAACTACAGGCTCATCTCAGGATAGGGCCCCCAATATTCCTTCTTCCTCTATAGATGATCACCCTTCTTGCCATCTTCATGGTCACGTGAACAACATAGTGGCCCTCATTACGACCCTGGCGGAAATCGAAAAACGATGGCGGAAATGCAATACCGCCATCGAATAGCGCTCGGTGCGACTATGACCCGTCACCGCAAAGTACGAAGCCATTAGCGACACCGTAGTGAACGCCAACGCTAACTGCACCAAGCATGCGCGCGCGCGCCCTGCGAAACCGCAAACACCACCATGGCGCAAGGGTACGTCAATTCCGACCCTAGCGGACATGTACCTAACGCCATCAGGCATGGCGTAATGTACCATTCCGCCATGGTGAGAAGTACGGCATCGCGAATCAACCGTAAACGGCCCCACTGAGTGCCTGTACACCGCTCCCTGCCCACAAAGTACAACTCCCCGTAGGTGCAATGAAGTCACAATGCTACCAGTGAAATGTACAAGTCACCCATGCATGCCAACGAACAAAAGAAACACAAGAGGGGCAAATGGGAGCTGCAGGGCACAGATGGCACGAATACAGAAGCCATCCCAATGGACATGACCACAGTCCCCCACCAAGAAACGCACGCAAACACAGGCACCTGTGACCAGCAATATTCCGAGAATCACATCATTCCACCAGTCCACCTGGCTGACCGGCATCTGTTACACAAAACCCAATCCCCCGCCCCTGAGCATGACAACAATCAAACTGTCATATTGGCAGCCCCCATCCCTGACCTCACGGGCTTAGTAGGCAAACGCGCCCAGTACAGTACCACGCAACTAAACTCCGAAGCTGGAACCCAATGCAGATCTCCTCACAATACATCGCCCCCCAAATAGGCATATGCCACATCACTTGCAAAGAAAAACGCTACACGGGCCAAATCAGAATAGAAATTTAATGCACATCAAAGTCACCAAGCCCATACAGCCATCAGGCCATGAACTCCAAAACACCAAGCACCATTGTGGGCTGCATCCGCAAGAAATGACCAGCCACTACTTGTGTGTCGCCCTGTTCCCTCATGGTACACAGAGCCACATTCACGTACGAAAAGGCAACATGGAAGCGCACAGAACCGCAGGGCCGTCCCAATGGGGAGGCACTAGTCCAGCTGAAAGGCCGAAATGTTGCTCCGAGCCACCAGTACTGCGTAAGGGCATGTGGGCCATTGGCGATCGTCCCATAAGATCGTAATGCTGCTCCACTGATTAACACAAAGCAGCAGGTGTCGGGAGTAAAACCCATCTGCAGGAGTGGCATACAGATGGCAGTGGCAAAAGGGGAGGAGATACCTGTCAACCAAAAGAAAAGAAAAAGAACAGAATGGCCATCAGAACTACATTCGAACAACTCACTTCAATGATCACACTAAATCCACAGCCATATGCATGCTAGCCCACTCCAAAGGATCATCACCACCCCAAAACCACTTGCGACTCATAACCATCTATAACGAGGTGCAAACACCATCACAAACGAGTGTACCTGTGCATGCGTCTGTCAAAACAGAATCCATCAGATTGGAATGTTAACGTGCATGGACACAAGTGTCTGAGGGCGCGTCGAGACAGGGAGGGCTCAACAAGGCCAGATAGACGATGGTCCCACTATGGCAGCCCTGCATCACATAGCGTAGGGGAGGCGGATAGATCCCAAGAAGCCCTGTACATGGCAAACTCTGTATCAAATCACCTGCCCATGCATCCATTCATCATTCCCTCATCCCGGGATTAAAACGCCTGAATATTTACTCACATAACATTAGAAATATCCATTGAGTCTGTGCGTTATGCAGCCTTCAAAATCCACAGTGCCCCAGCCCGTAATTCCAGTGTAGTGAAGTAACATGTATTTGGGAACGTCCTGCCTCATCGCCCACGTAGCAATTGCGCATCCCAAACTATTCATATCAATCATTGCTTCCACGCCATGGGCCCTGTCTCAAGGACATTGAACAATAGAACGTTATATTTGCAGTCAGACCTGTGGGCATCTCCTCGCCGCTAGCTGGAAACCGAAAGCGCCGCCCTTCGAATTCCTCATTTGCAACATCACGCCGAAAAGGCATCTGTGGCCGTTTGAAATCACTAATTATTCCATCGAGTGCGGCTGTGTGTGAAAATGGCAACTGCCTTCACCCACAAATGGGACGCCCCGCCCGTCGTTGCAACTCGGTACAGTGATGCATGAGGGCCCACCGTTACTCGAGTACTACGTTCCACTGACCCTTCACAAGTCTGTTCGCGACTGCACAGATAGTATGTGCAACAATGGGACCACAGCAGAATGAACATGTCAACCAATGTTACACGGCCATCGGGTACAAATACATGATTGCAATAGCAAGATGCCATTCCCCGATTTGCAGCGTTGTGCGCGGGACGTGCTCGGCCAAAGGGGAGAGCAGTTTGCACAGGTGGAATGAATCACCACAGGTGGAGGCCATACAGCCTGAAATCACATAAATTGCACAGCCAGTCTCCTCCCACAACCACACCGAAATGCTACCGGCAGGACTCGCGATGTTGGCCCTGGGGGACCTGATAGCACTGCAACTACTCCAACTCCAAGAAGAAGACGAACACCAACTACAACCGGCCGCACGGAGGAGACGCAGGAGGAGGAGGAGGCCAAGGCAGGGCCAGCAAGGGCCGCCAGCACAGCCACTACCACCACGCAGGCAGCCCGCAATCCCACGCCTACGAGCACATCCGTTCAACCTCACTGCTGAGCAGATCCACACCCTCTACCGTTTGGACCGGGACACCATAGCCGCCATTGTGGACATGACACAGGCTGACCTTGTCAGCATGATAGATAGCCCAACCGCCATCCCACCCCTACTGAAGGTGGTGTCTGTACTCCACTTCCTGGCCACAGGCACCTACCAGCACACAGTCGGACAGTTGCATGGCATTTCTCAGCCACTGTTCTCACGGACACTATTTCAAGTGCTCGATGCCCTCCTGCAACACGCAGACGACTACATCTCTCTACTACGCTCGGAGCAGGAAATTACCAACACAAAAGTGGGATTCCATGCACTTGCCGGCATACCGGGTTGCATTGGTGCCATCGACTGCACCCATGTGGAATTGGTCGTCCCACATGCCATGGAGGCCCAGTACCGCAACCGAAAACAATTTCATTCCCTGAATGTACAGATGGTGTGTGACTCCAACAGGATCATTACACATTGTTGTGCCCGATTCCCTGGATCAACCCATGATTCTATGGTCTTGAGGAACTCTACAATACCACGCTACATGGAGCGACACGCAGGGAACAGATCCTGGCTACTCGGTGAGTCTCATTACATGCATGATTATGTGGGGTATGTGATTTGGCAATGACCTGGCAGGAAGGGGCGGGGGTGTGCGTACGTAGCAATGGCATTCCACATCATACGTTTCTCGTCCACATACAGGTGATGCTGGATATCCACTGAAGAGATGGCTCCTCACACCAGTCCGGAACCCACGGGACCAGCATTAGGAGGACTACAACCATGCCCACTCACGTACCCGTGTAGTCATTGAACAGGCATTCGGCCTACTGAAGACTCGTTTCCGCTGCCTCAGCAGGTCTGGCGGGGCACTCCTGTACCGCCATGAGAAGGTTGCAAAGATGGTGATGGCATGTGTCATGCTCCACAACATGTGCGTACGTAGAAATGTGCCCATGCCCCCTGACGCAGAACTGCAAGCACCTGATGATGGTCATGATGAGGGTGGGGATGTGGCAGCACCTCATGGAGTCTGCGAGGCACCGGAGGCCCGTGACATTCGTCAGCATCTCATTGATGTATGCTTCTAGCACTCACGCCTGGTGGCTGATACATGGACACGGGACTCGTGGCACTGTGTGTGTCTGGGACATGCACAATATGGACTGTACGCCTATGATGGCCTAGTACACAATGATCAATGTCCACACATCTCATTGGTTGATCGTGCTCTTTTTATGGCATATGTGATGTCATGTTGAACACCCTATCGACCCGCCACCCAAGTGAGCCCAACACACCCCCTCCACCCTCCTACCTCCCCCCCGAACACCAGTGTCCAAAGATGCTCATTGTCAGTGGGCTGTCGCTATTGCAAGCCCCCTCTGCGGGTATCAGGGGCACCCCTGCCTGTGGAGCGCAGGTTCCTTCCAGATCTACGTTGGGGGCTGCCCTGGACGGAACTTGCAACGGATGATGTGTCTGCCTGCTCACGTCCATGCATGTCCCTAAGGGTTTGCGAGAGCTCAGTGAGCACACGGCGCACTGCGGCAAGTTCGGCACATACGTCTTTGGACGTCGCATGCAGTTCCCCCCTCAGGCTCTCGGTGCTTCTCTCCATTTGGACTCTCAGGCTCTCGGTGCTACTCTCCATTTGGACTCTCAGGCTCTCGGTGCTACTCTCCATTTGGACTCTCAGGCTCTCGGTGCTACTCTCCATTTGTGCCCTTAGCGTCTCTGTACCTCTCTCCATTTCTGCCCTAAGTGTCTCAGTTGATGTTTCTATGTCTGCCTTAGTGCCCCCACATTCTTCGGCATGGTCCTTGAGGAGTGTGGCCAGTTGCTGCTGTTGTACGATTACCTGGTCGAGGGACTGTTGCCTCTGCTGGGCCATTGCCATTTGCGGGGGTGTCACAGAGGGGCTGTTGTCCTCATGTTGCCTTGCCACAGGGCTTGTGGGGGATGGCCAGTCGTCGTCTTGTGGGTGCCCCTGCGTGGTATCCTCATGTTGTACGGGATGGGACAGACAGGGGGATTGGGACAGGTCATGGATGGATCTGACTTCGACATCCCCGTTTTCTGTGTCCGAGCATGCTGCCATCAATGGGGTGTCACCTTTAGTGCTGCTGCCACCAGAGGCAGTGCCTTCTGTGGCATCCATTGGGGGGACCTGTGGTGGTGGTGTTGTGGGCATGCTGGCTGCTGGGGTGCCTGTTGATGTTCCCTCCTCTGTGCTGCAACCTGATTTGTGCTGCTGCCGTGTCTTGATGCGTGCAGCTGAGGTGGAGGGTCTCTGGCCGTTGGTCTTGGCCCTCTTTGCAGGTGTGCTGGTAGGGGTGTCCTGTAGCTCGTCGTTTGGATCGGACCCTGTGGTGGAGTAAAGGAGGGCGAGGGTTATTGATGGGTCAGTGGGAATTGGAATGGCATTGTATCACATGCATTGGGGTGGTACCTGAGGGTGATTTGGGTCGGGTCCTTGGAGGTGCTTTGATTTGTGTGTGGAGTGAGGGTGCAGTTGTTTGGCAGCCTGCAGTTTGGGTGCGCCTGCTGCACGTGTAGTGCGTGTATTAGGGGTTTTTAATTATTTATGTATTTATTGTGGGTTTTAACGTGCGCTATCAGGCCGATGTGTGTGGACGTTCTCCTGGACATGTGTTTCTGTTGCACTATGTGGACGCATGGTACTTCACATGGATGGACTGTGTGGATTTGGCATTGTTTTATCTGGCCCACCTACCTGAATCTTCGGATGTCTGCACTCCTTTCTCCATCCCTCCGACTCCCTCTATGCTCTCCATTCCGATGGTGGAGGCACAGATTTCTTCCCAGGGGGTCAACTTGATGGGTGATTCAGGACCTCCCCCGGTGGCTGTGGCAATGTTGCGGTTGGCAGAGAGTATGCTGCGGACGCGTATCCGCAGGTCGTCCCATCGCTTGCGGAATTGCTGTGGGGTGCGGGGTGCGGTCCCCACCGCACTTACCCGCTGTGCCACCAGAGCCCATATGGTCTTCTTGTTTGCGAGTGCCGTTCTGGTCATTTGCGTGGAGAAGACGACGGCAGCATTCTCCTGGAGGGTCTCTGTTAGCACGGTGAGTTCCTCACGGGAGAAGTGGACCTGCCGCTTGCGGTCGCACGCTTTCTTCGCTACTTTTCCCATTTGTCTTGGTTTCGCTAGGGTGGATGACGGGTTGGGGTGTGTTTCAGGGTAGTGATTTTAGTGGTTGTGTGGTTTTAGTGGTTTTATAGGTGTACGCCGGGATGTTTCCCGTTCCGGGCCCTTGTTTTAACTTCCGTTTCCGTATATTTCCGGTCACCGTACTTTCCGGTAGGCGCACACTGCGGTGACCGCTAAGAGGGGTGGCGGTATTGCACCTAGGGCGCCGTACGGCGGCGGTGTGGGCCGTTTTGGGGTCATTTCCGCCATCGCGGACTTTGCACTTCCGCCGTGGCGTGGTGCTCGTGCCCGATGGGTCGGAATGGGCCGCACTTTGCTCCTTCGTGCATTGGCGGAAACGCTATTTACGCTGTGGCGCTCCGGTCAGTCACTTTCCGCCAGGGTCGTAATGAGGGCCAGTGTCTATAACGGGGGATTTAGACCAGTGGGGGGGTCTCTATGTTCCCAACTCTCTTAATTCAGCTCACCCTAAGTTGCCAAATGGAGGCTCATTCAATGGTCATGAAGGCCCTACCACCAGGCCCGAACCTTTTCAAAATAGGAATTCTCCCAATCTTTATGACAGATTTCCTGTGGGACCACATGTAATTCAAAATAGGACAATATTAAGGGGTGCAAGGGGTACTGATCTGGAAGTTGACTCCTTAACTCAATTTACAAAAAGTATAACTGATTCATTACCTCACTCAGTGGAGGCTAAAGATCCCTTGGACACCCGGCAGCTTACTAGCCTTTGGGGTCAATACATGCCTATCTGTCTCAACCGCGGAAATATATTAAAAATCTGCCACCAACTTCCTTCTCTTTCACTCATTTCTAGTTACGATATGGAAAGGATTTTCTTTCCCACTCAAGAACGTGTAGATATGAGCAATATTATTCTGAAATCAAGAGTTGTATTAGAACTTATAATGAGCCAAAGGGAAAGTTTAATGCAGCTTGGCTTTGAAGCAAATCTGCTACAATCTAATCACCCTCAAGGTAAATATGGAGGGTGTGAAGATTATAGGGGAAAGCTCACAATGGTGTATCACCCGGAAAGAGCTCCACAGCACCAACGCAGGCAATTTACGCCCAGATTCAATGGAAATGCAAGAAACTGGGTCCAGGTTACCTCAGGTCTGTGGAAATGAGCACTCCTCTAAGTGCTCTGCTACACCCATTAATGTCTTGGTCCTGAATACATTTGCTTTTCTTTCCTAGAATTCTAGGGGAAATAATCATCTCTTCATGAATACTGACACAGTACTTATGATCAGTGCTTCACACTGTTTTTTCCTACAGGAAACCTGGTTGCTCTCTCCTCCCGTTGTAGATGGATTTGATATCCATTCTCAAAATGCTAAATCTAGCTCGGGAGGGAGGGCCTCTGGGGGCCTTCTCATTGGAATTAGAGCTTTCTTTGGCTTCAGGAACAAAGTCCTTGTGGACACGCCATTTTGGATTTTGGCTCGGCAGGTCAGTTCCCTTGATCGACTGGTTAACCTTCTTTTGATTAATGTATATTGGCACAAGGGCATTGCCACCCTCGAGCCATTCTTGGAAAGTCTAACGGATATGGTACTTGCATGGAGATCTGTATATCCCAGGGGGAAATTGATTTTGGCTGGTGATTTTAACTCTGACAGTTCTATTTTGTCCGAGGCCAACTATGATGACATGGGTTTGGCTTTGGACGATGACAATCAGAAATTGTATGGGGGCCAGAAATATGTATGGGGTAGAATGTGGAATCTCGCTTTGGATTCAGTTGGTCTAACATGTCTTAATGGCTCTTATGATGCTACTCTCCCACCTTGCCCTACATGGCATAGAGGTCTGTCAATGTCTACTTTAGACTATGTCTATGTAGATCACTCTGACCGCTCTTTCGTCTGAGTTTGAGGTTTCCTTCAACCCATGGTGTGACCATGGGTCACTATTGGTTACATTTCTTTCTCCTTTCCCATGAAGCTTTTGCCTGCTGGGGGGCCACGTAATCATAAAACTGTGGGACAAGGGACAGGGGTACGTTGGTCACCTGCCAATATCAATCTCCTCAACTCTAAACTGATTTCTTCGTTTAATCATACCTCTTTTTCCTGGAAACTTGCAGTATTCAACACCCTGTATTTTGATAGCTTTCTCAATGCTCTCCTCAGCAGTATGTCTGGCTCTCTTAGGAAGGGTATCTCAAAAAAATCTCATGCTCATAGGTTTGATAAGGAGTTGGACAATGAAAAGGCCTAAACTCGGAAACTTATCAGAGAGGCTCAAGTTCTCGATACTGACTGGGATAACAAAAAAACAAAAATTAAAGCTATCCGTCAAAAATATAAAAACTACTGCAAATCAAGAAAATCTAGTTTGCTACAAAATGATGCAGAGCTTATGCTTAGAGTACTTGTCGAAAGATATTTTAGGGTATTCTGGGCTATTTTTTGCAGCCAAGATGATGTGGCGGTGGTTGACCAGTTGAATGCTATCCCAGAGGTTCAATGGGTAGAGCACTACACCAAATTTTTGGTACAGTGGGAGAGAGGCTAGAACCCTGTATAATGGGGGAGAATGCTCTAAATGATACCTGGGGGCCCGTCATTGACTATGAGACAATACTTGGCCTTATTGCCAAAGCTAAGAACTCAAGGGCCCTGGGCCTAATGGCCTAACAAATAATACATTGAAAGCGGAAACAGAAATCTGGGCTAAACTCTTGTGTCTGCTATTCCAAGATGTTGTTAATTCTGGTAATGTCCCAAACAGTTGGCAGACCGCACATGGTGTCCCCATCTTTAAGAGAGGCCAACAAACTCTGGTCAAGAACTATAGACCAATCTCTCTTATCGATGCGGACTGTAAGCTTTTTGCCTCCATGCTTCTCTCCCACCTTAATATCTGGATTAACGAAAATCATATCCTCCCAAAGCAACAAACAGGCTTCAGGGTTTGCCATTCAACCAATCTCAAGGGCATCATTTTAACTGCCCTACAAAGTTCAACCTGGGGAAAATACGGTGGTTCTCTCTATGTTGCTTCAATCGATCTGTCGAATGCATTTGATCTGGTAATTAGGTCGAGACTGTGGGAAAGACTATCTAAGTGGGGGATCCTGTAACGCTCACCTGATTCCCACGGAGGCTCAGGTCGTGGCAGGAAGGTGTCTGTGACTCGAAAGGTGATGTGCAGGACTCGATGGGCTTCTGGGGTCGAACCTCTTCGCACTGTGTGACGAACTCGTAGGGTGAGGTTTCTGCAGATGAAAGAATATAGGGGTTAATGGTCTGGGTTGTTTAATGTCTCTCTTGCTCTCTCTCCCAAGCTTCTCCGTAGAGCCCCCAGGTCAACGTGCTCACCTTAGATAGGTGAATGCTGGACTCTCCATCTGCGTCTGATGCAGGGCGCTGTTGCCAGTTCCTTCACTGGTGAAAGATAGGCCTCTTGGACTCAGAGGACCTTTACCGTCGTTAATCGCACGAGCGGTGAGTTTCCAGACACCTTTTTAGTCTTTATAGTCTTTAGAGTCTTTAGGTGCAAGGCATGTTAACATTGAACAGGACTTCGTATGATGCTTTTCTCCCCTTTTGCTTGCAGGACTCTTGAGGAAGATGAAATAAAGCGCCTGGAAATGCGTGAGTAAATGCAAGCGCTCTAGCTGTTCTTTCCCTTGCAGCGTAGTTCGTGCTGAAGAGGCACCGGAGTATTTGCAGGCGTTCTATTGTGAAGAGCGCGATGGGCGTAAGTAAGTACCTGTCTAATGTCTCTTCTTTTGTCTTTCAGAAGCTTGTTTGCAGCGCCGGAGTCCGCGGAAGGCCCGTAAGTAAATACGATGCTTTTATCTCCGCAGGTGGCGATGCAGCGTGAAGAATTCCAGAGTTCACGGAGTGCCGGTAAGTAATGACAATGCTTTTGTCTTCACAGGCAAAAGTACAGCGTGCCGAAATGACCGCAGCCGATGGATCAGGTGAGTAAGCACTGCGAGTTAAGACTGCCTTGCTAACCTGCTGTTTCTTGTCTCTGCAGATGCTGCTGTCGACTGGATACAGGAATGGTGAGTATGATTCTTGCAGATTGAGGAAGAAAGGCTGGAACAGACTCGGTGAGCGTTCTGCTGCAGATGCAGAATAACGCAAAGCACGTTTCATCCATCGGGTGTGGTTTAAATAGCCTTGGAGTGATGAGGCTTCTTCCTCCACGGCCCCGCCTAGGTAAGAAAAGAGTTCCAGTTCCAGAAGCGTTCCCCATGCTAAATCCAGGGAATGGAGCTGCCCCACCCAGGTAAGAAAGTAGTTCCTGTTTACAGAGGACTTCTAAGTGGCTGGTAAGTAAGCAGCATTGTCTGCTGCAGGTAAGTCCACCCAAACATCTGCCCACATATTAAGAGCCCGGCGCTTCCAGTGCCGGGACCGATGATTCTGATGAGCCTGGTGCCACCGGCGCCAGGACAAGGTCCAAAAGGTCCCCGTGGGGACCGGCTGGTGCCTAGGATTAGGGTTAGGGGCCTGCTTCCAAGGACGTTGGGCTGGTCCTGGCTCCTTGGAAGCAGTGATCATGACAGATCCCGGCAGGTCTTCTGTCTTTAATCATGGCAATGTATGAGAACTCGGGGGTCCATCTTAGGATAGATCATGAAGGAGCGCTCTCTAGACGGATAAGGACTCGAATTGGGGTCAGACAGGGCTGTTCATTAGCCCCATGCCTTTTTATCCTCTATCTGGCAGATGTAGGGGAATTTCTTGGAAATACAGGCATGGTGAATGCAAAATTGGGGGTCTAAGGCTCTCATGGTTGGCATATGGTGACAACTTTCTTCTCTTTGACCACACTAAAGTTGGCCTGAAGAGGCTTATCTATAAATTTGAAGAATATGTCACTCTTAACGGGTTAAAAATCAGCCCGAGTAAAACCTGAACAATGGTCTTCTCCAGGGGGAGAAAAGGGAACAAAAAAGTGTGGAAAATTGGTGGTGAAAATATCATCAGAGCACATAAAATTGTCTATTTGGAATTCCTTATTCTGGACCAACCTTCGGCCGTTGAATTAAGATGTTCCCTTAGGCACAAAATACTTCCACTTATCTCTCAATCTATTAAGCTAGACAATAAATATGGCATGTTTTCCTGTAAACCTATTGTAGATTTCTTCAAGGGAAAGGTGATCCCAAAACTAATATATGGAATGGAACTGCACTATTTAGACCTCCTGACCTTTTGGGACACCCTTGAGGGTATCTATTGGAGAAAAGTTATGAAACTGCCTAATTGTGTCCCAATAGTGGCCATAAGATGTGAACTGGGGTTAGTTTCTCTGCGAGCTAGAATTCTTTGGAGAGTTCTAACACCTTTTTCTGCCCTGCTCTCTCCTGAAAACGATACCCTCTATGTTGATGTGGGTAAAACGCTCTTCTCGCAGGGATCCTTAGACCAAAATCTATATCTTTCAAGATTCTGTGACCTCTGCGACAAGACGCTATTAGATCTCTCCACTGATAGGAATACCCTGTTAATAACCCTAATAAAGTTAAGGAATGTCTTTTTAGCTGTGATTGGAGTAACACGCTTGAAAAATTGCATGCTTACCCATCCCTCAGTGACCTACAATTTGAACATAAGAAGAGAGGCTGCCTGTCTTTTATACTGACCCAATTCCCTAACTGCCTCTACCGCTCACTTCTCCTCAAGCTTAGATGGAATCTCCTCCCTACTAGGGAAGTCCTCCATAGAAGGAAGGAGATTAGTGATCTGGACCGTTCATGCCGTTTCTTTCACACTCCTGGGGTAATTGAATATACACGCCATTTTATCTTCTATTGCGTTGCTCTGAAAGGTCGTAGGGACATCTATTTAGGTACATTTAACATTTTGGGTCTACCGGGGGCAGAAAACCTTATTTGGTCTAAGTGTCTTGCCATCTCTAAAATCAAAGATGGGCTTGCTGTGGCGGGATTTATCAAATCATTGGATCTGTATGTCTCTTCACTTTGATTAACTTGTATGATGAATTTTAACTTCTTATATCACCAACTATATTATGTATGTATTTAATAATTTGAAATCTTTTATGACATTCTTGCTAAAATGTGTCTATACGTAATGGGAAGCTGCTTTTTAATCACTAAACACTGTCTTGAATTTTAACTTGCACTGACATTTTTTAAATTGATTTGCGCTATGTCTCTTATTCTTAGAAAAAGGATATTTGGGTCTTTATGTATCTTTTACCATATGTGTAATGAAATCTATTTGTAATGTATTTAATGTATTTTCTTTTCTTCTAATTCAATGTATTTGTAAGAGTTTCTTTTGTAAACCATATACAATAAAACAAATTTAAAAAATAAAAATACCAGAATACCGAGCAGAGTAAGCAAGAAGAGCCAGAGACCGGATAAACAATGCTATCACTGTGATCTATACCACAGTTATTTATCTCAGCACAGAACCCTTGTATACAGACAGAGCTGGTGGAGTCACACACTGTGTGGCTTTAAACTGTTGACTTGGGCATCACAGGGTGAGTAGTTGGATGAGCAGCTTCTTTACCAGCCTGCCTATTGCCTGGATCAGTTAACTTGCTGACCCATTTTTCTTAAAAGCACCAGAAACTACCGAACAGCGTGTCAGACCTCCCACCCGCTTCAGCAATAAGATCACACTCGCAAAATTATTTAATGTTTCTCTCGAGAGCTTGTGACGATTCAATTCCAAATCCAGTGTTCTTGTGAGATGTTGTGTCTGAGTGACATGATATAGAAATCAGGGTTCAGTTCAGCTTCCTAAGCGTAGATTGAATTGGGGTCAGGGTACCAATCGACCTGCAGAACCCCAGCAAGAACTCCCCAAAATTCTAGTGCAAACAGCTGGATCCAGGACCCCAGCAAGACCAGCATGAACAGCAGAATCAGCCGCCTCCAGCCCCAACTGCGCTCAGGAAAGCTGCAGTAGCTTTGAGGCTACATACTAGTTTCAGATGATGCCGATACTAGGTGGCTCATCGGCTCCTCAGTAGCCCCTCCTCTACCTCCACAAAAGTGGGATCAGCCCACTGCAATCCCTGCTCCACTCCTATTGTATTTCACTGCAGTCCGTTGAAGACGGTGGTGGCCATGGACCGAGCAATAACAAGGCTGTTGATTTTGCAGGTAATGGCCCAAAATGTCGCCCTCATAATTGGAAACTCGTCAGAAAATTACTCTTTGAGAACAGCAGCCTCAAGTAAAAATAGAGGCTTCCAATAGCCATGACTAATAGACCATGAGACCCCGCATGAGAACACACGCAGGTTTAAACACTTATTTAATGATTTTGGAGTCCCATTGAAACATGTGTTTGCGATATGCCTACAGGAAACTTGGCTCCGCAAAACGCCAATGTGCGACGGTTTCACTACTCTCTTAAACCCTGCGGTAAAAAAAGTTAAAGGAAGTCCGAGTTCAGGCTTAATAACGATGGTGCGAATAACGCAAACATGGTCAGCACCAGTTATGACAAATCCAAACCCATATGTGCAAGGAACCCTTATTCACACAATGGCAAAAAATCCTCAATCAAGGAATCATCTATTGATTATAAATGGATATTGGAATCCTGCCAAAATTAGGACAACAGACTTTCTAAAGGCTATTTTTAAGCTAATAGATGTGGCCATGTTATCCTACAACAATCTGACAGTAATCTGCTGTGGAGACCTAAATTTCTCTTGGTTTCAATTTGATGAAGCGCTACAAACTTACAGGCGACTAGCCGGCGGCTCGGTGGTGGATAGAGGGCAGAGATGGCAAAAAGAAATGACCATGCGAGATATGTTTATGCTTAATGTTGTTGTGAAAGGTGACGTGCCTCCAAAACCAACGTGGCACCGTCAAAAATCACATAGTATACTCGACTACATCTGGGTATCCAGAAGCTTTGAAAAAAAGATCCTTGACATGCAAATTCGAAAAATGAATCATGGTGATCATAGCCTCTTGCACCTCAGCTGCATGATGGCCTCCCTGCCTGAGGCTCGCGTGTATCAGAATGACTTAGAAACAAACTGCAAGGGCAATCGTCTCCGAATGAATCGAAACCAGATCCATGGACTTGGGATGAGACTAAAGAGCACAGCGGCTATTATAGGCATCGACTATATACCATTGCTAACGGATTTTACGTTTGCCTCAAAATTACCTGCGAATCAAGGGCAGTTGCATTTGCATCGGTACAACAAGGTTGTTCACGAAGCAAAAAGGGCATTACGGAAAGATCTAAGAAAAATTAAAAAATGTTTGCCAAGATCAGAAATACAAGAAGCGGTGAAGCAAGACTAGCTATGTATGTGAACTGGACAAGATCACATGCCATTGTTATCGATCAAGATCGAGCTGAGTCAATGCTGAAGCTACTTCTGACCAGGAGCACACATGAAATCTGACAGATTTTGAATATGGGGCTGTCAAAATGTACTCCGACACTAACAAATACAATCTCAGGAGAGTCATGGGACATTCACTTTTCGGCGGTCTTCCAGAAGTCATACATCGTGTCAGCACCGCTATCCATCAATGAAGACACCCAGTGGGATGTGGTGATGTCGCATGATGAGATCATTGGTGCCATAAGAAAACTGAAAAACTTGCGGGCAGCTGGACCCGACCTAATTTCCAATGTCGCCCTCAAAAAATACTCAAGCGAATGGGCACTCTTCATTGGAAACTTGCTAAAAAAACTGCCTGCCTCATGGACCACTGCAATAGTCGTACCAATCCATAAGCGGGGCAATTGGGACATTATGAACAACTATCACCCAATTGTCTTGCTGGATACGATTGGCAACGTTTTCAAAACTCACAAACTGGGCTAAGATCGCACAGATTGCTGATACACACCAAACTGGGTTTACGCAAGGCGTGGGAGTAGACGTAAACCTGTTAATCTTGAACATCTTGAATATCTTGAAACTTGAAGGTCTAAAAGCAAACAGGAAAATGCACTTTGCCTTTGTAGATATGAAGCAGGCCTTCCATAGTGTAAATCGTGGCCTACTTTGGGCAAAATTGGCATATTGGCGTTGCCCAAATTCTATCCTCGACCCAATAATGGCCCTTCACGAGCAAACATCTATGAGAGTGCGACTAAATAACAGCGGGCTACGCTACAACACAATCTGGTCCCATAAAGGCGTCAAACAAGGCTGTCCGCTTGCAGCGGAAATCTTCAAACTATTCTTATCTGATCTTCCAAATCATCTTGATCAAGTAAACTGTTTTCTGGCAATGATCAATCAAATACCAATCAAATGCATCATATATGCGGATGACCTGGTGCTGATTGAAAGGACACAAATAGGTCTTCAGCACCTTCTCTCAAGTCTGCAGGATTACATGATGGCAAATGAGCTGATAATAAATACAGCAAAAGCAAAAATCATATCCGTGGGAAACTTGAAATCAAAGAGAGATAAAGCCTTTAGATGGAAAGTCACGGAAACCCAAATCGCCTCTGTCGACTCCATAAGATATTTGGGCATTGAATTCAACAACTCTATATGTGGACATCATTGGGTCAAAGAATTAAAAGCAAAAATGCTGATGCTTGCCCGACAAGCCGTGAAAATCAACAGACAATATGAAAAGTTTTCACTGGAACCAGTCTTAAGATTCTACGTACAAAACATAGTACCAGTTAAAACGTTTGGCGCCGAGGCAGGGTGGAACCTAGGCGAAGACATCTGGAAAATGCTCAAAGGGCTCTTCTGGTGTTATGTACTAGAGTTTCCAAAGTTGACATCAATGACAATACTACGACACAAAGTGTCTTTAAACTCGATACACAGCAGAGTGGTGTGGAACTCTATTATGTCATTGCGCAAGATGGCGCTAAAAGCCCCTGCACCAGCATACCAAATCTTTTCTAACAAGTATGATCCCAATGACAATAATCTACTCAACTTCTGGTCTAGAAAGTTATTGTCTTTCTTGGAAGCCGCAGACATAAGTAATCGAGAGATTATAAATCGCCCACAATGTGCAAAAAAAGAATTTGACAATTGGGCATGGATCGTGAATCAAGAAAATCTAAGAGAGGCGACTCAAAAAAATTGAATGAGCACTCACGCTTTTTGCTGCTTTGTCCATAACGGCTTCACCGCAACCAATTCCTCAGGTTTCGGTTAAACACTCTAAAAACAAAAGAAATATTCTGGCAAAGGAAGGATAAATCCTTGAAAGATAACCTCTGCCGCTTTTGTGGGGGATGTACTGAAACCTTGAGACACCTGATCATTGAATGCACTCAGTTAGCAAATCATCACTCTTTACACCTTGGAAAGTTTGCCCCATTAGATCATAACATGGATGAGTGGTGGTCAAGGTGTATATCGGGGCACAATATCAAACTTGCTTGCACACTTGTGAATTACCTGGACATGATCCTGACAGTAGCTGTACAACGTAGTGCATCATTATGAATTTTGGAACTTTTTACTTTGGGTGGGCTTATAAGTGGGAAATGAATGAATTTTATTGAGTTGGGTGACGCTGGGTATGAAGAAATGAGTGAGTAAATGTAGGGAAATGGGTCGAGCTCGGTCTTCTTTTTTCTATGTATGAATGATGAATTGTCTCTTGTTTGAAACAAAAGTTGTGCATTGCGCATAAACTGTAGTCTATTTAAAAAATAAAAAAGAAATATAAAAGAAATTAAAGTTACACATTTTAAAATAAGCAAACATATCTTCAATTCCAGCCTTTTTCAACATGAAAATCAATGTGTGGCACCCCACATTGCATTTGATGGAAGTGCCTTCTTTGGCATATTTAGTTTTTAAGACAAAAGTTTCACCTGTCAGATTTATAGATCGCCAGTGTCTGACGGAGGCGAGTAATGGTATTGCACCCATTTTTGACATATTTCTCCAAGCAAGCAATCTTCAATGTGGATTTTCTTCTGATAAGTGTACTTCTGTGTACATTGTATGTATGTGGATTCTTGAAGTAGAATGATGTTAACAAGGAAGTTGGGTCTTTTGGGTGGTTTGTGAGCCATGATTTTTGCAAATTTGACAACCAAGAAAAACGGATTTTCACACAGCTCTGTGTTGCTTTTGCAATCAGCCTTGCGCTGTGGGCAGCCAAATGATGGTTTTTGGCAGTGGTCTCCTGTGTTACCACTGAGATAGGCAAAAGAGGATGGTGGCCTATTTTTCAGATTTTTACTGTGCACTTTTGGGTGATTTTTAGCAAGCAGCATGCTTTCCAGCGGCCATTCTGATGTTCCTGATGCAAGTAATGCACAGTAATGTTGCAGGGCCTGGACTAGTGGGTTGAAACAACCCACATTGTCAGCCACAGGAAGGCATTCGTAAGCGTCCCCGCGCACAGTATAAAAGTACATGCAAACAACAAACATGTATATACAGCTACGATGAATGCCCCATTTGTCGCAGCACTGATCGTGGGACATGGCAGGAAGAGGAAAATAGCCAGGGCCCACATTTTTTCCCCCCGGACTAGCCTTTTTGGGATGCTTGACGACCAAATCTATGGAAGGTATAGGTTTCCACCTAGTATCATCCTAGACCTGGTCAGGGAGTGGGAAGATGACCTTACATCCCCCACCCTGTGCTCCCAAGCATTGAGCCCCTTGGAGAAGGGGCTCAATGTCCTGCATTTTTTGGCCACTGCGTCATTTCAGCGGACTACTGCCATAGTGGGAGGTCTCACAGGCCATGCAGTCACGCTGCCTACACCAGGTGTTGGCAATCATTCCACAGGCACATATACATTCCCAGAACACCCTCAGAAAGGCAGGCCGTGGTCCAGGGCTTTTACAGGGTGGCACACTTCCCCAAAGTGCTCAGTGCCATAAATTGCACCCATGTGGCCCTACGTCCACCTATGGCCACTGAGCACATCTATTGAAACCGCAAGCACTGGCATTCTATCGATGTGCAGGTTGTATGCGATGCAAAGGGAATCATCACCTCTGTCTATGAAAACTACCCTGGCTCCACCCATCACAGTTTCATATACAGAATGTCCGCCCTGAGCCGGGCCCTGGAAGCTGGGCAGCATGGCAACACATGGCTCCTAGGTGAGTACAAATGCCTGTGCACATGCATGCATGTCACACACAGACAAATACACAAACCCTAATAATCACAATCATTATGACCTCCCCAGGGGACAGCGCCTACCCTCTGAGCAACCACATGATGACACCAATCCGGAACCCCACCTAACCACCCCAGGTAAGATACAATGCTGCCATATTGCAACCAGGGGCATAGTGGAGTGCACATTCGGAGTGCTCAAGTCACGCTTCCGCTCACTTGACCGCTCTGGCAGGCAGCTACTGTATGTACCCCAGTAGTGTGCATGATCATTGTGGCAGCATGTGTCCTGTACTATGTTGCAACACATCAGGGTGTACCGGTGGACATGGTGGTTCCCCACATCTCTAACCACAGGCACAGGCGCTGCCCATGGGAGGGGATAGGGCACGTGACAAGGAAGCCTGTACCCAGCTTGTGGACACATTTTTCACCTAAACTCCCACCCATGCATGGTGCAAACAGGCCTGGCACATACCAGGTGACAATCGATGATGACAAAGAGACAGTCAGCTGTCACAACCTTACCACCCTGAGAATGTTGCCATGGCAGTGCTACATTGTGTGCATCCCTAGCTACTCAAACCTAACCAATCCTGTGTGACCAAAATGAACACATGCAAGGTGTGTATCACACCCCCCGCAAAACAGACCATGACAATCCATAGTATGTCACCCAAACCCTCCCAACCCACATCACCCTTATCTGCCACACCATGACATGGAAAGCAATAGCAAAAGCCCAACACATGACCAATAAGATACAAAGTGACGTTATAAATGGAAAGTGGCTCCAGACAATGACGCCTGACATGGAATCAGATGAAATAACTGACCAACAACCTCCCACACATACCAAGTCATACACAAATGCATTCCACCAGTCGTAACATGAACATAACACTGAATGCCTGTTCACTTGCACAATGGGCAAGGCAAAATCCCTACTCCCAAACCTGTGTGCTGTGTGTGTCTCCTGCAACACACTGCTCAGCACACAGCACAGTGGACAGCCAAGGTGTTGGAGATACACCTTAAGCATCACATAAAAAGGACTAATTAAATAAACAACCAATTGACGCATGTACAGGATCCCCAAATGGTCATATATCATGTGCTGCAGGGACACAGCGGGCCCCAGAAGGCAATCTGTGTGCACCTGTGGCCATGCAACTGTGTCTGTCAGTAGAGACATGCACTCAATACATGCATGTGAAATCAAGTGACCCTCAGTGTCCTGTACACATCACATGTGAACATTGCCCATGTGTACACCCCAGCATGTCAAACCACACCAATCCCCTCACACCTGAAAAGTAAAGACAACACAGGAACAGGCATTGACCAGCAGAACACATCATGTACATAGTACCCCACAATTACAATGTCAGAGAGCCCTAAACACTGTAGCACAAGCCAACTGTCCAACAACAAAAGGCCCTCCCTCATTCGCACATCACCATGACCTACTGAACAACTGTGTCTGGGGTATGTAGCCTTCTTCCTTCAAGTCTACCTGGCCACGGGATCACCCTACCACTTGGTCTCCATGTTCCACCTTGTGTGTAAATAGTGTTCAGCCCCCACAGAGGCCACCTTGACTGGCAAAAATACCAAATCGCAGAGAACTCCAAGGAGCCAAACCCACAAACCAGGGAAAAAGCCTGTCGGCACCAAAAAACACTGGAAGAGTCTCCAGTAGTTGACTTGAAGTAACAGAAAATGTTTAAGCACATGTCCAAGCACAATGATAGAACAACCAAGGTAGCACAGTTCAACAATGCTACAACAGGATTGGTACCATGTTCGGTACATAATATACAATGATGATGTACCAACTGATGGTTAGTGTCACAGCTCCGGTGTCCAGGCGCAGGAGTGGCACAACCCAACCACCCCCTCCGTGGTCTGGGCGCCTGCAAGGTCAAACTTACACAGGCCTCTGAGACCCCGGTGGGGAAGGAGGGTCAGGGATATGTTGTTTGGACAGGCAGTGGTATTCAGGATAACCAGAAACAGGGGCGGAAGAGGGGAGTAGGATTGTCAAGGGAAAGTAGGGAAAATACAAAAAAAAATATTCACAATAAAACATACTCAATCAGAAAAAAGAGGTTCATCATGCACATTGTACCAAATGAGTCAAATGCAAGCCAAAGAGAGACTTATCTCTGGGGATATCTCTGGGATGAGTGCTGGCCTCCTGCCTGCACACTCTCAGGTCCGGTAACAGGAGCAGTCCAATGCTGCAAAGAGAGTGTGATTTATTAATCTGTGTGTGTCTACAACACACGCACACAACACCATAAATACCCTAAAGTAAGTGACTCCTCCACAAACACTCTTGTCTGCCACTTTGTACTCATATGTTAGCTTGCCCCCGTGATGATTCATACACTGTCAATGCAGTAAGCAAGGCGCACGTGGGTGCGTGGCAAATTGAAGCCCAATTTGTCAAGAATCACACATCATACAATGGTCCCTGGGTTAGCAGCTAGACGCGTATAGCGAGGTGCGACTTCAGTACAAGTCGTGTTCTGGCATCCGCAGATTAAAATAGGTAGTGCACATGTCAATTTGCACATGCAAATGATATGCACTGCACATGAGTCTGTGCCTCGCTGGGTGTCCCTGTGCGCTGCTTCAGTTTCTGGCTAGGATAACTGCTTCTATGGAGCAGGGTGGACCAGAGGATATGTGTGACAGCCCCTGCGTGTGCCCCTGACAACTTGGAAAGCAACTTGCCATTTGTCCCCCAACGCATCTTAGCTGTACTGTGCGCTTCAACAACAATATCTGTCCAAGCTCCCCAACAGTGGCGCTACTTATGCATATGCAAGTGGCCTGGTGGAAGGTTGGCTGTGGTGTGGCCCCCTTGTTCTGCTCACCTTGCCTGGAGCTCCTGGAAACACGTCTGCTTCTGTTGGACGTCTGAGCACAAGCCCTGTGGCACTGCTTGCGCACACATGCGCATGTCTGCCCCACCGAACGTGGCCAGATGTCTGTCATACAATGGCCCATGTGTGCTGGCAAAGGTGATCTGGAGGCTCATTCTCCTGCAGAAAGGGCACAAAACATATAATTAACGCTGGAAAGTTCCTTGTGTGTGTCTCTTCATGCTGGTTGTGACTGGGCCATGTCAGAGACCTACATCAGAATTCCTCCCACCATCAGTGTGACTTGGACAGGCAAACGGTGCTGGCCACTGTCTACAGCATGAAGTGCGTCAAGCACATGTACAGGAAAGAAAATAAACATACAACACAATATATATCAATCAATGGACACATCAATCGTGAACCTACCCAAATATAATGCAGACATGCCGTGGATAAAACCCCCACAATCCCCGCTAGGGGTGTTAACACAAGTAGTACAGCAACAGACAGGCCACAGATATGACAGTCCAAAGCCCTTGTGTAAATGACCATAACACCGAACCATCCTTGCGAGCCCATGGATAAGGGAAGCAGGAGGGGCCTATGTGAGTCAGGACCCCAAGCTGCAAACACATACACGAGACAAGCTTGAAGGGCCCAGCTGGAACAGACAGTGGATGGTTTCAAAAGCCACAAAGCACCACACATCACATGAATGCACAATAAACAAGACATTTTAAACTATATTAACTAATTAAACTAACTATAAAAAACCTACATTACCTAATTAAACTAACTATCAAAAACAATGTTAACTAAATAAACTAAAATGAAAAATCAAAAATGGCCACATACGACCCGGGGGGTGGTCACCCAGGAGGGGGAGGTACAGGGTGCAGCTCAACACCCACATACAATGATGTTGAGACAAAAATAAACCTCCATGGGCTCAACGCATGCACAGCCCAACCTGTGTGGGAGATATCTCGTCGTCCGAGTCAGCCTCTTCCTGAAAAGGTAGACATCGTAGAGGAGCCTGACCCTGCCTAGGCACAACTTTCCCCTCGTCGGCAGCAAGTCTGCCCAATGGGTGAGCCTGGTTTTGTGCGGCGATGACACGTAGGTCAGCATGCAGAACCTCTCACTATACGCATGCTTCCTCTTGCAAGGTAGCACATGTAACACAGAGTTCTTCCTGTGTGGCTTGGCTGGACAACTGATGCACCTCCCGGCAAGCACGTAGCTCAGCCGAGATGGTACACTCAAGCTGTGCAAACCTCTCCTCTTACTGCTCCTTCTGGGACATCAAGAACACACCCAGAGTGGATCTGAGGGAATCATACTCAACCCTCAGGGTCTCCATGTGTGCCTCTATGTGAGCAGCAATTGCTTGACGCAAAGACAACATTTCAGCCTGGTGTGCCCTGTCTGAGGCCGCCATGCCCAGCCTAGGTGAGCGGGCCATGGACTGTGCCGCCCGCTGCTGGAGAAGCACCTACCTAGCAGGGGGGAGCATGGATTGGGCCAAAAGCTCCATGTTCACAGCAATGTTTTCAATTGCTGCCCCCTGGCGTTCTGAATTGGCAGTCATGTCTTGCTCCCACTCATTATACCTCGGTGGCGCGGCCACTGCATGGCTGGGATTGACACGTGCGGACTCAAGGTGCTGACGTCCTTGTTGTGTTGGCACCGCCTGTGGCTGCAGGTCTACATTCCTCTGTCGATGTGATGCCCCAGGCACATCAGCAACTGGTGTGGAGGGTGACCCTGCATCCCGATCCACCACAGGCAGAGGTCCCACCACCGTCTGGCCCCTCAGTGCAGGTGTCGCGGACAGAGGAGCGTCCACATCAGAATCACTCACATCAGACGAATGGACTCGAAGCACATCCAACTCGACATTGTCGTCAGAGTGATCGTCTGGGCTTGACTCATTGCCAACCATAGACAAGATGGTCTGTAACACATGCGGGTTCTCATGGTCTAACACCCCACAACCCCCACTTGTGCCGGGTTGCTGGTGTGATAGCAAAACTGTGTCTGGCATGACAACACCATCCTCTGGCTCCATTGCATCATCATCTGGAAAGTGGAGAAACATGTACATTAGTACACATGTCAGAAGCACATCACACAGACAGCCAGCACATGAAGCAGACATGTCACACACAAATGTGAACCTGGCATGCATGCCAGGTCACTTTGACACAGCATCAGGGACTAGGCATGTAGAATAGTGTAACACGGCTCTGAAGTGGGTTTATGCAGTGCAGAACATGTGTATGTTATCCACTATCTACATGAACAAGTACATCTTGATGTGTATCAATTAAGTTGAAGGCAGTGCAAGGGCAAGTTCAGCATCACGTGCAATGTGCATGAAATGTGTTGCATGGCTACAAGCAAAACCCCCCTAAGTGAAAATTTAGGGATGCATTGCATGGCAGCGAAAGGGCGACCAGAGACCTGTGTATTGGCAGACAGTGGTGGCTAGCATCAATTGCATCATCTGAGTCAACTGACAACACAGCAGATGATGATGGGACAGAAAGCAGGACATATGATGGCCCCTCAGTAGTACAGCCATGTGTGTAGAAGCTGCTACACCAGTTGAACAGAGTCAGTGGGCCTGAACCGGGGGGTGGCCCTTGCCCTGCAAAGACTGTGACACCCTAAATATGTGTGTGATGCAGGACTGAGCCAGAGTGGGCATGGAATGGATGATCAAAATCAAATAAATGTAGGTCATCCTGGACACGTACTACAATGATCATCCAGTCAAGGACACATAGGGGCATGCATGGAATACACATGGAGCATGAATGGGAACTCATATCCTTGCGGAGCATCTGCCATCTGCACAGTTCAGGTGAGATAACCTGCATGAAGTGCAGAGGATGTACACCACTGCATGTGTCTGGCAGGTTGGCTGGTGGAAGTTTGCATGTACACAGTTGTCTTAAACAGGCCATTGCAGTACGCCAACATGATGCACACCTGTGCAATGTTGAAATTGGGGTGCATGGTTGGTGGAGGGGCAAGGGAGCATGCCTACGTGGAGTACCCGCATGCATGCAGAGGACACATGCACGTCAGTCATGCAATGACATAGTCCCAGTGCTGAGAGGAAACACACCCTAGGCTACATGCAGAAGGGCCATTGAGCTGGAACAACTACTGTAGGGGCAGCTGGGAGACTAGCATGTGATTAGGGTACAAGTGTGGTGGTGAGGACAGTCCCCGTCTGCTCTACAAGTCCACTTTCCTGCACAGCAGGCACGCATCATAGAAGCATTGCATGACTTGCCCATGAGAACCATGTACACATGACATGCAGTGGCAGTCAAGCACAACACATCACACAAGCAAAACACACATGTCGTCGACCGACAGGCAAAAACACTCAACGGGGCATTAAACTCCGGCATCTCTCCCACTCCTTTGACCATTCCTGTTGGTATGAACTCTGCAACAAGTGCCTTGTGCGGAGTGAGGTCTTCCTCCTCAGGTGGTGGCCCACCGCCAGTCACCAGAGTCAGGTTGTAATTAGAGGCATGCTTTGCCTTAGTGCTGCGCTTGAGGTCATTCCAATGCTTTTTGCACTCTTGCGCTGTGCGCACCTCATGGCCGAATGCACTGACATGATCTGCAACTTGCTTCCAGTGGGTATTACGATGGGCAGCCGTAGTTTGACAATTCGGCCCCACTAGCATGTCACAGTTGTGTTCCCGCATGTAGTCCACGAGGAAGTCCAGTTCCTGCTTGCAGAATGGCTTCTTCCTTGATGTGTCGCAGGCCGTAGCTGTGTCTGGGGTCCCAGCCTCCACTGCTGGTACAACCTTCCTCCTCTTGGATGCTGGTCCGGACCCTGGCTGGCAAATGCTGCCCTGACCAGTATGGGTAGTGGCGCTGTCGGAATGAGCTGAGGGAGTGGCAGGTAGAACATGGAGTGAAGCCCTGACTTCCGTCAGTGGCTGCTAGGTGCCCTGGAATGGACCCTGCGCAGCAACATCTGCTGTGCCAGGGTCATTGACCGGGACTGTCCTTGTTGGTAGACTCACAACCAAGGTGGTGTCGGCAGCATCTGCCCCTGCACTTGCCAACACCTGGCTGGTCGGGGCAGCAGATGACATTACTGCCCCATGGACACGTGCCTCGGTCAGGGCAGCCATGCGTGCACCTACGATGTGCCTCCTGACCTCCTGGAAATCTTCCATGGACTCTTCAAGTGCCAACGCAGCCTGCGCTGGCAGACCCTGAGTCTGGGTGGTGGTGTCCACAGCTGCACCTGGAGCAACCACTACCCTTGGGCCTGTGGCAGTCGATGAAACGGACTGCCAGGTCACTTGAGTGCCAGTGCCAGATGCAAGAACTGCATCTCCTGGAGCCGCAGGGGGTGGTGGCATGACTGCACCAACATGTGGCACAACATCGTGCTGAGCTGGTGCACCCCTGCCTCTTCCCCCTCTGCAGCCACCCTGGACTCTCTGGAGTCCCCCTATTCCCTGGTCACCCCGGCAACGTCCCTGACCATGCCCGCCACGTGGAGTACGCCCAGCTGAGGCGCCCCTCACATTATGTGGCCTCCCAGCAATGGCACAGATGGAGTAGTGCCGGCACAGATGGAGTAGTGCCAATGGGAGGTGTAAACGACAATTGTCCTGGGCAATTGGGGTGAAGGGGGTAGGATACAAGATGTTAACAGCACCCCTGCACCTGCAAGGCTGTATGTGACCCAGGTGATGAAGTGACGGGCACCCCAAAACTGCTGTAAAACCGTGCATGCAACACCGGTAGCCCACGTGTGTGGAATTAACCTCCCGCAGTACGTGGTGGCACCCAGGGACACGAAAAACACATATGCGTGGGACACGCAGGCTACTATGACCTTGAAAACGGGTACGCGATACACAGGGGCAACCGCAGTGGGAAAAATAGCGTGCATGACTCACCGTCAGACTAGCGTGATAATGAAAAACACGCATAGCCAATACCCCTGCCAAAAGAAGAGATACGTCCTTGATCCACTGTGAAGTTGTGATGGCGCGCGAAAATACACAAAGTAGCAACACACACGTCGGTCTCCACGAAAGGCACGTACAGCGAACGGCCGGGACCCGCTCACCTTTAACCCGTGCTGAGGGACACGCCTGCGTGCAACGTCACAGACGTGCTTACACGCTAAGGGCCTTTCCTCGAATTACACGCAGACGTGCAGTTTTTTCACGTGCCAAATCACTCCGTATCAAGCTGGCCACGCAACAACACATGGAAGACAACGCTCCTGCCCAGAAGGCCATTTTCCTGCCCCCCAGAGCCCTGAGCACACTCCCACCTGCCATCTGCTGCTGCCTGCCTGCTGGCCACATGCCTTGCTATTTGGTGCCTGCACGTCAGCCATCTGCAGGGGTCCAGTTGCTGTGACCACCCCTGCTGGAACAGATGGTATTCCATCGCTCCACAGCCCTGCCCAAGACCCAGTTGCCCACCCACACCTGCCTCCGGGGTTGCCATGTCTGAGACAACACCATTTGGCACCACTGGCAACCCCCAGCCTGAGAGGCAGAGTGCTACCAGCTTCAGTGCAAATTAAGTTTGTATCCTGGTGGAGCGAGTCCTGGGGCAGTATGATGTCCTCTTTGGAAGTTCGCATGCCGACAATGAAGGATGGAAGAGGATCTGGATGGACATTGTGGCTGCCATCAACATGGAGGGGGTGGCACTCCGCGACATTCAACACATCCGGAAGCGCTGGGAGGACTTCAGGTCCAGGACCCTCAACAAGGCCCGGCGCCTCTTGAAGGCAGCGGATGCTGAGGGGTGCCGGGTCTGCTTAACCAACAACCAGATGAGGGTCCCGGAATGTATACGCCCAGCACTCCACCTTCAGGTCCTTGAGAGGCAGACCCGTCCGGAGTCGAGCGGTAAGTGTACATGCATACTGATTGGACGCTGTGCATGTTGAGGTGTGGCAGGAGTGTGCAGGTTGCACATATGTCTTTGTAGGTCCATGTACGGATATGTATGTACAGGGACATGAGCCTGCCGCATGTGAGTCCTGTCATGTGTGAGACACATCGATGGTGTATGTGTTGGAAAGCATGCTGCCCGAATGCATGTGTGGGTGCACACATTTTTAAATTTCTTGGTATGTACGGGGCCATGGTTGTGGTGTCACACATGGATGCTGGTTCCCCCTGCATGTATCTGCACTATGTGCATGTGCATGTGTGTGTATTTGACAAGTGTGCAACTGTGATACACCATGGATGCATGTGACACTGACATGTAGGAGGCTGATTGGCAGATGTGACATGGATGGCGATGTTATCACTGCGACAGGTGGTGGAGATGTACAGATGCATGTATGTCTGGTGGCGTGTGTGCATGTGTTCTGCACTCCCCGTGTTGCATGTGACATCAGGATAAACTTCAGCTGCTCATGCTGTTGTTTGTGTATGGATGGTGCTGCCTGGTGCAACATTCCTGGTGATTTGCTAATGTGTGTGAGTTGCAATGAAATGTGTGTTGTGGAGTGTGATGCCATGTCTGAAGTTTGACACTGCCAGTCATGTGCAACTGTAATGTGTGTATCAGACCATTGTACAGTGCCCTGATGCCTGTGTTCTATCTCTCCATGTCTGCAGCGTCAACTGATGAAGAGGGTGGAGACGGCGTTGTGAAGCAAAGCGGCAGGGATCGCCCCGCCAGCTGGAGACGCAAGGTCCGGCTCCCCTCCCATGTTGTCATCTTGTCGGGGAGTGAGGAGTCTGGTGCCGTGTCCGTGGCCACAGCTGCCGAGGGTAGGTCCAAGAGGCAGAGGTCGGAGGTGGACTCCTCGGCAGCAGAAGGGGCAGCTGAGACCCCACAGGGTCCGATGGAGGAAGATGGCATGGAGTCATCCAGGTTGGTAGGGGGTTCGGTTGAGGAGGAGGCAGCCATGGAAGGGACACACATGGGGTCTGGAGGGGGGATTCCACTGGAGCTAGTGGTGCAGTCCAGGGGCAGTGACAGGAGGCAGCACAGGCCACCGCAGAGATGCCTGTGTGTAATCCTGTCCCTGATCCTGTGACTGGATCATCCCGCACCAGCAGGGATGCATTCATCCCGACCCCCGTTCTCAGGGAGGGGATGAGCGCACAACAACTGGCCTTCCTCTCCCTACGGACGTGGCAATCCGGGATCGGATTGAGCCTGTCCTGGCTGGGATGGTGTTGTGTCAATGGGGCATGCGAGATGACCTGCAGAGTTTTCGTGAAGACTCTACACGTTATCTCGGATGCCTCTTTGACCACGTCGACCTGGGATGTGGGACGGGTCACCAGTGCTGGATTCCTCCATGTGTTGGACCTTGTACCGACCCCCTCCTCAACTGAACTCCCTATTCAACAGTCGTCCTCCGTGCCATCTTCTGGCCCAAGTATCACCTGGGCACCCTGTGGACTGCCTCAGACCCAGCGGCCAGGCTGGTGGAGGAAACATCCCTGCCACAGTCGGGAGTCAGAGGTCCAGCAGGGGTGACCACCCCAACAACTGCACCCCAGCAGGAGGAGGACGTGCAGGCATCAAGAGCCAGGGCACAGGCACGGCAGCAACAGGCTCAAGGTGGGAGCGATGATGGCTCGGGGCCATCAACATCAGAGGGGCAGGCATCGGCCAGAGGGCAGGAGGACCCTGGATTGGGAGTGTCTTCCATGTGGCAGCGGTTGGGCCAGCAGATAGATGCGGATCTGCGGCGGGCAGAAGAGGCATGGCTCACTATGGTCTGGGCGGAGAACTCCATGCGCAGGGTGCTGAGGCAGGCTGAGTGCCTCGAGGCAATTCGCAGGGAGTTGGAGGTGGACATGGATTTATCCCTGCAAAACCTCGGGGCCATGGAGCAGGCCCGCCTCCAGGACGTGGAACGCGAGTTTGATGATGCCATGGCCCGGGAAATCAACAAGTGAGCCGTAGGACTTGCCCACCGCCATTGTATATAGTTAATTAGTGTTAGGTTTCCATTCTGTTTTTATTTGATTTGGGGCGGTTGGACAATGACCCACCTTTTTGTATATAGTTGTTCATTATGTAGGTTTTTTTGTAGGTTTCCTTTTAATGGTTGGGCTCATGGACCCTCGATTTGTACTTTGTATATAGTTGAACACTAGATTTCACTTCATTTCAATTTTATTTTCACCATGGATCAATGGATTTGTCCTATTTTTTTCCTTTGGATTTGATTTGCGGGACAGACTCTTTGAACCCATGTTCATTTGGATTGATTTGGATTCTGCTTTCACACATATTTTTTCTTATTATTTTGGACTAGCCAAAATGCATACTTGCCATTTGGGATCTATCATGGCATGGGGATTTCAATGTTGGGTGCATGTAATGCTTGGTTGGGTGTTTGGACTGGGTTGGCGTGGGGTGGGATTTGGGTGGACATAAGGGCCAGGAGTGTGTATCTTGATGATGTGTTGGGGTGGGGACATGAGTCGGGGCCTGCTGGCAGGTGCCCATCACTGCTGGGTGGGTGGGGTGCAGGGGGACATGAGTCGGGGCCTGCTGGCAGCTGCACGTCACTGCTGCGTGGGTGGGGGTGCAGGGGGACATGAGTCAGGGCTCACAAGTGTGCTCACAAGTGCATGGTGCCATGTGGGCTGCCTGCAGGGCATGGCGAGGGTTGTAGGGTGGTCCCCTGTGGTGTGGGCTGCCTGCAGGGCATGGGGAGGGCTGTAGGGTAGTCCCCTGTGGTGTGGGCTGCCTGCAGGGCATGGTAAAGGTTGTAGGGTAGTCCCCTGTGGTGTGGGCTGCCTTCAGGGCATGGGGAGGGTTGTAGGGTAGTCCCCTGTGGTAAGGCCTGCCTGCACGGCCTGGGGAGGGGGTGAACCGCACACCCGGGAGGGCCCACGATGCCAAATTGCATGTGGAACTTCCCACGCACCCCCCAAATACACGTACCCCGCTCGCACAGGGCCTATTGCATGTGAAACTTGCGGCACACCCCTCCAATTCACGTATCCGGTTCGCACAGGGCCTATCGCGTGTGATACTTCCCGCGTAGCCCCCAATACACGTACCCTGCTCGCACAGGGCCTATCGCTTGTGATACTTCCTGCATACCCTCAATACACATACCCCGCTTGCATAGGGCCTATCGCATGTGAAACTTCACGCGCACCCCCAAATACACATACCCCACTCACACAGGGCATATCGCGTGTGAAACTTCCCGCGCACCCCCAATACACATACCCCCCTTGCACAGGGCCTATCGTGTGTGAAACTTCACGTGCACCCCCCAAATACACGTACCCCGCTCGCACAGGGCCAATCATGTGTGAAACTTCCTGCGCACCCCCAATACACGTACCGCGCTCGCACAGGGCCTATCGCGTGTGAAACTTCCCACGCACCCCCCCAATACATGTACCCCGCTCGCACAGGGCCTATCGTGTGTGAAACTTCCTGCACACCCCCAATACACGTACCCTGCTCGCACAGGGCCTATTGCATGTGAAACTTCCCGCGCACCCCCCAAATACACGTACCCCGCTCGCACAGGGCCTATCGCGTGTGAAACTTCCCGCGCACACCCCCAAATACACGCATGAGCAGTTTTACACATGTTTTCGCTAGCGCGAGCGGGTACGTGTATTCAGAGGGGTGCACAGGGAGTTTTACACACGTTTTCATGGTTGGGGGGCAGTATGCTGGTCCACTGGCCTTTGCGCCATGTACTGGATTTGTGCGCTGTTCATGGCGCACGGGGCAGGGTTGGGGGCGTAACTGGCGCTGCTGCAAGGTCGCTGCGCCACTCTGCGCCACGGCTGGGGATGGACTGTGCGCCAGCCACGTGCGCCAATTGTGCACTGATTTCTATGAATTACCCCCATAGGCTCTTCCCTTTCCACTATGTTGGCCAAACACTGGAACACAGTACCAAGGTAAAAGCACACAACCTCAAAGGACCACCTAAAATCATGAAATGTCTAAAACCCCGGCATTTCAATGCTTAAAAGAAGGAAAGTCAAACCTTCACCCATCAGCTAAAATGACAGCGGGATAGTTTTGCTTTCATCTATGGACACACACTAAAGGAACAGCATAATTACCCCAAAACGTCTTCCTAGAATATTGAATAGCACTCAGGCAATTAGAACATCTGGAAGACATCATATTAAGACACTACTCAACCCTAATAGATGCCTTCCCTGTCTCTCAGAATATCTAAACCCCAACACAATACATCTGCACTCATCAAACATTATTGCCAAATTCCTTTCACCATAATGCAACAGACAGCAAGGCCAATAATTTGAAAGCCCCAGGTAAACCTGATGAACATCCCCCACCTTTTGTCTAACCCACAATGTCTCTCTACCTTACTCCCCACACAAATATGCAAACTAGCCACTTACATTCAGCCTTAAAAAGAAAGACAACATATCCTCTCTCCATACTTCAAACATAAGACACGTACACCTCTAACTACAACTGCAAAACTCAGCTCCTGGCCAACACACACCCACACTACAGGCACAAGATCACATTTCTGGAAATAGATCCTGTGATGCCTTCCACATTTCAGACCTAGAAAGCTCACAAGCATGCAGTGCTCAGGGTACTGACGATCTGGAACCTCAACATGAAAACACTACATTCCTGACTTTTCCTCTCCTCCCAACTAACCAACCATACCCACTCTCTTCCAGGTCCACCAGAGCTCCTGGGGACCATGCAGTGGTACATGGTACAAATCCTAATAACATAACATAAACATAGCATATCTATTCTTGCAGTGGCTGGCACTGCATCATGTAGCAATATAAATAAATATATATATATATATATATATATATATATATATATATATATATATATATATACGCATCAATATCCACACAAAGATATGACAGATACATGAATCATGAGACAATGAGCACGGGCAAAATGCACTCACTACTTGCTTCCCCTACAGACATGATGGTCCATGTCATGGTGACCTGTTACAAGACATCAAGAGATCATGCCCACCCCATACGTGTGTCACATTTACTAAATAACATTAGCATACCATTATCAGACACAGAGTTTTACATCCCCTCTGTCAACAAATTACTAGACACACAAAGCATTTCAAGGAAAGGAAAGGAACGGTCACAGACACCTCGTTGAATAACACCTATGTCACAGCACGTTTCAAGAGGCCACGGTAAATGGCTACAACAACATATTTATCTGCAAGGAACTCAAGAAAATCCATCAACCAGTAGCTCTTTGGGACGCTACATATATCACGGTTCCACTGAATATGCACGACTACATTCTTTTTTCATCTCCACCATGCTGTGCATTTTGGGACTTATGGTCGCAGAAATGTCCTCCTCACTTTTGTACAAAATAATAATGACCAGATAACCATAAAACATACAGCATTGGACACTTCACAACATTGCCGTAGCTACCCACACGCAACCCACTCTGAGGGTTCAATGGATGATGCTACTACAGTTATTGATGACAAGAAAGGTCAATTCAGCAACAGGGAAACAAACGAGATATGGTAAATGGGTAGCAACATGATGCATGATCGCAGCTGCTTTGGAACATTTGACATATAGAGGCAGAGGTGGATGGTTTTGGGTTGAATTAGAGTGTGCATGAAGTGTGGTGGTTAAGTGCAGGGCATGTGGTGTGTGTTCACCAGGGGCACTGTTGCCCATTTTAAGGGAGGGTGAAACAGACATGTGGGAGTGCCTGGTAGAGAATTTTCAGAGATGAGAGCAGATGGGGGCAGTGGAATGTACTATTAAAGTGCATATACTATTGATGTTTGTCATTAATTTGGGATGTGGGACAAACTGACTCATCGTTTTCACATAGTGTAACAAAGGACAGGATGGTGGATGATGGATAGATGTTGACCTGATGCCACACTGTGTGTATTCCATTTGTGTTGTGACTCTCATTGTCAGGTTGGGATTGTCAGTGTGATAATACACCCGTAGTTGTGGTTTCAGTCATTGTGTGTCTTTTGTTGTTGTGTGCTGGGTGTGCTTCTCCAGCTATTCCTACATTCCGGGTTGTCAGTGGAAAAAGCTGCCTGGCTTATGTAGCTTACCTCTGCATTATGTGCACCTTTGAGCACCCATTGATGATTTCTATGCAAGAGGCTATAACACCTAACATTTGGCTTCAGAGTTCTGTTTATTTACATCCTGGTTTTCACATTTATTTTTAATCCAATATTGTCCCCCGAGGGTGTCGAGACATGGCATTTGCTGGACAGCTGTGTTTGCTGTATGTGTGTAGGCCACAGGGATTAGGATGATTTGGACCCTCAGGGCTGCACATTCCACCCCATTGCCCAACCAGTTTCCCTTGCTTTCATCACTATCACAGCGCTCTGACATCTTGGCATGCGGTTTGACAATGACCACAGTGTACTGTGTGACATGTCAGTTGATCTTTCTACGTAGATTTCTGATTCGCCTACGACCAAAGTGTGCTTTTTTGAGGCTTGCATCTATATCCGTGATTCCTCTATCACGTTGGCAAAGATGTACTGCATTTTATGAGTTAAGAGTGTTGGCGTCTGATGGGCCTGCTTGTCCTTCTGCAGCAATGATTCTGGTGTGCTTAGTCCACCCACATGCTCTCTCATTCTTTCTCTACTTTCAGATATTTTGGGATGCCTGGCACTAAACTCCATGGACATTCACCTCTTTGGTATCCTCTGCCAACTGGCAGCCCTTTCCCTACATCTGATATAGTGCCCTAGCAGGTCCATGTTGCGCTGCAGACACAAGTGCACCAGGAACTCTGTCTTGGCTTCTGTGAAGTCACGCATCCTCTAGGTAGGCTTTTGGGGAGACTCTCTACTGGGCATTGTGAAATCTGGAATCATTGTGGATTCTGCATGACTATGTGTACTAATGATTAGCCACTGGTAGGTAAACATGATTCACAGTGGTTACGGTTAACCCGTGACTGCAGCAATATTTGATGTTCACTCTTTTGTGTGCCAGTTACCTTGATGTGTATCTGCCATACTACAATGATGCAGCAGTTGGTTAATTTTGCAGATATAGACTGGGCTGGTGGAGCTATTGCTCTGGCAACACATATTTGCCATAGAGTGTGTTCTAGATATTAGGGATGCTTTTGGGAGATAAGGTCAGCAATAGTGGGATTGTCTGAAGGTGTGTGCCTGTAAGATAGGATGTGTTAATGTGGGTGCATGGTGATTTGTGGATGTTACAGGGAGTGTAACATCAATGAATAATCGGGTTACGGTGCACAGATATAAGATGGCTGACATTAACAAAAATGTTTTGGGGCGGGCAATGTCTTTTTCCTTTGTTGAAAGTTATGCCGGCAAAATGATGCTTTAAGTGAAGTGTGATGTGTGAGCTATATCAAAGCATCTAGTTGGTCGTGTGGAGTGGAGTATGCAATTAGTCGTGTCCAGTGAATGTTTCTCTTTTGTCAATTGTGTCATTAGCCAGGCTTCAATGCTTTTGATTTCCATTTTCTGTTTTTTCATTTTTCGTGTGAAGATTGAAGCTTTTATCATCCACAAAGTTTGCTCTATAATGTTTCAACTATTTTTTCTTTTTCTTTTTTTTACAATGGCAACTACTTAGAATTGAATCCATCGCTGAGCGAACATTTGGCCAAGTATTTGCTTCGTGCTTAATACTAATTAGTACCCGGCGAGGGCGCAATCAGAATGAAAGAACCATTCTGATTGGCCCAAGCTGAGTCATTACCTGGCTGGGAATCCCTCGGTCAGGATTCCACTGTCATTTTCCCTGGCGGGGGGCGTTGCAGCCGGGGACTCAGGTAAGGCTTTTTTTTTTTCGTTCCCCTTTACTCTCTCCTCCCTTGCTCCCTGCCCTCCACACCCCATTACCTTTTTGCTCTTTTGTCCCCAGTGGGGGACGATGGCAGCCTGCAGCCGTGTGGAGACTCGGAGCGGGGCCATCCATCATCCCCCGCCGGGGAGCCAGGTACGATTTTTCTTTTCCTTTTTTTCCCTCCCTCCCTTCCATCCTCCCAACCCCACTAACCTTTTTCTCTGTCTTCTGTTGGGAACAGACGTGCTGGGAACACGTCTGTTCTCAGTGCATCCGCTCCCGATGGCCACCATGGAAAGGGAAAACGGACTCCGTTTTGAGGCCATTTTCTTGGACTTTTTTTTTTTTTTTAAACGCTGCACTGTTTCAGGACAGAAAAAAATGCTTTTAGTGCCAGATATTGCAGGCTGGGGTACAAATAGCTATATGCCCCTCGTGGCGGGGGCATTCCTGACTCAGGTAATGCACCGGGGCCTTTGTTAATATAACTATACCTATGGGCCGCGTCGCATTACCTGAGTCGGTAATGCACCCGCCACTCGGGGCATATTGCTTGTGTCGACCATTCGGTAATCGGCGCACCCACAGTTTTAAATATAACGTCTGTTCTTTGCAAAACCCTGTCTCTCTGTCTGTTATTTGCTGAATTAAATATCTTTGATCAGGGTTTCATTTGATCTCGGAGAAGCTATCTTGTCAATCAAAGTTCTTCGATGTGGCTTCTATTCAGTGTTAGCCTGGCTGTACTATTTCAAGGTATGACATGATGGTTGCTGATTAGCAAGTACCCATTGATCACCTTAAGTGTCAATTGACACATGGAATATCCAGCAACAACCAATCCAAGCAATGTTTCCCGCCCTACTGCCTCTCCGTCGCCCAACCCCCACCCCAATCCCCACTGATAGTCTGTTGTCCACTTTGGCATAGGTTTTTATTTCAACCGGCACCTTGTATTGTTATTTCAGTTCATCCTATAAAATATTACTGCCGAAAATGCTACATAACGTGAAATAATATAGAAATGCATTTTAAAATAGCACAATATCATGATGTGTAAAACTGTAAACATCCACATACATTGTAAGGGCTCTACATTAACTGATATATACTAGAATAGAATAAGCAATTATCAAACAGTGATGCAATTCACTTTTAAAAACAACTCTTCTCACATTTACAAAGCAGTCGGATTTAACAGATTAAGGTGTGATTTAGGACAATGTGAAATAACCACATGCATTTTAAAATCAACAAATCATGTGAACTTGTATCAAGTTGCTGTGTAATGTACTGGAAGTAAATTCACCTTTGCACCTTTATCTTTGCACCTCCATCTATTTGGCGTTTAAGAAACGAAAGTCCAAGGAAAACAAAAGCATGAGTGTTTAAACAGGATTGCCTTTGGTATCTTAGTTTCCAATGTCCCCCAGACCTGTAAATAACTAATATCACTTTTTACAAAGAAAACACAAATGACACCCAATTCTGCACCCTCAGAAGTATGGGGGGATGTTTTTTTTAGCTGAGATCCGGCCCTTTAATCTGCACGTCAATCACAGATCTCAGCAGCGAGACGTTACCTCATAAAATAGTATTGACTCCCATGCAATGTCAAGATGGTTGTACAGTTGAAATTCTGTTTAAAACTAGCAATTTACAACATGTTTAGAAAGCTGTTTTTCTGATGAATGCCTGTGTGACAGCTGGGAAGATTTGAAAGGAAGGGCAACTTCACACGTCCCTGAACATGCATTCATAGGCTGCACAACAGCAATGGCATCATAATTCAATACTTTATCATAATCAAGTTTGCCTTCAGAAACAGTACATGCCTAATGTAGTTGTTAACGACATGGTTTCACTTTTCTCAAAGGATGTGCGTTGTGTAAAATGTAAAACATACCCTTCAGCATCGCTCCGATTGTGGACATAATGCATTCGTTAGTACATGATAAAACATGCATCCCGATGCATCCCGATTGCATGATGCAACCAGTATATCTTCATCAAAATGTACTTAGGTCAGCTGACACTGACTCGGAACCTCTCTTTAACAGATATTCCCTCTCTTGCCTAGAATCCCACAATGTCACAAAACGTGTGCTTCTCTCTAAGATTTCAGTTTGACTCGATTGCGGTGGATACTGTAACACATTGGGGGTCATTACAAGGTTGGCGGTAGGGGTTTAACGGGGTGGTAGAGCTGCCGGCCCCATTAAACCCCTACCGCCGCATTACGAGGTTTGCTCAAGGGACCCGGTAAGGACGTCTGGTTTTACCAGGTGGCCTTAGCGGGTCCCGCAAGCAGACCAGCATGCTAACAACAGGCCCGTTATTAACGGGCCCATTGTTAGCATGCTCCCCATTCCCATTGTGCCATGTGGGGGCTCAAATGGGAATGGGGATGTAACGGGTCCGGGTTCCCTGAATGGGGAAATACCAGGCCCGCCAAGGTTGGAATGGCCCGATATTTCCCCATTCGGGGAACCCGGACCCGGTACCCGATAATATTAGCGGCATGGCTACCTCCAAACTTATAAAGACCCCCATTGTGTATATTTTCTCTGCATGCACATCCGTTTCTCTCTGGATGGCAAACATTAAATCGAGATTTTTAAAGGACACGAGAAAGGCTTGTACTATGCTGTCTCTTTCCTAGATTGATTGAAAAAAATTTGTCAGGATCACTCAATGGATGGCAGTGTGGTATTTTCTCCAGATGTTCTCCTAACACTGGGACAGTGGCAGCAGAAGAAAGACGAACAATTGAAGGTTACTGACAGTGGGGTAACTTTGCTGAAAATGTTGGGGGGACATGACATCTGAAGAAAAGGTGCCCCAGCTAAATGAATGCGGACAAAATGGTGTGCCGTGAAAATTGGGGGGGCAAACACCCCTGCCCCCCTCTACAATTACGCCCATGGTTACTGGCATGCCCCAGAACCCACTTGCCTTCCCGTTTCTGCAGTCAGTGGACAGGGGAGCAGGAAGGCAGGCAGGTGCAGGGCAGTTCAGCAATGTGGACTGGGATTCGTCTTTGCACTTGAGTAGAGTATTGCTTGGCTTCTTCTTTGTCCAAGCCACCTGCCTCCCTTTGCACCCTAACAGAGTTTGGTGAGTTTTCCGCACTTCCAATAAGCAGTGACGCTGCTGTACCCCTGGGGCCAGATTACAGAAACTTTGCACCGTGCAAGTGCAAAGTTTGCACAGTATTAACACTGGAGCAAAGTTTGCCCTGTCTTTAAAAACACTTGGACACATTAAAAAACCATTGCACCTCGACAAGGGCAGTCTCGCATATTAAAAGCACCAAGGCTAAAATTGCCCTAGTGCTAAAAAATACATTTTTGATGCATTTTTGCATCAGGTCAACGTTTGCCCTAGTGCTCATACCATTCTGCATTATCACTAGGGCAAACGTTGCCCTGGTGCAAAAATGTAGTGAAAATGCATCTTCTTTGCACTAGGGCAATTATTGCCTTTGTGCTTTTAATATGCAAAACTGCACTTGCCTAGGTGCAATGGTTTTTTAATGTGTCCCATTGTTTTTAAAAATAGGGCAAACTTTTCCCTAGTAAATACAGTGCAAACTTGGCACATACACCCGTGCAAACTTTCTGTAATATGGCCCCTTATATGCAAAGCCAGAATACAGAAAACATGCACAGTTGCTTCGGACATGAGAACATGGACAGTGCTAGGACATCTGTGATCGCCCACAATGTGTTTACAAGATCTGGTAATGGAGTTCTGGGCATTTAATGGCATGTTTACCAATAGTGTTCCTACTTGGGATTCGGAAGGCAATCCCTCTCAGTGAGATGAGTACATTTTCATGTGATGCCAATGGTGTGGGTAACTAGAAAACTGATGACGATCTTTTGCAATGAGATGCAATCAGGTGTGCACCAGGATAGTTGAAGGATATCTCCAGAAACCGGGTAAGTATCCAGCCATTTCATAGCAGTTTGTTGCTATATGGCGATAGGCTCCAGGCAATGGGAACAGCACATGGACATTTGAGGGTATTTCTTAGCAATGAGATGAATAACCTGGCATTAGTTGGCCATCCTTGACAATGGGGTAACAACTTTGGCAGTTTTTGCATAGTATGTGTTTATTTAATAGTAATTCCTGGACATGGACTGAGCGTCACGTCATTTATTGGATACCCATCACAATTGGGTGGGTACCTGAGCATAAAATGGCAATCCAATAAATAGTTTGAAAACCTGAACATTTGAGGGCAATACCTCGCAACTGCATGATGTTCGAAGCATAGATGTTTATTCCTAGACATTGGGTGCTAATCTGCCCATGTGATGGCACTGCCTAGAAATGGAACAAGTACATGATTTGATGAAAATCCATGACAAGAGTGTCAGAGCCTCAACGTTTGGCGATACTATAGTAATGGAGTGGGCACATGGTCATTTCAATGGAAAACTGGCCAGCGATGTGAGACATACACTAGATTAAAATGTTTGCAATGATAGTCTCATAATTATAGTCACAACACTTCTGCTACTCTAGCACAAACACATTGCCCCTCCCATCCTTAACTTCACACCTTCAAATACCGTAACACTCACAAAACACATGTCCAACAGCTAGGAGACCATGTCAGAAGATCAATCAATATAACCTGTATGGTGCCCTCCCAAAGTCAAGGCCAGCCACAGTTCCACTGTTCCCTGAAGATATGGAGGAAATAAGCACATGGGAGACCAGAGGTAGATGGGTATTTGCATATAATGAAAGCATGTTTCCAAAACCGCCTGGGTGGACTGCTCTGCTCCCCCAGGCCGGCAGCATCCTTATATACAGATTTAGGTGGCTACCCCAGGCCTAAACCACATTACTCATGTCAAAGGGGATGCATGTGACCTGCATCCGGGCCCATGTATGGTGTGTAGCAATCAGGGGCCAATAAAAGTGTCCAAGTTCTTGTAATAGCAGTTTCCTGCTCACAGGGCACTGTGGCCTTGGGTTCTGGTTACAGCTTGTTAGGCACTCCTTTGCGCTGTTTACATTCGCTCAGAAATGTTTTCACATCCCTGGAGGCATGACGGTCAAGCATTCCACAGCCACAGTGACCTTCATGGTTCCAGTTCCAATCTCCTCCTGCGCAGCACCTTCGAGAGAGTAGAAAAACACATAATTAGATCAAGTAACATATTCACACTTTGCTTTTTCATTTCTTTTATTTCTACAAGCGTTGCCTAATATTTTCCATTTCTTCATTTTCCATACCCTCCTACCTATACATTTTATAAGAGTGATGATGCAATATATGCACAGTAATAGTATTACCAAGATCATGATGCCTGCCTCAATTTTGTGTCCAAGTTCTCCCATAGGCCCTATTCGCCATGCCCACCAATCAATTGATCCACTGCCATCCAAAGCTATCTGTTGGTATATCTTTGCCTGTTGTTTTATCACTGCAATGTCTTTGGTCATGATGCCTTCTCCTTCCAGGTATACGCAACAGGAATTGTTAAAAGTTGCGCACATGCCTCCTTTGTGAGCTAAAAGTAAATCTAAAGCCATCCTATTTTGCATAGCAGTGGTCCATATGATATGTATCTCTTTTTGTGTGTGCCCCAATGCGTCTGCTGTAGCATTTGCAAACAGTTCTAATGAGGCAGATATGTTCACTATGACCCTTTCTAGTTCATATATCAATATGGATGGGATCAATATTCTGACAAATTGGTGGAACCCTGTGTTATGTAACACCAGTGGGTTCTCCCCGCTGTCCCTTTTCATCCCGTGTACCCCTTTATTTAGTACCAAAATGGTCACATTTGGTCGACGATGTACTATGGTGAAGACCCCCTCCCATTGTTTGGTCAATGTATTATAGGCCCATCCTCCACAGAGCCATTACACCCCTGGTGTGTATATGTGTATTTGGTAGCTATTTCCATTATACAGTTAATCATTGCATATCGCCAGACCCACAAAGTAGCTTGTTTCATTTCTACTCCCTTTGTCCTTACACCTACAATCATCTGGTCTTATGATGCATCCCCTTGCATCCACTATATTCCTGTGTATGTCAAACATAGTTACATTTTGCTCTCTGCGCCCATCCTCATCATAACATGTGCATATTATGCTTTTAAAACCATAGATGTAACTTTCTCTTGTGTCTATCGTTATTGTCATGGCACAGTGCTCGTATCTTCCTACCGCATAATCCTGTGGTTTCGCTCCTCCTCCACCCCCAGATTTAATGCAGAATGGTGCAAACAGTGATTCCTGGAATGTAAAGGAAGGTACAGCTCATCCTGTTTAATCCTATCTAGTCTCTGCCCTTACATCCCCCACCCATTTCTCCATAGTAAATGGTGCTGCCACCATTGGATATGTTGAAAGTATCGGCCACTGCCTGTGTGATGTTGATGAAGCCATTCATATGCCGTTTTGCTGTGGCGATCGACAGTAGTGAGAGCATGGTCCATATGTACAAGTGCATCTGGAAGACAAAAATAGACATACATTTATCCAGTTACTTCTGTTGTACCTTTTTTACTTTGTGCTGTTCTTACTTTATTTACGCCCTCCTTTCTGCCCCTATCGTGCTCATTGCTTTCCAAGTATTCCCTTCCTTTTTTCACTCTTTTCAGTTGTCTGAGGTGTCTCATAACTAGACCTTCACTGTCCCATTGATCAATGCAGTATATTACATTACTTATTCTGTCTGTTACAGTGTATGGTCCCTTCCATTTAGGTTGACTTTTTGCAGTTCTACCCTTATTATGTAACATCACTGTGTCCCCTATATGTAGTATCATCTCCTTTCTTGCTTTGTTGTGTTTTCTTGCTGTGCCAATGTCCGTTTGTGCCTGTGTTTCTATTGTCATTTTATGAATGGCCTTTAGTCTATTTACCAAATGCTGATATGTAATCTGCATCTAAAACTTCATAATCTTTGGGTGTCCCCGTTGTCGGTGACAGCAATAACCTCTCTAGGCATGCTTCTTCTGAACAGTATTTCATAGGGCGAGTATCTGGTAGCTGAGTGTTGTCTGGATCATAGACTGTGTAGTATGAATGGAAGCAGTAAGTCCCACTGTGATCCTTCTTCATCCATTATTTTGAAGAGTTCCTTTATAATCTCCTGATTACGTCTCTCCACCATCCCCGCACTCTCCAGCTGATATGGGATATGAAATCATTGTTCTATTCGTAGTTTGGCACACAATGTTCTTGTTAGTTCAGCCGAGAAGTGCCCACCATTGTCTGATGTCATTTTTGATGGGATGCCAAACTGTGCTATTGTGTCTTGTAGTAGAATGTCTACCGTTGTTTTTGCAGAGCAGTTTCTCATTGGGAATACCTCTGGCCATCTAGCAAATTTGTCAATGATTACCAATATGAAACTGTGTACTTTTGCTGTTCTTGATGGTGGACCCACTTATTCTAGATGGATATGTTGCCATGCTTCTGTACTTCGGTGCTCGTGTTGGAGCAGTCCCATCTTCTCTTTCCCTCTTCGGTCTCGTTTCCAGCAGGTCACACAGCTTGCCATGTGTGCTCGCCAATCTTCCCTTATTGTTGGCCACCAGGCCATTGCTGTCAGTCTCCGTAACTCATTCTCTCCTCTTTCATGTGTCCAGTAGCCGTGTGCCCAATGCAAGACATCTTTCCTCAGGATGGTGGGCAGTATTATCACCCATTGTCCATGTGATTTGTACCACCATGCGCTGTCCTTTCGTTGTACCACATCACACTCTTTATTTGAGTCGATGATTTCCATGAGTACGTCGTCTTTCTCCTGTAAGTCTGACAGAAGTTTCTCTCTTCCTTCCTGTTCCTTTGTTTTGCCTCTGTGTAGTGTTATTTTCATTGGTCCCTCCTCTGCTTCCACATACCAATCTTCATTCTCCTCTGTCTGTGGTTCTGAGGGGGTGGCGCTGGCCATTCTTCTTCCAATCCTTTCCTTGCTCTGTTGTTTGGGCTCCATCCTGTTCTTGCAGGGGTGCCATGGGGGGTATCAGTGTACGTGAGTATTATTTTATTGCCAATTTTGCTGCCGCATCTGCCCTGTTGTTTCCTTCAGCCCATCGTCCTTTTGATAATGTTGGTCTCTCCACCATTGCAGGTATATGGTGAGCCCTTTAAACGCATAGGGCCTCATCACGAATTGGGCGGTAATGCTGGCGCTATTAGCGCCAGTCCTAATAGCCCTACCGCCAAACCCCCCAGCGCTATTAGCGCCGGATCACAGGTTTGGCGGAAGGGTTACTGCCCATTCCCCATTGGGCCCATTCGGGATTTCCTCATTCCCCATTGGGCCCAATGGGGAAAATGTGCACTATTACCGCCGGTGGATTACCCGCCGGTGGTAATCACGCCAAAAATCGGCAAAAGCTCAGAGCTGGGGGGAAATCTGCCAAAGCCATGATCTGGCAGACCCTTAAATGTGGCGGTAATAGCGCTACCACCACATTTAAGGGTTACCGCCAGACTCGTGATGAGGCCCATAGTCTGAGTCCACAACCACTGCTGTGGGAACTTCCGGTGGTATTTTCTGCATTACCCTAAGTGCGAGTACTACTGCTTGGAGCTCGCCATACTGTGTGCTTTTCCCTTCAAACACCATTGAGTTGTGCTGCCACTGATAATTTTGCTTGTACACTACCGCTGCTGCTGTATGTAGCTTGTTATCTACATATGTAGAGCTCCCATCCCAATAGAATGTGGGACCATCAATATCTTTATCCGGTGCACATGCCCTGAATATGTTGTGTAAGGTGTTCACTGTTTCTGTCCTGCATTCATGTTGCTCATCTATCTGTATACCGTCTATTGGTATGTATTTTTCTCCTCCTTCCTCAAAGTGTACTGTAATCGTGGTTAATAATGCAATCCATTTACCTATCCTCTGCGTAGTAACATTGCCCTGATACATTTTGGAGGATAATAACATTTGTAGGGGTTTGTGGTTTGTTTTAATAATGCATGTAGCCCCTCCCGGTTACCAGTCAATTGGTCGAAAACATTTGGTCGACAGGACAATTGGTCGACACCATTTGGTCGAATGCCAAATGGTCGAATTTTTTTTTTTTTTTTTTTTACCCCTTTTTTGGTTTTTTTTGGGGGGGTCCCCCCCAACCCCCTTTTTTTTCTTTTTTTTTTCTTTCCCCACACGAAAACCCACAAAAAAAATATATAAATAAAAAAAAAAAAATTCGACCATTTGGCATTCGACCAAATGGTGTCGACCAAATTGCAGTCGACCAAATTGGAGTCGACCAATTGACAGGACACCGCCCCTCCCATTATGTATCTGAATTTGTTGATTGCCCAGTATAATGTGCATAGCTGTCTCTCGCATCTGGAATATTTCAATTCTGTTATTTTGTAGTTCAATTAATTACATGCCACCAGCTGATGAGTAGCCTCATATTTTTGTGTCAGTATGGCGGCCTGCGTGTTTTCTGATATAATTGGCCATATGTAAAAGGGCATGTCTGGATTTGGGCTTGCTAACGATGGTGCCCCGTTCAATAAATCCTATAATTTCTGAAAAGCCTCAGTGTGTTCCTCGGTCCAATCAAACCTATCGTATTAGGTCGTATAGTATTTTTGTGTTGAAAATAGGGGAGTAAAGTTCCTTGAGAATCCCAAGATCCCTATGGCCCTGTGTATTGCAGTGTGATCAGTTGGGAGTGGCAATGAGTTAATCAATTGCAGTCTGTCTCTGCATATGCTTTTTCTTTTTCCTGATATTGTTACCCCTAGAAATTGTATCTCTGTTTGGCAAATTTGTGCTTTCCCACCTTTCAGTTTGAGTCCCCCTTTTTGTAGTTCCGCTATCACTTCTCCTAGGCGTGCCTTATGTAGTTCTTCTGTCTCGCTACACACAATATGTCATCTACCACCACTAGCGCTACCACCACATTTAAGGGTTACCGCCAGACTCGTGATGAGGCCCATAGTCTGAGTCCACAACCACTGCAGTGGGAACTTCCGGTGGTATTTTCTGCATTACCCTAAGTGCGAGTACTACTGCTTGGAGCTCGCCATACTGTGTGCTTTTCCCTTCAAACACCATTGAGTTGTGCTGCCACTGATAATTTTGCTTGTACACTACCGCTGCTGCTGTATGTAGCTTGTTATCTACATATGTAGAGCTCCCATCCCAATAGAATGTGGGACAATCAATATCTTTATCCGGTGCATGTTATTTTTCTTGCATGTTAAGCCCTGCAGTATTCATTTCATGGCAGCGTGGAATATTGTGGGGCTGTCTCGTACCTTGTGGTAACACATTCCATACATGCATCACCCCTTCAACATTGAATGCTGTTAGTTCCTGTGAATCCTCCTGTAATGAGAGAAAGTAGAACCCGTTAGAGATATCTAAGGCACTGAAGACCTTCATGCCTGGCTGTATTTCTGTCATCATTTCCGGGATGAGGCAACTAACTGTGCTCTGGACTGTAAATGTTGGTTGAGTATGCAGTAATCAATTGTTAAACGGAATGAGTCATCTGGTTTCTTCAAGCGCCAGGGGACCACTCCGGTGGTGATAGTGTGCAGTACAAATGTCCTTTAACATTAACATTTACATTAACATTAACTGCCCATACCGGTGATACAAATGGTACCCACCCTGTGTGTTCTGTAATAGCCCCCCCTCTCCTGTAGGGTCCTTACTATGTCATTTATTTTTTCTGCCGCCTCAGGTAGTATGCCATAGGGTTTTACGTATTGTGGGATGCTGGTTAGTTTTAATACCACATTATCCTGAGTTCTCCCAAAATCTAGCCTGTGTTTTGCCCATATGTCTGGGAACCTCTCCTCCCACTCTGTTAGGATGCCATTTGTGTGTGCGAGGATATGTGTGTCACCCTTTGTTGCTGCTGTGACAACACCCATTGGTACCAATTGTACTATGCCTGCTGAACCTTGAAGGCGGAGGCATACATTTGCTAAGTCGATAACCGCCCCTCTTTTCAACAATGTGTCAATCCCCAAAATATCCTCCTGGCCACCTGTGGCGAATGGCTGCTTGCCCATATCCACCCCGTTTAAGCAGATGTTTAGTTCCTTTATTGGGGCAGTAATTTTAGGCCCCCCAAAGCCGTGCATTTTCGTCAATTTCAAAAGTTTGGTGTCTGTAAATTCACCCTTAATCAGAGGTAGCGCCACCCCACTATCTACCAATATGGTTGCATTGTGTGTGACTCCTTCAGCGGAGAAAGAATCTTCTGCCATCATGTGGCCCCATCTGTCTTGGTGTAGAGGTATCACTGTGGCATCCAACTCTGCTGGTTTGTCCCTGTCTCAGTATCCAGTGGAGCTGGTCACAGCAGCCATTGGCATTGCCCCTGTACTGGTAACTTGCTCTCTCAATTTCTGTGCTTTTTCCTTTATGCCATTTAGCTCCTGCTGTTGCTCCCAATATGTGACCCAGGGCCGTATTACCCCTTCTGCATTCTGGTACAATTTGGCCCCTGACTTTCTATCGTACAGTACTTTGCCCATCGTACCTATCCCGCGTCCTCTGCCTCCTCTTCCCTGACCCCGAAAAAAGGTTGAGGCCTAGCTATATCTTTTGCATCATAGGTAATATTTCTTTCTGGTGTCAGTGTTTCCCACTCCTGCTCTTCCATGTACCTGCCCTCTCCCCACTCTTTGCATTACCTTACAGGAATAATTTTTCATACCGCTAGCCATGTATCATCTGCTGCATTCAGCACATATGCCCATCCCTGACATGTTTTGAGTCTTTCTTCAACATCCTATTTCCCTTCCACCACCCTTGCAATATCGTCCGGCAGAAACTGGTCATCCTTTCTTCCACCCCCAGGTCCCTCATTAATGTCTGTGTTAACATAGCCACAAAGTCAGACAGGCTCTGGTCCCTTCCAACCTTTAGTACCTGCATTCATTTTGGGAGCGCCAGTATCCTGTGGTGTTTTTTCCTCAGTGCCATAATGTGTTCAATGCGCTCCCTCCATCTTGTGCCTGCCCCTTTATCCACATCTTCTAAAAAGTTCCTATCAACCGCATCAGAAAATCCCAGAATTATTAACCGTGATGGGTTGCATACTGCCTTTAATATCATAATTACGTGTCCACTGTCCAATCGGTGTGCATCCAAAGTTTTGTATGTGGAGTGAAGTGTGCTAAATAGTTCCATCGGGCCAGCCCCTCCATACCGGGGCATTTCTTTTAGTAGTGATAACATTTTCATAATGTCCTGTGGCCTGCCTTGGTGGGGTTCCTGTGACTCCCATTGAGCCCTCAGCTCTTTTCAGGTCCTGTTCGATTTGTATCCCATTTCCCTGTCCTTGTGCACAATGTTGTGCACAGCATCCCATTTTCCCATAACCTCTTTCACCCTGTCCCACACAACCTTTGTCACATTATTATAGTTTATACTACCCAAATCTAGCTCGACCCATAATTCATCCACTGTTGGTGTATCATCCATCTCTTTTTTTGTAAAATTTCGCCCAGTTGGCATGTGATATTGGTGCCATTTGAACTGCTTCATTATATGGTGGGGGGCTTACATATTCCTCCGGTTGCGTAGTTTTTACAGGCAACACCGGATAGGCCCAATCATCTTTGTCTGGGTGCTGTTTTCTGTACACCACAAATGTATCTTTGTGCATCTCTAGCTCCTCTTGACAGTCAGCAAGCTGCTCTCTAATATCTTCACATTCTTGTGCCTTTAGCATAATAGTAGAAAACATTTGCATACAGTGAGTATTTGCCATTTGCCGTGTGTATGTGAGGTCATCTCTCATGTCGCACAGCATTGCATTTTGTCGTGTCAACACATCATTTTCCCCTTTAGTTATACAATACATCTTCCAGAGACATGTCACAATCACATGTGTCTTGTTTTTACAGTAATATTTTTACCTGTGGTAAACAGTAATTCATCCATTAGATCCTCTATCGTTCTAGGACGTTTATCAATATTTGACCACATTCATATCCATTTTTTCTTCTTTAAAAATGATCTAACCACCTCTTTAGCCTCCTCTTCTTGCCTGATGTCCACCATGTGTCTTATTACTTCTATCCCTATTGACCCAACCGCAGTGGAAGCGTCTGACCCTGCACAGTGCTTTATGTCAATACAGCTTCAACCCTGCACCTGCCCTGTGCTCTGACTGTACCACAAGCCCTACTTTAATGTGCTCTGACTTGAACTGTGGCTCTGTTGCTGCCCTTTGACCCTGTACTAACAAAAATAGTACTCTGAGGCAACTGACCCTACCAGACAGGCGGCGGTACCCCTGCGCATGTCTCAGTGACCCCAGGCTTCCAAAGTCAGTCTCCCTTGCAACTAGAATGATTCAATTTCTAGTGCTAATTAGCACTAACAAAAAAAATTACATATGCATAGGTATAGCGAAAAACAGTCTTTTCACTTACCGTATTTGATGTTTCCTTCACGACCATGCCAGGGAGAGGCGAGAAAGGGAGCTTCCGGGCTTCAGCACCAAATATTACGATCGGCCGTCCTGCTCCCTCCTGCAGACACTCTGCTTCACTGCACACTTAGCAACACACCAAAATAATCACAATGGAGACCAGAGGTAGAAGGGTATTTGCATATAATGAAAGCATGTATCCAAAACTGCCTGGGTGGACTGCTCTGCTCCCCCAGGCCAGCAGCATCCTTATATACAGATTTAGGAGTCTACCCCAGTCCTAAACCACATTACTCATGTCAAAGGGGATGCCCGTGACCTGCATCTGGGCCCATGTATGGTTTGTAACAATCAGGGGCCAAGCGATAAAAGTGTTCAAGTTCTTGTAATAGATGGTTTCCTGCGCACAGGGCACTGTGGCCTTGGGTTCTGGTTACAGCTTGTTAGGCACTCGTTAGTGCTGTGTACATTCTCTCAGAAATTGTTTCCCATCCCTGGAGGCATCACGGTCATACATTCCACAGCCACGGTGACCTTGCTGGCGCCAGTTCCAATCTCTTCCTGCGTAGGGCCTTTGAGAATGTAGAAAAACACATAATTAGATCACGTAACAGTATTTACACTGGGAAGAGCTGGCTCTTTGATGCTCTGGACAATGTAGCACCCTTGAAACCTATTGAAACAATCTCACAACAAACGTGCTTCCAAATGCTATAACCTACAACAAACAATCTTATGAAAACAATCAGGAAATTGTAGCTAGCTTGGAAGAAGAACTACAATAAGAACATCATAGCATCCCAGTGACAACAGTTACCCTGCAGGGCATAGGTATTAACACCAAAGAAAGCACTCTATTTTAGATTGCATAGAGCATATGTCATGTCAGCAAAAGGGGATCTTTGAGCAAATGAAAGAGTTGCATAACCTACTTTCTGCAAATACACCACTAAAATCTACATTTGTGGGATCAAGACCAGCCATTTAATCATTGAAGTCAAACTGATTCACCAACATGAAGATGGAATGCTGACACCGTCTGATCATTCACCAGCTACAGGGACACCATGCAAGCACACATCTTCTCAAATGTAAAACATTTAGATGTATAAATGCACCCAAATATGCTAAACTTGTTAGTTCAACCAACCAAGCTACATGTATGCATTAGGCACGATTCAATGTCTTCCTAGAAAAATAATTAGTACCTCAAGACTTCAAAAGAGATTTCATCACACCACTACTAAAAAGGACAAAGGTGAAAACAAAGGCCTGTTGCACTATATATCGTATGGCTCACAACCAACTAAACCTCTGGAGAGATTGAACTTCTGCCAACTCCTAAAACACATTCTGCCAACCACTACAACAACCCTGCAGCAAGGCCAGGCAGCTTTCAGGCCATTCATAGGAACACAGTAAGACCTTCCCTCAATCTGGGATGGATTTAAGTGCAGCAATGTTGCAAACAACCCCTCCTCCACGACCCTCATTAAACTCGACATAGGCTTTGCAGTATCAAAGATTGAAAGTCTGAAAGAAGATTTCTAGACACAAACAACATGTTGCTGAACAATATACATCCACACCAAGTGAATGGAAACCACATGTCAGCCCCCTTATCAAATGAACCTGTAGTATTCACTGTAGAGTTTGTGAAGAATCCAGCCTCTTGTCCATTCTTTACCACATGTATATGGCCCAGTTCAATAGAGTCACCACAGAATTTAGCATGCTCTTTGTCTTCAGTTTATATGGTGATTGCATGATGTTCCACCTGAAAAGACATTTTGAGCACTTGAGAATTATAGATCCAGACATATGTTGGCAGACCATCCTCTGCACTCATTGCACTGTCATAGGGATTGTCACAATTAGGTTTCTATTGTCCTTACAGTTGTGATGAGGTGTAAGAAACTATGTTTAGTTTTATCCCAAAAGGTGACATGATGAGCAGTACAGTATTTGTAACAGTCTGATATGATGCTATCAAATTGGTAAACTGATCAAATTGAGACAGGCATCACTATTGACCTCATCACGAGTTGGGCGGTAACGCCGGTGCTAATAGCGCTGGCGCTATCTGCCCTACCGCCAAACCCCCGGCGCTATTAGCGCCGGATCATGGGTTTGGCGGTAATGGAAGTCCCCATTACTCACTGAGCCCATTCGGGAATGCCCCATTCCCCATAGGGCTCAATGGGGAATTTTTGCACTCATACCATCGGCGGATTTCCCGCCGGCGGTATGAGTGCCAATTTTCGGCGGATTTCCCCCCTGCTCAGAGCTGGGGAGAAATCCGCCACAGCCCTGATTTGGCAGACCCTTAAATCCGGTGCTAATAGTGCTACCGCCTGATTTAAGGGTTACAGCCAAACTCGTGATGAGGCCCTATGTATGTATCCTATACTGCTGCATTGTCCAAAGATTGTTGATTATTGTAAACATTATGGGTATGGTCAGTGAAAGAAATCCATTTGTAAATGAACCCATAATGATTTGATGAACTGGAATTCTTATCTATTGAGACCTTTGAATGTTATCATACTTTTAAAAAGCAAAGGAACTGATTATTATTTGCAGGCACATTTTCTGCTTCTGTTTTTGTTTATTTTTCTTCTTTCTTTGGTTTTCTTTGGCTAACTTTTGTACTAACTTGTATTCCTTAGTAAAATAATTGTTTTACGATCATGGTGTATTTTGAGAAATTTTAAATAAAGGTGTACTTTTTTGTGTTTTTCCTTTTCAGAAATGTAATGTCTGATTTATTGGTTAATGCATTCAGCTAAATCAATTAAATACATATATATATATATATATGTATATATATATATATATATATAATCACTAAAGAAAATGTGTTAAGGGGACGTTATGGTTAAGTTGCCCTACTCAAAACCTGTGCAATTCACTAAAACAACTTTACAAACGTGACATTATGGTTCAAACTAAAACCAAAAAACCCCTGGAATTCGCCAGCTATGGTAGGCTAAGCAACCATACCTGCCCGCCCCACTGTGCACTGCTAACACTACCCACCCTACATCTTTCTCTCTCCACCTGCCCTTTCTTATTCCCGTGGTTGGTGTCCCTTCCTTATCCTCCTTTGCCCTCCTCTCCTAGTATGTCGTGTGTTCAAAGGCAAAAAACTGGAAAACAACAAAAATTACAAAAAAGTCTCTTTTCAGAGCCGTCTTTCTCAGTTTAACAATAGAACTATCAAGTGACCCTTGTAGGCTCCCGTGCATTTTTCAAAAAGTCAGCGGACAATCGTAGGACGCACAAAAATGGAGGGTGCAAGCAGAGCAAAACCAATGCACTTTCCTCTGGGAGCCTATCGGTGGTGTTTTGTGTGTTTCAAAAACTGTAGATTGGAAAAAACAGATTGCCAAATAGGTGACTATGAATCCAAAAAAGGTTGCAATGCATTTTGTACATTGGGAAGAAAAATCTGATTGCCAGCATATGTGAGATGGAATCAATCTCTGCGAAAAATGAAAGTGCTGCGAAACAAAATGTTTTCATTGTGGAATGAGGACATGCCAACATCTCTTAGAAAGGCACAAACAGCCTTATTAACATTGCGCCTCGCTTTCTCCATTGGTGGACCAAATGCAGAAGAACGCAGCTATATTAGTCTTTGTGCAATACGGGAAAAAACTATTTGGCAATTTGGAAACATGTCCATGACCTTCGCAAGTCCTTCCTTCATTGCAAATTGAAAAGAAATTCCAGAGACATGGTCTAAACTGTTTCCTCTGCAATAATGTATTAATGTGAAATAGTTTTATACATAAGTAAAAAACTTTACACATACTTACATAAAAAATGTTAAGAACAAAAACAGATAAACAGTATATACAATCATAAACTAGCAAAAAAAATAGACATTTTGTCTGTTTCAGAACAGAAAAATTAATTAACAATTCCACACGAGCTACTACAAACATCATACAATAAACACAAAAAAGGGAGGGAGGTTCACGTGAATCAAACCATTGAATCAATCAACCGAATGAAATGCTCATTGAGTAGGCGCTGGATTGGTAGATAGACCAGGTCAAGGCGAATACAATTATTTGTCAATCAATTAATCTTTAATAAACACGTATTCAATTCTATTACACATAGTACAAAAATCACGATAAAAGCAGCATAAAAAACACACAATCAATATTACACATTTCCAATTAAAGTGCATATAGGTTTAGTAGATGTAAAATCATATATATATATATATATATATATATATATATATATATATATATATATATATATATATATATATATATATATATATATTACGGGCACCATCCCATACAGGTCAAGACAATCAATGTTTCCTGTATGATAACAACAAATCAATTGTATTATACAAAGACATACAGAATTGCATCAGTGTATACCAAAAAAATGCAAAACCTGTCTCCAATCTGACCATAGTAGTCCACTACAAACATCATACTGCATCATACATACATCCTCAAACATTTTCCACACTCCAAGTAGACGCTGCATGTTTTCTCAAATGTTTCCTTTATATGTTGACGATAATGCATAAATGTATATTCTCCAATATATTTCTATCATGCAGTCTTGAACATTTTGCTCTTCATTTCCTGAACCCACTCATGGTGGTACTTCCGAAGTTTCTCCCTATACTGCAGGAGAATTGTACACATAGGTTCCAATGGAGCAACATATTCCTTCTCAAATCCAACCTTATTTAAACCAGAAATCTGCCAAACACCGAACCAGCGGTGTCTCTCCTCAAAACCAACAATATCCCAACAAAAGCTACCCTACCACAACTAAAATCTGAAAGCACATGCCCACCCTCAAAACAACCTTGCAAATATAATCCACATAATGGGCTACTACTTCCCCACATAAAACCGTTCTAGCAATACAACTACTAACAAAGTCACCAATAAAAGCAAATTTATTTACAAAATGGTGTAGACCCGTAATCTGTCTCCTTCTCTTGAAATGAGGGAACTAAACTTTCTTATCTCCCTTTTATCTCTAGGACGGAGGTATGCCAAGTCCTTTCCACACAGGTGCATCACTTTCACTGTAACACAGGCACGGCTGCTGCTGGTATTTTTATTTTTTCCGGCTCCCCGAAATTGACCATTACCGGGTCACTATGGGCTGGCCGGACCTGATATTTGCCCATTCCTGGGCGCCAGAAAAAAATCTTCCCCATTCCCATTCATGCCAGATAGGGCTCAATTGGAATTGGGAAGCCAGATGCACCGGCACTGTTATGAACAGTGCCGGTCCATCCAACATGCTCTGCTTGCAGGTGAGGTAAGGCCACCAGGTCAGACCTGGCGATCGCAATGGCACCCGCAAGCAAAACTCATAGTTTTCCGGTCCAGGGACTTCAGTACCTGCATGCAAACTTATAGCGAGGCCCATTGTCTGGCTATACATTGGTCCAGCTTCATCCCACAAATGAGAACTAAAATCCTACCAAGAGACAGAAACAATAGCCACTAATGATCTGAACAGCCAGGACATTTTAGAAAACAATGTAACAGACTCATACAACCCAAACAGAAGTACTGCTTTGGAAAACATGTGCCTGAATGACATAGCCCAAAATTACTCCTTTAAAAACAATGTCACACCAGATGAGACAACTTGGAAATACCATTTTCAATTTGTGATGGAAGCCTAGTGAAATGTACCAAACCCAGCCTAATTAATCATATAAAGTTATCATCTACATCTCATCAACATAGACAACTTTAGTACATTGCACTACTGCAACTTTTTAAACCTTGGAGAAAATATGAAGAAGTATTAGGTAACTATGACTAATTTGAAGCTGCATTCAAAGAAAATGAAAGCAGTATAACAAATGTCGATTTAAAACAATACAAAGAAATGTTGGACAATGAAAGCTCACAAGAGGAATACATTGAAGCTCAACTAGATAAAGACACTCCTGAGGGCATTCAGCCTTCCCTACAGGAAGCCAAAAACAACTTGGAGAACCACTCATTCTAAATGAAGCAGAAATAGCCATGACTAGGTAGAAAATACCATGTATCAATGTAAACTATCTGAAAAAGACCTGTCACTGCTCAAATCATAGCTAAATGATGAACAATTCACCATTTATCTAGAAGTCACTGAAGAAATTGCACTTGGTTTTAGAACATCAAACTAAAACTTGTAGGTGTAAAGATAATGAACCTCTTCTCCTGGATGTAAATGATGAAGCTGGTTCTAGTAAAATGTTCTTAATTAAAATACTCAGCACATGTCCACAAAACTTAACAAACAACAACCTTTTGGCTATTGTAACAGCCTCCACAGGTTTAGCTGGCTACAACATAGGAGGTGTAACTTTACACAGACCACTGCTCCTGCCAGAAGTACGCAGAATTCTGAAACAAATGAAATTTCTACTGATAGATGAAGTAAGCATGGTGTTCAACCTCATGTTGGCTTTAATTCACCTCACAATGCAAGAAGTCCTGAAAACTGACTACAAAGAACTGTTTGGATGAAAACATGTTATTGTTTTCAGACACCTCCTATGGTTAACACCAGTAAAAGGTCAACTTATTTTCAAAATAATTAAGACACAAGCAATGCCGTACCACACTCGGCAGCATTGGAAATGTAAATCTCTGCCAACATTTCACTACAGAGAACTAACTCAAAACATGCATCAGTCTGCAGACCTGACCTATGCTGACATTTTAAAAATCATTAGAACTGGTCTGCTTATTAAAGATGCAAAATCCATCTTAAATAGTAGACTAATCCATGAGAGATATGGGTGAAATACATCCGCTCCTGATGTCAAATAAACTCAACAAAACATAATGTCCTTAATGCCAACCCTTGCAAGCTGTAGCCAATTCAACGAGACAATGTTAAAAAAAGAAATGCAACCCACACGGCATATCAGCTCCCTATGTGTCAACAAGCAACAACACGACTGAATAGCTTAAAAATATGTATTTATAACACAGCTGGATTAGAAATAGTATTAACTCTGTGTCTCAACTGCAGAGTAATTCCAAAATGTAAAAACATGGTTTAGCCAATGGAGCAATTGGTACAGTTGTTGGCTTCCCAACATTCAGTTTGACAACATCCATTTTGACAAACTTGTAGAAGTAAAGAAATTGGCCACACAATAGCACGTGTCCTTTTTGTCAAAGCCATGTACATACGCAGAGAACAATTCACTGTTGCTCTTGTATATGCTGTAGCTATTCACAAATCACAGGGTCTAACACTAGATCACGCATTGATTGACATTGGCAGCACAGTCTTTAAAGAAGGAATGAGTTACGTATCAATTTCACATCTGAGTACACTCTATGGTTTATCCCTAGTTAACTTTGATGCAAACAAAGTCAACGCTGACATTCCTTACATCCTAGAAGAAAACATGCTACATGCACTGTACACCCTGAATCTCGATATGTACCTTGTACCTAAAAAAGAAACCTTTAAAAAGACAACTAATACAAACAGAACCTATAACAGATCTCCCAACAATACCACTAAATAAACAATGGCCAACTGCTTCTCCAACAAACAATACAACCAGAAAACTGGCTATTACGAACTCAACTACTTGTCCGTCAGAAGACAAAGGGCCTCATTACGAGTATGGAGGTAGCCATGCCCTTAATAGGGGCATGGCTGCCTCCATACCGGGTTCCAGTGCCAGGTTCCTCCAATGAGGACTTACTGAGCTATTCCAACCATGGAGGGCCCGGTAAATCCTCATTGGAAAAACCCATCCCCATTCCCATTTAAGCCCCTATAGGGCTCAATGGGAATGGGGAGGGAGCTGATAATGGCCCGTTAATAACAGGCCCATTATTAGCTCCTTGGTCCCCTCGCGGGACCTGGAAAGGATGTCTGGTTTTACCAGATGTCTGTTCCGGGTCCCACTAGGGGACCTCGTAATCAGGCATGCCGTAATGAATGGTGCCAGTCCCGTACCGGCACCCTTCATTACGGGAGTGCCATGGCCATAATGAGGCCCAAAGATACAAATATCTCTTCTCAAATAAGAATTGCATGCCTATAAACAGATGCGGAGACACAACTTTCTGGTCCATTTAAATTCAGCAACACAACTGGAATACGATTGTTATGCAAATGAACAATCAATCTTCTCTTCCAATTGTCACCAATTCTTCACACCATTTACTAACCAATTGTGTTTGCAAATGCTCGTCCTTCATAGAAATTCCACAAATATTCCTGACACCACTTATAGTGTCTCAGGTATAAGGCAACAATTGGACTACTCTGCAGGAATGGTAACATTTACCATAAACACACAGGAAGAATAATTCCTAATGTACTTACTACAAGTACTGGAAACCAAAAACATCCCAAAAAATGAAATGTCCCTAATGAACGATTTGTATATGTATCCATACCAAATTATGAATCAATTCCATTTCACCAGCTTCTGCAGAATGCAAATAATGCCATTATATGCCCTTTTTGTAATTCAGATAATCGTTCCAACATACACATGAACTCACATGGCCAATATGTGATACTAATGCTTCTAAGGAACAATGCAGATGCTTCCAAAAATAACTGTAAGCTTATAGGCTTCACACATGGCCACATATCTCTTGGCAAGAAAACCTTTACAACAGTGGCCATAATCTACCACACTGGTGCTACAACCACTTCATGCCACTATAATGCATATTTTAAAAAAGAAGTGGTTGGTTTGAATGTAACAGCACCTCTAATACTGCAAAACATAGGTTACCAGCAAATCTATCAAAATGCCTACTTATTATTCCTTCAACCCAAATGTACTCACTAAACTGTAGCACAATAAACAAAATATGCCAAAGTGTATCTAACTACATCCATAATACTACAATAGTACTTTTAAAAGCCTAGATAGTTAGAATGTTCTGCCTTCTACATCTTACGGAGCTCAAGGTCTTCCTGAATCTCCCACCCTTCAATCTGCTTTAAGTTTCCCGATCTGCTGGGCCCAAGGACACATTCTGTACCAGGTATGTGCACTGCCATTGTCCCTGCAGCACCAGAAACGAAAAAGAAGCTTTTAAAAAGATAAACGAAATTTCAGGAAAAAACTGTTTTTTTCTCACTTTGCAAACCATTTTAATTTCGGAAATTACACTGTGCAAATTGGCAGTGTGCTCTAACCTTCTGCTGCTTATTTTTGCACTGACTCATTTCAATGACATGGATTTTTCCTGCTGCCTCACAGTGTGTTTGTAGTTTTCCATCATGACTCCCTAGACTCCTTGTTTGCATGAGGCTGTGTATCTAAAGTGCTTCCCTCCATCGCCTGCAGTGATTGGCTGTTCGCTTTATTTTCAAGCCAATCGGGGGACCGGCAGGCTTCAGCCGGCACTTGTTTCAAAGGTCCACTTTCTAAGGTCCCTGTCAGCTTCTCTGTCTGCTTTACAGGCTGCACCATGAGATTCTGCAACAGCCAAACCCTCATTGTCATTGAGGCTGCTACTCCTGGACTATTGGACAGCCATGACTCTCTTACCATATTCTGTTTGGGTTAGTTCCCACCTTGATTTACCTGTACTTCCTTCTAGGAGGGTACTCAACTCTCCCTGTCTTGTACTCATTTGAAGCTTTATCTATACTCACCTCGACCATCTGACTACCACTCTAAATTCCTTAACTACTGGTCTCCCATGTAACTTGAAAGACAAACTGAGTGTATTTTTGCATTTACTTGAAAGTTCAACTTCAGTGTATTTCTGCATCTAACCTTTGGCCATTGATTGTAACCTGCTAGCCCAGTGACTTTTCAATACTGCTTTACTTGCTTACTCCTCCCTCTGCCTCTTCTCTTTTCCATGCATGGCACTTTATGTTTCTCCCATCTATTCCAACTGCTTCTCTACCAACAACCCTTCCATTCTCACTAAGTCTGGTAAAAGGATATCTCGGCCTCCAACCATGGACTCCCTATCGCTGATACCTATACCAGCGCCTCTTCCTGTCTGACCCTCACCGACATCCTCTTTGTTTTTCCTTCGCCAGATCTATGGACCCCCCATATGATTTCTGTGCTTTGCCCTGCCTCCTCCTCTCCCATTAATGCTGGCACTCGCTGGGATGTCATCATGGCTTCTTTACACTCCTCCAAAGTCATCCTTAATGTCTACCTAAATGGCACTCTCATGGTCCAAGGTCCTCAGGCCAATCCCGTCCTCTTCGATAGGCGTTTCCCTCGCCTCATCAACTTCCTCTCATCTCCAGCTGTCCCCTCCTCTCACTCATTGGCTACCTTGTGCACTTTTTCCTCCTCCTCTGCCACTCTCCTGGCTACCTCCACAACTCTGCAGGGGGTACCTCTGATTTGTACCCCTCCCTGGAAGTTCTTTAAGGCCGGCAACCTTCTTCATCTTGCCACTCTCAACTCTCGATCTGCTGTCAAACACTCCTCTGATATTTGCCACCTCCTTGAAGAACTGGACAGTGATTTCCTCGGTCTTATGGAGACATGGTTCATGGCTCGCTCTGTCACAAGCTTTGACACTCTACTCCCTGAGGGCTACAAGATCCTTTCCGCACCCACATCCACTCGACCTGGAGGGGGCATAGTCCTGATCTTTCCTGAGTGCATTCCTGCCACTATAATTCCCATTCATATTTACTCCTCTTTTGAATGCCTTATCTGCAGGCTCTCAATCTTTCCTAGCCACTCTCTTACTGTTGCTACTCTCTACCGGCCCCCTGTGCAAATCACCTCTTTTTTCTCTGAGTGGGCTGACCTCTCCTCCTCCCTCCTGGCCTCAACCACTGAACTGCTCCTCCTTGGTGACCTCAACATTCAACTCAATTCTCCCTGTCACTTATCTCTGCTCTTTCGCGACCTCTGCGATTCCCTCTCCCTCTCGATCCTCTCCTCTGGCCCAATGCACTCTGCAGGACACGCACTTGATGTCTTGATCTCCCCTGGACTCCCCATCTATATTCCTCTGACCACTCCTCTCTTGTGGAGTGATCACTGCCGTCTCTCCTCCCATCTCTCACTTTCTTCCCCCCAAGCCAACCCCACCCCAACACTGCCACTTACTTTCTCGGACATCCGACCCATGAATCGTGTGTCAGCTGAGGCTTTCGCTCCACCTTCTCTCCCCCTCCTCCTTCTCTGGCTGACTCACACCCCGACATAACCCTGTCCCTTCTCTACTCTTCTATCGCTGATAGTCTTGATGCACTTGCCCGTGTCATGAGGATCCGCTTGAAATCCAAAGCCAAGTGCAATTCCAGGTATGCCTCCAACCTAGCTACACTTAAAAGTAAGTGTAGGGTGGCTGAGAGGAAACGGAGGTCTTCTTGCCTGCTCCAAAGGCAATACCGACTCTCTGTCCGCACTAAGAAGAGATCCCATATTCAAGCCCGTGTCTCTGCAGCATCCAACAACTCGGCAGAACTCTTTAAAATCTGCAAGGAGCTTGCCAAACCTGCCGCAGTCTCCACCCCTCCTCTTGCCTTCCAGACTCTCTGCAATGCCCTTGACTCGCACATTATCTCTAAAACCCAGGACATCCTGTCCACCCTCTCCTCCCCTCCCCCTCCTATTCCCTCTCAGTCTGTGCTTGCAGAACCCTTTTAACTATCCCCCCCACCGTCCTTCTCTTCCTTTTCTATTTTCTCCCCTGGCGAGGTTGCTAGACAAGTCCGATCTATGAAAGCCTCAACAAAACAGGTTCATCCCTGTTCCTCCAAAACCATTAAGGACCACATTGACACCCTAGCTCCGGCTTTGCTGATTTTTGCAACCACTCCTTTGCCTCAGGATCCTTCCTCTCCCCTCTGAAGCACTCCCTCATCCTCTTCTCAAGAAACCCACAGCTGATCCTTCCTGTTCGGCTAACTATCGCCCAATTTCCATTACCCCCTTTCTGGGCAAACATCTGAAAAAGCTGGCCATCTCTCAGCTTAACGTTCATTCAGATTATGTTGGTTGTCTCCATGACCACCATTTCAGCTTCAGAGTGGCCAGAAGCAGGAACACTGCTCTCCTCAATATCCGTGAAGATCTGCTCTCCAACCCGGACTCTAACTTTCCCTTTGTCCTCATCCTTCTTTTTTTGATAATTTTTTTTTTTTTATTGCTTTAAGACAACAAACAACAAAACAAAATCAACATAGGGACTATCATGTTCATTCACTATCAAAAGGTATTACATATATTGTCCATCTCCAGAGAGCCTTTACATGAGTACTTATATGTATTGTTTGTGCACTTCCCATCTTTCCCATATTTTCGAGGCTCTTTTGGGGCAACCCCTTGCATTGTAGATCCTGCGCTCCATCATTGCGCATGTGTCCATGTCCGTTATCCATTGGTCCAGCGTCGGGGGTTCTGGAGCTCCCCATTTCTGCGCTATGTTGCATTTGATCAGCCCCATTGCTGCGTGTATAAGGAGTTTCTCCCATTTATTAACATCTATTTCGATGGGTATTCCTAGGAGTAAAGCCCTTGGGTTCAGTGGTATGGTCCGGGTCAGGACTCTAGTGAGTTTGTTACAAGATGCAGTCCAAAAGGCCTGTATCCGGGGGCATGTCCATAGAATGTGTATGAAGGTACCTACTTCCTCTCCACATCGAAGACAGTTTGGGTTTGGGGCTCGTTTCCAGCCGTACAAGCGTGTCCTGGGATAATATACTCGATGGAGTATTTTCAGCTGTACCAGGCAGAGCCTGGAGGAGATAGTGATCTCACGGGGATGCATGAGCACTTGTATCCAGTCCTCTGGGTCTATTTCCCCCACATCTACTTCCCATTTCGCCTTTAGACTGTTCAATTTGGGGGTTGCAAAGGATGATATAGCATTGTATAGGATGGAAGTGCATTTGGTAGGGATATATGGAGGCAGCATGTTACGTTCTATAGGAGTGTATTCCGGCACAATAGTGTCTATTGGTATGTGGGTTTTCGGGCATGGGCCAATCGGATATAGTGATATCGCCCTGTATATGGGATTTGGAATTGCGATCGCAGAGTGTCAAATGTGGCCAGTTTCCCGTCTGTAAGAATATCCCCCACCTTCAGGATTCCCGCCCGTACCCATATGGGCCATGTCTCTAGTTTCTTTATTTTGGTCTGGTTACTGTTTTGCCATAGTGTCGGAATCGAAATTATATTATGCCTCCTATCGCAGTAATTGAATGTGTATTGGCCTACGCCAAGTTGTCTAAAATATCATGCGAATAGTCTCCGTGGCAAGGTCTTGACCTTAAAGAAAGTAATGTAAGTCGCCATCTTGGATTCAGCCACCATTTTAGGTTCTCTTGTAATGTGGAAGTCACCCTGAACATCAAAATGGAGGCTGAATGACGCTCTAAGTAAGATTCTGGCCTTTGTGACCTCCGCACACACGAATAATTAATATGCCTGCAGGCCACTTGTCGGGGTCGCGAACTGAGACCTTGTCCTATTGCTGACCTATGTGTAAATGAACAACTATATCAGCGAAACTGATCAAAAGGCATAAATTATAGCATTGACCTGGCAAGGAACCCTAGGCCTGATCCCAAGAATGGTTAACCCGTGAGAGGGTTGGCCAAGGGCTGGACAAGCCATATAAAAGACCCAAGTATTCCAATGTACTGTCTCTCTACTAATGCATCGAACCCTCATTGAAGTTTGTTACGTTACTCTGAGAGCCGAATAGCTATCCGTTTGTCAATTGACTTTGGTAACTGTTGTAGCTTTTAAATAAAGCACTTGTATGTCCTTTGTAACCTGTGTTGGTGTGTTTCTTTGGGCTTCCCAGCCTCAAATCAATTTTATGTTTCCACAGTAGGGGTTGTGCGGTAGTCATTTTGTTTTCCCATCCTACAAACTTATGTGCCTGTTTCCAGACTGTAATGATGTGAGTTGTGGTTGTGTCTTGAGAGGGTCTTGGAGGGGGTTGAAATAGGAGACTAAGTGGGTCTACATTGTGAATGGTGGCTATCTCGGCCCATAGGTGGGGCAGGTCCCGGTCCCCATGGAGGAGGTCGTTAACCACTGCGAATTGTGAAGCCCAATAGTAGGTTTGGCGGTGGGGTACCCCTATCCCCCCCTCCCATATCGACCTCTGGAGCGTGGCTAACGCAATGAGTGGTTGGTTTTCACCCCATATGAGTTCTCTGAGGAGTGTCTCTACCTGATCGAATTCCGAGTATGGGATCTTGAGAGAGGCATTTTGCAGGATGTAGAGAAATCTTGGGAGGGTCATCATTTTGAAAAGTGCGGCTCTGCCCATAAGAGTCAGGGGGAGGAGTTTCCAATGTTGAACATTGTTAATAAACCGGTTCATAATCAGTTGGAGATTGTGTTTTATGTACCCCGTCATTTCCCTGGATATCCAGATTACCAGGTATCGGAAGCCCTGTCGTTCCACCCGGTATGGGGAATCATGAGGGATGGCCTGTTCCCCACCTTTTACCGGAAAGAAAACGGATTTCCCCTAGTTGATTCACAGTCCACTAAACTCGCCTAAGCGGATAAGCATCTGCGTCACTCTGGGGCAGGATCACGTTGGGTCCCCCAGGTACATCAGGAGGTCGTCTGCATATAGGGATGTTCGGTCCTCATATCCCTCCAGCCATCTGAACCCTATCTAGTCTGCATTGTGGTGAAGCCACAAAGCAAGCGTCTCTATCGCGAGGGCGAACAGTAGGGGGGACAGTGGGCAACCTTGTTGGGTGCCCCTACCAAGAGGGAAGGATCGGGATGGCCACCCATTGACCTTCACTTCTGCCTGGATGTTGGTGTATAACAATCGCACCGATCCCAGAAAGGTCTCCCCAAATCGGATACGTCACATGACTTCCCAGAGGCTGTCCCATCGGATCGAGTCGAACGCCTTCTCAAAATCTATTGCCTGTAGGGCCAATGGTCCGTCTATAATAGGGGTGCGCTCTATTGCCAGATGGAGACGTCGCAGATTCATTCGGGTCGACTTATGTGGCATAAAGCCGCATTGGTCCGGGTGGACCAGGCTGGGTACGACCAATTGTAACTGGTTGGCTAGGAGCTTGGCGAGAACTTTGGCTTCGCTGTTAATCAGAGATATGGGCCTGTAGAAGGCACATTGTTCAGGGGGTTTATCTGGCTTGGGAATGACTACTATGGTTGCCCTACATAGGTTTGGTGGAAGGGGCCCCTGCTCATGGGCACGGAGGAACATTCTATGAAGGGGGGACGCTATTTTGTCTCCACCTAGTTTTCGCCAGGTTTCTACTGGGAATCCGTTAGGACCCAGTGTTTTTCCTGTCTGTAACTGTGCTATGGCTTCTGTGATTTCCGTGTCCGATAGAGCGGCGTCCAATTGTTCCTTTTGTTGTGCAGAGAGGGTTGGGAGTGTGACTTTATCTAGGAGGGATGAGTCAAGCGGGAGAGTTGGGCCCTGGTATAGGTCCACATAGAACTCGGCAAAGGCCTCCGCTATTTCGGCGTCCGATTGGCACCTCTTGTCATGTGGAGTGACTATTTCCCGGACATGGCGTTGTCCCTCGTCTCTTTTCTCAAGCCAGGCAAGCATTTTGCCTGCTTTGTCCCCGAGTTCATATATTCTTGCTTTGGAGTGCCAGTGGGCCTGCTTAGCGTTGTCTATCACCCTATTCCAGAAGCGCTCTTGGGCGCGTTTAAGGGACCCGTGAGTCTCGGGGGTGCGGTCAAGAAAGTGTTTATTCCCCAGGTGTTCACTTCCCCTTCGGCTTCTACTATTTTTTTGGAGCCATTCTTTCTTTTTGTTTGCCGTCCAGGAGATCACCTGTCCCCTCAGCACTGTCTTGTAGGCTTCCCACACTGTCACAGGCTATCTACTGTGTCCTCGTTGAGTTTGAAGTATTCGTTGGACACATTGGTTAGGCGATCGATCAGTTCGGGGAACCGAAGGTAGTAATTATTCAATCTCCATGTTCTAGGGGCGAGGACACCCTGCATACTCAGTGCCATTGACAGTGGCGAGTGATCCAAGATGCCTCGAGGAAGCATCCCTGCAGACATTACCCTCTAAAGGTCGGTGTTCAGGAGGAAGAAGTAGTCCAGCCTGGACATGGAGCCGTGGGCTCCCGAGTGGAACGAGTATTCTCTAGTTCCGGGGTGTAGTGCCCGCCATACATCCCAGAGGCCTAAAGCTGATGTGAAGTCTGGATTCCTGCTCCTAAGGTGGGTGCGGTCTGTGTTGTTGCACATTGCGTCATTAAAGTCTCCCCCTAGGATGTACATATCTGGTCGATGTTTAGCAGTTCCTGCCCCAGCACGGGTGGAGAGTAGATTGAAGCGATAGCCAGCTTCTCACCCCAGAGCGTTCCCAGGATGAACACGTATCAATCCCTAGGGTCCTGTTCTAACATCTGCGGAATGAACGGGGTACGTTTGTGTATAAGAATAAGGGTGCCTATGGATCCCATTGTGTACCCTGTATGAATGCGGTCTGATAATTGGTTCTCTGGAAGAAGGCACATTTCAAACCCGCTAGATGTATCTCAGTTATCAGGGCCATGTCGGGGGAGTGTCTATTCAAGAATTGCATGATGAGGCGCCTTTTGATCCCAGAACCCATGCCATTCACATTCCAGGTGAGCAGCTTAAGAGACCTGGAACATTATGTGGGTAGTGCTTGGGCTTGAGTGGATGTCATTTACAGCGGGTGGTAGAGGTTTCAGGGTGTTGTGCCCCCAAAAGAGGGGCAATATTCCTATAACATGTGTTGTGGGAGTGAGGTTCCTGTGTGGAGTGATACGAGGTGGTCCCTGTGAGGGGTAGTGAATAAATTGTCTTATGACCATGCGGTTGTCCTGAAACAACAAAATACCCTGCAAAATACCCTGCAAACTTTCCCTTCCCTCCCCCTCCCTATACTCCACCCCAACTCAAAGTAGCTGTCGTCCCAACATTGCTGACACTCAAAACTTAGGGTGTCAGCTCAAAATCCAAATCTTTAAATAGAGCTCAAGAAGAGTGGGGGGAGCCCATCCCAGAGTCCCTTCTCCTGCGCCAGCTGTTAGTCATTCTTGGTTGATTTTTTCGTGTGATGGGGCCAGAGGCACAGGACCGGCATGTCGTTGTTTTGCGGTAGGTCGCCTTCTCCATCTGGTGAAGGCTCGTAGCCTATTCACTGTTCGTGTTGTTCAGCTGCCTGTTCCGGTGCGTCCTGTCCCACCAATTCTGGATCCCTCCCCGGGCCGGCCTGTCTTGATCCAGTTCGGGGTCTTCCTTTCTGTCTCCTTGGGCCGTGGTCCAGTCACCCTCGATATGGGCCTCTGCCCATTTCCAGGCCTCCTGTGGGTCAGAGAAGTGTATTGTGGTTCCCTTTTGATAAATCTTGAGTTGAGCCGGGAAGAGCAGACCGTATTTTACATTCATGTGTGCCAGCTGTTTTTTGAGTGGTTCAAACGATTGTCGTGCCCGCTGTACTTCTCAGGTATAATCAGGGAATATTGCGATTCTCGAGCCACAATGGGTGATCGTGCCTCGTGAGCGTGACATCTGCAGGAGAGCGTCCCTGTCGCAATAGTTTAGAAATCGAGCGATTATCGTTCGGGGTGGTGCACCTGGGATCCTTTTGCCCGAGGGCATCCTATGGGCTCTTTCCACCGAGAACATTTTTGAGAAGGAGTGGGGTTCGTAGGTGTCCATAAGCCATTGTTCAAGGAATAGTTCCATGCATTGTCCCTCTTCTCCCTCCGGTAGTCCAAGAATACGCAAATTGTTGCGGCGAGACCTTCCCTCTCCCTCGTCCACCCTTGATTCTTGGGTTTTGAGGCGGTTTAAGGCTTGTGATAGCTGTCTGTTGATCCCGTTAATGTTGTCCTCTGCCTCTGAGATACAGTGTTCCGCTTCCCCGGTTCTAGAAGTAAGCTTCTGTAGGTCGTGGCGCAAGTAGGAGACATCCGCCGCTATGCTATCCATTTTAATCTCCATTGAGGAGCAGGAACTGGCAATAGCCACCATCACATCTCGTAGTGAAAGAGCTTCTTCCCCCGTGAGCAAATTCGATTGTGTTGGCTGGTCAGCCAGGTCTGGGGTGGTGGCGACCGCAAATTGGTCCATGCTACTCTGAGTGGAAGTCTTCTTTTGTCTGTCTTTGCCCATCTTTATGAAGGTTGTGATCGGTGTGGGGCTGCCCATGAACCGGACCGGGCATGCCCGTAGTGTCAATTTTATTGGACCAAGGGTGGCGGGGGTTGACAGCTCTCCCTCCTCTTTCTTTTACTTTCCCCCAGGAGGTCCGCTGAGATATGCACAGCTGCTTCTATGGGGTAGCGTTGTATGTCTCGGTCGTGGCACCCCGCGGAATTGCCCAAAGAGGTGCGGTGTATGGCATTATACTTTGGCAAGTTAAGTGGTGCTCAAAGCGTTCACAGTTCAACGGCAGTGGTAGTAGTTCCCGACAGGGCCTTTCAGCTGGGGCTACGCACCACTTGTTAGTCCTCTTTTCGCCAGTTGGTATTTATGGAGCCCCACCACTCCCATGTGTTTCCCCAGAATGGGAGGAGGTGGTCTCCAATCTCTTCTCTTCTGCATCTCTCCTGAGGCCGTGCCCAGGGACGCCACCACCAGGTCCAATCAGGAGGATAGTTCAGCGGGGGGGGGCCCTTACTTGCCGTGTGTTGCAGTTTCTCAGCAGCTCCAAACCCACCTTTCCCTGTTCCACGGGTGCCGGATGACCTTCTCCCCGCGTAGGACCTTCCGCGTTGAGCCGGGCCATCGCTGGAGAGACAGCACATGGCTGTGGCCACTGCATGGACCCGGCCCACTCGCTGCATGTGATCAAAGGAGGTGCGAGGGAGGTGTGTGTATCAGCACTGTCAGAGTGTTCTCTCGGCAGGGGTTTTGGTCTTTTACCCTCTTCCTCCTGGCTTGCGCGGCTCTGGCAGGGGGTTCACCTCGGGGGTGCCCTCCGATTCCCGACAGGTCTCCGGTGAGTGGATGTCTGTTGTCCCGGGCAGCCTCTATTGCTTCCTTTCTTTTCCACAGCACAAAGATGTGGCGATTTCCGGGAGTTGGAAGGGCGCTGCAGTCAGGCGGTGGTGGCCATTTAAGGCATCTGGGTGCAGGGTCTCCAGCCCTCGGCGTCCTACCGAATTAATCGGTTGCCTGGCCAGATGGAGATCTTAAATTTGGTGCCCCCCGCCTTACTGATTTGGTCGGGTGCTTGGTTGGTTCATAATCCACCAGAATCAGGATGTTAATTCAGGATTTATTTGGCGCTTGCGGGAGCTCAGCGGGCTCACATTCACATCTTTCGTGTGCAGGCCACGCCCCCTTGTCCTCATCCTTCTTGATCTCTCTTCTGCCTTCGACATGGTTAACCACACCATCCTGCTCAACTGTCTCCGTGATAACCTGGGTATCACTGATCAGGCTTTGACCTGGCTGCCCTCTTACCTCTTGATCGACCCTCCCAGGTCCAACAGGGGTCCTTCCTATTATCTATCTTCCTCTCAACATGTGGGGTTCCCCAGGGGTCTACCCTCTCACCGTCTTACCCTGGCTCTTCAACCAATACCTGGCAACTCTTGCTCACTGCATTGCCATTTTCTGATCAAATTACCAGTGCTACGCTGATGACACTCAACTCATTTTCTGGCTGCCATCAGCCACCTCCTCTCCCTCTCTCATCTCTGACTGCCTAACTGCCATTCAAGATTGATGTGCCACCAATGATCTTTGTCTGAATGCCAGCAAGACGGAGATCCTCCTCATCGGCACACCATCTCCATCCTTTTCCCTCACTCTCTTGCCAGCCTCCCTTGGCCCTCCTCCTACCCCTACCTGCAAGGCCAAGAAACTTGAGATCATCTTTGACTACACACTTTCCTTCATGGCCCTTATCTTTGAGGTCTCTAAAAAGTCATACTTCCTACTGCACCTCCTCAGAGGTACTCTGCCTTTCCTCTCCTTCCCTCAGAAACTCAACGTCTCCCAAGCTCTGGTTCTCTCTATGTTGGACTATTGTAACAGCCTCTTTCTAAATCTACCTGCCTCTATTCTCCGCCCTCTACATCTTATCCAGAACAGGACTGGGAGACTTGTCCTTGGCCTCAAGCCCTGGGATCATATCTCTCCAGCTCTGAAATCTCTCCATCCGCTGACAGTGGATGCAAGGATTAAAGTCAAACCCCCTGCATTGTCCACAAGGATTTCTGTGGCCTGTGTCCAAAATACCTTCAGCTATCCCTCCGCAAATACCTTGCCTCTCGAGCTCTTTGCTCTTCTACCTCTTACTCCCTCTGGGTCAATCATTTTTCAAAGAAATGAGCTAGGGGTAGATCTCTATCTTTGGCTGGGGCCTCCCTCTGGAACAGCCTCCCTGCCACTCTAAAACTTGAGGTAAACCATCTCCGGTTCCGGAAGCATCTCAAGACCTTCCTCTTTTCTTCTGCCTTCGCTCCCCTTCTCCCCTGCTGATCTGCTCTCTCTTAGCAGTGTGCAACTGGCCATCCTCTGTCCCCTGGGCCCAAGTACCTGCTCACCCTTCCACCTTCCTGCACTGCCTCCTGGCCACCCCTTGTACTGGGGACTGTATCTGTACACATACAGCACCCCCCATGTTTCTTATTTGTCTTCACTTATCAGACTTACCTAGTGTGCTGCCTTAAACACAGCACTTGCCACATGCTGGCTGCACTACCACTGTGTATTGCCACCATTTTCTTTTCTTTTTAAATTGATTTTATTTATTTGCGCTCCTCTGCTCTGCACTTTCCACTCTCCCGCTTCCATTCAATTTTTCCCTTTTCAAATTTCCCATGCACTTGCGCGTTCTCAATGTCACTGGGCCTAGTAAGATTTTTTTAATGCTTTGCTTTGTTCTCCTCTGTTCCCATCCCTTGCCTAGTCAAGCTCTGAATCACTTGTGTACGAGCATGATACAAAGAAAATATCATATCATATCAATACGCCAACAAATATTTAACTACTTTAAAAATACCCTTCATTGCAACACACTTCAAATACGCCATCATAGTTCTTGTTACTGCAAAACCTCTTGTAAAGTCTAATAGAGTTAGAATATGGCAACAGGTATCTAACTACTTTCAAAATTCTCTTAATTACAACACACTTCAAACACCAATACTATCACATAATTATAATAGTTTTTTAAAACTTCTTCATGGATTTTTTGACCCAATGATTATTGCATGTCAATACAACAACAGTGTAGCACACACTAACATTGTACCAAACATAGAGCATTGAATGTACTGTTTATGTTTATTAGGTTTTATAAAGCGCTTTAATCCAAAGCGCTTTACAGTTTAACAACAAGGTACAATAATGAAAGAAACATATTTACAATCATGAAACAAACCAGTGAGACAATATGTAGAACAATTAACTTAGGAGCAGGGGGAAAGGGAAGGGAGAAGGGAAAGGGAGAGGGAGAGGAGGTTGGGAAGGAATAGTTACAAATAACTGATTTCAGATCAAGTGGGTGCGGGAAGAAGGGTCAGGGAGGGTAAAGGGGATAGGAAGTGGTCAGGGGAGCTGGAGAGAATAGAAGGTAGAGAAGGAAAGTCAGGGGGGAGTGGAAAAGAAGTTCTTTCAAGGAGGTGCGGAAGGATGAGTCAGTCGAGTGGAGAGAGCGGGAGGGAGTGTAAAATAAGAGTAAAGAAGAGAGATACGGGAGGGCAAGGTCATGGAGATATTTGAAAACCAGACAGAGGAATTGAAATTTAAGTTGGGAGAGAAAGGGAAGCCAGCCAAGGTGAGGACTGAGGAGACAAAAATTACAGATAGAGGAGTAGTAGATGGTTTTTAGGGGGGCCAGATAAGAGACAAAGGGCCTCATTACACGGAAGGCGGTAAGGGTTAACGGTCACCGGTAATGGTACCGGTGACCGTTAACCCTTACCGCCTTACTACGAGGTCCCTTTGCGGGTAGGTACTTTAACGCCTGCTGTTTAACAGGCGTTAAAACCCAACCCGCAAAGGGACCAGGGTGCTAATTACAGTACCGCAATTTGCGGTACCGTAATTAGCACCTTCCCCATTCCCATTATGCCCTATGGGGCAAAAATGGGAATGGGGAAGGGCAATGTGGGAAGGGGAAATTACCGCCCTGCCAACCTTGGAATAGGGCGGTAATTCCCCTTTCCACCAAGGCGGTGCCGGTATTTTACTGGCATGGACAAGGTGCTAATAGCACCTTGGTCCTCCGCCTACCGTGTAATGAGGCCCAGAGAGTCCAAAGAGGAGAGAAGAGCAGTAGAAGAGGCAGGGGAAGATGAGAGAGGAGATTAAGAGTTTAGAAGCATGGAAGGTGAGAGAGGAGCTGACCTTTTGGATGTTGAAGAGATGGTGCTGCCAGTTTATGTATTATGTACTGTTTATGTAAAATGGTATGCAATTAAAGCTTTTAAACTATCCTACTTAACAAATTATATTGTGTTTTTGTTCATAGAAAAAGAACCAGAGATTCAAGCATTATTACTACATGCAACTAAGTAACCATTCCAAGTATAAACAAATACATATTCCATAAGCACTATCCTCAATTGTACTACATATATCATCCAACCATATTACAAATACTGTATATTCCCCCTACATTACTTATAATTACTATCCACATATTACTATAGTGTGTGTAACCATTAGCCAGATTCTTTGGAGATGTCCTACGGCCATGCCCCCAAGAATCTGGCCACTGGCCACAACCACCACGAAATAATTAAACAATATAACACGTATGTACAATACACCTTCAAAGAACAAGACTTGCCCTAACCCCATGCAATCCAAATGATGTCTGCAGACACCAAAAATAATCTGGCCACTGGCCACAACCCCCTCACTAGAATGAAACCTTTAAAGAATAAGACTCACGCTGAACCCCTTGCAATCCAGATGATGTCCATGGACACCAAAAGTGACCATGGACTCGGCGGCACACGCACACCTTTTTTTCACCTATAAAAACAGCTCTATGTCAACTTTATTGCACTCTCCCAACCTTTCAATACCCTCTTTCAATCACCAAATAACTCCAAATGTGTTTTCTAGACTACTTCTCATTGCTGTGTCTGCGGTCAGTGGAGATGTCCGCAGACTCGGCAGCACCTGCAAACCCTTTTTTACCTATAAGAACAGCTCCATATCAACTATATTCCACTCCCCTACCTTTTCCAGCCCCTCTTTTGGCCACCAAATAACCACAAATGTGTTTTTCCTATACCTTTTCCGCACCACCATTCTAGCCGCATACACCAGCAGCTTTCCGCAGATCCAACATGACAATCATTTAAAAAAATATGACACCTCACGCTTTTGAGCATGAAATCAGTGGGCATGTACGATGCTTGCGGACATCATGCCGCTCCCTGATTTGCCCACACGTATCTTCAGACCCCAATCGGGAAGTGAGTCAGCAGATGGATTTACACCAAAATTACAAAAGCACACATTTCGGACCAAGCCACTGCTCCTCGTGCAAATTCGGTGAAAATACATACAGAGGTTAGGATAGTAGGCACAAGCAAACATTTGCTCCATTGTGTCTGTAGAGGAGGTCCCAAATGCAGCCCACACTCCAACCGTCCATTTTGAAGTACCAGGAATGTTCACGATGAAATATGTGATGTATGTTGAGCAAATAAACCAGCAGAGAGCCGCATTGGGGCTCTGTCCAGTACCTATCAAAAGAACAGCACCTATTGAAGTACCAGTACCAAGGAAACCATGAACAGTAAGGTACCCATTGAGAAAACCATATCAACAAATGAAACGAAATGAAGATTGTCTAAGTACAGTCCATGAAGAAACCAAAAAGGTCTTAATGGAAGACGAATGGTGACATCACAAGAACCCGGACTGACTCACATATAGAAGAAATGAAACAAGGATATTGTGAACCTAAAGTGAAAGGACAATCTCAAATATAAGAAGCGTAAGCTGTAAGCATGACGAAGATATTCAACCAGTTTACGCATGTACATATGCTTGGAACAGCAAGAAAGCTCAGTAAACCGTGTGGCTTGCTATGCTTAGAAGAAAGATAGTGCGGCAAGCACCACTATACATAATCTACCTCAAAAGAAGTATGTTTTATAAGTATATTTCCACTTTGCACAAGAAGCAGTATTAACCAAGGTTATTAAAGGCCACACGAGGAAATCTTCATATTTAGCAAAATTGAGAAGAAGCGGCTGAAACGAAACTCAGCAGAGGTAACTCATGCGAGGAAAGCCGAGGTTGTTTCAGTAGAAGAGACAAACAGTAGCTACAATTAATTGAAACTAAGAACAGCATATCCTGCTTCTGAAAGAACAAGATAAGAAGACGAAGGCAGGTGGTGGGTGAAACGAAAATCAAATGCACAAATTATATGAAGAATGGACAAATTCACGATGTCTGAATCACGTGACCAGCCAAGCGAGGAGAAGCAAAACTTTCACACCTACGCATGGCATCAGGCCAGGCGAAGATATCAGAACTTTCCAGACAGAAGATGCAGTCTTGAGGCCAACCACAGTGAACTAATTGGCACATAGCCACTAAAGTGATGATTGATTGTACCAATAATTGGAGGAAAGCGGGGTAGCTAAGGGTACTCTGCCCCTGAGTGACCATTCTGCGTGCTGCTCGGCAAAGTAGAAAAGTATAAGTGTAGTTTGGTGCCAACCCAATAACAATGGACCAAGTAATCTAGGGTCCTATAGTTAGTAGAGCCAACGGGACGTCATACGTTTAGTGACATCTACAGTAGCCATTTTGAAGGTAGGGCTTAGATGTCCCACCTGACAGTGTTTATCCAATCCCCTTACTCTGTTACCATATACAGATATAGTACCTATATGAAAGTTACCTTTCCTAAACCAATAGAATTGCATGCCAACTTTTAAGTGTTAAATGTCAGTGATGACGAGTTTTCAGTATAAATGTTATGTGTTTTATGAAGTTCATTGCAGTTGAAGCGAGAAGGAAGATCGCACCACTGCTGATATTCATAACTCCCTGTTTTTTGTACTTGTCATTAAACAGACTCCCTTTGCCAAACCGTTGAGTTGTCATTATTGACCTCGTGTTAGAGTATTAATCTGCACCCCCATCCTTCTCAAGGGCGCTACTATCTTGTCCTAAAGTGGTTCTGGGCAAACCCCGACTCTATGGGCCGGTTTGCTAGGCCGTAAAGACCACATGTGGAAACTAAGGCACAATAACCATATATCCAAGTGACACGTCAGACGCGAGGTTCGTTTTACAAACAAGTCTGTTTTATTTCAAAGTTTTCTCAGTCGGCCAACTGGGCCTCAATGCCTCACGACGTGTGTGCCCAGACCTTGTGAGATGCGAGAGAGCGACGCGGGTTCAGTATTTAAAATAATCTGTTGCTCCTTCCTATTTGCCCTGCAAGCAAGCAATTTATCCCAAACTATTCTCTTCTCGGGCACCAACGTTTTCAATTTCTCTTCTATTCGCAATGGTAAAGCCAACATTACTTGTGGTGGCTTCTCTCCAGCCTTCCTCTCACTATCATTCTAGTCAAATTCTCCCATGCATCGCCTAACATCGGGGCGTCACTTATGTTTCTAACCTGTTTCCATATGTCCACAGGAAGAATCACGGAAAGCAATAACTCAATGTCACTCAATGTAAAAACAGATGAATTCAAAACAGATTCAATTTCCTTATAGAATCCTGATGGGTTTTTCCTAATATCAGGGATCATCTGCTTTATAGTATTTATCTCTTGCCTAGAAAATGGGACATGTACAAACTGTGCAATATAATGAGCTTCTATCGTTCGCGATGGAGTTCCTCCAGAGGCATCAACTTCTACTTTCGGGACAAACGTGGGAGGCACCTCCCTCATGGGTAATTGGAAACTAGGCGATTCTACATTTGTTTGTTTATTAAGCAACAAAGCTAAATCAAGTGAAAAAACAGCCGTTCCAGTTTCAGCCGAAAATGCTCTTTTATAAATTGTCTTTAAATCAGTGGGACAACATATCTTATTCTTCATAGATTCATCTTGCAGGTACTCTACCATGACCTGTAATACCTTTCTCTGCATTTCTGGTGTATACTGACTAAACGTATCATGCACTTCAATTGGGGAAATGGCAGCATCCGTAATCCATCTAAGTGCGTCTCGCGTACAAATTCGCATCTCCTCACTAACAGGTTTCAACGGCAGAAAAAAAAAGGTTGTTGAACATACAACATATGCTGTTTATGTTTTTTCAATAGCTCTTTATGCAATTGATCAAGTTCTCGCTTAAACACAAATATTCTACGTGATCTTGTACTTTCATTGCATCATCTCGCAAAATCGAAAGAACAACCAAATTGTGCAACTCTTGCGGTACCACTGTATCGGTCAAATCACCGCATATTTTCACAAGATAATTCCCCATGCATTCTAACGATACATGTTGTTCACCATGACCTCTATGATCAGATATGAAACTCTGCACAGCCACTTCATTGTCATCATTCAAACACATTTTGGCCCACTCTTTCAGTTCTTCTTTCCCTCCTTTGCTAATCGTGGACAAGTCTGTCTAATGCTTCCTTGCACAGGCCCCATCTCTGCAGAACTGCCTGCTAAAGGGGCTAACACATGCTGTAGAGACAGTGGAGGAAATGATGTCACAGGCACATGGGGGCAGGAACTGCTTACTGCAGTTGCAGATGGAATAATGGGAATGGGAGGTACATAAGGAGGAGGTGCAACTGGATCAGTACTTTTTTTCATTTCTTCGCTCATTTATTATTTTGTTTATTAGTTCATCTGGTGTATGCAAATCTTGGTGAGGATATATTTTCTGTACATCTAATTGGAAGGCCCTGTCCATGTTTCTAATGGCTTCTCTCTGCTCATGCTGATCACGCTTTATCGCTTTCTCTACATTTGTTTTATATCTGTGCGCATGTTTCTCTCTACTTCTCATCGGAGATTAGCTTCCTTCCTCCAGTATCTCACAACGTCGAACGCTGCTGGTCGGGCCTTTTTGCATAACAGTACTAATTCTAGGTGTTCTATATGTGCTAATTCAAAGCTCACATTATTAGGCCACTGAACGTCTGATAGACGTCTGGTCTGCCTATGCCAAATCGCATTAAACACTATTGCCCCTATACCGTATTTTATGTACCTTTCATGTGCCGGCGACCCTTCGGATGGCACGACCTGGCCAGTTTCCAAAGATTGTCTACTGCAGTGAAACAAAACTCACTAAACAGGAAGACAATTTCCCAGGCATGGTTAATTCTTTCCCTTTTCTGACCCTAGGCGTTTGATCTTGCAAGAGCAGCTCTCAACCAACCAATATCAGGACGTTTAAGAATTGGGGCACGACTCACCTGATCAACCAATTTGTCACTCAGGACACAATTCGCTAGTATACAGATGCAACCAAGAATCGTCATGACTGCGTGTCTGGCTCAATCTGCCTCGTTCCAGGACCCTCGCCTTGATGCGCTCTGGGTGCTGCTCGTCAATCAGGGATCAGCTGTGTACAAATCTGCGGAGGAGTTTCTCATCACTTCTACAGGGGTGCCCCGAACATCTTCCGATTCCGGCTCGACGGCTTCGACCTTGACTCTTTTTTTTGCCTTCTTCAATTTCAACGTATACGATGGAGCATTAGTGGAAGGGTCCCTATTCGGGCGTCATATTTGCTAGGCCATAAAGACCACAAATGGAAACTAAGGCACAATAACCATATATCCAAGTGACACGTCAGACATGAGGTTTGTTTATCAAAGATGTCTGGTTTATTTCAAAGTGTTCTCAGTCGGCCGACCGGGTCTCAATGCCTCACAACATGTGTTCCCAGACCTTATGAGATGTGAGAGAGTGAGCAACGCTCAAGAAGCAATATATATATATATGTTACATATAATCTTTACGAAGGCAATTCGATTCGCCCACAAACATGTCATTCAGGCTAGGGTTTGATGACTGACAATCATGACAATTATGACACGTTATGACAAGTCTTCCTTCAGTCTAAACATAGTTTGTCTAGCAATGGCAGCAGAGATAGCTTTCTGTTATGGGGAACATAGAGCTTCTGGCTTAGCAAGGATATCGTGTTCTCAGCAGACATGCAGCAGGGCGTCAACGAAGTCTTCAAAGAATACTATACATGCCTATACTCACACGCGGAGGAGGTCCCCCAGGAACTGATCATGGGCACGCTGGATGAGATTGGACTCAATAGAATGTCAACTGAACAGGCCATGGCACTAGATACAGAAATCACACCTGAGGACATAACCGAAGCAATTAGGTCCCTAGCCACGTGTAAGGCACCTGGCACTGATGGGTTGCCCTCAGAGTTTTATAAAGCCTATGAATCCTCCCTCACACCCCTGCTACATAAAGTATACCAAGAGGCATATGAGAGGGGGATACTACCAGAAAGCATGAGAGAAACACTTGTGGTCCCAATCCTGAAGCCAAACAAACCGGCAGACCTGTGCGACTCATATCGCCCGCTGGCAATGCTAAATTATGATGTAAAAATTCTAACCACCATACTGGCCAAGCGCCTATCTAAAATAATAGGCGACATAATACATCCCGATCAGAATGGTTTTATACCAGGGCGCAATACGTCAATGAACCTGCGCAGGCTGCAACACATTATAGCGCAAACTAGTGAAGACGAGAGCCCCAGTGCATTACTATCCCTCGATGCCATAAAAGCTTTCGACTCCATTTATTGGGAGTGGCTTGTGGCGGTACTCAAGGAATTTGGCTTCGGACCCGGATTTATCAGATGGGTCGAGATACTATACACCAAACCAAGCGCAAGAGTAAAGTCAGGGAAACATGTGTCAGACGCCTGGAACATACAAAGAGGGACTAGACAAGGCTGCCCATTATCCCCAATGTTGTACGTATTGGGGCTGGAACCCATAGCTATTTATTTCCGGAAACAGTTTTTTGATGCCGGCATAAGACTGGGAGGGGTGGACCACATCATTTCGCTCTATGCAGATGACGTTCTTATATATGTCAGGGACCCACACATCAACATGCCAACCATACTAGAAGTCCTGGACAACTATTCCAGAGTCTCTGGGATCCAATTTAGCAAGACAAAATCCTGCTTGTTCCCACTAGCGGCCCTAAAAAATGAGGACGTAGAAACACTCCCGGAGGTAGGGATAAGATGGCAGACCACCACATTCCGATACCTAGGAATCCAAATAATGCACACCCCAGCACTGATGCACGATTATGACACAAAAGCAGCGATCCCGGCCCTGCGCAGATCCATGAACTTTTGGTCGAGACTCCCCTTGTCTATGATGGGAAGGGCATCCATAATTAAGATGATTGTCTTACCGCGATTCCTATATGGGTTCCAGAATGTACACTACTATATTAATAAACCCCTCTTCCGGCTGCTCGAGACGCTAATAAGAGAGTTCATCTGGGGGGAAAACAGACATAGGATAGCGCTGTCGACACTGACCCTGCCATACACACAAGGTGGCATCCAACTCCCAAACCTAGAAAAGTACTACCTAGCAGCACAGCTTAGCTTTGTACTCAAATGGTTATCCGATGAGCCCACAGATGAAACACCCCTGCTACAGTCCATGAGCCTCCCATTCACCCTGAAGGAACTGGTCTGGGTACCCACGAAACTGCTAGGTACGGCACCCCACATAGTCACCTTGGGGAGGGAGATCTGGCGCAGAACAAGGACACTCACCCGCACACAGAACGCTTACGCACCTGAAATACCCCTACTCGCAGACCTGTACACAACGGTCACTGATCTAAAACAAATTAGATTGTGGGAAAGCGGAGGGGTTTACACCTGGGGAGATCTTTATGAAGAGGGCACCTTTAAAGAATTCGCCATATTACAAGAAAGGGAGGGCATCCACACGGGCCAGTTCCTCTGGTACCAGAAGGTCCGCTCCACAGCACGAAGCAAATGGGAAGCGTGGCCGGAGGAACCGGATCCGGAGCCACTACTCACGCTGTTATATAATATGGGGGAGGGCAGCAGACCAATATCTCAAATATATAGACACCTGAGCGACATACCCAACCCCCGGAGCGCGGAAATGAAAAGAAAATGGGAAACAGACGTAGGCAGAGAAATGACAGAGGGGGAATGGAACAGGGCACTTACATTCCCCAAGGAGGTGTCCAGGAATCATAGATTCAGACAAATACAAATTAATGTGCTGCACCGAACCTACCTAACCCCGAAACGAATAGCTAAGTTTAACAAACAATCGCAGTCACACTGCACCTGGTGCATGAGGGAGGAAGCGGATCTAATCCACATGATGTGGGAATGCCCCAAGTCCAGGACACTGTGGGATAGGGTAAAACAGACATGTGAGAAAGCAGGCATGACCAACTACAAATGGGCACCTGAGGAATGCCTACTCGGAACCTATCCTAGGCTAGCTAAACTGAAACACACAGTCAGACTCATGGACAAAGCGTGCATCCTGGCCAAAAGAACCATAGCCATGTCCTGGAAACGACCCGCAGGTCCGCAATACAAAGCATGGCATAGTGAAGCAGAGCGATGGGTGTCGGCCGAGACCAAGGCCTGGGTTGAAAGTGTCACTAGATCTACGGATGAGTCCAGCAGAGCTCTCGAGGCATGGAAAGAACTCACTAGGCATATGTTCCTCCCCTCGGACGACAAGCCCCCATGAACCCATGACCCGAAACGAACCCGCCTACAAGACAAGAAAGGGCAAGCCCAGACGTGCGACTGGAAATGAGGATGGCCCTGGGAAGGTGTCCCCCCTGCACCCCCCCTGAGTATGCTACCCAACTTCCCTACATCCCCTCCTCCCTGAAACAAAAGAAGCGGAAACACACGGACATGGCAAGGAGACAGTTACTGTTACCTGTTATTTGTTGTTTGTTATATTGTTAAGGCTAAACCGAAAAGCACTGTAAAAGATTACGCACAAGACGCGTTTTGCAAAACTTGTAAGAGATATTACTAAAAATGCCAATAAACAAATTTTAAAATAAAATCGTGTTCTCAGCAGGGAAAACATTCCTTTTTATGTTATCTGTATGACTTGGGTCATGTGCTAAAGGTCAGATAGCTCCGAAGCAGAAAATGCCATTCTCCGCAAAGGAGCACCACTAAAAGAATATAATTTATGTTTTAACTGCCTTTCACTACAACATTTGCAAGACAACCTGGCACCTGGACTACTGATTAGATGCGGCTTCTGCTCTACTTCAAGGACTTAGTGAGAGGGAAAACAATGTATTTCTGTACAGTTTGACATTCCTGTCTGTGTTAGTGTTTCAGCATTCAAACCATGGCCTCGCACTGTGTGCAAGTTCGAAGCATAGAATACATTTGAAAAGTGTTTTGACAGAAAGGAAAAAGAAAAATGGCTGACATTTCACAAAATGGACGCCCTTTGGTTACATTGACGATTCTCTGATCGCGATTTTTGTCACATGATGTGATTGGTTTCAGGCCAAAACATATTATACATATCATTCGACTATAGGGTTACGTTTCTGGTCTAACAGTTTGGGGGTCCCGGAGCACACTTGGTAGCAGAGATTGATGGTTATCGATTATCAATTAGATAAGACACCTATTGACCATCGACATAAAGTAACTCTAGGTCCTTGGTAATATCACGAGTCCTTTGCCATCTGGCTGAGTAGACCGAGAAGCTCTCCGTAGACAGTGGTTGGATTTAAAGTAGAATCTGCAGACAGGGGACCCCTTCCCACTCCTACGGGTAGCTGAGCTGGTGAACGGCAGGAGAGGCGGTGACGGAGGCAGTGATCCCGAGCATCCAGAGTGGAAACATGCAAACGGTGAGTGTAAAGACTAAATGCTTCGGCAAAAAGTGCATGCCTTAGAACAAGTAAGGGAAAGGTAACGTAGGGAGGCGGAAAAACAAAATAGTTATGGTTAAGTTGCTAATCCCATAGGAAGAGCACTTTCTGGGTGGCTTATAACTTCGCTCCCCCTGGAGTAATCCTCACCAAACTTTGCAAAGAAAGTATAGGCTGTAGGACATAGGCCATAAACCCAAGACTCTAGGCCCTGGCCACAACCACCACATCATATCACACCTATAGATCACACCCATATAATTGAATATCTATCAGGTGGTTATGGGCAGGGCCTGGAGTCTTGGGTGCAAATTGAGTATATGCCGCAGTTAAAATGTTTGATTCTGTGGGTGTGATACTGAGTTATACGCCACCATGGGTGTGATATGCTGCAGTGTTTGTGGCCAGGGCCTAGAGTCTTGCTTGCATGACCGCAGGCCGTAGGCCATAAGCCATACACCCAAGACCGAAGTTATAAGTACTGAAGATATAAGCCACCATGGGTGTGATATGCTGCGGTGGTTGTGGCCCGGACCTAGATTCTTGGGTGCATGACCGAAGGCCAGGCACCCAAGAACGAAGTTATAAGCACTGAAGCTATAAGGCAGCATGGGTGTGATATGATGCGGTGGTTGTGTTTTGATATGCTGCGGTGGTTGTGGCAGGACCTAGAGTCTTTGGTGCACGGGCAAAGGCCGTAGGCTATACACCCAAGACTCTAGGCCCTGGCCACGACCACCGCAGCATATCACACCCATAGATCACACCCATAGAATCGAATATCTATCAAATGTTTGAAATCTACAGTTTCTGTACTGTTTGATTTGTATAGTTTGTATGTGATGTTTTGGGTACGTCATGTTATTAAGATTGTAGAGTTTGGTAACAAGCACTGTAGTATAACATACCCATGGAAGTGAACATTTTGTATTGTGGTGTATGGTTAGATGTTTGTTCAATGGTTCTGTTGTGCAGCAGTATTTATGTGTTCTATTAGAATATACTTACTGTTTGATTTTTTGAGATTGGATGTATTTTTTCATGAGTTTGGTAACTTGAGTACCTATTCTTTTTCAATTTCTGTGATAAAAGAAAAGAGCATGTTAGTGTATGTATTTTATAAAGACTTATTACATTGCATAATAGACATTTCAGCTTTTTTTTACCCACATATTTAGTTTACAAACCAGTGTACTGTGCTATTCGCTCAGTTTTTGTGTTTGTTTTTCAAATTATTGGGTCTGTGGGGAAAAAAAAATCAATGTTGGATTAAAAACAACCTTTTATTGTTATGCTACAGTCTATGTGTTTGTTTGTTTTCAGTGTTCACTTGTTGTTTCTGGCTAATGTTCTATTTGTTGGCTTGTTGAATATTTTTGGAGCAGTTAGATACCTATTGGCATATTCTAACTGTCTATTTTTTGTTATAATTTAGTGGTATTCATGTATCTGTTTGGTTGTTATAGGATCATGGGCCAGTTATACCTGTTGGCGTAATCTAACAGTTTATAGTTCTTTAATTGAATTAGTGTTAATGTTTAAGTACAGATTAGTTATTACATTTTGGTTTTAAGAAGATTAAATAAGCGTTTGTAAGATTTGCTGGTAATCTCTGCTTTAGAGTAATGGTACTATCATTACATTCAAACCATCCACATTTCTTTTTTATATATGCAGTGTAGTGACCTGCATTGATTGTGGCTCCTGCGTGGTAGATTATACCTATTGTTGTGAAGGTTTTCTTACCAAGTGATACTTGACCGTGTGTGAATCCAGTCAGCTTGCAGTTTTTTTTGGTACCATCTGCATTGTAATGTAGAAGCATTAGTATTACGTAGTTACTATGTGTTTGTATTAGTAAGGTGGAGCGATTATCTGAATTGCAGGTAGTACATAATCTACCATGGTTTGCATTTTGTACAAGTTGCTGAAATGGAACGGATTCACAATTAAGTATGGATACATAGGGACTCATTACACGGTAGGCGGTGGACCAAGGTGCTATTAGCACCTTGGTCCATGCCGGTAAATTACCGGCACCGCCTTGGCGGAAAGGGGAATTACCGCCCTACTCCAAGGTTGGTGGGGAGGTAATTCCCCCTTCCACCATTGCCCTTCCCCATTCCCATTTTTGCCCCATAAGGCATAATGGGAATGGGGAAGGTGCTAATTACGTTACCGCAAATTTGCGGTGCCGTAATTAGCACCAAGATCCCTTTGCGGGTTGGGTTTTAATGCATGCAAAAAGCAGGCGTTAAATTCCCCAACCCGCAAAGGGACCTCGTAGTACGGTGGTAAGGGTTAACGGTCACCGTTACCATTAACGGTGACCGTTAGCCCTTACCGCCATCCGTATAATGAGGCCCTATACGTGTTGTCAGGATTGTTTGTTGCGTTTCTATGAAGAACTAACATTTGCAAACACAATTGGTCTGTGCTGTGTAAGTAAATGTTGTCAACAATTGGTGACAATTGAAATAGAATATTCATTAATATTCATTGCTACATTTGCGCAGCAACTTACACCAGTTATATTTGAAAATGTGAATGGACCAGATACTTTTGTGTCCAAGTCATTTTTTCGGAGTGTGTGTTGCTTTTTTGAAGAAGTACCTGAGTTGATTTGAGTTATAGATTCTTCTTTGGTTGTGATAATTGATGAAGTATTTGCTTCTTTTACTGTCTTTGGAGCATTTGCAGTCAGATCCTGTTGAATTTTCATCTGAATTAGTTTTCTTTTACAACGTTTTCCTTTTTGTGGAACAGGATATGTTTTTAGATGGGCGGTGTATATTGAACGTAGTATATTGTATTCTAAAATGCAAGGAATATCAGCATTTACTTTACTTGCATCAAAGTTGATTAGAAATAGACCGTCAAGTGTAGGTAAGCGTGATAGGGCTACATAGCTCATGCCTTCTTTAAAGACTGTGTTTCCTATATCTATCAATGCTTTGTCTAGGGTAAGACCTTGGGATTTATGAATGGTGACTGCATATGCAAGAGTTAGAGAAAATTGTTCTCTACGTACATACATGTCTTTGAAGAGAACAAATCGAGCAGTTGAGCACCCTATCCTTTTTTCTTCTGAAAGTTTGTCAAAGAGAATATTGACAAACTGAATGTTGTTGTCACGTGGGTATGTTTGAAAGCCAACAAGTGTACCCAGTGCTCCATTAACTAGTCCTTGCTCCACATCAAGGTTACGTTTAAGCATTACTCTACAGTTTAAGCATAATTTTAATATGTTCTCCAAACCAGCTGTGTTGGAGATAGAATTTTCTAAGGTATTTAGTCTTGTTGTGGCTTGTTGTCACATGGGTAGTGTCATACCATGTATGTCCAGTTTGTCTGTGGAGCAAATTTCAATTATTGGTTGCATTTCTTTTTTCAACATTGTTTCATTGAATTTGGAACAGCTTGCAAGAGCTGGCATTAAGGACATACAATTGACATTTTTGTGCGCTAATTGTTCCATAACATCAGTAGCACATGAGTTATCGCCATAAAGTGCATGGATGTGCTGGGTTTTTAATATTGCTTGTGCTTCTTGAGATAGTACACCAACTCTAATACTTTTTAAAATGTTGGAGTAAGTGAGGTCTGCAGATTGGCGCATGTTTTCTGTTAATTCTCTGTATTGGAAATGTTGCCAAAGGTTGACATTTCCTATGCTGCCAACAGTCTTACGGCAGAGTTTGTGTCCTAACGTTTTAAAAATAGGTTGCCTTTCACTGGTGTCAATTGAAGAAGATCTCCACAAACAATAATGTGTTTTCCTCCGAAGAGCTCTTCGTAGTTTGTTTTAAGTACTTCTTGCAATCTGAGGTGAATCAAAGCCAACATTAGGTTGGAGATCATGCTCACTTCATCTATTAGTAGCATTTTCATTTGTTTTAACACTCTGCGTAGTTCCATTGTAGCTTCTGTAGAAAGTTTGTAATAGTCTAATTTGTTTTGATGTTATACTGGAAGGAGTAGTAATTGGTGTAAAGTGACACCACCTATGTTGTAGGCAGCTAAACCTGGGGGGGCAGTTACAACAGATGACAGTTTGTTGTTTATCAATTGTTGAAGGAACTTGCTGATGATTTTGATTAAGAATGTTTTGCCTGAACCAGCTTCAACACTGACGTATAGGAGTATAGGTTTGTAATTTTGGCAGGTACATTCTTTATTTTCATGTTGTACACCATGTGAAATTTCTTTTGTTACCTCTTCAAAAATGGTGTGCTGCTCTTTGTTTAGTTTGATTGTAGCACAGTCAAGTCTTCTGTATCTTCTTCATAGTGACACATGGTGTTTTCAACTTCTGTCATAGCTAATTCTGCCTCATTTGCTACTAGTGGCTGTCCCAGTGGTTCTTGGCTTCCTGTTACAGAAGGTTGACTACTGTCGGGAGTGTGCTTATCTAGTTGGGCCTGGAGTTCTTCTTCGTGTTGCTGTTCATTGTGCAACATTGTTTTATACTGCGTAAAGTTTACATCAGTGAAAGTGCTTTCATTTGCTTTGAAAGCATCTTCATAGGAGTCATAGTTATCTAGTATGTCTTCTTCTTTTCTCCATGGTTTAAAAAGTTTAGGCAGGGACATGTTATATAGTTCTTTCTGTTGAGGAGTTTTTAATGACAATTTGATATGATTAATTAAGCTTCATTTGGTAAGTTTCACTAAGCTGCCATCACAATCTGTCACTCTATATCTACCTTTTTGTTCATCGAGTTTTACATTATTTTTGTATACAACGTTTTGGGCTATGTGGTATAGATACATGGTTTCCAAAGTGGTACTCCTGTTCGGGTAGTATGTGTCCAGTAAATTGTTTTTCAAAATGTCCTGGCTTTTGGGATCATTTTTGGCTATTGTTTCTATGTCCTCATATGATTTGAGAACTCTTTTTCTAGATTTAGCAGGACCAAGATTTAGCCATACTATATTTTCAGATTTTCCATACAAAGCAGTACCGGTTAAATGATCTGCAGCTTCATAGGAGCCACATTCTCTATGAGAGAGCATTTTTATGCCTAAGCTGTACAATTTCTGAGATAGTGTTTTGTCTGATGACAGGTCATTCCAGAGGTCTTGAAGCTCTGTTTTTTCTGCTTTTGATAAGTAGGCTGTAACATATTGTGCAACTGCAGTGGAATTGTCTGCAATGTACTGCACATCTATGTTTGCATTCTATAAGAGGGCAATGATTGCATTGTAATCATTGATATATTTTGATTCTTCTGTTCTTTTTATGTAATGTGTTCTTAGGTGATTTACTTTTAACACTATGTCTAACTGAAGACGTGAAGTTGTTTACTTCATCTGTTTCTGTAACTGTTCTGGGGAAACCAAAGCGGCATTTGGTATAGTATTTATCTTTCTTTTTGTATTTGCGACGACAATATTTGCCACGTTTGTGTCTTTGAAATTGTACAATTTGTGCATGAAGGTCACTATCTCTCATTTGTGAAGGGATTTCACAAGTGACATATTTTTTGGATGAACTGCAAAACAGTGGCATCACTGTCTTGACCAAATTTAGGAGCATCTTTCATCCATAAAAGCATGTGTATATGTGGTGCTCCTCTAGCTTGGTATTCTTTTCTCCAAAAGAAGTGTTGCACTTCTCCGAGGGGAGGAACAGTTTTATTACAAATAAAGTGTAGCATAGCAATGAAACGAGGGGGCGTGGCTAACCGCCATGTGAAGAGGACGTTCGCTCCTTGCGCTCCGCTTGATGCGACCATCATAAGCTGCTTTTAACTACTTTTTTCGGGGGCTCCGAACCCCACGAACCGCCTCATCGAGGGCCGACATCCTGCTGCACCTGCGGGTCGATTCCTGTGGCCCTGGAGGACCGGTCTCGCCCTATAGACCGTGCGACACGATCCCGCGGACCAGGGCCAAGATGGCGGCTCCCGAGCCCTGCAAGATGCGGCGGCCCGCACTCTAAAGCCGCTCGCGCCGTAACACTCAGCTGAGGGCCGAGGACACACGAACGCCCAGCTGGACTGACGAGGGGGGCCTGTGGGGCACCCGTGAAGCTTGGAGCGCGAACGACGGTGCCAACGGGACGACCAGCCTGGAACGTCCCGGACGAGGGCGCTGCCAGCCACAGAACCGGGAGCCAGGGTCTCGGAGGCCCTTCGAGGTGAGCGGGGGGGACTAACGCAACCGACACATACAGGCGTGCCCGGCCTGGTAACCCGAAGAAGCGGCCCCGGCGCACACTATCCGTCCCCCCTGTGCCTACGGAGCCGCCCACAGCATACAGCGATCCGCCATCGCGGCCCACCCGATACGGCTTCCTCGGCCACTCCATCGCGGCTCACCCCGGCCACCTCGGTAACAGCGAAGCCCGGAGGCTCAGTCGACATGTCTACCAAAGGAGCAAGGGCTAAGCAACGTCAGACCACCATCGACACGTTCACGGCGGCGGGGCCCACAGCGCCAGATAACATGAGCGAGACTCTTGCTGCAGACCTACCCGACCCCTTGGGGCCTTCAGCGGAACCTAGTAACACACAGATCCTTGAAGCTATCAAACTTTCCCAGGCAGCCGTGGAGCATAAAATAGACGCTGTCGCCATAGACTTGAACCTCCTGCGCCAAGACGTCCGATCCCTGGCCGGCAGAACAGAGGTGCTGGAGGCCCAGGTCCGCGAGAACACGGAAGCTAAGACAGTGCTCCTCAAAGATGTCGATGCACTTCAACAAAAAGTTAAAAACCTAGAAGACAGGGTCGAGGAGGCAGAGGGGCGCGCACGCCGCAACAACATTCGCCTCCTGGGGCTCCCGGAGGGCATCGAGGGATCGGACCCCACGAACTTCGTAGAGAATCTCCTGATACAGGAGATTGGAGCAGAAAAACTCTCTCAGGGCTTTGTAATCGAAAGGGCTCACCGATCCCTCACATCGAAACCCCCTCCTGGCAGCCCACCCAGACCCGTGATCGCAAAAGTACTTAACTACAGAGACCGGGAAACCATCCTCACCTTCTCGCGGTCAGGCGGCCAGATCTGCAGGGGTTCAGCCAAGATATCCATCTACCCTGACTATACATTTCAGGTTCAAATGAAGAGGGCACAGTTCATACACACCAAAGCAAGACTGAAGGCTGCAGGCCTACGCTACATGCTCCTCTACCCCTCCAGATTGAAGGTGATACGAAACAACAGAACTCACCTCTTCGATACTCCGGCAGAGGCCCGAGACTGGATGGACAGGGAGCAGATCCCAGAGGTCGAAGTCAGGAAACGACAACCCCGCTGAGCCCCGTCTCTCAGGGCCCCGGTGCCTTTCGGAGGCCCCACCATGGAACGGCCACTTACGCCGCAGCTGACCGGATTTCATAACACGAGGCGCCCGGACGAACACTCTCCTACCCCTGGAAGTTCTTTCTTGTTAAGGGTACTCATTACCCGCCCGTAGGGCACCATGCGACCGTCCTTCGGTCTAAAGGAGCGGAAACGGGTCTGTCATAGTGAGGAGCTCCTCACTCGACCTGGTTTATGTTGGGGAAGTTCACAGTTACGGGGGGGAGGGATAGGGGAAGTTGGCACAGTTGTTAAGTGCCCGAATCAGGGACAACCAAGACCACCAACATCCATTTCAGTCAGCACGGACGAGGCACCTACCCTCCGCTGGATAGGCTGGCAGTCACTGAAGCAGAAGTTCAGGGGTGCAAGTAACCCGGCTGAGACCCGCATGCACGAATCTCCAGGAAACCACAAGACCCCCACGATCCTCCGGCCACTGGTGGTGCTCCCGGGGGCGTTGGACATAGCCACCAGAATCCCAAATCTCACATGGCCGATTCGTTGAAAATCCTGACGTGGAACGTCAGAGGCATGAACAGCTTCGTGAAACAACGGCGCATACTCTCCTATATTAAAAGAAGCAAAACCAAAATAGCCCTGCTACAAGAAACACACCTTACATCGGACAAACTGAAAGCATTGGCAAAGGCCTGGCGTGGTACCCTGGTAGGTTCCTCCTACTCCTCCTACGCCAGGGGTGTCCTGATCTGGGTGGACCCCTCTGTCCCCTTCCGGTTGGTCGGCTCCAAAGCAGACAATGAGGGCAGGATGGCAATTGCATGTGGCACCATTGAAGGGAGAGAGGTTTGTCTAGTCAGCACTTATGCACCCAACCATGATGCAACCACCTTCTTCCACTCCCTGTATCCACGCCTCGGCCCTTACAGGGACCAAACCATGATATGGGGGGGCGACCATAACTGCACCTTAGACCCCCTGAGAGACAGGTCGGACGATAAACATACACGCCCTTCCCCGCCTGCCAAAATTCTGTCAAGGTTGATACAGCAGTTACAACTCCGAGACTTGTGGAGAGAACAGCACCCAGATGCACGTGTGTTCTCCTTTTACTCCCCTCCTCACGCAGTCCACACTAGGATAGACTACCTTTTCGTGAGCCTAGAACAACAGGCAACGTTCGGCGGTGCTCAGTACCAGCCCAGAGTACTGTCCGATCATTCCCCACTAGTAGCCACCTGGGAGATCTACCCGCCTAGACCCCCGGTCCCCACCTGGAAACTTAGGGCTGAAGCTCTCCTAGACATAGCCCTTCGCGAACACATTGCTGATAGGACTGAAGACTACTGGGAAAGGAACCTCAACAGTGTTAATCACATAGGCACCGCCTGGGAGGCATACAAGGTGGTCCTGAGAGGGGAGATGATTGCAACCATGGGCGGAGCACTGAGGTCGATTACTTCCTCCTTAGAACATGCAGAGAATGAGTTGGGGGAGCTCGAAGGCAGACTAGACCCATCCCCAGAACATTTACAGAAGGTGATTGACCTCAAACAAACCTGTCTCACGCACTGGGAGTCCCTGGGTAGGCTGAGCTATGCCAGACACACTGAACGTACCCACGCTCTAGGTGATAAACCTGGTAAACTCCTAGCTTGGCTGTACAAGAGAGAAGCCCCCAGAACACCCATTTGCCAAGTACTCAAACCAGATGGCTCCCTAGTGCACACCCAGACTGAAATTAATTCGGTGTTCTCTGACTTTTACAGCAATTTATACGCCGAACCCCCACCCGTGGACGTCTCCGACATAGAGGACATCCTGGACGACATAGATCTCCCCAGGCTAGAGCCCCATATGACGGACGCCTTGGACGAACCCATCACCCCAGATGAGGTCAAGGCAATCATTAGGTCACTCCCAACCGGTAAGTCCCCAGGCACTGATGGCCTCCCTGGGGAATTTTATAAATTGTACGAGGAGACCTTGGCCCCACTGTTGGCACAGGTGTTCAACGAAGCCTACGAGCGGGGTGCCCTCCCCGACTCCATGAGGGAGGCGGTGATTGTCCCTCTCCTGAAACCCGGGAAAGACGGATCGCACTGCGGCTCATATAGACCCCTCTCCATGTTAAATGTCGATTGCAAGATCCTAACCTCCCTGCTAGCTAGTAGACTGCGAAGGGTAATTCCCCACCTGATCCACCAGGACCAAACGGGTTATGTGCCCGGTCGCTCCATAACAGAGAACCTGCGTAGGTTGCACCATATTATGTACAGCACGGAGCAGAGGCCTCAGAAATACGCGGTGGCGTCACTAGACGCCACCAAGGCCTTTGATTCAGTGCGTTGGGAATGGCTTTATGCCACTATGGCTAAAATGGGGATAGGACCTGCCTTCCTGAAATGGACCCGGCTAGTCTACACCAACCCCACCGCTAGGGTGCGCACGAACAGGACCTTCTCAAACAAATGGGCGTTACATAGAGGCACTCGCCAGGGCTGCCCACTCTCCCCGATGCTATACATCATCGCCACCGAACCCGTAGCCACGTACCTTAGGCAGGAATACGGAGATGGGGGTATTGTAATCGACGGAGTGACCCACCTCGTCTCTATGTATGCGGATGATACGCTATTGTTCTTACATAACCCCGAACACCTCCTGCCCTACATCCTAGAAACACTGGACGGATTCAGTAGATACACGGGTATCCGTATTAACAAAGATAAGTCCTGCCTCTACCCGCTTGCCGCCCTACATAAAGATGGCCCTGGATCCCTCCCCTCCCTTGATCTAGAATGGCAAGCGACCTCCTTTAGATACCTGGGAATCACCATACACCGGGACCCATTCACGGAACATACACTTAATACGGTGAGAGCCAAAGACGCTCTAGAAAAATCTATGGAATTCTGGGGTAAGCTTCCGCTCTCGATGGCCGGTAGGGCCGGTCTACTCAAAATGGTTGCTCTCCCCCGCCTACTATATAACTTTACAAACGTTCCCTACAATATCCCCCCCTCCTTCTTTAAAAACATAAACAAACTATGCAGACGGTTCCTTTGGCAGGAGGGCAGACACAGGGTGGCGCTGGACACACTCCAAAGACCTTACGAGAGGGGAGGAGTTAAGGTCCCTAATTTCGAATTGTACTACCTGGCGAGCCAGCTAAGGCAAGTGATGCGATGGATGGCCGATGAGACCTCCTCGGACACTCGGCTCCTCCAACCTGCATTACCCTACCTCCTCCTGAGGGACCTACTGTGGGCACAGGGCAGATTCACACAGCCCCTTCCATACTTAATTAGACTTGGTATAAAGCTCTGGAACAGAGCGTGCAAAACTGTGGGGCCAGCTGATCCTTTCTCACCTCAAATCCCTATAGCAGCAATTATGGCTCATCAGCCATGGGGCTTTCACGAATCACGCACCCAATGGGAACCTTACGGAGTGGCCACCCTGGGAGACTTAATGCGGGATGAAGAGATCATGCCCTTTCCTGATCTCGCTGAAACTACGGGATTACCCGCTGGCCAATTTTTGCTCCATGGGGCAGTGATACACGCCATTAGGGTCAGATGGCCGGAGGCTACCACCCCCATGACGGAAAATACGGTCATAGAAACACTATTGAACACAGCCGAGGGCGGCCATGAAACCTCGCGATTGTACGAAACCCTGCTCCAGGGCACGACTAACACCGAGCTTAAATGTAGAGCAAAATGGGAAATCGAATTTGGCTTAGACTTCACGGATGCCGAATGGGAGAAAATAACCCATTACCATAAAAAAGTCTCCAGGAATGCCCGATTGCAACTCATTCAACTGTACATCACTAACAGAGCCTACCTAACACCAGAGGCTATATCTAATTTCAGGGGAGCCGAGGTCCAGCTATGCCCCAAATGTAGGGAGCCGAAGGCGGGTATGACGCATATGTTCTGGGGCTGCCCGGAGATACGCCACTTCTGGACACAGGTTCAGGGGAGGGTGGCGGACGCAGACATCGAGCTAGAGGTGAACTGCCCCGCAGTATGCATCCTGGGCAGATGCAAACGCAACCACAAAAACAAACCTCTGAACAAGCTCAAAGACTTGATCTACATAACTGCGAAGAGGCGCATAGCCATGGGATGGAAGAGCCCTAGGGCCCCGCATGAGGCATTGTGGTGGGGGGACCTGACTAAATGGATAACGGCGGAGACTGGCGCGTGGGAAACGGCAATCCTTGAACAAAGGCTAGACTCCAGCGGAGAACTACAACGCTGGGTGGCCTTGACTGAGCCACTTCTGCATCCTAATAACTCTGACGATGCCTCGGATGGATCGGACTTCCCTAGCCATCAATCTGGCCTATCGTAATGGGACAATAATGTTTACTTGGTCTTGGGTTGGGGGGGTGGGGGAGGGAGGGTTACGTTACTTTCTGATTATTCGTCTGATACTCAAGCGATGTATACTTGTTTTTGTTAATCTGTTAAAACCAATAAATACATTTAAAAAAAAAAAAAAGCAATGAAACGATGGTGGAAATATCTTGAAACATTAACAGAATCTAGAGAGCAAGGTTCTCCAGGTGTTAGTATATCTATGTTTGTTTTTTTTTTTATATGCGTAGGAAATCATGTAAATCTTCCCATGCGTATTCTGCACAACTTAATATAACAAACCAAGTGGGTGGGCAAGGTTTCTTATCATACAACGTACATCTCTGTGACGTCGGAACCAGTACTCTTTTGTACCACACATATTTGCAAACCGATTTGTAATGCTAGATTGTAAAACCTCATCTTTTTCTTGCACTCTTTGTATTAATTGCGTAGCTGACATATTTTGAAAGTGGGCTCCTGATTTCAATACGTGTGCAACTCCATAACATAGAGTTGCTAGTTCACTTTCAAAGAGTAGGTGTAATATGTTTTCCACATTTTGTCTAAATCTGGGATCTTCAGAATACATTCATAATGAGCGGTATTCTGATGCAGTTGGATACCCTCGGGTCTGGTGCGCGCTATAAATAAATTAACAAACAAAGCTGTAATCTGAGTGGGTCTATCATCATACCTTCCTCCTTTGCCAGTAGGAAATAGTAGAGGAAAAGCATGTGCTTCTATACTTTTTTCCCATATGATCATTGGTGATCCCTTGGTTTGTCGCATTTGTTACGTTCCTAGTGGATCATTTATGGTGTCATTAGAGTGTAATGGATGAATTGTATAATGGTCTAAAATTTTGGATACTGTAGTAGGATCTAGAAGTTCAAATTGACCAGTTTTTGGTGACTCTTGAATTATTTCTGTTGTTTCCCTTAAGTTTTCTTCAATATTTATTTCTTTGCAGTTTTCATTATTGTCTTTTAGATATTGCAAGGCTTGTCTAACTTTATGTAAATCCACGAGTTGTTGCCAAATCTTTTTGTCGTTTGTTGGTACACCATTTACTAAGACAATTAAAGATTGCTCTACTGGACTTTGCACTCCTAGAGTGTGAACATTTTCTTTCAGATCTAATGGTAAATAAACTACTTTGCCACAAATGCCTTTCACCAATTCAGAGGGAGGTAATGTTGCTGTTTTTGGTTGAAGGAGTATTATTGCTTGAAATTAGTGCACTGTTTGAATTATGATGCTCTCATATAAATTGAGTTGTTGGAGGGGTTTTGGTAGTGGGAATAATTCCAAGTTATTTGTGGTAGCAGGTGAAGGAGTTTGGTTGTTGTCAAGTTTTGTAGTGCAGTAACTGCAAAGTATTACGTGGTCAGTTATTTCGTATTTGTTTTCTGCTACAACGTAGAGATTCAAACCATTTGGAATCTTCATTGGGCCTAAGTTTAATGCACGCGCATTTGTACGTGCGCCTTTTGCAGAAGTGCCTTTCGCTCGAGTGTTGTTGAGCGACTGCTGTCTCGCTGTCTAGCGGGATTGGCGTGAGGGGTGAGGTCTCTTAAGAATTGTGTTTATATCTGTTTATTTATTTTATGTGCTTGTGCTATTGTTATTTTAGTTTATTTTAGTATTTTGTCTGTACAAATCCAACGTTCCCCTCATGAAAATAGAAGATACACGGTAGCAGTGCTTGTATATTATTTGATATTATTATTATTTTAATTTTTAATTGAGAAATGTCATTTACACTGAAAACAGGCATGCCAGCGATAAATATAACATTATTTAAAGATGTGGCAGAAGTGGTGCCTAATCCCGTGGTCCCCGCCACGGCCACTTCTCTAAAACAACAAAAGAAAAACCCAGTGAATCGCTCGAATGATAGAAAAATGGCAAATAAAGTCAGAAATCTTTTAGTCACCAAAGGATGTGATATTCGACAATACTACAATCCAGGGGCTGTCATTGGTGCTAAGGGAAAAAAACAGCTCCCAAACAAAGCTATTATTGGCAAACTTGCTAACCTTTACGAATTAAACACTCGACTTGACCTAGAAGTAGCCGCCATTAAAATCAAGGCACAAACAATTGAGTGCATAAAAGGCGCAAGCATGATAGCTGACACTACAATGGAAAAGGAAAGTAAACGCTGTGAGAATGATATTCCAGGTCTAGGCAATAAACTTGATACAATTGCTGAGAGCCCACCCAAAACATGCACTGTCGAGGCTCAACATAGATTAAGAGAAGCATATCATAATACACGTATATCTGGTCAAGTAGATGAGGTTGCCCTTAACTTTATGGATTTATCTGGAATGTCTTCTAGTGAGGAGAAAGTGGTGTTTGTACATTCTAACACAGGTGACCTCATGCAGATTGATGATTTATCACCAATTAGGATGCAAAAGTCAAGCAATCAGGTTCCACTAGAGGTGACAAACGAGGTCTGTGAACTTCAAAATCTGACAAATAAGCGCTCCCAGGTATATCCTAATACATCTGTAGTTTCTGATAAAGATGCCTCTATAAGTCCATCATCATTTGCCCTGCCCACTCCGAGACAGGTAAAGAAACCATGGGAAGGACATGCCTCTGTGGGATTTAAAAATAACCATCTGGAGGAAAGTGTTGTACAGGGAGATATGAGCTCAACCATTCTGGCAATGAACTCAGCCTTACTATCCCTGGCCAAATTATATGAAGCCATGGATCAAAAAATTAACTATCAGACAATACTGTTGACCAAATTAATAAACAAATCTAATGAAAGAGATGGTGTGTCCTCCTCCAGAGCATGTGAATCCCAATTTGAGATCTTCCAATATTGTAGTGTGAAAGATTCAGAGTCACAAACTAATGGTCTAATGGATAATGGCTGTAAAGAGAAAGCTCAGACCAGATATGTTATATTTGGTGAATGCAAAGATGCAAAAAATGGGAGTGCCCAGGTGGAGCTTGAAACTCAGACCAAATCAAACAGCGACGGCTCAAAAAATGCAGCGACTGACTTGGTCACAGTGATAACTGAAGACGCCCCTGACAATATGAGAGGCCAGCCAGAGATAACTGATGTCCCGATGAAAAAGCTACTGGGTGATCCTTGTAACAGCAAAAAAGCAGATCTCTGTAAAAAGAAAAAAAACAACAAAACACAGGTCAAGCCCAGACGATTCTTCAAAATAACCAATGCTAATCATGCTGAGGTCCCGAAAGTTAAAAAGAACAATGAATGCAGGGACCAATCGAACCAACTACTGGTGGCAAACAAGGGGAAACTCTCCTTTGGGTTATGTTACAAACCTTTAGATGATCTGTTGGCTGCAAATGAGGAGGCAAGTGTGAAGGAAAGTGTTCAATTGCAAACCTCCCATTCTGATTTGCCTTCATCTGTACAAGCAAAGATAGACGGGCATGGGCTGTTAGATGCGCAAATGCGCGAGGAAATAAACAAGACAATTGAACATTATATTGAAGAAGGACAAACGAAGAATCTCAAAATGGACATGGAGCAGACAAACCAGATATCATGGAAATCTAAGCCCGATTCTGCACTGCCTCCTCCTAATAATGAAAAGGGTTTTGCCAGAGTCAGGGAGAATGACTCAGGGAGATCAGTGGAAATTAAGTAAAAGCTCAACCCATCTGTTAACTCTGAAAGTGAGGACCATGGGTCAAAACATTTACCACGGTTTCATTCTAGAATGTAGAGAACATCCCTATGATCAGTATGATCTCAACCGATCATGCATTCTTAATATTTGTAAAGAGATACTTGAATTGAGAAACATAATATCTTCTGACATTGACAGAGTGGAATTCTTGAGTGACAAGGATTTGTCAAGGTCGAAGATTATGTTTCGGTCAACACTGTTAGCTGATATAGTATGGGAGGCTAGAAACTAATTTCTCCACATGGGCTTCAACATTTATAGAGAAGAGTGTCAAGAACTAGGAGGTGAAAGGATGGATTCAAAAAATGGGCCCACCGCATCTTTGGGTCGAATAATAGAGGACAAAAAACCTATAGAAATGAAAGATTTGACCACGCATAACAATCCAACATTAAATAAAAAAACAACCTCTTATGCTGGAACACACAGGGTTTCAAACATTTTATCAACACCAATAGCTGAGAGCTCAATGAGTTTCATATTGTAGTAATGCAGGAAACCTGGCTGGTTGAATCACCCATCTGGAATGGATTTGACATAGTGATAGAACCTGCCATTTCACCTTTAAGAGGAAGACCTATGGCAGGACTTCTTGTAGCTATAAGAAAATCCAAAGGATTTAAAGTCACAAACCTGAATTCTGGTACTCCCTTCATTCAATTTATCAAAATGTCACGCAAGACCCATACCTTCCTTCTAGTTAACATCTATTGGGGGAAAGCTCATCTATCACCAAACAGTTTTTTTGAGCACTTGAATTCTGATACTCCCTTCATTCAATTTATCAAAATGTCAAGCAAGACCCATACCTTCCTTCTAGTTAACATTTATTGGGGGAAAGCTCATCTATCACCAAACAGTTTTTTTGAGCACTTGGAGTAAATTTTTGTGAGAATTGCTCTGGAAAAAAATTGTTAACTTTGCGCTAGTGATGGGAGACATCAATCTGCATCTAGCTCGAACAAATAAGAGAAAATTAGTGAATGATGAAATAAGGTGGAATCAACGTATGGAAAATATGCAATTGTTTATGGTCAATGGTGCTGTGGAGGGTGATATCCCACCAATGAGCACATGGCATAATGAACTATTTGAGGCTACTCTTGATTACATTTTTGTAAATAAAGCAATGATGAACATGATCCAATCCCTGAATATAATACCTAGTTCTAAAAGTGATCATCACCAACTCTGCTTAGAATGGGAATTGGAGATTGAGCTTGTGGTAAAGCACGGGAGGACTTAAAATGGCAGTGTAAATGCCAATAATGCAGGAAATCGATTCAAATGGTCTGACACCTCATTAATTCGATTTAATAAACAACTGTCTCGCAATTCTGGGAGGGATTATGTGTCTTCTATGGTTTATTATGTGACAACCAAGAACTCTGTACAAGGCCAAATCCATAAACATACACAAACATTTGATATAGAGGTGAAGATGAAAAAAGCAGAGCTCCGACAACAGATACGCATGTTGAAATGTCTCCCAAGGGAGGAAAAGATGTTAAAAACTAAAAAACTCTGTATGAGATACAGAAACTGCCAAACAGGAAGGAAAGCCTTATGTTTTCAGAGAGATAGTGAATGCATGTTGAAAAAGATTGCCTCCAAATCAACAGCTGAAATATGGGGTGCACTAAATGAGGCAACTTAAGACCATAATTCGCTTCAAATAAACCCTGTTTCGGCTGAAGCCTGGTGTGCGTACTTCTTGCAAATATATCAATCTCCTCTGAGTGGCAGCCAAATTGCCATTGAAAGAGAAAGTAAAAACTGGAAACATCTAATAACATTTGATGAAAAACAACTGCCCTTGGAACATCTTCAAATGGATTATCGATCTGCACACTCAGACCTCAATACAAATCAGATTGTCTAATGATGGGAGTCTATCTGACCCGATTTACAGCTCAAGGGGCCTGAAGCAAGGATGTATTCTTGCGTCATCTATTTTCAATGTTTTCATCCTTGACCTTGTTAAGGATCCTTGACCTTCCCCATACAGTCTTACACTCCAACGCACTTGCCAAAATTGTATTTCCCCACCATTTGTCACCACGCTGTCTGCAAGATGGCGGGCGTCCCCAAAAATCTGACGCACTCCACGCTCTTCACCATCCAATCAGTGGACACGTCACATGTCCGTGAACATGACGCAAGCCGATTAGCCAATCAGGAGACTGTCTGCGTAGCGAACAGGGAAATGTGTCCATGGAGCGGACATAGATATCACTAATTTGTTGTGACCTACTTTTTGGTCGTTTTTAAAAAAAACTACTGGACGGATTTTCACCAAATTTACAAAAGCACGCTTTTGGGACCAAGCCGCTGCTCCTGCCATAAATTTGGTGAAAATCCATCCAGCGGTGTGGGCTGTAGGCGTGGGCAAAGTTTTTTCCCCATTCAGACTATGGGAAAAAAAGAAGTTTGGGACCCCCCCTATAACTTTGCCCCCCTGGACCAAACCTCACCAAACTTTGCAAAATTCAGAGCGGACCATTTACTTTTTTTGCAAAGTTTGGAGTGGATTCGTCCAGGAGGAGCGAAGTTATATGCCACCCAAAAAGTGCTCTTCCTATGGGAATAGCAACTTAACCAAACTACATATATATATTCAATGAAAAAAAACTTAGTTAAGGGAACGTTATGGTTAAGTTGCACTAATAAAAACCTATGAAATTAAATGGAAAAAAGATTGTTGCAGGGACGTTATAGTTACACGTAAAACCAAAAAACCTCAGGTATTTGCCAGCTATTGTAAGCTAAGCAACCATAACTTGTGCCACCACCGTGCACTGCTAAGACTAACACCCAGGTCATTGATGACATCACATATCTGGCTCACTTATTTCGGAAAATCATTTTCCAAGACAACCAACATGACAACCAACATGGAAAGAAAAGGCAGGGCTCCGTACACAATCCCTCTTCCCTTGCCATGGCAGCCTGCAAAACCCTATGGACATAATACCACAAGCACTTTTTTCCCTTTCAAACCTATCCTACCTTCGAATACCTTTACTACATAGCCGGTCCCAGGTAGACATAGCCACTTTAACACCCTTTTTCGTCCCTAGCGGTCATGGCCAGGAGCCAGATTGTCCGCGTCATGCCCTTATGTCATGACCCTGACAATCTGGCTACTGCCCACGGCCACTGGCTATAACTCAGTCACCAAAGGTATATGACTATTTTTTGTGACTACATTATGACACTTGTCAAAAAATAAAACACAGGCACATTTGCAAAACCATGCTTTAATGTCCTTGCCAATGCTCCTCACGAGTTTGCTCGAAATCCGCCCATGTTTTATTTTTTAAAAAGTGTCAAAATGTATGTACATACAATAGTCATATAACTTAGCCTCCACTTGATCATATCCATTTAGTCTTTACAGAAACATTGAAGGTTGGGTCTATAATCTTTCTCAAAACTTTTGTCCACATTCGTCAAAAAGCAACAAAGTTACAAGCCATCTAAAAATGTTGAGAACCCCCCTCTAATTTCCCCCTCTCTTGAGAAAATCCCACCAAACTTTAGAAAACCATGTATATCTAGATCCAAAATTGTTTTGCCAAAAGTTGTGCAGATTCGTCAAATGACACCACATTTATATGCCTTTTCAAGATTTTTGGACCCCCCCCCTCTAATTTTACACCCTCTTGACAGAATCCCACAAAACTTTGCAAAACCATTCAGAATTAGTTATAGAATAAAATTGCAAAATGACATGCAGTTTCATTGAGTGGCACAAAAGTTATAAGCCATCCATAAACTGCTTTTCACCCAACCCTGTAATGCAGAAATAGGTACAGATGTCGTACGACATCTGAAGTGTCTGCGAACACCACAGGACTGCCCCAGGACATCTGGAGTGTTTGCGGACTGCCGGGGGGAGAAACAACCCATTTTTTGGCTTCTTATGGCCATATCCCATCCCATCCTCATACCCCCCACAACCCCAGAGATTGTTTGTTGAGTTTGACAAGTGAAATGTTGCTAAAAAAAGTCAGCAAATCCAAGATGGCTGGCGTTTCAGGAAAACCGACTCATTTCACGGTTTCTCACCACCCAATCAGCGGCCGCGTCCCAATGTCCATGGACCACACAAAAGTCAGCTAATTTTTCTGACCAATCAGAGGCCATTCCTTGGATCGAACAGGGAAGTGAGTCTGCGGCGTGGACATAGATATCACTAATTATTTTGCCCTACGTTTTGGTTGTTTAGAAAATAACTACTGGATGGATTTACACCAAATTAACAACAGCACATTTTCAGGATCAATCCGCCGCTCATGCTGCGAGTTTGGTGATAATCCATTCTGCGGTTTGGGCTGTAGGCATGACAAAAGTTTTTTCCCATTATGTTTATGGGAAAAAATTATTTTTGGGACCCCCGCCCCTATAACTTCCCTTGACCAAATGTCACTAAACATTGCAAAGTTTGCTGAGGATTCGTCCAGGGGGAGCAAAGTTATAAGCCACCAAACAAATACTCTACCTATGGGTGTAGAAACTTAAACCCTGTGGTAGCCGTCATGTAGTTATGGTTAAGTTGCTAAACCCATAGGAAGAGCAGATTTTTGGGCAGCTTATAACTTTGCTCCCCCTGCACGACTCCTCACCAAACTTTGCAAAAATGGTATATGGCCCACTCTGAATTTTTTTGCAAAGTTTGGTCAAGAGATATTGTCTAGCGGGGTAGGCAGGGAAGCGGGGGTAAGCACTCTTTGCAAATACCAAAGGTAATATCTGGTGTGAATTTGTGAGTAACCCTAGTGTGGTGTTATCCGTGTGATCGCCACAAGAGTGATTTTCATGCTAATAGAAATTAAAAGCATTCTACTAATTGTTTAATCCTGCATAGACGTACGTCTAGTGAATGCTAATGGTGTGAGAGTTAACCATATATTAGTTGAAATTCATATTATACACTCTGAAATATTCATTGTGGCACTATTGAATATTATTGAGGCATAGTTGAAGTATAGTTGAGCCGCTGGCAAGACGCTTAAGGCTTGCTGGCAAGATATATTACTGCTCAAATCTTGTAAGAACGCTCTCCCACATTCCAGATTACCCTCCCCTCTGTCATAGGGAATGGAGAAGGGGCCGTTTACATTGAGAACTGGCATTATTTAAGGAAGGAACCGGTATGGCATCAAAAACCACCCAAGCAATTTTTAACACGCCAATACAGAAACAACAAAAAAATAAACCGGCTCGGCTAAGTGATTCAAGAATATTGAATAGAAATAGAAATCATTAAATTTCAAGAGGATCCGACATTCACCATAATTATAACTATGGTGTGACTCAGGGAACTTAGCAAAGAAAAGCTGAAATGATCAAAGGGAGTCAATCAAAACAAGATAAACTTTGCGAATTGAACAGTCAACTTGATAAAGAAGTGGCGGCTATCAAGATCAATGTGCCAATAACAAACACTGATAAAATTGGAAGCATGATATTGGATATAACCATGGAAAACAAAAGTAAATGCTGTGATGACAATATATTGGCGTTGTATGCAAAACTTGACAAGATTAACGAGAGCCCCCCCGAATTATGCACTGCAGCATCCCAGCAGAGACTAAGAGAAGCATATCAAACCATGCATATTACAGGGCAAGTGGCTGAAGAGGCCCTCAACTTTATGAACATGAGCTCTGCCTCGGTGCATGCGGAAGAGGTTGTATTTGTCCACTCTAATACGAGGGACTTAATGCTAGCTAATGATCTGTCTCCTATTCAAAGGCAAAACCTAAGTGATTGCATCCAGCCTGGGAGAACTGAAGCAAACATCAGCAAATAAAAGGGCCGAAGCATCCCTCAAGTTATTGGGGTGCTCAGAAGAAGAAGCATCGAAAAAATCACTCACATTTGTTCCACCAACTCCAAGACAACCGAATAGACCTTCGGATGGGCAAAATTCCCTGCAACCTGCTAATCCTTGCATGGAAGAGGCCTCAATACAGGCAGATGTGAGTACCACATTGTTATCTATGAATACAGCCCTATTATCACTGGCCAAATTGTATGAGTCAATGGATCAAAAAATTAATTATCAAACTATATTGTTAACAAAATTGACAAACCAAAATAAGGATGGGGTGCCTGTTGGAGCGACAAAAGAATGTGAACCACAGTATGAGATCTTCAGACATTGTGGCGTAAAAGACTCTGAAACCCAAACAGAAGCCGTCCAAGATTCTGGAAATAAGGGAATGCTACAGCTAAAGCAGTTCAACTTTAGTGGAGTAACCCACTCAAAAAAAACAGCTAAGGGCCGCAAACTCGACCCTCAGGATGGGCCACATGGTGAAGTTGGGGAAAAGGTTCAAATCGACTCCATTGCAATGAAAAAATTGGAAGATGCACACTACGAGGAAAACCAACAGGAAATGACTGTGACACCTGTAAAGGTGAACATAGAAAAAAAAAATGGCTCTAACAAATTGGTAAAGGTCCTGAGAAAGAAGGCAAATAAGGCGCCTGCCATTCAACAAACTAATAAGTGGGAAAACGAGAAGAATTTGAAGATTACAAATGTTGCCAAAATATCTAATGATAGAAAGCGAGTGAACCAGGGAAGCATTGGTCAATTGCCACAGCGAGCTGAGAATGGTAAAGAGAAAACACCCTCGATTTGCTCCCATAAACCACTGGACGAACTAGTGGCAGTGGATGCTCGTATGAGGGAGCCAGAAAGGTTTCAATTGCAACCACCCATTGTTACCACAGGTCTGTCTGAACTGACGGAGAGAAGATTGAGTGAACTAACGCAAGCCCAAATGAGGGAAGAGATAAACAAAACTGTAGAACGTTATATGGCCGACAGACTGAAGGAGAAGCTACAAACTGAAACAGACAAGGATCCCCAGAAAAACTGGAGGCCCAACTTTGAACTGTGTCCGCCTAAATCCATCCTAATAAATGCAGGTGGAAAATTACCAGACAATGGAAACTCAAGCCAGTCTGTCCAATGGAAGAAGAACATTAACTTGACTAAAGATCACACATTCAGATCAAGGGCAGTGGAACAAAATAAATCTTGCTGTTTTATCCTGGAATGTAGAGACCACCCGTTTGCTCAGTTTGACTTAAATCACTCAAGCATCCAAAATATATGCAAGAAGATATCAGAACTAAGAAACATAACCACATCAGATATCGACAAAGTCGAGTTTTTGAATGATCAGGATCTATCGAGATCTCGTATCTCTATTTGTTCTGCTGTATTAGCTGATCTTTTGTGATATGCAAGGGACACTCTTCATCATATGGGCTTTAATCTATACAAAGATGAAGCACAGATATCAGAAAGTGACAGGATGGGACCTAAGAAATGGACCACGCGCATTTATGGGACCAACAAGATTGTTCAAAGCAATGTGGAAAAACAACAGATCATGCATAACAATTCATTGGGAAAGAAAAATTCCAGTTTATATGCTGGAACACACGTGGCTTTTCACATTTTTCTAATGCACAAAATACAGAGCTTAATTTCTTCGATATAGTCTTACTTCAGGAAACTTGGCTGGTGGAGGCACCTATATGGTATGGCTATCAGATAATTATAGAACCAGCCATATGCATGCCTAGGGGTCGACCCATGGCATGGCTTATGATAGCAATAAGAAAATCAAGGGGGTTCCATTTTAGAACGTATGCTCTGCATACTCCCTTTATTGAATGTGTTAAGCTGATGAATGATGCATACTCCATCCTAATCGTTAACATCTATCGGAGTAGAGCACATCTGTCTCCAGTCTTTTTTTTTAACTTATTGAGGAGTTTTTTGTTAGGATTGCTGCTGAAAAACATGTTGAATATGTGTTAGTCATGGGTGACATTAATGTTCACCTTGTGGTGAAAGGGAAAAGACAAGTAACAGCGGAAGAACATAGATGGCTTAAAATCATGAAAGATATGCAATTAATAATGGTGAATGGCACGGTGGAGGGCGATGTTCCGGCTGCCAGTACCTGGCATAATGGTCCATATGAAGCCACAATTGACTATATCTTTATGAACAGAGCAATGATGAACATAATCCAAGCACTGAATGTAAATCCCAACAGTAAAAGTGATCACAGTCAGCTTTGTTTAACATGGAAGTTAGAAAGAGAAAAGTTTACAAGGAACTGTAAAAAATATGGAGGTAAAGTAGTTGCAAATAACATGAGAAACCGATTAAAATCGTCAAACAACACGTTAAATAACTTTGAGGGAAAATTGTCTCTAAACTCAGGGAGGGATTATGTGTCATATATACAAAGTATGTGTCTGTAAAGGATCCTGTACACGGACGTAGTTATAAACATTCTCATACTTTTGATATGGATGTAAAAATTAAAAAGTCTGAGTTAAGGCACCAAATATGTCAGCTAAAACATCTACCAGCAGAAGACAGGTTGCCTAAAATAAAACATCTTCGCACAGTCTACAAAAACTGGCAAAGAGGAAGGAAGGCTCTATGTTATCAGAGGGATAGTGAACATATGCTAAAAAAAATTGCCTCTAAGTCGTCGGCTGAAAGCTGGGGTGTTTGAATCAGGCTGTGTATAAAGACCAGACTTCTGTCCAGGTAAATTCCATCGCAGAAAAAACCTGGGGTGATTACTTCTATCAAATATATCAGACTATAATACCAAATCATCATTTAGTCTTCAAGAGTGAAAATTGGGAACACTCCATACAATTTGATCAAGAAGATACATTATTTTACATCTCTAAATTGAGCAATTCACGAGCCCCTGGCCCTGCTGGGCTTGATAATAGAATGCTCAAAGAAAATCCAGAGATCTGGGTTAACATATTAATGAAGATATTTGAAGAAGTGATGCACACAGGGGAAATGCCTGAATCATGGAAGAAGATTAGATCCAGCATCCTATAGACCTATTGCCCTTTTGGATTGTCCGGGAAAGATATTTGGCTGTATATTGCTCCGTAAGTTCAATTGGTGGTTAAACAAAGAGAACCTAAGAGACAGGGTTCTTAAAAGGATTAGGCACAGGTATGTTGTGTATAAATGTGATTATTGCGAAAGAAGTTAGCATGAAGTTACCATTATACATCACATTTGTCGATTTCAAAACAGCGTTCGACTCAATTCTATGAGAACTCCTATTCATGAAATTAATGAAAAATAACTGCCCATGGAATATTTTAAAGTGGATCATTGATATACATGTGCAGACATCGCTCCAGATAAGGCTAGACACTGATGGTTCATTATCCAATCCTATTGTCACCTCTAGAGGCCTGAAACAAGGGTGCATACTCGCTTCAGCAATATTTAACTTCTTTATATCAGACATGGGTAAGGAATTTATTAACATCAAAACTGACTCTCTGAAAATTGGCCAAAAAGAAGTTAAATGATTGCTATACGCTGATGATTTCCTCCTGTTATCTAAACACCGCTGGGGCTACGTAATATGTTGTAAGCACTGGAGAAATATGCTAATTGCAACAGAATGACCATAAACATAAAAACAAAAACAGTTTATTCAATTTGGTAACCAAAAACAACGAATCAAGAAGTTTTGTTGGCAATTAAATACCACAGAGGTAGAATCAGTGCATTAATACACGTACTTGGGCGTAAATATTAATAATGATCCCAGTGACACACCATATGAAGTCACCTTGATGTTGAAATGAAAGAATCTAATATCTCAGTCCAGAGTTATTAACAGCAAATATTGCAAATTCACTGTTGCTCCCTTAATTACATACTACAAACAAAAGGCTTTGTCTATCCTCTTATATGGAACAGAAACAAAAGCATATGAGTCAGATAATTACTGGAATAAAAAAGAAGGGAAATATTGGAATAGACTATTAAATCTGCCCAAAATAACACCAATAGCCCTAATAAAACATGAATTAGGGCTAATATCAATATATGCCATGTACCAATGGAGGGTTTGTATGCTTTACAGAAAATGTGTGTTAGATAAACATTAGAATGGATTGGTTACACAGTTGGCAAATTATGTGGAGAGATCTGAGGACAAATTTATAAAGCAATGGAAATCTACGGCGCAGTAGTTCATGCAAGAAGCGGACATAACTGGTGACTTACTCCTACAAAACCCTGATAAAGCCAAGTGCGAAATGTGGGAAATGGACTGGATTAGGAACAGGGAAACTTGTTACAACTATAAAAATTTCAAACAAAATCCCTTTGCTTTGAAATAGTTCGGGACTCAAGAAGTCTACCTATTGAAATCACCAAATGTGAGGCATCTGGCAGGACTCCTGCGTTTAAGATTACATTTGTGGAAAACTCGAGAAGTTACGGCAAATTGGGAGAAGGCCGATAAAGGAATTGATACTTGTAGATTTTGTAATAACAGTCTAGAATCTCTTGAACACATTATCGCTGAATGTACAGAACTGAAGAGCACAAGAAGCAAACATTTTAAGAGTTTGTTCGAACATATGACACACATGGAGACCAAAGTTCTATGGAAATAAGTATTTCATGTGTACTCGAGAACGGTGGGATATGCCACAATGAATTATCTGAATGAATTGAAGTTAGATAATGATGAAGGTAAATATGGAAACCCTTTGATCAATTAGGATATGCTATATTTTGTTTATCCTTATTTTTTATTTTTTGTGCTCTTTTCTCCTTTATATTACTGTTTTTCCTTATTATGTATGTATTGCTGTAACAGTTATATGTTAACTTTTAAATTCTAATTTTGATGTCAATTAATGTGAATGACGATGACTAAGTTTATTTTATATTGAAAGGTTGAATTTTTCAGCCAAACCAATAAAAAAACATTTTTTTTGCAAAGTTTGGTGAGGTTTGGTCAAGGGAGGAAAAGTTATAGGGGGGTGCAAAATGCCTTTTTTCCCATAGACATAACGCCTAGAACCCAAACCGATGTACGGATTTTCATAAACTTGTGGCAGGAGCTGCGGCTTGGTCCCAACTGCGTGCTTTTGTTAGTTTGGTGAAAATCCATCCAGTAGTTTTTTTTTTAATACAACCAAATGTAAGTGCACAAAATTAGTGATATTTATGTGCGCTCCGTGGACACACTTCCCTGTTCGCTCTGCTAATCGGCTTGTGTCATGTCTGCAGACATGTGACATGTTTGCTGATTGGCTGGGATGAAGCGTGAGGTGCATCAGATTTTTGGAAACGCCCACCATCTTGGTTTCGCGGACAGTGGCCAGTGTCCGCGGACATCGCGGTAAAAACATATTAAAAAACACAACATTGCCTTTGTCAAACTTATCAAATTATCTCTGTGGAGGTGAGGGGTGATGAGGATGGGATGGAATATGGCAGCAAGAAGCAAACAAATGAGTATGTTCACCACGAAAATCAGCAAACAGTTTGGATGTTCGTGAACAGTCCTGTAAAGTTCAGGGACACTTCAGATGTTTGGGGCCAGTTTTTGGATGGCTTATAACTTTGAGGCTACTTAATGAAAATGCATGACATTTTGCAATTATATTCCTGACCTAATCCCAAATGAGTTTTTAAAGTTTGGTGGGATTCGGTCAAGAGGGGGCAAAACTAGAGGGGGGTCCCAAAATTATGTAAAGGCTTATAAATGACGTGCCATTTGACTAATCTACACTTAATTTGGCAGACTGATAATACATATAGATATAAATGTTTTTGTGTAGTTTGGTGAGATTTTGTCAAGAGCGGGCAAAATTAGAGGGGGTCCCAAAATAATGTAAAGGCTTATAAATGAGGTGCCATTTGACGAATCTACACTTAATTAGGTGAACTGATAAGACATATAGATATAAATGTTTTGTTAAGTTTGGTAGGATTTTGTCAAGAGGGAGCGGAATTAGAGGGGTGGTCCCAAAATATTGTAAAGGCTTAGAAACAAGGTGCCATTTGACAAATCTATACAAAGGTTTGCAAAAAGATTATAGATCTAGATATAAATGTTTGCGTAAAGTCTGAATGGATTTTGTCAAGTGAGGGCTAGGTTTTATGACGATTGTATGTGCACTTTTGAAAAAATGAAACATGGGTGGATTTCCAGCAAACTTGTGTAAGGAGCATTGGCAAGGACCTGAAAGCATGGTTTAGCAAATGTGCCCGTGTTTTATTTTTTGACAAGTGTCATAATGTAGGTACAAAAATATATATTTGGTGACTGTGGTGAAGCCTGTGGCTATGGGCAGTGGCCAGATTATCCAGGTCATGTAATAAGGCCATGATCCGGACAATCTGGCTACTGACCATGACTACAAGGGACAACACATGAGGTTAAAGTGGCCATGTCCACCTGGGACTGGCTTTGTGGTTAAGTTATTCGAAATTGGGATAGATTTGAAAGGGAAGAAAAATGTGCTTGTGGTAATAAGGGAATAGGGTTCTCTTTTTGCTTTCTACAGGCTTCCAAGGAAAGCGAAGAGGGGCCCTGTATGGAACTACGCCTTCCCTTTCCATGGTGGCCATCTTGGAAACAGGCTTCCGGGGAAAGCGAAGAGGGGTCCTATATGGAACCCTGCCTTCCCTTTCCATGGTGGCCATCTTGGAAACGAGCTTCCATGGAAAGCAAAGAGGGGTGCTGTATGGAACCCCGCCTTCCCTTTCCATGGTGGCCATCTTGGAAAAGGATTTTCTTTCCTACACCGGGATGCCACAGGCGTCCCAGTGTAGGAAGAAAAATCCTTTTTTTCAGCACCCTGGGTTCCCGCTTTGGGACCCTATGGTGCAAATGGCCTTCATCCCCCAATACAGGGGCTGGAATGGGGGAATAATGGTCCAGAGACCTTGTTATCCACCCTCGCTTCAGCTTGGGCTGATAACTTGGGCTGCCAGGCCGGTATCCACCGTTCCAGTCCCTGGAACGGGGGATGAAGGCCACAATATTCCCTTTAGCATAACAAAAAATGCAAATGGAAATGTTGGAAAATCTTATTGAGTCTATTTACTGAGAAATATAAACTAGATGGAGTCTATACGTTTTTGTTGTTCTATTTTTTAACTGTGAAAGGTGGTTCCTAAAGGAACATTTCTTTTGTTGTTTTTGGATGTATTTCTTTTTGGCAGGAGAGTTAAGAACGAAATGTGGGGAGGAAATGAGGGACGCGGCATCAAACACTAAAATGGAGGGGTAGGTGGACAGGGGAAAATGCTGTGCGTGTGTTATTTCTAAGGTGGGGGGGCAGTGTTTTTCATGCTCCTTGATTACAGCAGTGGTGGTGGTTCTTGGGGAGGAGGGATGACATTAGCTGATGCCATTTATAGGTAAATAGCAGTTTTGCTATAGGCATGTACTGTGTACTAGATTGTTAATGGATAATGAGTAGGAATAGGTGTTGGAGCTGTGAAAGGGAAATTTTGAAGTTGAAAGTTCCTAGATCAGTAGAAAATACAGTTCTAAACTGTCCACGAAGCACGGATCTTATTGTGAAGTGCAGACGGGTTCTCGGACACGTCATCATGCTGCGCGCCAGCGTATGGTCATGTGGCGCTGTTTGAAAGGTCTGCAATGAAGTCAGATGTTCGTAAACGTCCACAGATGCAAAACTAGTTGAAATGTTTGCAAAAAGTGTATAGAAGTGTTTAAAATTATTCTAGAGGAAGGCAAATGACAGAGTTTTAAGGTAAGCATGATATTAGTAAGTTGTAGGAAAATAGCACGCACTGGTAAAAACCCATGAAATTCAATGAAAGAAATTTGTTGAAGGGACGTTATGGTTAAGTTGCACTAAAAAAAAACTATGAAATTGAATATATAAACTTTGCTAAAGGGACTTTATGGTTACGTTGCACTAATAAAATCCTTTGAAATTCACTGAAAGAACTTTGTTAAAGGAATGTTATGGTTAAGTTGGAATAATAAAAACCTATGAAATTCAATGAAAAAACTTGGTTAAAGGTACATTATGGTTAAGTTGCACTAAAAAACCTATGAAATTCAAACACAAAACGTTGTTATATTGACATTATGGTTAAGTTGGTGCGCATTTCGCAGAAGTGCATTTCGCTCAAGTGTTTTTGAGCGACTGCTGTCTCGCTGTCTAGCGGGATTAGCGTGAGGGGTGAAGTCTCTTAATAATTGTGTTTATATCTGTTTATTTATTTTATGTGCCTGTGCTATTGTTATTTTAGTTTATTTTAGTATTTTGTCTGTACAAATCCAACGGTCCCCTCCCGAAAATAGAAGATAAACGGCAGCAGTGCTTGTATATTATTTGATATTATTATTATTTAAATTTTTAATAGAGAAATGTCATTTACGCTGAAAACAGGCATGCCAGCGATAAATATAACATTATTTAAAGATGGGGCAGAAGTGATGCCTAATCCTATGGTCCCCGCCACGGCCACTTCTCTAAAACAACAAAAGAAAAACCCAGTGAAGCGCACAAGTGATAGAAAAATGGCAAATAAAGTCAGAAATCTTTTAGTCACCAAAGGATGTGATATTCGACAGTACAACAATCCAGGGGCTGTCATTGGTGCTAAGGGAAACTAACAGCTCCCAAACAAAGCTATTATTGGCAGACTTGCTAACCTTTATGAATTAAACACTCAACTTGACCTAGATGTAGCCGCCATTAAAAACAAGGCACAAACAACTGAGTGCATAAAAGGCGCAAGCATGATATCTGACACTACAATGGAAAAGGAAAGTAAATGCTGTGAGAATGATATTCCAGGTCTAGGCAATAAACTTGATACAATTGCTGAGAGCCCGCCCAAAACATGCACTGTCGAGGCTCAACATAGATTAAGAGAAGCATATCATAATACACGTATAACTGGTCAAGTAGATGAGGATGCCCTTAACTTTATGGATTTATCTGGAATGTCTTATAGTGAGGAGGAAGTGGCGTTTGTACATTCTAACACAGGTGACCTCATGCAGATTGATGATTTATCGCCAATTAGGATGCAAAAGTCAAGCAATCAGGTTCCACTAGAGGTGACAAACGAGATCTGTGAACCTCAAAATCAGACAAACAAGCACTCCCAGGTATCTCCTAATACATCTGTAGTTTCTGATAAAGATGCCTCTATAAGTCCATCATCATTTGCCCTGCCCACTCCGAGACAGGTAAAGAAACCATGGGAAGGACATGCCTCTGTGGGATTTAATAATAACCATCTGGAGGAAAGTGTTGTACAGGGAGATATGAGCTCAACCATTCTGGCAATGAACTCAGCCTTACTATCCCTGGCAAAATTATATGAAGCCATGGATCAAAAAATTAAACTATCAGACAATACTGTTGACCAAATTAATAAACAAATCTAATGAAAGAGATGGTGTGTCCTCCTCCAGAGCATGTGAACCCCAATTTGAGATCTTCCAACATTGTAGTGTGAAAGATTCAGAGTCACAAACAAATGGTCTAATGGATAAGGGCTGTAAAGAGAAAGCTCAGACCAGATATTTTATATTTGGTGAATGCAAAGATGCAAAAAATGGGAGTTCCCAGGTGGAGCTAGAAACTCAGACCAAATCAAACAGCGACGGCTCAAAAAATGCAGCGACTGACTTGGTCACAGTGATAACTGAAGACGCCCACTGACAATGTAAGAGGCCAGCCAGAGATAATTGATGTCCCGTTGAAAAAGCTACTTGGTGATCCTTGTAACAGCAAAAAAGCAGATCTCCGTAAAAAGAAAAAAAAACAACAAAACACAGGTGAAGCCCAGACGATTCTTAAAAATAACCAATGCTAATCATGTTGAAGTCCCCAAAGTTAAAAAGAACAATGAATGCAGGGACCAATTGAACCAACTACTGGTGGCAAACAAGGGGTAACTCTCCTTTGGGTTATGTTACAAACCTTTAGATGATCTGGTGGCTGCAAATGAGGAGGCAAGTGTGAAGGAAAGTGTTCAGTGGCAAACCTCCCATTCTGATTTGCCTTCGTCTGTACAAGCAAAGATAGACGGGCGTGGGCTGTTAGATGCGCAAATGCGCAAGGAAATAAACAAGACAATTAAACATTATATTGCAGAAAGACAAACGGAGAAAGGGACACTGAGCAGATAAACTAGATATCATGGAAATCTTAGCCCGATTCTGCACTGCCTCCTCCTAAGAATTAAAGGGTTTTGCCAGAGTCAGGGAGAATGACTCAGGGAGATCAGTGGAAATGAAGTAGAAGCTCAACCCATCTGTTAACTCCAAAGGTGAGGACCATGGGTCAAAACAATTACCACGGTTTAATTCTAGAATGTAGAGAACATCCCTATGATCAGTATGATCTCAACCGATTATGCATTCTTAATATCTGTAAAGAGATACCGGCATTGAGAAACATAATATCTTCTGACATTGATAGAGTGGAATTCTTGAGTGACAAGGATTTGTCAAGGTCGAGGATTATGTTTCGGTCAACACTGTTAGCTGATATAGTATGGGAGGCTAGAAACTCATTTCTCCACATGGGCTTCAACATTTATAGAGAAGAGTGTCAAGAACTAGGAGGTGAAAGGATGGATTCAAAAAAATGGGCCCACCACATCTTTGGGTCAAATAATAGAGTACAAAACACCTATAGAAATGAAAGATTTGACCACGCATAACAATCCAACATTAAAGAAAAAAACAACCTCTTATGCTGGAACACACGGCGTTTCAACACCAATAGCTCAGAGCTCAATGAGTTTGATATTGTAGTAATGCAGGAAACCTGGTTGGTTGAATCACCCATCTGGAATGGATTTGACATAGTGATAGAACCTTCCATTTCACCTTTAAGGGGAAGATCTATGGCAGGACTTCTTGTAGCTATAAAAAAATCCAAAGGATTTAAAGTCACAAACCTGAATTCTGATACTCCCTTCATTCAATTTATCAAAATGTCAAGCAAGACCCATACCTTCCTTCTAGTTAACATTTATTGGGGGAAAGCTCATCTATCACCAAACAGTTTTTTTGAGCACTTGGAGTAAATTTTTGTGAGAATTGCTCTGAAAATAAATGTTAACATTGTGCTAGTGATGGGAGACATCAATCTGCATCTGGCTCGAAAAAATAAGAGAAAATTAGTGAATGATGAAATAAGGTGGAATCAACGTATGGAAAATATGCAATTGTTTATGGTCAATGGTGCTGTGGAGTGTGATATCCCACCAATGAGCACATGGCATAATGAACTATTTGAGGCTACTCTTGATTACATTTTTGTAAATAAAGCAATGATGAACATGATCCAATCCCTGAATATAAGACCTAGTGCTAAAAGTGATCATCACCAACTCTGCTTAGAATGGGAATTGGAGATTGAGCCTGTGGTAAAGCACGGGAGGACTTACAATGGCAGTGTAAATGCCAATAATGCAGGAAATTGATTGAAATGGTCTGATGCCTCATTAATTCGATTTAATAAACAACTGTCTCGCTATTCTGGGAGGGATTATGTGTCTTCTATGCTTTATTATGTGACAACCTTCTGTACAAGGCCAAATCCATAAACATACACATACATTTGATATAGAGGCGAAGATGAAGATGAAAAAAGCAGAGCTCCGACATCAGATACGCATGTTGAAAAGTCTCCCAAGGGAGGAAAAGATGTTACAAGCTAAAAAACTCCATATGAGATACAGAAACTGGCAAAAAGGAAGGAAAGACTTATGTTTTCAGAGAGATAGTGAATGCATGTTGAAAACGATTGCCTCCAAATCAACGGCTGAAATATGGGGTGCACTAAATGAGGCAACTTATAAAGACCAAAATTCGGTCCAAATAAACCCTGTTTCAGCTGAAGCCTGGTGTGCGTACTTCTTACAAATATATCAATCTCCTCTGAGTAACAGCCAATTGCCATTGAAAGAGAAAGTAAAAACTGGAATCATCTAATAACATTTGACCGGAATGATATACTGCTATACATAGCAAAGCTTAGCAGCTCGGGGGCTGCTGGTCCCGATGGCCTTAGCAATAAAATGCTCAAGGACAACCCGGAAATATGGTCAAGCATTCTCGAGCAAATAATTAATGAAGTGATGCGATCTGGGGTGGTGCCCTCTTCATGGAGGAAGTCCATACTTATCCCGCTATATAAAAAAGGAAATAGATTAGACCCGGCCTCTTATAGGCCTATTGTCCTCCTTGATTGCCCGGGAAAAATTTTCGCACGTTTAGTGCTCCGTGAATTTAACGAGTGGCTTGACAATAAGGGACTAAGAGATCCATGGCAAACTGGTTTTCTAAAAGGCTTAGGTACAGGGATCAATTTGTTATGTTTAAACGCGATTATTGCCAAGCAAGACAAGCAAAAACTTCCTCTGTATGTGGCCTTTGTGGATTTTAAAACCGCATTTGATGCGGTTCCAAGGTAACTTCTAATCATGAAGTTGATGAAAAACAACTGCCCTCGGAACATCCTCAAATGGATTATCGATCTACACACTCAGACCTCAATACAAATCAGATTGTCTAACGATGGGAGTCTATCTGACCCGATTTACAGCTCAAGGGGCCTGAAGCAAGGATGTATTCTTGCGTCATCTATTTTCAATTTTTTCATCCTTGACCTCGGTAAGGATCTTGAGAATATTGCGACTGATTCCCCTAGGCTAGGCTTGTTTGAGGTGAAATGTTATATGCTGACGACCTCCTGTTGTTATCCAAAACACTTATGGGCCTCAGAAATATGCTTGGTGTCTTGGAGAATTGTGCAATACATAATAAAATGACCATCAATACCAAGAAAACCCAGGTGATACAATTCGGTAATTGTAAACAAAGAAGCAAAACATTGGTATGGAAATCGTATGGAGAGGAAGTAGAAGCAGTAACCGAGTATACATACCTGGGCATAAACATCAGCAACAATCCCAACGACACTCCCTATGATTCCAGTCTAAGCTCCAAGTGGAAGAATCTGATATCTCAGTCAAAAATCATCAGTGCTAAGTATTGTAAATATACCATTGCACCCCTACTAGTTTACTACAAAAAAAAGCTCTGCCAATCCTGTTATATGGTGCTGAAACCAAAGCAATTCAAACCAATACGTTTTGGAACATGAAAGAAGGGATGTATTGGAGAACACTGTTATGCTTGCCCCCATCTGTACCCATAGCCCTGATAAGCATGAATTGGGCTTATTATCTATATATGCCGTCTATAAATGGAAAGCATGTATGCTTTATAGGAAATGTGTCCTGGAGGAACATAGGAATGGTCTTGTTGTACAACTAGCTCATTATATATAAACATCCAAGGATGCCTATATCCACCAATGGAAACTACAGGTGCAGAGGTTCTTGCAAGATGCAGAGATAACAGAAAACATACTTATTCAAAATCCTGACAAAGCCAAATGTAAAATGTGGGAGACGGATTGGATAGCAAACAGAGAACTGTGCTGTAAGTACAAAAACTTCAATCAAAAGCCCTTTGGCCTTAAAGCTTATGGTAATACAGAGGCATATCTTCTCAAATCCCCTAGTGTGATGCACAGTGCTGGACTTTTGCGCTTGAGATTGAACCTATGGCATACAAGAGCTGTAACAGCAAAATGGGTCAAGTCCATAACAGTGAATAATATCTGTCGGTTCTGTAATGCTGAAGTTGAATCCCTTGAGCATATTATCACGAAATGCGACATGTTAAAGGGCCTGAGAACTAAGCACTTCAAAACGTTATTTGAACACAAGGTGAACATGGGCGCACAAGAACTTTGGAAATATATATTCCATGTGTATTCTAAATCAGTTGGGTATGCATCAATCAATTTCTTGAATGAGCTAAAACTTGACAGAGATGGTTTAGATGAAAAAAAGGGGAACATTCTCATAGTGACAAAACAGCTAAAGCCGGCATAAAACTGGCCCAAGATTTGAGTTTCATCTCTGTCGTGATAAATTGGGAAATTCTGTAAGAGGTTGTGTTTAATTCGTTTCATACCTGTGGTTTTTTGTTCTGTTTTCTTATTTATGTATAAGATGTAGATGATGACTGTTTATATTGAGTGCTGAATGGATTTAAATGATAAATGTAAAAATATATTTTAATTTTGTATATTGAAAGGTTGAGTTTCTCAACCATACCAATAACAAAAAAAAGGGATATGGTTAAGTTGCACTCATAAAAACTGATAGATCAGGCCTGCTGGGAGTACAGTGACCCTACTGGTAAACACAGAGTGAGACGGTCCAGCAAAGGTAACTTTTTACTAGCAGCTTCCTTTCCAGACCGGCTCACTCATAAAGAGGGCCATAGTCCAATTGTTCTAACAACATAGTTAACATACTTTACTACACCACCCATAACACATCTTTATTAACTCTTTTTCCCAACAAATTATACTACCTTAATAAAAAAACAACCTCTCTTACTAAAAGTACTTCACCATTTCCACATATACCCACTAAAATTAATTTACCGGCTTATCACTAACATTCCGTTTCTCCTGAAGATTTCTGATCGGGTGACGTATTTGCGTATCCTGAATGAATATGACAGCCTAAATAAATGCTAGTCTGGCTCCAGGCAGGTTCATGGAATGGAGACATCTCTGCTGAATTTTAAATCTAGGTTGCTACAGTACATAAACAAGGGGAAGACTGTGATGCTGATGCTGTTAGATTTGTCTGCCGCTTTTGACCTGGTGGACCACTGTTGGTTGGTCACCAGGCTAAAAGAGGTAGCACTCCTCTCGGAAAATGCTGCCCTCTAGATTGCATCCTTTCTGAGCAACTGATCGTGCATAGTTTGGAGTGAATTGGCTGAAGCCCCCACGGCATGCCTGAACTATGGCGTGCCTCAAGTAGCCTGTCTATCTCCTTCCGTATATAATATATTCACAGTTCCTTTTTTTAACCTATTGGATTAGAATAACATAGGTTTTACAAATCTTGTGGGTGACACTCAATGGGCATCATTAGGAGATTGGTGGTAGTCATGTCGCTATTTGCACCATGACTGCCACCAATAACGTGTCCGGCACAGGTCTCGTTCAATGGGGACTTACCGGTGTAGTCTGACCTTTGCGGGATCGGTAAGTCCCAGTTGAAAAAGTCATTCCCATTTCAGCCCCCGTAGGGCTCAATGGGAATGGGGAAGGTGCTAATAATGGTACCGCAAATTGCGGTACCGTTATTAGCGTCAAGGTGCCTTAATGGGTCCCTTTCATAACGCCTGGTCAGGCCAGGTGTTACTGGAGGGACCCGCTAAGGGACCTCGTAGTAGGGCGGTAAGGGATTACCGGCACCGGTCTCCTTAACGGTGCCAGTAATCCCTTACCGCCCACCTCATAATGAGGCCAATGTGTCATCCCGATGTCAGGACTGCATGGGGATGATAATAAAAACATCAATAATATATATCCAAATATGGCTGACGGAACATGGTTTGGTGCTCTACAAAGAAAATACAAAGCTGATGGTGATGTGCACGGCTAACTAAATTAAGAAGCTATGATCATAGTACAGACATTTCCTAGTGGCAGGTTGAAACATTGAAACCAAGAAGACGGTTAAAATCCTGGGCATTGTTTTAGATCAAAATCTGCATATGAGGGCTCAAATAAATAGCCTTGTGTCCTCTAGCGAATATCATATCAAATTGTTGGCTAGGGCAATTGTATGGTCAAAAATGTACTGCTGTAGTAGCCTTTGGTGGGAATTGCCAATGCTGACCTCGCATGGCAACAATCACTACAAAATAGTATGATCAGGATTATTGTTGGCCCAAAAAAGAAAGATGACATATCACATGCTAGACGTAACCTACACTGGCTGCCGATTGAAGCTAGGATACATTTTTGGTTGTTGGTGATCACATACAGATGTGTTAAGGGCATTACCCCTTGTTACCTAGCTGAGGCTCTGACTAATAAGCCTAATGTTAGGGCACTGTGTTCCAACAACACCAATCAGTGAAAAATCCCAAAGCGCAATCTCACTCAAAGCCTGCAATTCCATCCCTCTGAATCCCAGACCCTTAAAATCAACTACAATCTTTTAGAAAGAACATGTGGCACTTTTATTTGCTATTAAATCTAGGTTGTATGTTTTTTCATGTTATTTTTTTTTATTGCATGCTTAAGCCTCTGGGTCCCATGGAGCACAATATAAATGAATAAAGTAAAGTATGGTACCCTGTTCACTATAACTAGGTTGGTCTCCCAAACATCTGTCCACCAGGCCAGAGTATAGCAACCCAGTCTTACACTTTGATCTTAAGAAAAGTTTCTAATGAAGATGAATGTATTACTGAACTTTAATTTTAATTTTATTCATTTTATTGTATATTATGTTATACAGTGAACAACGTTTAATACAATTCCAATACACAGTTGCAATTTACATCAAATGTACATTTCACATTAACACAAAAGTTGTCAAAAATGAATACAACTCAGAATTGTTGATATTGTTTTCCAAAATTGCATCATATAAAAGATACATACATCATTTCCAGTCATGAAAATTTCCAAAATACTGTTGACATTATGCTGTTCACATTTACCCCAAGCCAGTAAGTACTTCCTTATGGCATCTCTCAAGGCAGTGCAATTTAGGATTAGATGTGTTGCTGTCTCAATGGAATTTTCACCACATAATCGACACTGCCTTTCACCCCTTGGTAGTATTGAATTTAACTATTAATTATTCCCAGATGTAATAGTTGCCTAGGAAATGTTGAGCATATTTTGGAGCACTTACGTGATTAAGAAAGTACATTACATACAATTCTACAGATGATTTGCTTGTAAGATGCACTAAATGTTGCTTTCTGATCTGTGCATGTAGTTTTTCCTGCATCCTGTTCTTAAACCCTGATAAGGTAATGTCAGGATATCACGAGGAAACTTAAGGATCCACAGCCTAGAGTTGTCAGCGATTCTAAAAACAACACTAGTTTTCATAAAAACTCTCTTATTCATAAACATATCCCTCAGGAACCACTGCAATGATCCTGGGAATGCATTCATTATTTTCTAGTACCTGCGTTTGCAACATAGGTTAACCTTGGCAGTAATGCACATGCTGTTAAATTCCAACAAGATTAACTCTGGTGGGGTATTTTTGCTCAAGCGCAAAAGTCTCAGCAGTTTACATCTCTTCAGTAGAGCTAGTTTCAAGATCATCTTTAGTCCCCAGCGTTCTACCCTGTATGATATGATTGGCAGAATCTTGGAGAGGTACAACTTGTTGGTGATCCCAACCAAATATCCTCCAGTTTTATGAGACATTGGGCCTCCTTACAAGTCCGGCAGTAACCTGCCGGTGCTACCGGCGGGTTGCCCCCTGGACTTGCAATATTTACCAGCACCTTGTTTGCCGCTACCACCAGGGGATTACAACCCTGGCGTTCCGGGAAGTCAGCGCCAGTAAATTGTAAATCCCCATTCCCATATGAGTCTCATAGGACTCAATGGGAATGGGGACCACAGAAGCAGTGGCACTGTTAATATCGGTGCTGGTGCTTCTGTGAAACTCTGTGGGTGGGTCCCGTTCCGCCCGCCAGGTCTGACCCTGGCAGGCACCCCCCCACAGAGTCGTACTGGGCCAGTAAGGTAACAACAGTACCAGTAGGCCTACTGACACTGTTGTTACTGGACCGGCATAGATGTAATGAGGCCCATAGACTTAATAGCACCTGTTACCTGTGCGGTCTTGAGCCAGACCTGTTGAAGGTGTAAATTACCATCCAGTTTTGAATCAACAGTCACTCCCAGGTATACGAACTCATCATATTTATGGGGTTTCCATTCAATGTCCACTTCTACATCCTGCACTTCTTAGTAGGGTTGTCATTCATGATATGCTCCCCTGTCCCACCAAATGATTGAGGTTGTGGAAAATATAGTAAGAACACAAAGCAATTAAGAAGCATGACTGTGGCGAGGGGCTGGGCAATATGCAAAGTAAGGGTAGTGTGTGGCACAAAGGCATAGTGGATTATGTAGTTCAAGAAGGCCTAGATGTAGGGTATGTATGTGTGTGTTAATATAAAATAGTTCAAAAGTCACAAAAATGACCAATACGCCAGTCAGACTCCAGTCCCGCAGCAGGAACTAGTTAAGTACCGGCATAAAAATAGTGAGGCCTAGTTTGGAACAGGCTCTGGTAAAAGCATCAGCGCATCATGCACATAGTCCTAAGGCACGTTTCCATCCCCATTCCCAGCAAAAGCGTTAGACAAGGAGGACCCCAGGCATGGTAGATAAACCTATAATTGTATCACGTGGCAGACCTGTGGAATCAGAATGGAATGTGAATGGCTGAGCAAAGGGCAAACCGATGGGAGTTAGGGCAGAGCACTTGAGCTGCCAAAACATCCCCTCCCGTATTTAGGGCACAAGCACCCACTAAGAGACTAGTCATCTTATTTGAATTGCCAGATACCCACAAACATAAATCCTAACTCCTCCACAACCTGATAACTGGACAGTTAACAGAAATATGTGCACAGCTGCCTGTACACACATTTCGCTTTGTTATTTTAACACGGATCCAATATAGTCATAGTACATTTTCTGCTGCCCAAGGGGAAGACTGGGATCTGTGTCAATGATTCCTACTAATGTCAACAATATTGACCAATTCCTTCCATATTTGTGTCATGTTTTGTGTAGCAGGAGGGCTTTGACATTCACGTCTCACCAGCCTGAGACTTTGTAGCCCGAGCAATGTCTCAGTGAGGGCTCACTGTCAAAGCCCACCCACCAATATGGAACTTGATGTTAATAGAACTCAGCATAGATCCCCATGCTGATAGTGTGCATTTTTTTCAAGAAAATTGGACAGTTGGTGGCATCTGTGCTCGATTCCCTTTAAGCAATAATGAGAAATAGAAAAGTGGCATTGTCCCTTTTCTATTTCCACTGCAGTTTTGCAAATGGCAGACAGGTGGAGCCAGAGTGGGACAGGCGCGTAAGAGAGGACGATGTGGAGGGGCGTGAGTAGGTGGGCAAAGGACAATGGAAGGAAAATGGGCTTGAATCCCATCCGGCACCAACTGCGGTGGAAAATAATAATACGACATTAAAAAAAAATCAAAACAACTCGTGCTTATTTTTCCAACAAAGTGTAATTCAGCCATGTGACAACAATTGTAAATTTGACTTAACTGCCATTTCCAGTAGAAGCAGAAAGAAAAAAGCGCGATGGTATACTTTCGAATATAATTTGTATTACATGGTTACTTGGAAACATCAATTGGTGTCTCCCGAGTAACCTAATATACATTAGCCTGAACCACTCTTACCTAATGCAATGGCACTGCTTTTCAAATGGTCAGGTTCTCATGTTGTCGTTATTCTGTATCTCTTTCTCAGCCATCATGCCACTATCCCTCATACTGTAGAGTTTGTGTCCTTAATAGGCTTGATTTCTAAAGATTAGGTATTGAAATAAATGAGCAGTCCATTTTGATACGTTTTAGTATTACACACACAGAGTCAAATAATAAACCACATTACCATATTTAAATGCCTATTAAATGAACACCATCTTAAAGTAGGTCCATTTGAATGTGAAGGTCTCCCTGGATTGTTGTGCACTGTAATGTGATTTCAGGCAGACAACAAACCCCTCGCTAGGGACATTACAAACATAGAAATTGAAAACGTTTCTGTTAACTTCAAAATGGGGTAAGGTTTGTGCAAAGTGTATGTTGTTCCGTTTTAAAAGAGGAAAATAAAAACAATGTTTAACGCTCAAGAAACTCGTCATAACAAAAAAAAAAACATTTGCCAACACTCAGAGCTGTTGCAAGCATTACAGGAATTCATAAAGTGATATTCCCAAACGTTGTGGAGGGAGGGAATTCCAAGCAATCAGTCGTTTACTGGGCCTATTAAATGAAGGTGCTTTGGCTCATCGTGATGAGTATGAACAATGAAAGTTGCCTTTCAACAGAAAATTATGAGAGTTTTAACACACAGAACAAGGCAATTACTCAAGGTCACCTAATTTGACTTTGAAAGAGGCATTTTACTTTGCCTTATGTGTGTGGAGTTTTATAAATCCAATGCCAATTGTATGGTCACTTTGTTCCCATTGTTCTTGACTATTTCATCAGGGCTACTTCTTCCGGTACATGTCTGCCACGTTTTGAAATTACTGGTAAGCACAACTTAAAAATGCATACATATATATCGTTTTTAGTTTAAACTTTGTATCAACGTGTACTTTTTCTGAAGAATCAATTACCTTAATGGTTTGCCGAAATCAACACATCTATACACAGTTAGAAGGTGCCCTGTTTTCTAACATGCCCTGTTCAGTCTAATCAAGTGTGCTTCAAGCTATTTCAAACTTTTAATAATATGTGTCCCAAGACAGTGAAGCTCCCATTTATTAATTCCATACAGACATTCTGAGGACACTAGGAACATTGCACGTTTGTACTGTGCTCCAAATTAATTTAGTATCAAGCAATTTTTGGAGCCAAAGACCTACAGAATGTGTCTTGCTTTTAGTTGGTAGTAAGACAAACAGTGACCTTCAGAGATAACATTACAATGGAGGCAGAAATGTGTGTTTTCTACATGTACAAGGAGGTGTTTGTAAATGTAGTCTGAGGTCATGGTTCTTCATGCCTCATGCTGGTTTAGGTGACCTCAGCATCTGACACAGCCATGTTATATCCTCTTTGTAGCCCATATTAAATGCTTTTAAGTAAAATGTTAGGTATTGCATTTAGATCATGAAACATATGCAGAATAGTTCTCTTTTGCTTTAGGGAAAACGTTTCCAAACATCAAACTCGGATTCTGCATATCTTCTGCAATGTAATATGTGCTGGCTATGCCGTTCACTTGCTCACAAACACACACACCAACCCCCCCCCCCCCCCTAAAATAGATGACTAATGGTGTACAGGGATGAGGATAAGGGAGGTGAGGTAATGCAACAGATTACTAATGGGGTGTTGGGATGAGCAAACATAGGAGGGGATTTTAGAGCAATGGGATGGGGAAGAGAGGTGAAGTAATTGTGTGTTGGGCCAAGGAAAAGCGAAGAGGCAGTAATGAAATTGATTACTAATGGGTACTAGGACGTGGAAGGTGCAGTAAAGCTAAATATTATCAACGGGGTTCTGGGATAAAGAAGAGGGAGGCAGGGTAATGCCTTGGATTACTATTGACATAGTGGTAATAGAAAGAGGGGGCAGGGTAATGCAACAGGTTACTAATGGGGTATTGGTACGAGGAGGATTGAGGTGGGGTAGTATAATCGATTATTAATGGGGTACTGAGAAACAGAAGAATGCGGCAGGTGTAATATAGTTGTAAGATGAGGAAGAGAGAGGTGGTGTAATGTGGTACTTCAACAAGGAAAATGGTGCTGGCTGAATTGCTATATATTTCTAATAGGGTAATGGATGAGGAAAAGGGAGTCAGGTTATGTATGTGTGTGTTAATATAATATAATTAAGAAGTCACAATAATGACCCATACAACAGTCAGCCTTCAGTCCCGTGGCAGGAACTAGTGTAGAACCAACACAATAAGAGTGAGGCCTAGTTTGGCACAGGCTGCGGTAAAAGCATCAGCGCATCATGCACCTAGTCCCAAAGCACTTTTCCATCCCCATTCCCAGCCAAACCGTTAGACAAGGAGGCCCTCAGGCCTGGTAGATAAACCCATCACTATGTCACGTTGCAGACCTCTGAAATCAGAATGGAATGTGAATGGCCAAGCAACGGGCAGGGCTGTGCTGATCCCAAAGGACTAACTCATGAGAGTCGGGGCAGAGGTCCTGAGCTGCCAAAACCACTCCCAGATTTAGGGCACAAGCACCCCACAGCAGAGTGGTCATCCTATTTGAATTGCCAGTTGCTCACAAATATAACTCCTAAATCCTCCTCAACCTGATTGATTAGTGCGGTCCTGGAGAGGCCCAAGTGAAGCTCTCGGTAGGGGCAGCTGCTAAAGGGATAGCACAGATCACGCTGTCCTATGATGTGTTTTATGAGGGGTACAAGGTGATGCCAATAAATCTACTCCTGCGATGGGGAGGCATGGCATGGGTGCCTGCGTGCCTGGGTTCACAAGAAGTGCTTGGTCAATTTTAGAAGGCTAATTTGATCTTGAAAGTATCCACTAAGATCATGTCATTGCCCAAAATCATGTCATTCAGCTCACATGGAGGGTAACATTCCCAAGCAGGTGCAGGTGGATTTTGGTCACCTGGCTAAAGCCCCACCCACCTGGTGCCTTCCTGGTTGCTGCTCTTTTTCCCCACTTAGCAAGCCCCACCCACCTGTGTCTTTCTGGTTGTTGCTCTTTTATCCTACGTAAGCAGCCCCCCAGCCTCTTTTCCTTTGCAGATGGGGAGCCGGTGCAATTGGATCTTGTACACCTGGCCTAAGCCCTGCCCAGTTGGTGCATTCCTGGTTGCTGCTCTTTTTCCCCACTTAGTAAGCCCCACCCACCTAGTGCCTTCCTGGTTGCCGCTCTTTTTTCCCTACTTAACGAGCTCTCCAGCCTCTTTTCTTTTGCAGATGGGGAGTAGGCACAAGTGGATCTTGGTCACCTGGCCTAATCCCCGCCCACCTGGTGGTTTCCTGGATGCCGTTCTTTTTCCCCATTTAGCAAGCCCCACCCAACGAGTGCCTTTCTGGTTGCCGCTCTTTTACCCTATTTAAGGAGCCCTCCAACCTCTTTTCCTTTGCAGATGGGGAGCAGGTGCAAATGAATCTTGGTCACCTGGCCTAAGCACCGCCCACCTGGTGCCTTCCTGGTTGACACCCTTTTTCCCCACTTAGCAAGCCCCGCCCCCTGGAGCCTTCCTGGTTACAGCTCTTTTTCCCTACTTAAGGATCCCAGCAGACTCTTTTCCTTTGCAGATGGGGAGCAGGTGCAAGTTGATCTTGGTCACCAGGGCAGACTAAGAAAAGGGACATTTCTGTTTAGACCTGTTCAGAACAGGAGGATCCAGGGCCCGGACCCCTGCTCAGACAGCAGGTATTCATGCACCAACCGGTGTTTACTCCCTCAATCCCCACAAGCCATCCCCACCCCTTTGTTCCCTGAGTGATGTTCCCTTGTGCACCCCTCCTTCCCGCACACAGGTGTTGCCTGTTTTTCTTGATTCTTCTACCTTGCTCCCTGCCTCCAGCCTACTTCTGCAGAGGTGTGTCCCGATACATTCTGGTTTCACGATCAACGTCTTGGGGCCAATGCTGAATTTGACTTGTATGGACTTCATTGATTCACAGTGTGTCACCCTCTCTCATGGTGGCCCTGAATCATGCTGTTCCCATCTTTATCTTTTATCCAGGCTTGCAACATTATGGGCCTCATTACGACCCAGGCATTAAGGGTTAACGCCGTCGTTAACCCTTAACGCCTATTCTGATTTTAACGGCTGCTCTTGACCAAGTATAGGAAGGATGAGCATCAGGGGGGCAGTTTCCATTCACCATGGTTAGCCATGTAGAGTACAGCAAACTAGCCCAGCTCTTTGATCATTTCCAACCTTGATCTAGCCTCCCAATGAGGCAGGGGTTGGAGCAATGTTTTGAATCATAATCGTCAGGTTAGGGATTCTGGCATTTAGGCCACCACATTCAATTACCAGTGAAAAACCTCTCTCGGGCAGTAAATAGTGTTCTACCTTCTTAAATATATGTTGGTGGTCAATTGTAGATGGGGTCATATATTATAATTATCAAAAGTTCTTTCCTAGAGTGCCGGCATCATGTTTTCCAGCTAGTATTATTTTACCTTCCAGTAGGTAGTTTGAATTGATGTTGACTTCAGTCAGTTGGAGTGGATGTTTAATACCCAAAGCATGCCCCCCCCCCCCACCACCTCCCTTTGGCATACCTCTTGAACCCTGGATAGCCTGTTTAGTAATACATGTTCATCCATCAACAACAAGAGGAGTTGCTAAACATGTCTCCTGTAGGGTTACAATACTGAAATTGTCAATAACCTCAAAGAGTCCCCCTTGTGCAAATCAGTGTTTATGTCCCCTAGTGTTTCATGATAGCAAACAAGAACATTGATTAGGAGCAAGAGGACAGTGCCTGGCGTTAAGTTTTAAGCAACCATTTTCAAGCGTCCTACTCACTGATTAGTTTTTGGTCACAAGAATCCTGTTGCTTATTTTCAATTTGCGGCTTCAGTGCAACCTAGCCATCTGTCTGCCACCAGATTGTACTTCTCGTGTCTACCTATCAATGAGTTGAACATTTCCCCTTTCCCATATAATTCCCTGACTGCTTTTTGGACATTAATATATTTCCACTGCTCACATGTTAAGAGGAATTTCATAACTTGTGGTAAATACCTATAAATAAATCACCACATAACACACAGGAATAGGTATAAAGTCAGGTTGTGCCCGAATGAGCAGCCTTTACTTAAATCAGTGCCGTTGCACTTGATTATTGAAACTGCATGTGAATTATGTATGATGAATTTCAGACATTGTTATGTGATGTACGCTTGCCAAAATCTGACTTTTGATGAATTTCTAGTTTGTGTTACAAAAACTGTTTCCCGAATGATCAGGTCAGCACCTTTATATTTGCTTTTTGATTTGGGATATTTACGTGGCAGAAACTATCTAGGAATCAGCAACAAAGCGCTGTTCATGTCGTTTAACGTAACAGAAGAGGACAAGAGGGGGCGGAAATGGTGGCGCGGGATGCTCTATGCATGGGGTGGAATGTATTGCAGGAACTCAAGGATCCTAGGTGGCAGCTTCGTAAAGTCTTGAGTTTCTTTCTGAATTGCAAGAATGTTTTCATTTTTCATATTGCTGGTCAGATGATGTCCCATTTTCCAAGGCCTAGCAAGTGCAGACATGTTTTCATGTGTTTTCCTTATGTGCCAGGATCTGCACCAGTTAGTGATGGTCTAGCTCCTGGAGGATCATGGCTTATCTGAGAAAGAGAGGTGTGCAGGCAGACAGGCAGGTGTACGAGTGGCGGTTGCCGTATAGGTGATGCAGGGAGACTTAAAGAATATTTTAGCTGTTATAGCAGGACAATGCAGATGACTTCGGATAGTAAAAATCTGGTAGGATTTCAACTCTTAAGTTACGAGCCTTGCTCCAATGTGTTGAGAACCCCTAATTGAGGACAGTCGTGTTTCTGGCATAACAGTGAGGAGAGCATTTACTCCATTGATGTTGGCGAATACAACTGTGTGGAATGTTTTTCTGAAGCCATCAGGAGAGTTTTATTTTGCAGAGGAGGGGTAGCTGGTACCTGGTGTTCTGGCCCTTTTTATTGATATGTTGTTGGAAGGGGAGAGTACTGTCTATATTAAACCAAACTGATTTGGTAATTGGCGACAGGTGAGGTGTGAATCGATCCTGGTGCATGCCATTTAAATACCCTTGATAACATGTTCATGGTGTCTCCGTGGAATGGAACGTTTAGATTTATTAAACACTCTAACTGTTTAGCTTACAAATATGTCAGTCACTGGCATTTACACATAGTTACCTGAGAAATGTTTTGTATAAAGAAGTACAAATACCCTGCACACATATATATTCGCATTGCATATATATAAAAAGGGAGGACAAATTAAAAATAAAAATGGAGAAAAAAAAGTGAAAGGAGGAAATATGAAACGTAATAATCTATCGGTGGAAGATAAGGTGAATGAGGAATGGGAAAGGTCGGATAGAGTGTGCCAGTTCCAATCATACTGCTGCCTTAGCATAGACTTAGGAAATTGCATAGATCTTCTAAAAGAGATCCACTCCTACAGTGTGTATGTACTATATTCTTCCCGTATTTGATCATTGTTCAACACGTCTTGCGTACAGGGTTCTATTTGTAGTTTCATTTTACAGATCCACATCCTCAAGATGTGTCCTTTACCCCATTTTAAGGTATTTGGTGTTCCTGATTCTTTTTAACATGTCCAATACCAAGGAACGTGACGCTTTGTTTAGGTTGATCTTATATTTTGCAGAAATATCATTTCTTTGACAGACCGCATGTATTCTCTGAAAGACTTCATCCCGCCAGACCTCATTTACTGGACAGTTACCAGAAATATGTGCACAGCTGCCTGTACACACAATTCGCTTTGTTATTTTAACAGGGATACAATATAGTCACAGTACATTTTCTGCTGCCCAAATTAAAGACTGAGATCTGGGTCAATGATGCATACTAATGTCAACAATTGTGACCATTACCTTTCATATATGTGTTACGTTTTGCGTAGGGGGAGGGCTTTGACATTAATATCCCACCAGCTTGAGACTTCATAGGCCCGAGCAAAGTCTCAGTGAGGACTTATGGCCAAAGCCCAACCACCAACATGGAACTTGATGTTATTAGAACTCAGCATAGATACCTGTGATGATAGTGTGCTTTTTTATCAAGAAAATTGAACAGTTGGTGGCAACTGTACTCGAGTCCCTTTAAACAATAATGAACATGACCACACATGAAATAGAAAAGTGGCATTGTCCCTTTTCTATTTCCACTGCAGTTTTGCAAACGGCAGAGAGGTGGAGCCAGAGTGGGACAGGCGAGTAAGAGAGGATGATGTGGAGGGGCGTGAGTAGGTGGCCCAAAAGTGACGGAAGGAAAATGGGCTTCAATCCCATCCTGTACCAAATCCGGTGGAAAATAATAATACAAAAATAAAAATGACAACTCAGGTTGTTATTTTTCCAGCAAAGTGTAATTCAGCCATTGTGACAACAATTTAGAATTTGACTTCACTGCCACTTCCAGTAGAAGCAGACAGAACACGTGTGATTGTATACTTTCACATATAATTTGCTCTGTTTACATGTGAGGCAGGTAGAACTGTTGACTGACCTGACTATCCAATGTATTACATGGTAACTTGGAAACATCACTCTGTGTCTCCCGAACAAACCTAATATACATTCCCCTGCACCACTCGTGCCTAATGCAATGGCACTGCTTTTCAAATGGTCAGGTTCCTATATCCACGGGTCTTTTGGTTATAGCCCCGGATAGAAGCTCAAGTGCTGCAACCAAACAGCTAGCTAGCCCGGAGTATCGCCAGTCCTGACCTTAGCTTAGCCCCTGATTTTTTCCAGACATGGCAACACCCCTGCTGATTCTTATCCTGTATCTCTTTCTCAGCCATCATGCACCTGACTATCCCCTTGATAGGCTTGATTTCTAAAGGTTATGTAATGAAATACGTGAGCAGTCCACTTTGATACTTTTTAGTATTACTGTCACAGAGTCAAATAATAAACCACATTACCTTATTAAAATGCCCATTGATTGAACACCATCTTCAAGTAGGTCCATCTGAATGTCAAGGTCTACCTGGATTGCTGTGAGCTGCAACGTGATTTCAGCCAGACAACAAACCCCTGGGTAGGGCCATTGCAAACATATAGACATTGGAAACTTTTCTGTTAACTTCAAAATGCGGTAAGGTTTGTGCAAAGTTTATGTTGTTCCGTTTTAAAAGAGGAAAATCAAAACAATGTTCAATGCTCAAGAAACTCGGCAGACCACAAACATGTGTTGCCAATACTCAGAGCTGTTGCAAGCATTACAGGAATTCATAAAGTGATATTCCCAAACGGTGTGGAGGGAGCGAATTCCAAGAAATCAGTCGTTTAATGGCCCTATTAAATGAAGGTGCTTTTGCTCCTCGTGATGAGTATGAAAAATGAAAGTTGCCTTTCAGCATCAAATTATGAGAGTTTTAACACACAGAACAAGTCAATTACTCAAGGTCACCGAGTTTGACTTTGAAAGAGGCATTTTACTTTGCCTTATGTGTGTGAGTAAATGTCCGCCACGTTTTGAAAATTACTGGTAAGCACAACATAAAAATGGACACATAAGTAAAATGTTAGGTATTGCATTTAGATCATGAAACATACACAGAATGGTTCTCTTTTGCTTTATGGAAAACGTTTCCGAACATCAAACTCGGATTCTGCATATACTCTGCTATGTATTGTGTGCTGTGTATGCCGTTCACTTGCTCTCAAACACACACACCAAAACGCCCCCACCCCCAAAATAGATAACTAATGGTGGACAGGGATGAGGATAAGGGAGGTGAGGTAATACAACAGATTACTAATGGGGTGTTGGGATGAGCAAACATAGGAGGGGAGAATAGAGAAATGGGATTGGGAAGAGAGGTGAAGTAATTGTGTGTTGGGACATGGAAAAGCAAAGAGGCAGTAATGAAACTGATTACTAATGGGTACTGGGAAGCGGAAGGTAATGCTCAACATTATCAATGGGTTTCTGGGATAAAGAAGAGGGAGGCAGGGTAATGCCATGGATTACTATTGATGTAGTGGGAGTAGAAAGAGGGGGCAGGGTAATGCAACAAGTTACTAATGGGGTATTGGGACGAGGAAGAGTGAGGTGGGGTAGTATAATGGATTATTAATGGGGTACTTAGAAACAGAAGGATGCAGCAGGTGTAAGGGAGTTGTAAGATAAGGAAGAGAGAGGTGGTGCAATGTGGTACTTCAACAGGGAAAATGGTGATGGCTGTATTACTGTATATTTCGGATGGGGCAATGGATGAGGAAAAGGGAGGCTGACTAATGCCAAATATTACTAATAGGTACTGGGATGAGGAATGGTGGTGCAATGCAATGGATTACTCATGCAGTACTCAGGTGAGCAACAGGGAGGAGGGGTAATGCAATCGTTTAGTAATGGGGTACTGAGAAGAAGAGGAGGGTGGTAGGTTATGGAGTGCTGGTACAAACAAGAGAGAGGTGGCGATAGCGTAACAGTATTACCTATGAGGAACTAAATTGAGGAAGCGGCAGGTGTTGGCAATGCAACCAAATATGAATAGGCTATGGGACAAGGAATAATGAGGTGGGCTTAATGGATTACTGGGAGGAGGAGGAAGTGAGAGTTGGGTGTAATGGAGTACAGGGATGAGGGAGTTGGGGGTAATGCAACAGCTTACTAATGGGATTCTGAGATGAGGTAGATGAAGGTGCTCTTAATGTAATGGAATATACTAATAGGGCATTGCAATGAAAAAGAGGAGGGTGGTGGCAATATAATGGATTCCTATTGGGGCATGATGAAATGAAGATGGAGATGGAGCATATGCAAAGGATTAATATTGTGGTACTGGCACCAGGACCATGGAGGTGGGGTAAGGCAATAGATTATTAATGGGGTACTGCAATGGAGAATAGGATGCTGGGAGTTCTGGAGAATTGGGAAGAGGAAGAGGGAAGAGGGGGTAATGTGACTGAATTCTTATGGTTTACAGGGATGAAGAAGAGCATAGTTGAGGTAAAGATATTATTACTAATGGGTTACTGCAAAGAGAAAGCGTGAGGTGAGGTATATGCAACAATTTACTATTGGAGCACTGGGACGAGGATGGGGCTAATGATGTACTGGGAGGTGGATGAGAGAGGTGATGGTAATGGAGAAGGGAAGAAGTAAGAGAGAGTTAAAAATAAGGTAAAGAATTTCTAATGAAGTACTATGATGAGGAAGAGGGAGGTGTCATTAAAGGTAGGATTACTAACGGGTGACTGTGATGAGGAAGAGGGATTGGGGATATGCAATGGATGACTATTGGCAAACTCGGATGGGGAAGAGATAGGTTGGGGTAATGCAGCAGATTACTAATGGGGTACAGGTAAGAAAAACAGGGAGTTGGTGTAATGGAGTACTGACATGAGAAAGAGCGAGGTAGGGCAAATGGAGTACTGAGAAATGCAAGAGGGAGGTGGGGGTAAAGTGATTGATTTCTAGTAGGATCCTTGGACGAAGAAGAGTGACGTGGCAGTAAAGGAAGGACTCCTAATGGATTACTCTGACGAGAAAGCAGGGAATGATGGATATGCAACTGATTACTTTTGGTAATACTTTTGGTGTACTAGACAAGGAAGAGGGAGGTGTGGGTAATGCGCTGAATTCCTATTGGGGAATTTGTATGAGCAAGAGAAAGGTGTAGTAATGGAGTAATGGGGATGAAAAGAATGTTGGTGGCAGTGGCGTATTTTGACAAAGAAGCGATAGGTGGGAGTAATTTAATGGAATACTAGTGTGGTATTGGGATGAGTAAGAGGCATGTGAGGGTAAAGGGCTACCCAGAAGAGGAAGGTTGAGTTCAAGGTAAAGGAGTACTGGGATGAGAAAAAACAAAGTGGAGGCAAAGTAATAGATTTCTAATAGTGTACTGGAAAGAGCGAAGGCAGGTGGCAGTAAAGGTAGGATTACCAGAGATTTAATGTTTCGAGGAAGAGGAAAGTGGGGGATATGCAAACGATTACTGTGATTAATTATCATCTGGCAAGGGTGCCAAGACCATGCTTTTTTATGTGTATTAATACATAAAATAAGGTGTCTAATTCCATGTCCAAAGGGTTAATTTGCCTACCAGATTCCTCTTCTTCGCCAACTCCATTACAAAAGCATAGTGTACATGGTTTGCCCCGCTGCATCAGTATTCTGATATGCAGCACCCGCTCTACTCGTGGTGTAGAGATGTTTTAAAGTTCACACAATGCCCACTCAATGGCAATCGCAGCAGCCACATCTCTGCAGCGCAGGGGCAGCAGTTAAGCTATGCCCACCTTTACCACAATTATGGTCACCATAAGTAACCCAAGCTGGTGGCATGGTAAACTCAAAATAAAGCTTCCCTGAGTTTAGGCATGGTGCATAGTACCATTTATGATCATGGCCACCACATCCCAATCACCATTGCGCATGTGTCAGCTCTGCTATGGAAGGTGATTTGTATTCTGGTCAGACCCTCCTCCATAGAAAGCCACACAGCAGACAGCTGTCCTGGGCCCAGGCATCAAAGGAGCACATCCATTCAAAAGTAATAGCCTCACACCAGCGTGCTGCATCTCCAAAGGCCTTTGCTGTTAGCAAGAAGGGAAATGGTTCAGGACTGGGATAGGCAGGAGAGCTCTTTCCACTGGAAGAGGACCTCCACCATTTTGTTTCACTCTCTCTCTCTTTCCCTTTCCAGTCCTCTCCACTTCCTCTGAAACAAGTACTCTGTGTGTGACATCAGCGTGGCAGGGTTCACTGCATCCAGGATAAGGGATTGGGCCACTATGGCAGGCTAGTTTTAAACCAATCACCAGATTACTTGTGCCTTTAAAAGAAGGCATCTCACATTTCAGATCCTCCCGGTTCCTGGAAGAACTCACTGACCTTACGTTGGGAAAGTTATTTTTTCCAAAGCCCTAAGCCTGAGGTGTAGAAGGAACCATCCAAGGCATAAGGAAGAGCTATCCCCTACCCACTCCCAGGGAACATCAAGAGTGACCTTTACTGTGGACCTGGCCCTAACACTCAGCACCAGAAACTCCTAGAGGAGGGAGAACAGAACCACCCTGTCCATGAGTCCCCATTTGTGGGCCTCATAGCAGCTGTGGGGCCAGACTAGCAGACCGGCTGAAGCTCCCAGCTCTACTGTACTGAACCGGTCGGTGTTTGTTCACTGCACTTTGAACAAGAGCCAAAGCACTGCCACTGGTGTTTGTGCTCCTCCACCAATACAAACTATTGCTTATACTTTGAACCAGTTTGACGCGGCATCATGCCCTAGCTAACCCTGTTACCACCTAGACCTGAATCAACTGCTTAATGCTTAGACCCAATCCAAATCACTGGTGAGTCACACACCAACTCTCACCAGTGGTAACAACCATGGCTCAACCTAGCAACCCCTTGAATGGCAGCCTCATCTACCCTTCACATCGACGGACCCAAGATCACCACTTCAATGACCTCCACCTGCCGGCTCAAACTGCTGGAGCACCACACGCCAACCCCTTCTGGTGGCAAGAGCCTGACTTGGCCTGGTCAACTGCAAAGTGATCTTGGTACCACCCTGGCCTGCATCCTTGAGAGCTGCTCTTCTACTCCTCCGAGAGACTGCATTCACATGATCCAATGTTCACAACCTGAGTCCTGAATCAACGTTCAAAACTGGGTCTGACATTGTCAAGCCACCAAGAACTGAATCCAGGAATTTTTGGCCCTGAACTGTCCTATCAGTCCCCTGAGGCTCTAGAAACTGGGGTTAGGTCATAGTCACTCCTGATTTCTTCAAAGACATATTTGTTTTTTGTAGCTGGTCATTTCCAACCACTTGCAGGGTGCTACATTCCGCTTTCTGTTGGATCTTCTCTGTTCTTTTTTTGAGGTGGGTTTTTGTACAGTGTTTTCTTTTCATTCTATTGCAGATCGTGTAGCTGCTTGGTTATACATTCACTTTATTTTGGACTTTGATACTGTGTTGTTTGGGTCACTACTGATCAACCTTCACCTCTTCTAAGGGCATAGCCTTACCTCAAGCCCACATTACCACAGAAGGCAAAAAAGCTATCTCTCTCAAATGACACTTTTTTACCTTTATGATTGTGTTTGTTTTGGTTTGTAAAAGTGTGAGGGATGATTGGGCTATGGTACTCTGGTGACACAGAACCAATTTATCACAATTACAATTGCAGTGCTGGGTGCTGGAAGGAGAAATCGGGATGTTAGCATAATGGTATCCTGGGGCAAGAAAGAGGGAGGTGGGAGCAATACAATAGATTACTAATAGGTGTTGGGATGAGGAAAAGGGAGGTGGCAGTACATTTTGTATTACAAATCAGTTCCTTTGAAGAGGACAAAGGAGGTGGATGTAATGCAATGGATTCAAATTGGGATACAGGAATGAAGAAGAGGGTTTTTGGGTAATGGAGTACTGGGAGGAGGACAAGGAAAATGGGGTAATGATTTACTGGGACAGGGAAGAGGGAGGTGGGGTAATGTAACATTTCTATATAATACACTTAGGTATGTTTCCATACACAGCTGTTGCAATTTATTAGTGTTATGTTGCCCTCTGCTGTCCAAATGGTAAAGTGCACCTCTGCGTGCCCTTCCACTTAAACACAACTTTCATTTTAACAAAGCAATACTTCTGTATTCGGTTGCCCTCTGCTGTCCAAATGGCAAACTGCACCTATATGTGCCCTTCCACTTCAACAACAGCTATCTTCTTTCAAACAGTAAGGAGGAAGGTTCTACTCGGTCTTCTTCACCTACCAGTACCGTAACCATTCGGAATTATTTCAAGTTCTTCTTCTTTCCCTCCCCACTTCTCTTCAGACAGGGCACAGTGGTTCCAGTGTCAACAAACAGTTAATCACTGGCTTAAAGTTTGAGGCCCTGATTCATGGTATTATTTGCCATTCTGCTTGCAAATCCCCATTCATCAAACAGGGATTTGTGAGCAGAATGGCACATAAATCCCTGTTTTGCACGTAAATAATTCCATGAATCAGGGCCTCAGTCCCGAAGGAGCGAAACGCTATAGGACGAATGCCTCCTCACGAGCCAAAACTGAAACTAGGTGCTGTAATTATGCGACTAGGCAATCTAATGTCATCAAAGGGACTCGACAATGGAACAAGGTTGACAATTACGCATATACATAGACACATAGAGGCCTGTGTAATCAATGGATTAAATTTAGATACTGTTCTTACACTGCACATACCTCTCATTCCATCTAATACAAATACGCCTTTTAAATTCAAAAGAAGGCTGTTTCCTATAAGCTTAGCCTTTTCAATTAATATTAATAAGTCACTTAGACCTACGCCTCCTTCCTGGAAGCAATCAGTGGTAATTCTGACATTTACAAAGGGGGACAGAAGTGACTCTATGAAATACCGACCAATATTGACCTTTCAGATATGCTAGAATGGCATATGTTACGCTGGGAATATCTAGTGCATTTATAACAGGGCACTGGGACGAGGAAGTGGGAAGTGGTGTGAATGGTAGGATTACTAATGTGCTTGGATGCGGGAGGGGGTTGGGGGTAAACAGATAACTGGTGGAGGTGCAAGAGAGAGGCAAGGCCAATTTTATTGATTAGCTATGGGACAAGGTACAAGGAAGAAGGAGATGGAGATAATGTTACAGATTACTAATAGGATACTGAGACGAGAATGAGAGATGAGGGGGTAAAGTATCAGATTACTGTTGCATACTGGAATGAGGAAGAGGGAGTCTTACATGGTCTGCAGGTGTGGCCCTGTAGTTCTGGTTAAGATGCACAACTCATAGGACGAGCAGGACTCACTTCCTGATTCGGTGTCTGCAGAATCCTCTGGGACAATCAGGACATCGGGTAACATTCACAGGCATCGTATGCACCTGCTGATTGATCAATTAAAAAGATGAGGTATGTCAAAACCTTTGAAACTGATGCACATTTTGGATTTGTGAACTGCGCTCATAGTCTGCAGACATTGCGGTAAAATCATTAAAAAACACAACATTACACTTGTTAAACTAATGAAACAATCTCTTAGGAAATGAGGGGTGATGACAATGGGATGGGATATGTGCAGAAAATTCCCAAAATCTGGTGTTTTTTCTTCTCCGAAGTCCTCAACCCTCTCAGATTTTTGGGAACATTGCTTGGATGTTTGCAAACTTGACATAAGTTTGAGGACATCCATGCATATTTCTGCATTATTGGGTCAGTTGAAGAACAGTTTTTGGACGGCTTACATAATGAAACTGCATAGAATTTTGGACTATTATTTTACAATGAAACTGCATGGAATTTTGCACTATCATTTTAGACCAAATATCGAATACTTTTCCTAAGTTTGGTGCCGTTTTGCCAAGTGGGTGCAAAATTAGATCGGGGTGCCAAAATGATGGAAGGACTTACATATTTGGTGCCATTTGATGAATCTGCACAAACGTTTGCAGAGAGATTTTAGACCCAACTTTGAATTTTTTCACACAGTTTGGTGAGATGTTGTCAAGAGGGGGTGAAATTAGAGGGGGTCCCAATATTTTGAGATGGCTTATAACTTTGGTGCTGTTTGACGAATCTGCACAGATGTTTGCAAATACAGTATAGACCCACATTGGAATGTGTGCGTAAAGTGTGAATGGATTTTGTCAAGTAAGTACTGTCTTAATAAAAATGAGCTCCATGCTCACCCTCTGCATAAAACATGTTGGTCTAGCCCCACCTCAGATCTCTTACTAGACCTCTGCTTTAACACTCACTCCATATTTGAAATCAGGCCAATTAGAGCAACTTAACCTAATGGCATATCAGAAGGGCTACTGTAGAGAATCAACTGCAAAGCAAATCTGGTCCCACCAGCTTCATAGATTTGCCCAACTTGCATGATGATGAGTTATCTGGACGTTGTGGCCATTCGATGGTGAGCTGAGGGTGAAAGCAGGGCAGGTAATTATTGAAACCACTTTGTATCTATACTTGTGTGGATCAAGGTATGTATACATGTACATCTGCATTTATATGTGCATGTAAGACATTCACTGTGCATGTGTGAATGTGTTGCATGCATGATATGTATGCATGTAATGAGTATGCTATGTATGCATGAAATGTGTATGCATGTGAGTTAAGAGGATAAGAGTGTTAATTGCTTGAGTGGGACTGAAGCGGAAATACTGGAAGAACAACAGATGATGTGCTTATGATGCAGACTCTGGATCATAAGCACAGCAACAAGTTCAAAAGACCTCCTGGGCTTGAGTGGTCTAATGTGTGCATACTGGCCTACATTGGTGCTGCTGTCATATTTTACTGGCATGATCACAAACATCATTTGTGATTGTGAATGCTAACGTTCAGCCTATTCAATGGCAAGTTGAGGGTGAAAGTAGAGCAGGTAAGCATTTTATCTATGCATGTGTAGATCAAGGTATATATGAATGTATATGTGTATTTTTAAATGCATGTGTAGCATTCTCTGTGCATGTGTGAATGTGTTGCATGCATTATGTGTATGCATTTAATATGTATGCTTTGAATGCATGTAATGTGAATGCATGTGAGTTAGGAGGATAAAAGTCTCAATTGTAGGAGGGGGGCTGGAGGGGAAATAGTGTAAGAACAACACATACTGTGCTTATGATCCAGACTCTGAATTATAAGCACAGCAACCGGTTCAAAAGACATCCTATGCTTGAGTTGTCTAATCCGTGCATACTAGCCTACATTGGTGATGCTGTCATGGCATTGCATACTTTACTGGCATGAGCAAAGCTAACACGGTGAGCATTCGTATGTGGGCATACTGGCCTACAATGATGCAGCTGATATTGCATTGCATTTTTTGCTGGTATTGTGAACAAAGTGTCCATGAATGTTCTCATTTGGTCATGCCGGCCAACACTGGTGCAGCTAGCATGGCATTTCATTTTTACTGGCATTATAAGCAAAGACAGATAGTAGTGTTATTATGCTTACAGACCTGTATTTGGCAGTCAGACATACTTGTATCCAAAATTGAAACCATTAAAATCAGGATTGCATAGTATGTATGTTGTACATATCACATAAAAATCTGATTTAAGTTTTAATATTAAGTTACAGTCCTACATTTATACATCTGGTATGGAATAGATTTTTTAATGGCATATCAAACAAAGGCAACATGATGAGTCATCTTCTGTTAGCTAAATGAGGTAGTATATACTGACATTGTCACAGCTCATAGGAAATTGATTGTTTTGTTTTCACATAATTGGCATTACAAACATGATGTGCTCTTACATAGGCCCCACAAGATAATGTGAGCATACTGGCCTATTTTGGTGATGCTAGAATGGACATGCTTATTCACAGAAACTTTCATACTTGCAATATGGACAAAGCCAACATGCGTGTTCTTACATGATATGATATAATATGAGATGGCATTTATAACAGGCCTATACACAAGTGTTTCACATGGGCATATTGGCCTACATTGGTACAACCAGTATAAAAATGCTTTGGTGTGACAATGTTTACTGGTATAATTGCATATCCAACAGGAGTATGTTCTTACATGGGGAATGGCATGTTTTGGTAGCACCAGCATGGACATGTTTTCTTATAGTATCACTATTGACGTTATGGGAAAAGATAACATGATTGTTATGAGGGGATACTAGGCTAAAATGATGAAACCAGCATGCATAGGTAAAGCACATCCAGAATACATTTTACATGAGCCGAATACCAGCATATATTGCAGGCAAAAACATCATCAATATCCATTGCAAAAGTGTTCTCTGTACTATTGGTGACTGTTTGTCTATTGGATTATTTCACCTTGCAAAACTGGTTGTCAACTGTGTGGCTTTTTATCCTTTTTTTTTTTTACAGAATGTGTGCTTTAAAATACACCATTTGGAGTTATTTTTTAAAAGAAACCCTGCCAACCATCAGTGGTAGTTTAGGGCTCTAGTTATGATCAGTCACTCTTGCATATTCATAGGAAATGTTTTAACCCCTTCAATTAAAAAAGACTAATCAACCCTACATATTCTGATTTTGTCATTTCAGACTAGCATATAACCCTTCAATAACCTTGAAGAAGGGATAACACACACAGAAAGAGAAACATACACCAACATTCACATACAAACAGACACACACAAAATTAACAGACACCTGCACATAGTTTACTACAATACATTTACTGTACATTACAATAATACAGTATGGGATTAATGCCAAGTTTAGTATTCTATGGCCCCCATCTTCCACCTGAGAAACTGTCTCTGTTCACCATACATGTGCCGAAACAAGGTATTGTAGGGCCCTTTATCATTCAAAAAGATGAATCAGGCCCCCTAGGTACACTTACTGAGAGTCTAAGAGGCAGAATAACACCCCTTATGCCCAGATATGCCCATTGGGCTGTGTTGCCAACTTCTGTGAGCCTCCTCATCCCTAAAACCCTTCCATCCAATACTTGATTCCTCTCATTCTATGTCCCATGACCCACCTGACACATGCAAAATCATGTATCGGAGACATGTCAACTTTTATAGTAGACTCACTGTCACAGAGAATTATCAATTGCCTGATAGTCTTTACTTTTTCATGTGCATGTATTTGTAGAATATCTTATTATATCAACCTATGATGCATTTTATTTGATTCATGTCAAATTGTGAACATTCTTAACAGTAATGCATAGGTATCTCTTTTCAATATGGTATGATATGATATGACTTTTTATTTATATCGCGTTCCCCATACACAAATGTTTCAGGGTGCGACAAAGCAAGGGAGGGGTATAAGGAGAACAAAACAACAATTTTACTAGGCCCAGTGACATTGAGAATGCACAAGTTCAGGCGAGAGGGAGGAGTAAAGTGCAAGGGGCAGGGGAGGAGTGGAAAGTGTTGAACACATGATCAAAACAACAACAGGTAGTGCGGCCAGCAGGTGGCAAGTGCAAGAATTAAGCACAGACAGCGGGTGTCTGATAAGTGCAGTTAAGGGGACTGTGGAATTGAATATACAGATCAAATGATAAGGGTTGCCAGGAGGCAGTGTGGGTATACCGCTGGGTGAGCAGGGATCTGGGCATGAATTCAGAGGACAGCCAGGTGACCAGTGCAAAAACAGACAAAGAGCAGCAGGAGAGAGGAAGAGAGAAGGCAGAAGCAAAGAGGAAGTTCTTGAGGTTTTTCCGGAACCGAAGATGGTTCTCCACGAGTTTCAGAGAGGCAGGGAGGCTGTTCCAGAGTAAGGCCCCAGTCGAAGAAAGAGATCTTCCACCAACTCATTGCTTGGAGACTGTCATACAGGCATTTGTGGGTGATTGCGAGGATTTTGAAGATTACCCTTTCTTTAATGGGGAGCCAATGGGCTAGTTGTCTGGCAGACGTTATGTGGTCTCGTTTGGGAATGCCAATAGCCTCGATGAGTGCATTGTTTTGAGCAACCTGGAGTTTGTCAATGTTTTTAGTAGAGGTGCTGTCTAGGAGGGCGTTGCAGTAATTCAAACAGGATCCAATCATGGCTCTGGCTATGGTAAGGCAGTTTTCTTTGTACATGAAAGGTCTGGCAGCAGTGAATCATTTGGCATGGTAGGCTGCTGCTGAGGTAATTGGGTACACCCCAATGTTTTGACAGCTTGGGAAACAGAGATTTGAATGTTGTCAATAGTGAATGAGCTGTATTTGTCATCAAGTTTCTTTATGGTTTCTGAGGATCCAATTATGAGGAGTTCCTTTTTGTCCCCATGTAGGCAAAAGCCAGTTTTCTGCCATCCATGTTTGGATGGTGGTGTAGATTGAGTTGATGGTTTTGGTGTTAGCTTCATAGTCACCTGAGAGTGGGATGAGAACCTGCATATCATCCATGTAGTTCGGGTAGGTCATGCCTAGGGCATCAAGGATGAGAAAAAGGGGACTTGTGAATATGTTTTACAGGGGAGGGATGCAGGAGCCCTGTGGGATTCTGCATTTTAAGATGTTGGGGTGTACACAGGCTTGGTCAGAAAACCTCATTGCTCTGTCTTTGAGTAATGATGTGATCCATGCTCTGGCATTGGGAGAGAAGTTAGCGGCCGAGGATGGGTGGTGACAGAGGGTATCATGGTCTAGGAGAAGGAGAAGGGCTGGTTTGCCTTTGTCTCTAAGGCATCAGTTTTATTCTTAAGGTCTAGCAGTGCGGTTTGGGTCCCGTGACCTGGACAGAAGCCGGACTGGCATAGACCAAGAAGTGTATTATCTTCTAAGAATTTTTGTTTTTGGAGATATGCAGCTTTAGCCAAAATCTTTAATACAATCAGAACTGTGGTAATGGGCCTGTAGATTCCAGGGTTGGTAGGGTCAAGCGTAGGTTTTTTTCAGAGGGGGCGAACCCATGCTTCCTTAAGGCAGGTTGGAACATGTCCAGAGTTGAACGAGGCATTAATGAAGGCTGTGAGAAAAGGGGCAAGAGTGGGAGCGCAGTCTTTGATAAGCTGTGCAGGGCAGATGTCCCCTTTACAGTTGGAAGTTTTGATCGAGTTAATAAGATCCATGACTTGCTTCTCAGTAATGTCTTGGTAGGAGAAGAGGGGGAGTTCTCCTTTCAACGTTGGTGTGGTTTGGAGGATTGGAAGTTAGGTTGTTCAATATTGTTGGTGATCTCAGATTTTAGTTTGCCAAGTGTGTCAAGTTTGTTCAGCATGTCTGATTGGATGCTTTTGCACCAGATTTCTTCTTTGGAGAAGGACTGGGGTAGGGTAAAGGATATTCCCAGCTCTCTAAATATAGCAAAAATCTGTCAGACTTAGTGTTAGCTATCCTAGAATTGAACTAGGAAGCGTTAGCTTTGATGATGGCAAGTTTGTATTCATTGGCTATTTTCTTGAATTCTCGCTTTGTGGTGTCAGAGGGTTTGGCTTTCCATAAGGACAGAGTTTCTCTTTTCCTGGTGCATAGCGTGAGGAGTTCAGGGGTGAACCATGAGTTAGAGTGCTTGGTACGATTTGCTTTCCTGGCGTTGAGGGTGGTGATGGTGTTTACAGCCTGTGTAATAATATAATTGAATGTTTGTGCTAGAGTCTCTGGGTTACTGGAAAATGGGGAATTGAGAGCAGACACCAGTAAATGGGGAGTGCGTCTTTCTTAGGTGAGCAGACCGGAGCTTCTTGTGAAAGCAGAGGGAGGGGGGACTCGGCTGGATGGTGGCCTTGATTGTGATGATGTCAAAGAGAATGATGTGGTGGTCTGTCCACGGTAAGGGTGAATTAGAATTGATGGTAAGGTGACATTTGTGGTGAGCTATTCAATCGAGGGTGCATCCTTTAGTGTGGGTGGGACTGGTGATGGATTGTTTGAATCCTAAGGTGGCCAGAGCTTTGTCAAGGGATTTCGCAGAGGTGTTGTTAGGGTCATTAAGGCCGAGGTTGAGGTCTCCTAGCAGAATAGATTGGGTGGTTCTCTTCAGGTTGTCGGTGAGCAGGTGCAGTAGTGAGACTTGGAAGTTGGTGGCTGCCCCTGTGGGACGGTAGATGATGTGGAATGTGATAGCGCTGTTAGGGGAGGTGCTCAACTTGAGAAGTAAATGTTCACTTTGGTTGCTGACCTCACTTTCCACTTTTCTGATCGGGCTGGATCTTTGGCAATAAGTGACACCCCTCCTCCTTTGAGGTGTGGCCAGTCTTGCCTGTATATTGTGTACCCAGGTGGGATTGCAAGGTTTAGAGCTGGGCCAGAGGCTTCATGAAGCCAGGTTCAGTAATTATCAGGATGTCTAGGTTGTGGTCAGTGATGAGGTTGTGGATATCAAGGGCATGGGCTGGGACTGACCGGGCGTTAATGAGGGCGCAGCTGAGAGGAGAGGTTTGTGTGGTGGCAGGTTTAGTGACGTACTTGGAGGAGGCTGTTGGGGCTTTGAGTGGGGGGCTTCCCCGGACCTTTGGTTGGGCGGGCAAGATACTAGAATGTCTAATAGGATTAGCATTGGTACTTACTGGCAGTGGGGGGTCAAGGGAGGTTTTAGTTTGTGTCGGGAGACATTCATAGTGGTTAGTGTCATGTGCAGTTGTTTGTTCGTGGCAGAGGCAGGTAGCACAAGTGGGTCTGCAGGAGGCACAGTGGACTCGGGTGGATCGGGGTGGTGATTAGCAGACTGAGTCTTAAATTGTACTCTGTGAGGTGGTGTTAGGTTGGGAAGATTGCTGATAGGTGTGGTCGAAGCAGTGTAACTAACAGTGTAGGTAGGTTCATTTCTGGTGGGGTACGAGAGTGGAAATGGAGGTGACTGAGGTAAGAAGTATGAGGAAGGAATGTTAAGAGGGTCAGGAGGTATAGTGGGCCTTAATGGTAATTTTGAGTTAGGGTGGGTGAAGTTATGCGAAGGTGCCATGGTGGTTGAGTATGATCTGTCTTCTATAGGCACTCTAGCGATGAGTGTTGGGGTACACTTGTGGTTCAGATGCCTGAATGCAAGCTGAAGTGCAAATAATGGCGTCTAGATTCGCAGAATAGTACAATTCAACATGGAGGTGCAACCAATAGCTGTATGCAGGCCCGAAAGCACTTGGTGACGGTTCGGTTCACAAAATAAAATAGTTCAACATGGGGTGCAGCACGTGCCTGGAAGCAGGCTAGAATGCAACTAATGGCGTCTAGATGCCAGCAATAGTACAATTCAACATGGAGGTGCAACAAATAGCTGGATACAGGCTGGAATACAATTGGTAATGGCTCAGTACACAAAATAGAATATTTCAACACGGGGTGAAGCACATGCCTGAAGCAGGCTAAACAGCAAATAATGGCATCTAAATACCCACATTAGTACAATTCAAAAGTTTGATGCAGTTCAGCAGCTAAAATGCAACTGGTAACGGCTATGTTTACATAATAGTGCTTGCAGTTAGTGGTGCCTAGATGAACATAGTAATGCAGTTGTGATCATTACAATTATACATGGAGGTTTGCGTGGGGACCTGCGGTTGAGTACAAGATACATTTATGAGTTGCAAAAGAGCAAGTGTCGTTAGAGTGCAAATGTCAACTTAGGCACACATGCACGGTGCAACATTTCAGTTTGGTTGTTATCAAGATGTGTATATCCGTAACGTTAATACTCTGGGTCACACATAACGGGCACAACAGATTTAGTGGCCCAGGCGTGGGAGGACTGTGAGACAGAAGGGTTTACGCAGGTGCAAGATGCAGTCGGACTGAGGGCAGTGTGGTTGAGGTTCGCATCACTGGGACCATGTGGCTTTCCGAGGGGAGTGTTAAACAAGGGTATTGGACGATTGAGTCTGTACTGCGGCCTTGCAGAATGGCGCGCAGTTTTAATCAACCCTTGCACTGTACTTGTGTTGTGGCAAATCAATGTAGGGTGCTGCGTGGTGCCGATCCTGGTAGGGGTAGACAAAGGGGAGTGAGGGCCTACCTTTGAGGACTTTTAGTGGGGGAGTGTGCGTTTCCTGGCTCCACTCCAACACTAACAGGTACAAACAGAGCTTGAGTGCGGGGCCGGCTTTCGCCTGCCGGCTTTGTGATTGGGCAGCTATGAACAGCTGCTGCCCAATTGCTCGCAGTGGTCGTGTTGGACAGAGTTAACACTCCAGTGTTCATGCAGTGGCCATTTTAGAAAGAAGCTTCATGCTCGTAGTGTGAAGGTAGAACTACAGTGTTCTGATTCCAAACTTCTGCTCTGCTGCAGCTTGTATGAAAAGAGTTCAGGGCTGGATAGATACGATCCCAGGGCTTGAGACCAAGGACAAGTCTTGCAGTCCTGTTCTGGATGAGTTGCAGAGGGCGGAGAGTAGTGGCAGGCAAATTTAGAAAGAGGCTGTTGAAGTAGTCCAGCCTAGAGAGAACCAGAGATCTAGAGACAGTGAGCCTCTGGGGGAAGGAGAGGAACGGAAGAATAAGTGACACCCCTCCTCCTTTGAGGTGTGGGCGGTCTTGCCTGTATATCGTGTAACCAGGTGGGCTCGCAAGGTTTAGAGCTGGGCCAGAGGCTCCATGAAGCCAGGTTTCAGTAATTATCAGGATGTCTAGGTTGTGGTCAGTGATGAGGTTGTGGATATCAAGGGCACGGGTTGGGAGTGACCGGGCATTAATGAGGGCGCAGCTGAGAGGAGAGGTTTGTGTGGTGGCAGGTTTAGTGACGTACTTGGAGGAGGCTGTTGGGGCTTTGAGTGGGGGTCTTCCCCGGACCTTTGGTTGGGCGGGCAAGATACTAGAATGTCTAGTAGGATTAGCATTAGTACTTACTGGCAGTTGGCTGTCAAGGGAGGTTTTAGTTTGTGTCGGGAGACATTCATGGTGGTTAGTGTCATGTGCAGTTGTTTGTTTGTGGCAGAGGCAGGTAGCACAAGTGGGTCTGCAGGAGACACAGTGGACTCGGGTGGATCGGGGTGGTGATTAGCAGACTGAGTCTTAAATTGTACTCTGTGAGGTGGTGTTGTGTTGGGAAGATTGCTGATAGGTGTGGTCGAAGCAGTGTAACTAACAGTGTAGGTAGGTTCATTTCTGGTGGGGTGCGAGAGTGGAAATGGAGGTGACTGAGGTAAGAAGTATGAGGGTGGAATGTTAAGAGGGTCAGGAGGTATAGTGGGCCTTAATGGTAATTTTGAGTTAGGGTGGGTGAAGTTATGCGAGGGTGCCATGGTGGTTGAGTATGATCTGTGTTCTATAGACACTCTAGCGATGATTGTTGGGGAGCACTTGTGGTTCAGATGCCTGAATGCAAGCTGAAGTGCAAATAATGGCGTCTAGATTCACACAATAGTACAATTCAACATGGAGGTGCAACAAATAGCTGTTTGCAGGCCAGAATGCACTTGGTGACGGCTCGGTTCACAAAATGAAATAGTTCAACATGGGGTGCAGCACGTGCCTGGAAGCAGGCTAGAATGCAAATAATGGCTTCTAGATGCCACCAATAGTACAATTCAACATGGAGGTGCAACAAATAGCTGGATACAGGCTGGAATACAATTGGTAATGGCTCAGTGCACGAAATTTAATATTTCAACACGGGGTGAAGCACATGCCTGAAGCAGGCTAAAAAGCAAATAATGGCATCTAAATACCCACATTAGTACAATTCAAAAGTTGGATGCAGTTCAGCAGCTAAAATGCAACTGGTAACGGCTATGTTTACATAATAGTGCTTGCAGTTAGTGGTGCCTAGATGAACATAGTAATGCAGTTGTGATTATTACAATTATACATGGAAGTTTGCGTGTTGACCTGCGGTTGAGTACAAGATACATTTATGAGTTGCAAAAGAGCAAGTGCCGTTAGAGTGCAAATGTCAACTTAGGCACACATGCAGGGTGCAACATTTCAGTTTGGGTGTTATCAAGATGTGTATATCTGTAATGTTAATACTCTGGTTCACACATAACGGGCATAACAGATTCAGTGGCCCAGGCGTGGGAGCACTGCGAAACAGAAGGGCGTACACAGGTGCACGATGCAGTCGGACCGAGGGCAGTGTGGTGGAGGTTCGCATTACTGGGAGCACGTGGCTTTCCGAGGGGAGTGTTAAACAAGGTTATTGGACGATTGAGTCTGTAGCGGGGCCTTGCAGAATGGCGCACAGTTTTAATCAACCCTTGTACACTACTTGTGTTGTGGCAAATCAATGTAGGGTGCTGCGTCTTGCCGATCCTGGTAGGGGTAGACAAAGGGGAGTGAGGGCCTACCTTTGAGGACTTGTAGTGGGGGAGTGTGCGTTTCCTGGCTCCACTCCAACACTAACAGGTACAAACAGAGCCTTGAGTGGGGGGCCGGCTTTCGCCTGCCAGCTTTGTGATTGGGCAGCTATGGACAGCTGCTGTCCAATTGCTCGCAGTGGTCGTGTTGGACAGAGTTAACACTCCAGTGTTAATGCAGTGGCCATTTTAGAAAGAAGATTCATGCTCGTAGTGTGAAGGTAGAACTACAGTGTTCTACTATAATGAATCTGATTCCAACCTTCTGCTCTGCTGCAGCTTGTATGAAGAGATTTCAGGGCTGGATAGATACTATCCCAGGGCTTGAGACCAAGGACAAGTCTTGCAGTCCTGTTCTGGATGATTTGCAGAGGGCGGAGAGTAGTGGCAGGCAAATTTAGAAAGAGGCTGTTGAAGTAGTCCAGCCTAGAGAGAACCAGAGATCTAGAGACAGTGAGCCTCTGGGGGAAGGAGAGGAAAGGAAGAATACCCCTGAGGAGGTGCAGTTGGTAGTTTAACTTCTTAGACACATCAGAGTTGTGTGGAGAAAAGGAACGCGTAAAGTCAAAGATGACCAAGAGGTTCTTAGCCTCACAGGTGGGAGCAGGAAGAGGGCCTAGGGAGGCCGGCCAGGGAATGACAGGAAAGGAAGGTATAGGAGAGCCGATGAGCAGGATCTCTGTCTTAATGGCATTAAGGCAGAGGTTGTTGGCGGCACACCACTCCTAAACTGCAGACAATCAGTCAGAGATGAGAGAGGGAGAGGAGGTGGCAGGTGGGGGCCTGAAAACAAGCTGAATATCATCCGCATAGCACTGACAGTTGGAGCAGAGAGCAGCAATGCAATGGGCGAGAGGTGCCAGATATTGGTTGAAAAGCCAGGGAGAGAGGTTACACCCCTGCGTAACACCAGAAGTGAAGAGTGAGATCGAGGAGAGGAAGGAACCAAGTTAGACCTGAGAGGGTCTGTTGGAGAGGAAAGAGGTGTGCCAGGCCAGGACCTGATCAATGATACCCAGGTTATCACGGAAGCGGTGGAGCAGGATGGCATGGTTGACCATGTCAAAGGCAGAAGAGAGATTGAGTAGGATGAGGAGAGAGGGGAGATTAGAGACAAGGTTGGGGAGCAGTTCCTCACGAATGCTCAAGAGAGCAGTTTCCATGCTGCTGGCTGCTCTGAAGCCAGACTGATGGTCATGGAGACAGCCAACGCATCAGTATGGAGGTTAAGCAGGGAGATGGCCAGCTTTTCCAGGAGTTTGCCCAGGAAAGGAGTGATAGAGATCGGGCGACAGTTAACCGGGCAGGAAGGGTTGGCTTTAGGTTTCTTGAGAAGAGGGTGCACAAGAAAGAGCTTCAGAGGGGAGGGGAAGGCTCCGGTGGTGACGGAGTAATTGCAGAAGTTGGCCAGGGCAGGAGCAATGGTGTCAATATGGACCTTGATGGTTTAGGACGAACAGGGAAGAACCTGTTTTGACGAGACTTTCATTGATCAGACTTGTCTAGAAATCTCATTAGGGGAGAACAGGTGAAGGAAGAGAAAGAGGGAGGAGAGGTGGCTGAAGGGGGGCCAGAGGTAGCGGAGGGAGGAGGCGATGACAAATGGGTGGACAGGATGTCCTGTATTTTAGAAATGGCATGAGAAGCCAGGGCTGTGCAGAGGGACTGGGAAGGGACAGGATAAGTTGAGACTGCAGCAGGATTGGCCAGCTCCTTGCAGATTTTATAGGGTTTGTTCGAGTTGTTAGTTGCCGCAGAGATGCAGGCTGGGATGTGGGATCTCTTCTTAGTGCAAACAGAGAGACCATATTGCTTTTGGAGCAGGTGGCAGGCCAGATTGTCAGAGGATGCACAAGATGCCTGCCATTTCCTCTCAGCAACCCTACACTTGGCGTTTAAGGGTGACAAGGTCAGAGTCACACCAAGAGTTGTACTTGGCTTTGGGTTTCAAGCAGATCCTCATGACAGGTGCATGACAGGGGCAAGCACATTGAGAGTATCAGAGATAGTAGAGTGGAGCTTGGAAAGGGCAGTGTTAGGATGAGAGTCAGCCAGAGGTGGAGGAGGAGAGGGAGAGAAAGTGGCAGCTAAAGCCTTAACTGACACACGCTTCATATGCTGGATGACCTAGAAGGTAGGTGGCAGTGCTGGAGCTGGCTTGGCCTGTGGGGTAGAGACGGAGAGATGGGATGAAAGGAGACAGTGATCGCTCCAGGAGAGAGGAGTGGTGAGAGGGTTAGAGAGGGGGAGGTCAGAGGAGATGAGAACATCCAGAGTATGCACAGCAGAGTGAGTCAGGCGAGAGGGAAGAATAGAAAGAGAGAGGGAGAGTTGCAGAGGTTGCAAAAGAGTCCATAGGAGGGACAGATAGCATCCCATGGATTTGGAGTTGAGTGATCGAGGCCAGGAGGCAGGAGGGGAGGTACACCCACTAGGAGAGGAAGGAGGTGATTGATCAGGTGGCTTGTAGATAGTAGCCACTGTGATAGAGTGGCCATGAGAGAGAGAAAGCCTACATACCAGGCATTCAAAGGAGGTGTAGGCCTGCATAGGACTGATAGAGGCAGGAATCCACTCAGGGAAGATCAAGGCGAGAGGATTTTGTAGCCATCAGGGAGGAGAATGTCAAAGCTCGTGGCAGAGCTGGCTGTGAACCATGTGTCAGTGAGACCAAGGACATCATGGTCTAGTTCTTCCAGGAGACAGCAAATGTCAGAGGAGTGTTTGACAGCTGAGCGAGGCTTAAGAGTGGCGAGGTGGAGAAGGTTGCCATTGTATAAAGATGAGAGGTACAAATCAAAGGTGCTCCCTGCAGAGGTGTAGGAGGAGCCCAAGGGAGGGCAGAGGAGGTAGGAAGAGAGTGAAGGGTAGCCAAGTAGGAGGACAAGGGTGCCAGAGAAGTGGCTGAGGAAGGTGGCAAGGAAGCCGGAGAAGGGACAGTAGGGATAGCAGGATCTGAAAAGAAATTGATAAACCATGGGAAACAGCTGTCAGAGAGGAGGAGTTTGGCCTGAGGGCCTTAGTGGATGGAGGCAAGGAGGGCCTCCCACCGGGTATCTCCATTTATAGTAGAGGAGGAGTAAGGCAAGAGCCCAGAGAACATATGAAGTGTCCATAGGTCTGGCGAAGGAACGACAAAGAGTATGTCAGTGAGGGTCTGTCTGGGGGAAGCGCTGGTGTAGGTATAAGAAATGCGGGGTCCTGAGTTGGAGACCATGATATCCTCTTTGAAATTCTTCCTACCAAACTTAGTGAGATGGGAAGGGTAATCGGTAGAGAAACAGTTGGAAAAGATAGGAGAGACAGAGAGCACATAACGGAAGTGGAGGAGGGGAGGAGAGAGTGGGAGGTTGGTGGGAAATGAGGGAAGAAAGGAGGGGGGAATGGAGACACAGGGGGTGCACGCAGAGCAGACAAAATTGCTAGGGTGGGAAAGCACATCAGGTAAAACATAATGGTCACTGGGCACAGCACAATTCGAAAATGTGATGCATGATGGGTTGTGGGCTTTACATCATGCTTCTACAATGTTCATAATATGTCCTCCCCTTCCCTTGACTGAAGGCATTCATTCCAGCCCCTATCTTTGGGAAACTTGGTGATGTGACTTGGGCTCAATTTAACAAACAAGCTTCTCATTGTGAAATACCTCACTCACAGGTCCCAAGGAGTTGTTATCAAGACAGTTTGTGTAAAACTCAAACCCCATGAATGTGAGCAGGTTTGTACAGGTTAAAGTTATCAAGCCTTTCTTGAGGCTTGGACAAAGATGTTTGACTGAGTTCGACTTCACTTCTACACAAGGTGGACACTCTTTATTGGCATTTGAAGAGGCAAAAACAATACCAGATACCTCTGTATAGTTAGGGAAGGGACTTTGTGTAGTTAGATGGTAGTATGGGAATGCTAATTGTGTAGATAGGGTTAATATTAAAATGATGATAGGGCCTAGGTAGACCTACGGCATTAGCATTGAATTTTATGGGCAATAAAGGGCACATTTTGTGTGCGCATGGGGAGCACATATAACAAGGAGGAAGACAACGCTGTGAGAACCCCATATGCATTTGTAGCATGATCAGAGAGATCAAAAGCTGTGTTAGGCATACTTGAATTTTGTAGGTTTGGTAGAAGGCCATAACAGTGTTACGAACATGTGAATAATATATAGGTATTAAAAATCAGGTGTAGGGGTAGAGGAGTATTCCAAGTCATTCTTAGGCACACATGAAATTTGAAGATGGGATCTACATCTAAATATTCCTTGGCTCTCATGGATTTTGTAGACAGGGCAGTGGAGGGAGTATGCCAAAGCAGTTAAAGGCATACATTCATTTTGTAATGTGGAAATAAGCCAGTGCATTATTAGGCATACATGATTTTGTTTAGTCAGGAGTGTATGCCAAATACCAAAGAAGTCTTAGGCACATTTGATTATGGTAGACAGGGAGTGTGATAAAACAGTCTCAGGCACACGTGTATTTTGTGTGCAGAAGAGTATGCCACAGCAGTCGAGGTCACACATTTGAAGGCAGCAGCTAACAGCAAATCTATAAAACACACATGTGTATGTTGTAGGCCACTGAGAACACCAATGTGCATTACGATGTCTGCTCAATGAAGGGTGAAGTTGACTTTACATGTGTAGGTTGAGGCGTTTGACAAATACGTCTTAGGTACAGGTGAATTATGCAGGTGGGTGAGAATGCCAAAGTAGTCTTAGGCACAGATTATTTATGTAGGTTGGGGAGTATGCAAGGAGTCTTCAGCACAAGTGAATTTGGAAGTTGAAGGAATATGCTAAAGCTATTGTAGACATATGTGAGTTCTGTAGGCATTTACTAATACCAAAGCAGTGAGGCCCACACATGCCTTTTGTAGGATGCGCAGAGCATCAAGGCAGTGCTAGGCAGTCTGCATACTCATGGTAAAGTAGGGCAGAGTTGAATACCATTAGCATATATGAATCTGCTGCAGTAGGTAAAACCATGTGAGTTCTTGGGAAAAGAGGAGGAATGCATCTGTTGCTTGTTCTCCATTTCTACATGTTGTGCCTTTATGCACTGCAGAAGCATAGGTATGGATGGGATTGTATGCAGGTCATGCTGAGGAAGCAGACGCCATCTAGATCTTCAACTGCACAAACAGGGGTGCCTGTCTCTTGTGAATCTGGTGCATTGAAAATACATCTGATGGTGTATAAAATACTTTGCCCATTGCAGTCTTACATTTGGGATCAGAGGATGAAGATCAGGATGAGGAGAAGGAGGACATGTAGAAGGAGGACGCTGAGATCGCTCTACCTGATGCTCAAGAGTGAGAAGAGATGACTTTCGCTACAAAACCAAAAATGTAATCCACAAAGTATGGAAAAAAGGTGTTTCTTGAAAATTCCCCAGCTCTAGATACATGGAACTAGATGAAAAAGACAAACATGAAAAATATTGAACTCTGTCCCACAATTCAAGTCAGAGACGCATTTCATTTGAAGATACCACAGGTGGCACGGGATACAATGACACAGAACAAGTGGGTGCAGACCTTGACAAACACCTGCAATCATCAAGTGAAAGAACAACCTGAAAGAAAAAAAAAGCAGAAAGTGGTAGAACATTTTTTTACAGGCAGTCACATCAAATTAACCCGAATCGCAGTCAACAGCAAACATAAATCTTCTCCTTCCCAGTATACTGATCAGATTTCATGACGGACAGTAAGAAACCACTTTTTATTTATTTTATTTATTTATTTTACAGCATATTAGAAGCATATAAGAAGCCATCACACCTTTCCGACTGCCATTCATGCAAAATGTTGTCCTGTAAGCAAAGCAAGACACCAATTCCCTGTGGGTCCATATGAGATGGAATCACCCAGATGCTTTACACATGTCAAAAGCAACTGTCCAGCCGTTTACCCTCAACTTCAGACAATGATCATATTTGTACAACCATCTCACACCATTACACAAGGCATTGTTCCTGATTCAAAGCTTTTGACTCTGTCTGTCAGAGTGCCATATGCGTCTGCAGATCCAGCAGCATGCAGGCACATGTTTCCCACTCAAAAAGGATTTTTATCATATTACAACATTTCTCAAATGAAAAGAAACCATCAGCCACTTAAATGACAATATCGATTTGAATGTTGCCAAGAGATTAATTCCTTCTCCGTTGTTGAAAACAAGTGCTTCCTGCAGTGCCTTGGCCACATTGATCCCCGATGGGAAATTAAGGTTCAGCACTAGTTCAGGTGAGCTTCAGCTCCACACATCTGTAACCATGATAGGAAAGCATGGGTAATGGCACTGGATCCCTGTACGAGTAAGAATGTCCACCTGACATTGCACATTTGAACCAGTGATCCTGGCATGGATTGCATGGCCATTCCTGCACTGCACCATCCCTGATACCTCACATCAAGAGAGCACAGGATGGCAACCATAAACTGCCTTCCTCCAGAAGTGCCCTTTGTTTTTGTATATGCTTGACAGCAAGTCTTCCAAAGCAGGTGATCTCTGAAAGAATTTAAAGGAGCACAGTGGCTCCTTTCTCCCCATGACTCACCAGGGGCCTTTATGGCAGCTGATAACGATTCTAATGGTTCTAATTGTGTAGCTACCCTGGGGAGAGGTGAAAGGTCCTCCATCTTGTATTTACTCCCTTCAGAGGTCACCATGCTCAACTAGATGGGATAGAATGTTTGGCCCAGACAATCTGCTGCAAATGTAACTGTTCCTATGGTTCTTGAAATAGGTTAAGAAAGCTGCCCTTTTGACAAAATCTCACTTAAAAACAACAGCTGAGAACCACAGGTTGATTCAGTGCATATCAACGCTGCAAAGCAGTCGCCGACATCGGTAGTAACCAGAGACAGCAGCTGGAGGTTTCCTACCTAACGCTGGCACTGTGACAGACATGGGACACTAGTTGAAATACAGCCTAACCTGTTGGGCAGCCTCCTCAAAAGGCTGCAGTATAGAACATCGCTTAACAATAAGGTGCAGCAAGTGACATATCTGTTGAAATCAGAACTCTCCAATGTAATCCATAAACATGAAGTGGCAGATCCTCAAAAATTAATGTATAACAACAGGGTTTTATTTCATTTAATTTTACAATTTCATTTTTTAATTTACAAATCAGTAGGTCATTTTATTTTCAAAGGTGACCTGTACATTTCTTTGGGGCTGTGCAGCATCATAGGAGATGCACTAGCAATCCCCTGTGGGCTTCCAACACTAATGCATGACAGGCTCCTATTACCCACGTGGGTTCTGGGAATGCATTTCACAGTGACGGACCCATATCACTGTTTGGGATAGAAATGCACCAGTGACAGGTCCAGAAATGGGGATTTTACGGATTTCTCTGTATTTCAAAGTGAATCCCACCTGTGAATTTTAGATGGGTTAGAAATGTGCAGACATGTGCGCCCTCATTTGCAGAAATACACAACCGTGGTGGAAATAGGCATATGAATGCGCACATGAGCAATTCGCACATTCAGATACCATTTTAGAATAGGGCGTTTAACTTTTGTTTTGCAAGTAATAAGATGCACTTATCCATCTCATCATTTGCGCCCAAAATATTTGAGAATCTGACCCGACATGTGTGAATCAGGGCAACTGGTTATAAAACTGCTCCCAATATTCTGACAGAATCTACACATCATTGCGTTGAGGTGTGTGGAGTAACTTTGTGCAACTTTTATCAACCCACATTTTAAAATCAAAGTGGAATCTTTCAAACTGCACGTGCAAGAGTATGAGGAAAATGCAGTTATAATTTTCAGGCAAATAAACATAGTGTGAGGTTCTTTTTAGCTAACAGAATCGTGTTCAAAACTAAAATCTCAGCTGTTTTCAGTGTAAGTTCTTTCACAAGTACTTTCATAAGTTCAATACATAAGATTACCCCTGCTAACTGCGCAGGGAGTATTATTAATTCTATTAAAGACTAGGAGGCAAGCATTATGCTTCACTTCTATTATTACTACTCCTCAGCAGTTCAACAAACATATATATGTATATATATATAACAACTCTGAAATGTTAAAAGTGTTCCACTGTAACTTTTCTATCTTAAAACTACAATCCCCATAGTCTCGGTAGTCCATCTCTCTCTCAGCCCCTCTATGACACGCTTCCTGTCCTTGGACTGCCCCTCTGCTTTTACGTGCTCTGAACTGTCTTTAAGATCCATAACTTCTCCTGCCAACAGTGTGAAGACTCTGAAACTTGTATGCTTAACTGCCGTTGTCCTCTCGGTTCTTTGTGCTAACTTGTTCCTTCCTTCTGTTTTTAGCTATTCTTCTGCTCATCTCCTATGAAAACATACAATAGAGATATTCAGGTTTTTGTCCATGTACGTGTCCTAACCCATACATTTACATATTCATTAGAAAATACATGATCAGGTGGGAATTGAATGCATGCCTCCTAGTCTTTAATAGAATCAATACTCTCTGCGCATTTAGCAGGGGTAATCTTTATTCTATGACAAGACTGTAGGCGAGCATTATGCTTGTTCAAAGCTTCCCTAATACTGTCCTTACTAAACTCTCAGTAGGTTTAAAGTAAAATTCGTTAAATACACAATCACTCGACCAATCTGCTGCTAGCATAATCTCTCTCAGTGGCACTCCTGTCATAAATGCCTCTTAGAGACCATCGCTCCTCTCACTGAATGCACTCCATATGTTCCCACATTCACACCTCCTGCGAGCATCACTTCCTTAACCCATCTTGCAATGGTGGCTATTGCAACTGCGTGAAAAGGTTTCCTACACGCTATCAACAACTGTGTTGTGCCTGCTGATCTGCCCTCTGCAGTTCTCCTCTCATATTCCTTAATACATTCTACTACACACAAATTAGCCTTTCTCTAGGGGTAATGGACCGTCGTCATCCCTGTCTTGGGGGGTCATTATGAGTACGGTGGTAGGGGGTTAACGGCACCGCTAGGGATGCCGGTGCTGTTAACCCCCTACCGCTGCATTCTGAGGTCCCTTAGCGGGTCCCACTAAGGCCAGCTGATCCTTAGCGGGAGCCGTTAAGGGACTAGGGAGCTAATAACGGGCCTGTAATTTACGGGCCCGTTATTAGCTCCTACCCCATTGCCGTTGAGCCCTATGGGGGCTCGAATGGGAATGGGGAATGGTTTTCAGAATGGGGACTTACCGGGTCCTCCAAGGTTGGAATAACCCGGTAATTCCCCATTCTGAGAACCCGCACCCGGACACGAGTTTGGCTACCTCCAAACTCGTAATGACCCCCTTAGTCCTCTTAGCTATCGAGAACATTACACCTCTGGCCCAAAAGATCGTCTGTTAATCTCTAATGCTCTAACATCCTCTACTCTCTTGCAAGATACAAGACATAACTGCATTGCTAGTTTGCCCGACAGCTGTTTCAGAGATAGATATCTATTGGATGGCCAGTCTTCCAGCAAGCGGAGAACGTCATCACATCCCACATGGTATTATATCTCGGCGCCGGGGGTACTATGTACTTCGCTCACTTGATGAGCCTCACTACTGCTGGGTGCTCCCCCTGGTTTTCCCTCTATTAGCAGGTGTCCTGCCGAAATTGCTGATCTGTACACTACTATTGCACAAAATGCTTTCCCATCTTGCAATAATTGTGCTAGAACATTTATTATTGCTACTACAGGAGCTGAAACGGGATGAAAACTTCTGCCCTTACACCAGTAAGTCCACTTGGCCCAAGCCGCGTCGTAGCTCCTCATAGTGGAAGGTGCCTAGGATTCCACGATAAGCTCTGCAGCTCCCGTCGAAATTCCTGGCAGCACCCAATGTCTCCTGATATCCTGCACGCAACTAGCGGGAGCGTTCCTCTCACTCTCAGAGGATGACACAACCCAGCTCGGTCCGTGAGTAATTGGTCCACTTCGGGGAGGACTCTCGGGAGGTCTATTAACATTTCCATCAGTGTCGAGAGCTATACTTGTGATTTCCATAATGGTGTTACCAAGATCAATTCTGCCCTCTCCCTCTGACATTTCACTAGAACTCTGCTCAACATCTCGATGGGGGGAAATACATAGTGTGGGCCGCCTGACCAATCTTGTAGGAAAGCATCAGTCCCCTGTGCTCCCGTCTAGTCTCCAACTGAAATACTCTTTTGTCTGAGCATTGAGCCGGGATGCAAAGAGATCTATCTGTACTGGGCCCCATCTCGTGTTCAGAGTCTGAAACACTGCTGGATCCAGTCTCCAGTCGCTGGAGTCTATAAGGTATCGCAAGTTACAGTCTGCTTCAAGGTTCCGGGCAGGAATTCTGCCATCACCAATGTCGCCGACCGTAGGCAGAAATGCCACAAGTCCTTCGCTAGCTCCGCTAGTAATTGGGACTTCGTCCCTCCTAGATGGTTCATGTATCGGACTGCCCATATGTTGTCCATTTTCAACAGTACGCATGACTTCATCTTTCCTCTTTTAAATGCCTTGATCGTTAAGGAGCCTGCTAGAAGCTCCAGGCAGTTTATATGATGACGAAGCTCTTCCTCGTTCCATTTCCCTCTGGTTTCCAGAGTCCCACATCTGGCTCCCCAGCCTTGCCGGCTTTCATCTGACTCGATTATCAGATCTGGTCGGACGCAGAAAATGTCACGCCCATTCCAGGCATCCATATTCTTCAACCACCATCCCAGCTCTGTAATGGATTCCTGATCTAGCGGCACTAGCTGGTAGTACCTCAGACCTTGCTGCAGGTGTCTTATCTTCAGTCTCTGGAGGGCTCGGTAGTGTAAGGGACCTGGGAATATGGCTTCAAAGAATGCTGCTAATAACCCCATGTCATAATCTGTGCTGATTGATTATGGCTATGAGTGTTGTGTTGGTTCAAGAGAGGGACATATGTCATAATCTGTGCTGTGATTGATTATGGCTATGAGTGTTGTGATGGTGGTGATGTCACCAACATTCTAGGTGGAGTGTTGGTGTGATGATGTCACTGGGACTCTTGGTGGAATGTTGATGTATGTTTTGGGTTCTACTGGTGTCAGTTGGATCTAAGCTGCTGGGCTAGATGGATGTCTCAGTGCTTTCTCTACTTAATAACTAAGAGAATAAACCTACATGTAAACTACTTATCTTATGGTGTTCTTTATTGGCGAAGGAGGCTGGTTTACATCACTGGCGACGAGGATGGTCCTGCTGGGAAGAGGCAGTAGGTGAGGAGCGCTGCCTTCCAGGGTGACATCCATCCAGCAACAAGGAGCTGCAGGCCGGGCGGTGCAGTGGGGTCCAATACAGTGGTCAAGGTCGGGGACCCGGAAAGTCCAGAGTCCAGGTGGTGCCAGCGGAGCTGGCCCAGTGCCTGGCAGGTCCAGAATCCAAGCGGCGCTGGGGCTGAGGTGGCCAGTGCCTGGAAGGTCCGAATCCAGGCAGTGCCGGGGCTGAGGTGGCCCAGCGCTTGGAAGGTCCGGTACCCAGGCGGTGCTGGGCTGTGTCGGCTCAGCGTCTGCAGCTGCGTGTGACCGTTGCACTCTGTTGGGGCGGTTCAGAGCTTGATGGTAGTCTTGAAGCAGCGGTGTCAGAAGGCCCAGGTCGGAGAGTCTGCGGCTGCAGCCGTATTGGCACGGCGTGCCGGTCTGGCCTAGGAGAAGCGGAGGTCGGGCTGCCATTGTCCTCCGGGTCAGGAGTGTGCAGGTGCAGCGGTGGGGCCCAACAGGGAGGGCCCTGCCGAAGATTGGAGGAGGTAGTTCCGCAGGAGAAGCGGAGGTCTGGCCGCTATTGCCCTCCAGGTCGGGAGTGTGCAGGTGCGGCGGTGGAACCCAACAGGGAGGGCCCTGCGGAAGATTGGAGGAGGTAGTTCAATCTTCGTTGTGGTGCCGTGCGTCTTGATTGGAGCGCACGTTGCAGCTGCGCGTTGCAGCGCCCAGGCTTCCGGCATGGAGCGGTCCTGTTTCTGCTGGGATCTGGGCAAGCTGTGTGACGTGTGGTGCAGGACTGCGCAGCAGGAATGGAGCAGCAACATAGGTGGCACCAGTCATCGGAGCGTGGGTGTGCAGGCCAGAGGTGTTTCCCTTGTGGTGCCGGCAGCAGTAATGATGACGTTGGTTGGAGGTGGGCCGGCGTTAGTTGGCGGAGGACAGGCGTTCCAGCGGTCTAAGCTGGAATGCAGCGTTCACATGGAACGCAGCGTTATATTACATGGACACGCAGGGGCCGAATACGGGTGCTGCGCCGCGCCAGGAAGGAAGTTGGAGCGCAGGATGGTTCATGCTTCCGTAATTCGTGACGCTGGAGGGATTTCAGCACATTTTGGGACGGAGAATGGCAAAGCGCGGACCTTATTTGAACCTGGCGGTCAAGGAAAAGTCGGTGTCTTGCCACAAGTGGGGAGCGCAGGGAGTGTCAAGGAATTTGAGGCTATTTACCATGTGTGTCCTGGAATAAAGTGGAAGCTGTGTGGATACAGCGATCTGACAGGAATGTTGGTGAGACGCCGAGCGTTGGATCCGGACCAGTGGGGAATAAGTAACGTGATGAAGGATCTGGCTAGTCACTAAATAGAGGCACGTGTTTGGTGAGGCCGGTTTTATTGGTTAATGTTGTTTGTATGTACGTTGTGGCCTCTGGGTTGAGTACAATTTGGGTTGGGTCCTGGGTTGATGTTAGCAGTGTTGGGCCTGTCATGTATGTACTGACGTCGTGTTTATGTATGTGGCCTGCTGTTAGGACATGTCTTTGGGTTTTCACTATGGACGCGTGGGTGTGGGGTCCATGGGACATTGTAATGTTGTTTATGCAATGTTTTCTTTGCAGGTTGGCTGAAGTGGACATGTGGGTGGGGCTATGGCGCAGGGGCTTTAGAGCCATGTCACTTGCATCTATTTTTGCATGTATGATTACTTGCCATGCATTTTGTGTTTTGCATTACAGGGACATGTTGGGGTTGGTGCAGGGCTTTTAGCGCCATGGACTTGATCTGGTATCGCTTACTGTGGGTTGTACATGTTGTCCTGCAGTGTTTTGTTTGTCGCCAGTACTTTTAGGGGCAGTGAGGTGCTGTCTGGTCATTTTGGGGGCAGTGAGGTGCTTCTACTTCATCACATGCTGGGATTGGCGCAGGGATTGTGGCGCAGATGATTTGCATTTATGTTGTGCATTTCATGGATATTTTGGGGGTGGTGCAAGAACTTTGCGCCATGACGCTATTTAAAATGATTTTCATGGGATTCATATGTGGTCCTGTGTGTGTGTTCTGTTGGTTGTTGTTTGTAGGGGCATGTCCCCTGGTTATGTGTGGAGGATGCTGGTGTTTTAAGGGACAGTGAGGTGCTGCCTGGCAATTTAAAGTGATAGTGAGGTGCATTTTAGGGTTTTAAAGGGGTAGTGAGGTGCTGCCTGGGAATTCAAGTGGTAGTGAGGTGCTGCCTGGTTAATCTAAAGGGTGGTTAGGTGTTGGTTATTTTAAAGGCCAGTGAGGTGCTGTCTGGTTTTTTTTAGGGGCAGTGAGATGCTGTAAGGTCATTCTAGGGACAGTGAGGTGCTGTCTGGTGTTTTTAGGGACAGTCAGGTGCTGTCTGGGTCATTTTGGGGTAGGTGCTGTCGGGGTCATGAGGCAGTGAGGTGCTGTTTGGTGTTTTTAGTCTTGGGTTTTTAGGGACAGTCAGGTGCTGTTTGGTGTTTTAGGGACAGTAAGGTGCTGTCTGGTTGATTGTAGGTATGGTTTTAAGTGTATGGAGGTGCTGTCTGGTTGTTTTAGGGGCAGCGTGGTTCTGTCTGGTTATTTTCTGGTGTATTTTGGGACAGTGAGGTGCTGTCTGGTAGTTGTAGGGGCAGTGAGGTGCTGTCTAGTGTTTGTAGGGATGGCTTTAGGTATATGGAGGTGCTGTCTGTTGTTCAAGGGGCAGTGAGGTGCTGTCTGGTAGTTTGTAGGGGCAGTGAGGTGCTGTCTGGTGTTTTTAGGGATGGTTTTAGGTCCATGGAGGTGCTGTCTGTTGGTGTGAGGGACAGTCAGGCACTGCCTGGGTCATTGTGGGGGCAGTGAGGTGCTGTCTGGGGTTTTTAGGGACAGACAGGTGCGGTTTGGTGTTTTTAGGGACAGTCAGGTGCTGTCTGGTTGTGTTCTGGTGTTTTAGGGACAGTCAGGTGCTGTTTGGTGTGTTGGGACAGTGAGGTGCTGTCTGGTCATTTGTAGGGGCAGTTGGGAGCGGTCTGGTGTTGTTAGGGACTGTGAGGTGCAGTCTGGTTGTTTTAGGGGCAGTGAGGTGCTGTCTGGTGTTTGTAGGGATAGTGAGGTGTTGTCTAGTTGTCTAGGTGTTGTCTAGATGCGTTCCATTTGCTGATAGGTGGGGTAGCGATTTAGGTGGGTATTTTCTGGTGTATTTAGGGACAGTGAGGTGTTGTTTGGTTGTTTTAGGTATATTGAGGTGCTGTCTGGTAGTTGGGTGTTGTCTAGGTGGTGTCTAGATTTGGTCCATATGCTGTTAGGTGGGGTAGCGAGGTGTTGTTTGGTTTTAGGTATATTGAGATGCTGTCTGGTAGTTGTAGGGGCAGTGAGATGCTGTCCACGTGCTGTTAGGTGGGGTAGCAAGGTGTGTTGATTTTAGGACAGTCAGGGGCTGTTCTGTTGGTTGTTGGTTGGGCAGCGAGTTGCTGTTGTTGATTTACAGTTTATTTAGGTGCTGTCTATGGCCCGGGTAGGGGTAGTTAGTGTTGCCATTGCTGTACTTAAGCAGTTTTGAGGTGCTGTCCATGTTTTGGGTAAGGGCATCTAGGTGCTGTCTTCTCATTCAAGGGGCAGTGAAGAGATGTTTGGTAATTTTAAGGGGCAGGGTGTGCTGCCTGAGTCTAGGTAAAGGGACAGCCAGATGATCTCGGTCATGAGTTTTATTTTTGGGTTCCTTTCTCCTTTGTTGTTATTTAGCTGGTTGATAGCGGAGTGTTGGGTCTTCCATGTTGTGGGCCATTCAGTGGGTAGTAGCTGAGTGGGCTCAGGTCTGGGGAGAGCTTGTGGTTGAGCTAGTTTTTCGGTTTTCCAGTTAAGATCTTGGGTAGATCTTGGGGTGTAGGGGTTTGGGCTCAAGGGGGTAAAATGGTTTCTGAGCTACAACATTTCTGGTAATTTGCACTTATGGGGGGGGTTTCTACCATGGGTCTAGTTGGTGTTATTGAAGAGAGGGGCAATTGTCATAATCTGTGCTGATTGATTATGGCTATGAGTGTTGTGTTGGTTGAAGAGAGGGACATATGTCATAATCTGTGCTGTGATTGATTATGGCTATGAGTGTTGTGATGGTGGTGATGTCACCAACATTCTAAGTGGAGTGTTGGTGTGATGATGTCACTGGGACTCTTGGTGGAATGTTGATGTATGTTTTGGGTTCTACTGTGTCAGTTGGACCTTAGCTACTGGGCTAGATGGATGTCCCAGTGCTTTCTCTACTTAATAACTAAGAGAATAAACCTACATGTAAACTACTTATCTTATGGTGTTCTTGATTGGCGAAGGAGGCTAGTTTACATCACCCCACTATTCTTGCTAATACCCTGAGCGAGACTTGCTGTTTGCTTAAGCACGCTCTTATTACTCTCTTGATATCCCTTATCTTCCGAGCAGGAAGTTTTAATGTAGATTTCTTTGTGTCTAAAATGAATCCCAGAAAGTCTAGCCTCTGCGCTGGCGTGGTGTCTGACTTTTCTACATTCACTAGAAACCCCAGAGGCTGTGTACTCAACTCGTCTGATAGATCAGTACCTCTCGATCTTCCGCTAGGAGCAGTAGATCGTCTAGGTAAATAATCAGCCTGATGCCCTTCTCTTGAATCACTGCTGCTACTGGCTTCATCAGTTTTGTGAATGCCCAGGGAGGGCATTGTCCTGAATTGCCAGAAACATCTTGAATTCCTTTTGTATAGGAATAGCAAGGTACGCATCTTCCAGACAGTCTCCCTCTTTCAGGGAGTCTCTGAGCTGTTGGATGCCCTCCATCTGGAAGTGTCGGTACCAAATCCACCCATTCAGCTCCTTGAGGTTTATAACTGGGCGTACTTTCTCTTTCCTTCGTACTAGGAACATATTGCTCACAAATCTGGGAGCTGCTGTGCATCATTCCATTGCGCCCTTCTGTTCTAACTGCACTAGCTCGCTGTCTACGCACTTCTGCTCTGCTAGTGCTAATCTTTGCTGGTGTGGCCAATACTGCTGCGTCCCTCTGACGGTGTGCAATATCCAAGCATTGCTGGGGAGTACGTGCCAATTGCTCCAAAACATGCACGTTCTCCCCCCAACTGGAGGATAGACTATCGCTGTCACCTGGGGTGAATCCTTGACCTCGCCCCGATCCTCTGGGTCTGCGACCTCTGGGCAAGCGTCCTCTGGATTGAAAGAATGTGTCCTGCTGTTTATTTTCCCAGTGTTGCACTCTGGGTTTGGGGGGTCTTCTTCCTCCCTGACCTCGACCGCCTGCGCGACCCCTGACGCGGCCGGTCCCACCAAAAACTCTGCTTGGAAAGATCTTTCCGATAGATGCTTGTGCTTTTTCTAAGGAGGTATATGTGCCAACGAATCCGCCCATCTCTTTCCCAAAGGTCTCTCCGAAAAGGAGCCCCTGCGCTGCTTCTCTGTCCTCGTAAAATGCTTAATCGCTCAATTTCGGGTCGATCTTTAGAAGCAGACCTCTCCTTCTTTCAGATGCTATTGTGCAGTTTGTTTTTCCCAAAAGGCACACTGCTCTCTGAGCCCAGCCAGCCAGTGCGTCGGGGTCCACTTCTTCCCCTGTGTCTTTCGCCATCTCTGCTAAGTCCATGATTTTAGCGAGAGGCCCGGCTAAGTCTAGCACCTTTTTTCTGGCAACTCCTCCATGATCTATCGATACCCTTGCAGGGATCTTTGCCGGTTTTTGCCACAAATGTTAGCATCTTGGGGTCTAACTCGGGGTCTTAACCACTTTTGCTGTGAGGTCTGGGCGTGGCCATTCCGCTCGTAGGCGCTGCCTCACTTCCTTATCGAGGGCCTTATGTAGCCTTATTGTCATATATTGGGTCACCCTCGGGGATGGTTGCCTCTCCGTGGACCTTGGGTTCCTGATACTCTCAGGATCAAACATGTCCTCCTGTATTTCACTGAGGTGTTTCTCTTTACGAGCCCTTTTGCAACTGCTGGGCTTGACCTCTTCCTCCTCTGACCTCTCCTCACTGTCTTGCGAGGCCAGGTCTCCGATGGCTCCTCTTCCGGGCCTGGGTCATCTCCTGCATTATCTTCCCCAGGAGTGGGGGGAATGAATTCTGGCACTGCCTGACGCTGTAGGTGAGCCTCTTTGAGCTTAGCAAAGGCATCTGGTACCTCTGGGGCCTTTTCTTTTGCCAGGTCTGAAGGGCCGTGGGGGTCGTCAGAGGCTTTCCTCTTGCAGGCTTGTTTATTCCACATTGACTCTGTTCCTGACGGTCCCGTAGGAGTGCGATCCATATCTCTGGTGCTTTCACTGGGCTGTGTGAGCATGGCTTGTAGTGTCTCCAGTCTTTCCTGTATGGGCCTTACCCATTGAGCCACTGTATCCACTAGAGAGCTTTCTAGCATCTCTTTGAAGCTGGCAGCGATGTCTAGCTGCTGCTCCTTCTCACGCCACTCAAATTCAGACTTTATCAGTTAGGGCTGTGTGCCTGTATACCTTGCTCAGGTGTCTTAGCACACCCACTGCTCCTGTGATGCTCAGTATTTATAATAATAATAATAATAATAATACTTTATTTTTTCTTCTGTGTCTGCATCAGGCTGTTAATTTGACCCTTTAATGGGCTTGTGCGCGAGAAAACTCACTTCTATATGCTGCTACTTACTGAGGAGCCCTAGTGTTGAGAAGGGAGAGCCCCCTCCTTGCTGAGAGCCGACGTGCATCTTCGCACAAGGCTTCTGAGGCTTACCACACTTTGCGTGGTCTCAGCTGTTTCTGCACTACTCGGATCGCTTAATTTTATTTGTTAAAGCATTGTTTACTAGTCGTGCTTTCTTATAATCACCGCCGGGCCCGGTGTTCAATTCCTCCTTCGCCACGTAGCACTGCGGCGCCTGCACATTAGCGTGCACTCACGAGCACTGAGGCTCTGCCCCCGCAACGGTGGGTGGCTGGAGTGGTGTGAGCTCCATACGCTCTTCCTCCAGATGGAGGTGCCCGGTGCGATGAAATGTAAGCCGCGAGGCAGAGCTGGGCCCCTGCAGAGCCGAGAATGCGGCACGGGGCTGCTCGCCTCAGGGCAATGTTAACTCCTGCTTACCTGCAATGTGAGTCCGCCGAAGCCTACTTACCTCGTAACAAGTGCTGATAACTTGCTGTGCCCTTCTTATTATGGTAAAAATACCTAATTCTACACAGGATAACGTTATCCTTCTACAGGAACTGTTACTGGACGCTTACTATGCAACCTTCTCTCTCCTCAGTCAAACCCATCACAAAACTCACATCTGACATACGGAGAGGGGTAGAAATTGTACTTATCTGCTTGAAGAGCAGTAAAAGAAGAGGAGGAGCCCAAGGACAGGAAGTGTGTCGTAGAGGGGCTGAGAGAGAGATGGACTACAGAGACTATGGGGATTGTAGTTTTAAGATAGAAAAGTTACAGTGGAACACTTTTAAAATTTCAGAGTTGTTATTACATGGCCATGGTAGTGGCCATGTAGTTATGGTTAAGTTGGTGTTTCCATAGGAAGAGCACTTTTTGGGCGGCTTATAACTTCGCTGCCCCTGGACGAATCCTCACCAAACTTTGCAAAAAAAAGTATATGGCCCACTCTGAATTTTTTTGCAAAGTTTGGTGAGGATTCGTCCAGGAGGGAAAAGTTATAGGGGGGGTCCCAAAACCTTTTTTTCCCATAGACTGAATGGGAAAAAACTTTGTGCACGGCTACAGCCCGAACCGCTGGACGGGTTTACACCAAATTTGCAGCAGGAGCAGCGGCCTGGTCCCGAAAGCGTGCTTTTGCAAATTTGGTGTAAATCCGTCCAGTAGTTTTTTTAAAAATGACCCAAATGTAAGGCAAAAAAATGTGTGATATCTGTGTTCGCTTCGCAGACGGACTTCCCTGTTCGCTCCGCGGACAGCACCCCGATTGGCCCATGGCCTTGCGTCATATCCGCGGACATGTGACGTGTTCGCTGATTGGACGCCGAGGGGCGTGGAGCGCGTCAGATTTTCTGTGGCGCCTGCCATCTTGTATTCGCCGTCGCCCGCGTACAGCGCGGTGAAATGTGGATACAAAATTGTATTTAGTGCCCTGTGTCGGTGTGTAAGAGTGTTTGGGGAGGGTGGGGGAGTATGAGATAGGTTCAATGTTTTGTTTTTTTATGTGCTAGACGTTTTTGTTGCGTTCGATTTGTCCGCGGAGAACAAGGCTGTTCTGACATTTTGTAAATAAACTAAATGGTGGGGTGTTTAGAGGACGGAGTATGTGTCATTTTTGTTCGCAAGGAAGGTAAAAATGAGCTATGAAAACTCGCGGTGTACTTAATTGTTCGTAAATACACAAACTGGGGGTGTCCTCAGGACGCTGTCCATATTGTAATCTGTCTAGTTGAATGTGTTCTAAGAACACTCGCGGTATCCCGAAATGGTTGCAATTAGACAAAATGGGGGTGTTCTGAGAACGTTGTTTGTATTGTTCGTTGTCAGGGTGAAAGTGTTTTAAGACCACTCCTTTTGTCCGCTAATAGTACAATTTCCTATGGGCGTCAACCGACTTTTTGTCCACTAAAGAAACGATAAATCCGGCTGGTGTGCACCGACATTATGTGATAATCCTATGACTGGCGCTATTGACCTGGCTGACTTTTGCAACACTAAATCATATCTCCCACCCCTAAGCCTGATATTATCAAAGCATTCATATTCCCCGCCTCTCTCCGTGACGTTACGGGGTGCGTCATCAAACGCGCCCAGTCCTCTCCAGTCCTAAGTGACTTTACACAGAACCCGGAAGACAACACATATTATGTCACAACACAGCGCGCCACAATTCGAAATATGAAACAGTGATTTAAAAGCAAACAGCAAGATTGTAAATTTTGTAAAGTACATTTATTTGACATCAAATGTTTAGAGAATATTCAGCAATTTGCATTTGTCTTTGTTGTCGATCCGCAAAAGTTCATGTTGAGGCACGCGATGTTCCTTTGCGGTACAGAGGGTGTTAGATCAGCTTACAACTCAGTGCGACACAATTCGGAATATGAAACTGTGGTTTAAAAGTAAACAGCAGGATTGTACATTTGGTAAAGTACATTTATTTCACATGAAATGTTTAGTGAATATTCAGCGATTTGCTATTGTCTCTGCTGTCGATCAGCAAAAGTTTATTTGGAGCCACGCGTTGTTCCTTTGCGGTAGATAGGCTGTTGGTTTATGATAAAAGCAGTAAATAGTCGCTCTGATAATCGGAAGGTTGCTCCAAAAACGAGACATTAGACCACCCTATTGGTTGGTATGTTGTTTGTAGCCGCTAGTACTGCGTAAGGGCATATTGGTCCTTGGCTATTGTCCCATAAAATGGTGAGGGTCATGAAGTTGCATATTTGGACCTGCACATGACAGATGAAGACCCCATCTGCTGGAGTCTGTAAATCGTGACATAGGCAAAATGGGGCCACATACCTGTTTTAAAAAACATAAATTAGTCTCACCAGCCGATCTTCATTAAAAATCATCATTTTATTTATTAGGGCGTGAAACTATTTGCTATCGAAGATAGTGCAACGGAGTATGTTAATAATAAAATAATAATATTTTCCCATTCATATAGCGCTAAGAACCGTGAGGTATCTAAGCGGTGTTTATTATTAACCACGGTGTGTGGTGCTCATTTATCGACCACGGAAGGATGAAAGGCTGAGTTTGGCCTTGCCGGGATTTGAACTTGCGTTAGCAAGCTGTGCACGGATGTCAAAGCGAGCGTTGTACTCGCTGTGCCATTTGACAGGCTACAGTGAAGTGGCACAGCGAGTAGAGGGCTTGACCGCCTATATACCGGTTAAATTATTTGTATTAACCCACCCTGTGTCGTCTGCCTTTTTCAGAGCCCTCAAAACAACAGGGGATCAATTTGGCGGTGATAGTGCGCGGTAGAAAACATTATGCCACTTTCAACGAACAAATTCAACTTGAGCGGTCTTTAATGCTACGCTATTGTAATTATATTTGGTATAAAATAATCTAAAGGGTTACTTACAGTACAATTGCAATTTCCATTGTCTATGAGTGGTGCAGTCCCAAAATATGACTCTGCGTGTGCCAACGATCTTTCGCATAGTGATATAATATATAAAAGTGATTTTGTTTCATAAATTTCATCCTTATCTTCTCTTACGTTTTAGCAACGCTCCTTCAAGAGAAGTCTTTCATCACAATCTCTGTCTGTCAAGGTCAAAACACAATATAACCTTATAGTCTGCTTCGTGAGCCTCTCCGGGGCCCGAGAAAAAAATGGAAGCAGCTGACCTTCACTGTGAACGAGCATAAATTCTTACTTTGCAACATTCTGTGTAAAGCCATTGGTTTTTGCATGCCATGTTTGTATATTTTTTGCGTGATATTAAAAAAAGTTTGTTTAAAGGACATTATGGTTTTAAGTACAGGTGAAAGACCCCTGAAAATCGCAAGTTATGGTAAGCTATGAAAAATAACTCGCGCCACCACCGTGCACTGCTAAGACTAACACCCAGGACATCAAAGATGACATCGCAAATGTCATTGATGAAATCACTGATGACATCACATGTGTATGTACTTTTCATGGAATTTGTGTACTAGGGATTTTTATTATAATGTTGTGAAAAAAGTGTCAAGGATATTGCAATAAATATCATACCGTTATTAGTGCTTTGAACGATGCATTGATATAAATAGCATTGTATTATGGGATTCTATCTAGTATTCTGAGCTACTAATGGAGAAACATAGCATTGTGTGCAGAGTACAAGATGAAAGTATAATATTTGTAATGTTAATATGTTGAATAATGAAATGATAATTGTCCTGAAATTTTCAAAAATTCACAAAATGGGGGTGTTCTGAGGACGTTATTCATATTGTGTGATTGCTTAGCTGTATGCAATGAGGGAATGGCACAGAGAGTAAAGTGGACGCCGTCCGCGGACACCGTGGCCGTTCGTGGACAGGGTGTGCTACAACCGGGTTTTTCCAGGAAATCCAACATGGAAGTCATCAATGGCATTTGCGATGTCATCTTTGATGTCCTGGGTGTTAGTGTTAGCAGTCCACGGTGGCGCGAGTTGTGGTTGCTTATCTTACCATAACTGCCGAATTTAAGGGGGTTTTCGGTTTTACTTTGAACCATAACGTCCCTTTAACTAAGTTTTTTCACTGAATTTCATAGGTTTTTAGTAGCACAACTTAACCATAACGTCCCTTTAACAAAGTTTTTTCACTGAATATATATATATATAAGTTTGTTGAACTGCTGAGGAGTAGTAGTAAAAGAAGTGAAGCATAATGCTCGCCTCCAGTCTTGTCATAGAATTCCAATAGTTGCTTGTCTTACCAAAGTTCTGCCAAGACTTGAGATTCCCTTGCCCGATTTCATTTTAGCACAATGAAGGCATGTCCCCAATTACGCACACTCCAGAGTAAATACAACCTGCTAGGGAAAAAAGCCAGGAGATGGCGTTGCAGGGATAACGAGATTTCATTATACAGAATATAAATATCAGCAAAGGACACTGCTGCTCGAGAGCGCTCTGAACAGATACAAACATCAGTTTAAAAAGGCAGAAATCATCATGGCATATGGTACAAAATTGCTGCTGCCGATTGGTGGAACCCTTTACATGGGTCTGCTCCATAGGGGATGCTAGGCTACAGTTGTTTAGTTCTCCTCCATCCATCAGGATCCACATGGGTCAGCTGGGCTCATCCATGCAGTGAAGGTCAGGTCACATAATAAAACAATGTTTCTATCTAAGCTAAAATACTAAGCCAGAATATTGCTCATTGTGGGAGGCACCTGGGTGGCACGGGATCAGGGAGGATAAAATACAGTTACGCCAATCCACACCTTTAGGGCTTCATTAATACCATAATTCCAGCACTCAAGTTCTTCCCCTGGGGTTTTGATCTTTAATTTATGTTTCTTGATACCTTGTGTTACAGAAGATATGCGTTGCTGCTAAGGAGAAATATAGTTGTATCTACTTAGATCTCTTGTGGACCCTTAATGAGGGTTGGGACCTGGGGGTCTTGCTCCTATCAGAGAATGCAAAGGAGCAGGGGGCGATTCAGTGGTGTTGGCCTGGCTGGGTGGGGGTTAGAGACCTAATGGCAGTTTTAGTGATGATGAATGGAAACAACACAAAGCCTGGTGTTGTCGCACGCTGGGGTTGCATTCCAGTGAAAGATACCAAATATTCACAACACTGAAGGGGTGCAGGGCTAGTGGACTTCCGAGGGAACACAGCTCATGCAGAGCCATCATGTTATGTAGAAATTGGGCCTTGTGAACTGTGATTGTGATCAACGTTAGCTGGAAACATCTCCCTCCGGAGCCTAATACAATGATGGAGCGGAGGGCTCTGAGCTTTTCTAGTGCAAATTGTCTATGTCTAGGCGCTGCAGGCCTTTATATGCAGCCCAATAATGTGGGTTGCTCCCCCTTGTATATTATATCACTTCATATGGTGTTTGCCGTATTTGGAAGTGCCTAGGGGGGTGGGATAGTGTCATTTCCATTCCAATAACAGTTAACACAAAACAGGGGCCTTGAGGTTCCCTTTACCAAGACAGTGTCTCTCAGCATTCAATTCGCACTTCTCTGTGGTTCCTTCACAAAATATCTTGCTTGTCACCATTTAGGGCTCCCTGGTCAAAAAATATGGGGGGTCGGTGAGAGGGCATATAAGGAGCAGGATGGGGTGGTGTATAGGGATAAATAATAGGGGTGGGGGATTGGGGGACTCCCCCAAATAAAATAAAAATGTCATCCATTTTATTGGATAACAATATTTCAGCAAATAGTGCAGCAAAATAAAACCGTTGAAGGATGAACATAGAACCCCCTGGTCTGGGTGCAGTTGTCAGACCACATGGTCCACCCATCACAGGTCACACAACCAGGAGCCCTGTGCTTCTCCTTGACTCGATTTGCAATGTCTGTGAACTTCACAGTGGGGAACTTTCAGGTCTAGACGCAGTTGTCAGACCACACGATCCACCCATCACAGGCCACACATCCATAAGTTCCCCCTTGGCCTTGTGTAACTCCTTCCCAGTTTTTTCTGCTTCAGGCTTCTGACTTTCCACACTTATTTGTATTTGTATTTATTGTGTTTATATAGCGCTTTAATCCAAAGTGCTTTACATTATAACAACAAGATACATAGAAATGTATAACAGTGGGATCAATTTACAAAACATGAATCAAACCAATAAAACAGTAAGTAGAGCAATTAACCTGTGAGGGTAAGTAAGGTAAGGAGGGGGGTGAGGAAGGGAAAGGAAGAGGGAAACAGAAAGGGCATAAGGGTGAAGATGTAAGGAGGGAGAGGTAAGGGTAAGGGGAAAGGAGGGTAGGGAGAGGTGAGTAGGGGAGATGTGAGGGAGGGGAGAGAGAAATGAGAAGGGGTAAAGGGTATCAGTGTGGGGAATGGAGTAGGAGAGATTTCAAGGAAGCACCAAAGGAGGAAAAGGTGGTGATGGAGCGGATAGAGAGAGGTAGGGAGTTCCAGTGCAGGGGAGCTAGGAGCTGAAAGGAGCGGAAATGGGAGGAGGCATATGGGCAAGAGGGGACAGTGAGAAGGAAGAGATCAGTAGATCGAAGGGAGCGGGAAGGGGTGTAGAAAGAGAGGAGACAGGAGAGATAAGGGGGAGCAAGATCATGGAGAGATTTAAAGATGGGACAGGGGAAATTAAATTTAAGTTGGAAGTGACAGGGAAGCCAACCAAGGGAAGAAAGCTAAGAGGAAATGAAGTTGTGAAGAGCAATGAGCCAGTTGAGAACCGAGTCTTTGAAACCAAAGGAAGAAAGAGTGTTGAGGAGTAAGGGGTGATCGACAGTGTCGAAGGCAGAAGAGAAGTCGAGGAGGATCAGGACAGAGGATTTCTTAGAGTATCGAGTGGAGAGGAAGGAGTTGAGAACATAAGTGAGAGCAGTTTCAGGGGAGTGTTTAGGTCGTAAACCAGATTGAGAGGGGGGAGGAGGGAAAGGTTAGTGACACAGGCTGAGATGTGGGAATAGGTTAGGCGTTCAAGTAGTTTAGAGAGGAATGGGAGTAGAGAGATTGGACAGAAATTTGAGATAAGAAGGGTATCGGCATAAGGTTTCTTCAGAATAGGTATAATAGTGTCATACTTGCATGCAGAGGGGAACGTAGTTGAGGAGAGACAGATGTTGAAGAAGGAGGTTAAGTAAGGGATGAGAAAAGGTTAGAACTTCGGGATAAGGAGGGTGGAGTGGGAAGGGGAGCAGTTAATGTTTTGACAAAGAGAAAGAATCTTGGAGGAGAAGAAGTCCACCAAGTCAGAAGGAGAGAGGGTGGGTGAGGCTGAAGGGCCTGGGGTGGGCAGGGAGAGAAGACAAGAGAGAGTTTGAAAGATATGGCAAGGGTGAGAGGCTTGGAAGTGGAGAAGGTTAGAATAGTAGGAACGTTTAGCAGAGTTGAGGCAGGAGTCATAAAGGTGGTAGGAAAAATAGGAGGTTTGGTTGGATGGTGAGAAAAATTTGAGCCAGAGTCACTCGAGGCGACAGTGGAGACGATGCATGGAGAGAAGTTGAGGGGAAAGCCATGGTTGAGTGGGTTTCCAAGTAGGACGGAAGGAAGAGAGGGCGTAAAGTAGATCAAGAGTGGAGGAGATAGAGCAGGAAAGAGTGGATAGAGCATCATTGGCTGAGAGAGAAGAGAAATCAGGGAGGGGGGAATAGAGGAAGAGCAAGTGTTGAAAAAGAGAGAAGAAATAAAGTCACGAAGGTCACGTTGAGAGAAAGAAGTAAGGGATGAGCAGAAGAAGGGGATTAAGGGAGAAGGAGAGTAAAGCATGGTCAGAGAGATAGTTGGGTAGTGTAGAGATGGCAGAGGGGGGTAGGTTGAGTTAAAGATAAGATCAAGGGTGGAGCCAGATGAGTGAGTAGGAGAAGAAAGGAGAGCAGAAAGGAGGTAGGATTCAAGTATAGAGAGAAGAGGGGAAGATTGAGGGGGGTAGGGAGGTGAAGAATGAAGTCTCCAAGTACAGTAAGAGGAGAGGGGGAGGGAGAGATAAGAGAGAGGAGGTGTTCGAGGTCTTAATAGAAGGAGGAAAGCGGGCCAGGAGGCCGGTTGATGATTAGAAAGGAGATAGGGTGAGGGGAAGTAAAGGATTTGTATAGGTATTCGAAGTAAGGGAAGGTAGGAAGAGGCAGTGAGGAGGTAGAAGAAAGGTATTTAGGGTGGAAGAGGAGGCAAATGCCACTGACATGGCCAGAAGAGTGAGAGATATGAGAGAAGGAGAAAGAGGAGGTGGTGAGGGAAGCAGGGACAGTGGAGTTGTGAAGGGGGATCCAGGTTTCGGTTAGACATCGGAAATTAAGCTTAAGACAAAAGAATATGTCCAAGATGGCTGCAGTCTTATTGCAGAGGGATCTAGCGTTCCAGAGAGCAATGTTGATGAGGCTGGTGGGTTGGCCAATACGGGGTAGATACGGTTAGGACGGAGAGGGAGGGTTGGCATGGCGTGGGAAGAGTGGGGGAGGGGGTTGAGGAAGGGAATGGACATGAGGAGAAGGGGGATGGAGAGTTGGAGAGGGAAGGGGCAGGGGAGATGGGGTGGGAGGAGGGGGATGAGTAATGAGGAGATGGAGAGAGGAGTCTGGCAATACGCATAACAGAGGGGATGAGAGAGTGCTGTGAAGAAGAGGGAGTAAATGGGGAAGAAGGGGGAAGGTGTATAAGAAGAAAGAGAGTGAAAGAGAGAAGGAAGGGGTCAATGGGGGATACATCGATCAGGGCTAGGGTATGCGAACCTCAGATCAGAGGGCTCAGGTGGCAGGGGGGGTTGTGGGTTAATAATTGAACTAGTGGTGGTGGATTAGGAGTCAGAAGAGCCCAGGTAGAAACAAGCAGATTGCTGTTCAGAAAGGGTCAATGGTAACAAATGGCCAATGGGGGGGATCAAGAATCCTGGAGGTGGCTGGGAAGTCCGCAGATAGGATGGGCCAGGTGATGACCGGCGAGCCACATAAATAAAATGGGAATTAGGTAGTAGCAGGAGGTCCACAGTTTAGAAAGTCCGTGGTGGTAGCAGGCAGTCCATGGGAGATGAGGAATCCAGTATATGGTAGGAAGGCCAACAGATAGGGAGGGCCAGGTGGTGACAGGCAACCGTAGAAGTAGAATGGGCTTAGGTAGTAGCAGGAGGACCCCAGATCAGAAGGTCAGATTTAGCAGGCAGTCCGTGGTGGATGAGGAACCCTGTAGGTAGGTGTTCATGGACGGTGGCAGGTGGACCACATGTGAAGGTGACAGATGGTAGCAGGCAGTATGTGGTAGATGAGGAGCCTTGAGGATAGCGGGGAGCTGGCAGACAGGAAGGGAGCAGGTGATAACAGACTGTCCACTGGGCCGATGGACCTGGTGGTAGCAGATAGTTTGTAGGGGTAGAAGTGGAAGCTATGGAAGCAGGAGGACCACTATTCAAAGAGTCTCTGGGGCCAAAGGGCAGTCTGAGGTATGTGAAGAAGCCAGGAGGCAGTAGGGGTTAACAAACTGGAAGGGCCCAGGGGAAGGCTGTTATTCTACTGACCCAAGGGGCTCAGTAGTTGTGGGCAGTACGTGCTGAGTAAGGGCCCTGGAGGAGGCAGGGGTGAGCAGTTGGGAGGGATCAAGTGGAAGCAGATGGACCGAGAAGACAAAGAGCCCCAAGGCAGCAGGAGTCCGCGGCCAACTGCCACTCGTCATGGGAAAGCGATGAGGGGAGCCAGCAACAATGTCTCCGTGAGGTTGGTGATGAGGAGACAGGTGCTGGCAGGGGAGGATTCAGTGGAGGAGAGAGGCCAGTCGCAGCGAGAGGGGAGCAGACACGGCAACCCTTGGCAACAAGTCATGGAGCAGGAGCTGGAGAAGGCACAGCCAAAGCACCCCAAGAGAGCAGAGGAGCTGAACAGAGAGGACACTTATATTCTCTTTAATTTCTGCAACACTCTTGTACATCAGTCTTTTGCTTTTCCCATACACGTACACGTATTTGCCACATTGGTTTATCAACCTATTTGCTTTTGTTCTGTTCATCGTGTTGCTTTCACCCAGTCTGAAATGTTTGTTCGGTATTTCATATACCTTGGTTTTAAATCAAACAGTACTTTCCATTCTGTTCGGCAATCAATATTGAGTATTTTCTTTCAAACAGTACTTCTGGTTCAGTTTGGTATTCAATATTGCTCATATTTACTCTGCTTCCTTGCCAGGCACTTCTCTTCACACACTGGCAATCGGAATGGCTGTGGAAAACCGTTCTGGTTTTCAGTTGTTCAGCTGCTCCAGCTGTCCTCCTTCAATTTCACAGGCTCCTAGTCCTGCCCCCACCACCCAACTCACTTGCTGTGGGTCCTGCAAGTCCTCCGGGATTGTTGCCAATCGCTCGACCTCCTGGTCTCATCTCACCAAGGCAGCTCTCTATCCTTCACCTTCAGGATGTCCTGCTCTCTTTCTCTACATTGATTTGGGCTCTACCTTTTATACAACTGAGCCTTATTAAGGGGCCTCAGGTGTGTGTTGATTGATTGATTGATTGATTGATTTATTGATTGATTTATATAGCGCTTTACACCAAGGCGCTGTTGTTGGCTGGTATTGCCTGACCGTAACAAGCCCAATTACTGGGGCATGCCTGACCTTCAGAAGTGGATGCCTACATACCCCTCTTCATCATTCCCAGTACTAGAGTGGTGTTTCACATAGGAAGTGTGTATTGCTCCTAGCTCCACCTTCTTCATCTCAGTACTAGGTAGGGGTGAAAGGGGAAGTATGGATGTAATTGTAAATAACCCATAAAGGCTGAGGAATAGTAGGGTAGGCCAGTGTTAGGAATGGGGGCATGCCATGTCTCACCCTGATGCACTCTCTAACCAATCCCCAAGGACCCTCTCTCCCAGGTGATCGTCCCTGGTTTGTCCTCCCAAAAACCGATGGCCCTTCCCACCTCAATAAAAGTTGCCTGGGGAGTGGTTGTACGAGTACCTTCAGATTTCTCAAACCATTTGTAGGGATGCATTAAAAAATATTTAAAGCTGAGATGGGACAAGTAGGGAGAGACAAAGTTTAGAGAACATCTGTTTACTGTGGGACTGCACCTCTGCAGACAAAGTTATCTGACCTGCATAGTTATTCTCTACAACGTCTGACAACTTAGGGGGCAGCACAGCTAACTTTTCTACATTGGACAATCATACTATATGGTGAAGGGGACTCCTACCCCAGTATGGCTTCCTCTTTGCATGCATTAATTACATATATATAATGCACAGATCTAGAGGTATCACAGCGTTTGTACAGAGTTAGAAGACAGAGGATGCATAGAGTGAGAAAATAATCATATTTGTTGAACACTCAAGTTTTTACAAGGTTGTGTAGGAGCACCCATTTCTGATGTTGGGTGGTAGGGAGTTCCAGAGGGAGGGTGTGACTTCTACTCATTTGCTTTTGAATTGAGGGGTGAGCAGAGTGAGGTTAGAGGATGATCGCAGTGGTGCAAATAGTGTTTCAGGGCAATGCTGTTGGTGAAGTAGAAGGCTGCTCCTTGAAGATACAATGGTGTGCAATGGTCAGGATTTTAAATTCAATGTGGGCCTTGATGGGCAACCAGTAGACAACTCGCCTGATTGGTGAAATATGGTCTGGGAGACGTATGCCCAAGGCTACATGAAGGCCTTTTTTTAAAAGAAAAAGTTGGAGTTTGGCAACATTTATAACAGAAGTTCCCATGAGGAGAGCCTTGCAGGAGCACAATTCACTAATGATAATGGCTCTTGCTAGAATAAGGCATATGCTTGGAGAAAGGAATTGGCTACTCAAGGAGATGAGCTCAGCAGGGTAGGCTCTGGTGAGGCCAAGACAATCATGTGTTTGGTCATGGAGAGATCCGCATTCAGATAGAAGCCCAAAGTTTTGTCATGTTTCAGGAAAGGAATGACAGTACCATCCATAGGGAAGGAGGCAAACAGTATCTAGGTATTTGAGACAGTAGGGTGAGCCAATGATTTGCGACTCAGTTTTGTCATCATTAAGGCATAGGTTGTGGGTAGCCATCCAACTTGTGATGATGCTGTACACCCTGTTAATGGTGATAGTTTTGGTGGTGTGGTTGCCTGAAATAGGGATAAGGATTTGGGCATTGTTGGTGAAGTTGGTGTAGATTATACTGAGGGAGTAAACGAGGTCAACAAAAAGGCTTGGTGTAGATATTGTAGAGGGTCAGTGAAATGCAGGTGGCTTGGGGAACTCCTTTAGGGATAGCAATGGGATTCTCCAATAAAGACTGCTTCAGTGGAAGTTCGAGCTGACGTGCTGACAGAGCATGTCATGGTCAACAAGGTCATATGCTGCACAAAGATTGAGGAGGAGGAGAATGGTCACATTTCCTGAATCACAGATATTGTCTAACTGGATTTTTCAGTCAAGCAAGGCTGTTTCTGGTGTTAACCCGAGAATGTGAGCTCCTCTGCAAATGTAATGGCTGGAGCATATGTTCTTGACACATGTCAGCTACACAGAGATGATGACATACTGCAAATCTAGCTTTGCAAGCTGTCAATGTGACCACCAGTATGTGTTCAATTTCCTGTGGGAAGCCTAACCTGCCCCCGTTTAAGGATCAGGTAAAACAATTATTTCACAACACTGGAGCCATTGTCTCAGACCACAGGAGACACTCCGGTAACATGTATATGAGCGAGTTTACCTTCATTAAATGAATGAACATCATATTGGCAAAGGTTATATCTGGAGAAAACAAAAGGCACATCACTTGACAGATTATTCATACAATGACGATTTTTGTCCTAGTCGTCTACAGTCAATGGGAAAGCTGTCATGAACTTTGGTTTTGACAATATTGGCTAAAATTCCAAATTCCATGATTAAGCACGACTCATTCTTGTCAGTTACTCTGTCGAAAATACATTCCACAAGTGTAACTTAAGATTGTCCTTCATCCGCATTCTATCTGTCTCTAAATAGCAAGCAACTGCACCACTTTCAAATGCAAAATACACCATTCACAAACTGGCGGTTCTGCCCCAATTTATTTGGTGCTTCTAACCAGTGGAAAGTCTCTAGAAGCTATTAAAACGCACAATATCTTCTACATAATGTTCCATATTCCACATGCTCAGTATAGTTAATATTAACATTTAATTTAGTGGTGGGTCAGTTCGTAATTGACTTAGCTGTAGCAACAGGGCAGCCATCTGCAATTATTCATATGGCAATCTCAAACTGGGGGTTCTGTCTTAAGTTCTTTGCTGCTGCATACACAGAGAGTCCTCCTGTATCTATTATTTATTCTCTCAAGTTTGTGTATCCCTTTTTACTTTACACTTGCCGATCACCTGCATGAAATTAGTGTGGTGTTGTACCATGTGCTTATCCATAGCATTCACCGTTGGCATGGCAACCACCCACTGTTAGGGAGAATTCTCTGTTTAGGCCGAATTTCCTAACCTAGTGAGTCCCCCAGCAGCTTTGCTGGATTTCTGGATTTTGTTTTTTTCATCCTGCCAAGAGTGAGACTCTTCTTCTCCCACTCTTGGACATGATTTGTGGTATTTCTTTGAATGTTAATGTGTTCTATGGGCTATGGGGCCTTTCACTCCGTAGGGTCTCATGTGTTTTGCTAGGTGTGTTACACAGCACCCTCCGTGCCGTAACACGGGGGTGTCCTAGGTGACCCCCACCATAGACTCCATACCCTGGGACTGAATACTGTCTCCCAGGGCATGTAAAGTCACCATTGGCTTTACTAGACCTACATTTACTAACAGAACCAGTACAAACCATCTTAGTGTGGACGTACTGGTAGGGGTAATTCGATTACCCCTGGGTCTGTTATTCGAGGGGGCACTGTCCCGTCCCCCCTCGTCGAGTTTTGGCTGGTGGCAATGGATACTACTTTCTATATTCGACCGCGAATATATTCCTATGGGATTTTCCCATTGGTCGAGGCTAATACTTTTTCTATGTAGCCTCGGTTATACCGCCGGTTTATTCAATTAAAATGAATACACCGGTTGGTATTTTCTGCCAGAACTCGGTTTTTAAAATGGCGTATGTGTTCGCCTCTGTAACTCCAAACCAAAGGTTGAGCCCTTTGTTCCAATTTTGGCGGGCTTCTGCACAGAAGCCCTCCAGAGTGGTGCCATTCTGTCTGGGTACCACAGGGGGTGCGGGAGGGGGTTTAGGCACCCTGGACTGAGTTGCCTTGCCAACTCAAGTCGCACTCTGGTGTGATTGGCCCAAGTGGTGAGCCGCCCCGCTCACCACTTAGCATGTTTGATTGACAGCTAGGCTGAATGAATGGGGTTTTTCTGCATAAAAGCAGGGCTTTGGGGACTGGAACTTCAGAAGTCGCCACAGGACCTAAGAATCCGACGAGGGTAAAGCTGAGCCGACCTGCAACGATGACACCTCTGGTGGAGCCCTGCTGAACCGACTCACCACTTCCCAATGACAGAGGAGATCTCCCTGCTGGAGAGTCTTCTTCCCTTTGACTGGTGGGAACAACCAGTCCCTTGCTTTTTCTTCGCTTCCAGGATGTCTAGTGGTCGAATTGCCCATGCTGAGCACCCCGGCAACCGGATAGCCACTAACCACTGTACCGCGACCAAAAAGGTGGTGCCTTGTGACTGAGCACTCCGCGGCTGGTCTCTTCCCTGGTGGTGCAATGATCTTCAACTTTCCTCTACGACGAGATCATCTCTTCTTCTGGCAAAGACCGGACTTGCATCCACCACCAGGAACAACTGCCCCCGGTGGAGCTGTCTCTTCACTTTCAAGGTACTGTGTCCGCCTGGCTTCCCTTGTGACGGTTAGCGTGAGGGGTCTTAAATCCTTACCTTTCCACTGGGTCGCCTCCAGACCTTCTTAACTTTTGTTCTAAAACTGGTCCAACCTTTCTGTGACATTTTGCTACAAAGACTTGAAGTGCATTTCCACTGTGATACTTTTGGGACATAACACCTTGCCTCTCTCCGAGTGGGCCTGGCCTCTGAACTTTGTGATCTACAGTAGACCCTGCCTTGCTTGCCTTGCATTTGCTTCGTAAAAGTGTTGGTACTGAGTTGGTTTCATACCCTGCCTTTTTCTCTCCCTCTCTGACGAATACTAGAGTGCCATCTAGGTTAAGCACTCACCTCTGTCTGCAAATAAGTGGTGTCTTTGAACCTAGACTTGTCAAAATATTGTCATGGGATTGATATATACTTATAGTAACTGTGATTGAAGTTGTTTGCCATATTAGTGCCAGTGTGTATTTCATAGATGTGTTTTTAAATAAATATTTATATATCTTTACACCCAAGCTCTGATCCGTGTCTGCTTGTTCTACTGTGTAAATTGCCCTATCTTGTATACTCCATATACTGCCTAACTCGTCTTGAGAGAAGTCTGACTGCTCAGCCACAGCTACCAGGTAATTCTGGGTGGTGCAGACTGCTACCAATTGGGTTTACTGCGAACTCCTGTGGTCTTAAACTTTTTGCAGTGGTCCCAGAGGGAACTGCACAGGTTTCTGCCTAACACCCACCAAATGACAGATATGTAATGCAGGCAGTGCATGCCTGCATTCATCATCTCATTCATCTCGCACAGAAATGGCACTACGGTCAAAACTGTACATCCGCCAACAGGAGGCAGCACTGCTCTGCCAGTGGTACTAAATCAGCACTATAGTTCATTGTGCTCGTGAGTCAGGCTGTGTTAGGCAACAGAGCGTAGAAGTAGAAGGAGTTTGGACAGGGCCAGAGTCTGAAGGGATGAAGGTCACTTGTGGCCAACATGCCCTTGTCAACTCAGTACCACAGCAGACTCTTCCAGCTATGACAGTGGTCTATGGCACTTGATATGCACGCTCTCCTCATATAAATTTAGAGTGCTTGTTGAGCAATGACATGCCGAAGACGTTCCTGCATGTGTTACCCCACTGAATTGCCTACTAGCAGAGATTGGATCTATCAATGCCTGTCTCCATCATGACAGACAGACATATGCCCCAGAATTCACATACCTACTGCCCATTGTCACTGTCTTGCAGAAAGCCTGAACCTGCTTTGTCCCTCTGGACAGACTGGCAATGGAACTGTGGCCCTAGTAACCTTCTCCAAACCCAGGTATTTCTCCTATTGGTGCTCTTTGATCTGCTGCAGAGCCAATAGCTCTTCATCTCCACTCTCCCTGTTGTCACCCTGCACTTATGTGGCTACCTGTCCCTGCCAAGAGCAACGTGAATGTACTGAAGATAACTCTGCAGATACCACAATCTTGCCCTGTTTAGTGGCCATGTCCGACTATACATGTACTTTGACAGTTTCTTTGACCGCCAAGCCTGGTCCAAAATATCCCTGCATCATCCACATCCTCGTCCTAATGTTCCACCTCCACCTCAAGCTCTGACTCCAGGAACCCCCTCAATCCACTGGTCTTCTTCCACGTACTGTGTCTCAACCTCATTCTACCTCTCCTTAATTTCTGTCTCCTTTCCTGGCTGCATTCCTTAACCTTGGACACTGAAGTTTATTTGATATCATCATATTTTAACTTTTTTCTAGTGCTGGCCCTACCAAGAGGGTCTTCAAGCAGCTTACATGGATCACATTTTCAAAAGGTCAAGGGTGAAACGAGAAGTTACAAAATGTTTGAGGAAAGGCTGGGGAGATATTACAGATAGACAATGGCAGTAGAGGTGTTCTGGGTGGTTTAGGTGTGGAATAAAATGTATGTTTTCAGGCTTTTCAAGAAAGTAAAGATGGAAATTGAAGTGTGGTAGTAGATCAACTCATCTTCTACCACGGGACACCCGCAACTTTAAACAAACCGTGTGCACTTCCCACACTGCAACAGCGAAACGAACCACACATAGCCTCGCCGAACAGCACATGGCGGCTACCAACCGAAAAGCAAACCTACGCTCAGCGAATGGTGTAAACCGAACTGAAGCTGCCAACACCACATCACAGTTCTCTTGCTCTTTTCTCCTGCTCACTCCTATTAACTTAAGCCCCCACCCTCCCTTGACTCACAGATCCACCAAAGCGCCAAAAAACCACGCAGGTGGCAACAGTGTGCGGTACAAGAACTTGTAACATAACATAGCATAACATTAAATAACATTGCTGTAGTGACATGCTGGGAAAATGTCATTTCATATGATTTATTACATATGTGTTTTCATGTATTTATGTCTGTTTTCATTGTAAGTGTTGGCGCTTGGGCCACTATTATAGTTTCATTGGTTGTTCATCACCACGCGGCATTCTGTCCAGAGAACCCTGTGGGTTCCTCTGGAGTAAATTGGAGTCAGGCTTATGGCGGCTGCTGTGCTTTAAGAAATAAACTGCATATTTGTTACCTATGGCACATGCTTCATCATGTCACTGGTGGTGAGCTTTAGCACCAGAGAATAAACCTGACTGCTGATGCAGACAAGTAGTGTGCATCAGGGTCCGATCTGCCACCAGACCTGGAGGGCGAGGCAGCTCAGTCTGAGGACCCGGAGAGTAGGGAGGATGAGGCGTGGGAACATCAGACAGGCAGTGTGTGGAGTCACACCTCACCTAATCTGCCAACAAACCTGGTTGGAGTGGCAGCCCAGTCTGAGGACCTAGAGAGTAGGAGGCATGAGGAGTGGGAACATCAGACAGGCAGTGTGTGGAGTCACACCTCACCTAATCTGCCAACAAACCTGGTTGGAGTGGCAGCCCAGTCTGAAGACCAAGAGAGTAGGAGGCATGAGGAGTGGGAACATCAGACAGGCAGTGTGTGGAGTTACAACTCACCTAATCGACAAAAGAACGAGAAGTAAATGCCCAGGCATGCAGGGCGACACCAGTTATGCCAAGGGCATGTGAACATGCATGGCTGCAATGGATGATAGTGTGTTTGAATTTCTAATGCGACAGGACCACGTGCCAAGAAAAGCAAGTAATAGGCACTGCTCTATTGAAAGGGAAAACACATACATACATAAAATAAACATGAATAAAATGTAATAAGTCATTAAACATATACAGGACATATTCATTCAGAAGTTAAGTGGACATACAGACCAGCAAAGCAAATCCAACTCTACCACGGCAACAGTTGATAGACATGTTTAAAATGTATGTAAGGGAAGTTCCTGAAGCAGTTTACTCTAATGAACAGAAGGAGGTGGCCCATCTAAACTGATTTAGGGCAGAAGGTGTACGCGTGTTCCTGCATCTACCCGGTGAGGAAATTAGCGTACTACCTGCAGATGGAGAAGACACACTTGTGGTTAACTTGTTGCAACTGCGTTAGCAAAGGATTGCTTGAAACTGCTCTAGGAAAAACGTTTTGGCAAAATGCGAAATGTGGTTCTAGATTGATATAATTTCCTTTCAGACTCATATGTATGCAGAATATCAAAGATGTAGGATGAAAGGGCATTTTCATGTCAACTAAGCTCAACAAAGCCAGGCAGACTACATGTCAGGAGACAAGCTGTGGAGATGATAGAAGGGGTGGGTGTGCCAAAAGAAACTGAAGGTGTTCTTGGGCAAGTTGAGAGGTCCATAACATGTCCCATGATATACTATGAGAGAGCATAGATTGGAGTTGGAGATGCTAGTTGATTCTTGTTTGCTGTATACCATGATTTCCCCAGTATGAGGGTGCAAATCTCTTGAACATTCCATATCATGATTTGCACATTGTGGCATAGTACAGTTCTAGCATTAACAAATTCCCTAAGTCTGGAACTACCTGAACGCTGTACTGTCTCATGCAGAACAATGTTAAGGCACAATTGTCTAAGACACTTTTTTTGTTGAGTGTATGCTATATTAAGATCGATTATGACTTAATCTATTCTGTTTGACAACCATCCCAAAGGCTGCTCCTGTTGCAAAGTTTAAATTGAATTGCCAATGAAGATCTGCAATTATACACTGGTGCAAAATTAATATTGCTTTTAAAGCAGAGCAGGAGAATTCAAACACATGTTTAATGTCTAGGAGTGAAGATATTCCGTTTTTAAGATGCGTGTAAACTAGATTATAAGTAAGAGCAATAGGAAGGGGTGAAGTATGATAAAACAAATTGCATTTTACAGTCAGCAAAGGCAGTGCTGATCAAATTATAAAATGATTAAATAACTTTAAATAAGGTTTCACAATAAAGGTCACACCAACCACAGTAATTTGTGCCAGCGAAATTGAGTCTGCTTGCAATACTATAATCTTCTCTGCTAATCTACATCAGCTCTGCATGCACTATTGTTACAACAGCATTATATGCATTTTAAGGTAGCTGTTCAAATCAAACGTTAATAATAGCAATTAGGTATATCTGGGTTACCATTGGACTGGTATGTTTATTCTCACATCTGTTATGGATGACTGAAATGACCGCTGTGTATGTAAAGTATGCAAATCAGAAGCAATTATTAAGTATGCAAAAAATATTCAATAAAGTAGATTATAGGGACATTGCAAGACACTGAGGTGGTCAAAGAACTCTGAGGTGGATTACAATATTATTTATACGTATGGTAGGACGTTATATGGATTAGTAATTATGTTTTGTTTATTGGTAGTTGTCTCAGATTTCCCCAGCCCTGCAGATTTTTACAGTGTAACAGTGCCACTTATATATTATTTGTATTTATGTATTCATTTGTATAGTGCACTTGCAGCACAGAGGCATCAAGGCGCTGTTACAGGAAATTGTAAGTAAGCTTGATTAAATGGTCACAGATGACACAAGTGGTCGCTTGATTGCAGATACATTGGTGATACTGCCAGACATGAGTGGGTTGTTGATATATGTGAGATCCAGAGGCAAAAACCTTATGTATTCTTTTCAGTGCCAATGATGTTAAAATAACAATGGCCACGATAAGCCAATAATAATTCTGCACAAATGTATTCTGAATATTATGTTTTTACTGTGTTCAGCATGATGACAAGCGATAGTTAAACACGCAATAAATGAACATTTTGACTACACTGGAATCAGACACAACTTTTGAAAAATATATTAGCAAAACCTATAAATTGGTAATCAATAAAGAACAAACTTGTGAGGAAATAAAATTTCAACAGTAAACAAAGAACCATATTTGGAGGTATCAACATCTAGTAAAATTGCCAGCATTCTCATTTTAATGTATTTCATCATGTATTTGGTAGTAGGATTGTCTTCAGTGACGAAACTTATGCAAAAGATGGACACATCGGTTTTCAGAGGAGAGCAGAGGTTTAGAATACTATTTGATTATAGACAATACTGTTCTCATGGTCTAGTCGTGTTCTCAAACGGATTTTAATGTTGTTTAATATAATACTTGATATGGGCTGGGTCTAACGCTAGTATCGGTTGGGTTGTGGTTTGCTTCCTTGTCTTTTCCTGATTTGGAGATGTTGTGTTGGTGTTCTGTCCCATTAGGCCACATTTAGGTTTAAAGATGAGAATGGGCACCTGCATATAAGGATCAAGAGAGCATGCGGGGCACCTGCATCGTTTGAAGCAGCAAGAATGGTGGACACAAGGAGGCCGATTCATGGAATTAATGTGCGCTGAAATTTTCAGCGCAAGCGTGCAAAAGCGTGCGAATCGCAGTGCAAGTGCGAAAATCACAGCGAAACCCACGCACAGCGATTCATGAAAGTCTGTGCGTGTGTAAATCCCTGGATGTGCGCTAAAATTCTGCGTGGCGCACGCTGGCGCACACGTCTCCAAACAGCGTGCGCTAAGCGCACAGCCAAAGCGCACATAGCGCAGCGCACAAAACAAATGTAGGTGGAACAGGGGGCGTAACATGCGGGATGGGGAACAACGCGTGAAAATGTGGGCGTCACGGGGCAAGTACAGGAGGCAAATGCGCAGAACGCCACACGCGTGTCTACAACGCGTATTCATGGAATTGAACGGGGCTAATGCGTGCGCCAAAAAAGACGCGCTAATCCAGAAACACGTACGCCAGCAGGAAGCAGGCGTACGTGGACCCGCGCAGCATAAAAGTGCGCACAAACAACAAGCAAGCCCAGACGCCAAGATGAATATACCGTTCCTAGCAGCAGTGGCCATGGGATACCGCAGGAGGAGGAGGACAGTCATACCCTGAATTTTTACACCCATAACCAGCCTTTTTGGGATGCCTGATGTCCAGGTATATGGGAGGTACAGGTTTCCACCTCACATACTACTCGACCTGGTGAGTGAGTGGGAGGATGACCTCACATCACCCACCCTGTGCTCCTAAGCACTCAGCCCCCTGGAGAAGGTCCTCAATGTACTGCACTTCTTGGCCACTGGATTATTTCAGCGGACAAGTGCTGTAGTGGGGGGGTGTCACAGGCCACGCAGTCACGCTGCCTACACCAGGTGTTGGCCATCATGACTGCACGCCCATCAGTCTGCAGGCACATATACCTGCCCAGAACACCTGCAGAAAGGCAGGCTGCCGTCCCGGATTTCTATGGGGTGGCACAATTCCCCAAAGTGCTAGGTGCCATTGATTGCACCCATGTGGCTCTATGTCCCCCAGGGCATCTGAGCACATCTATAGAAACCGCAAGCACTGGCATTCCATCAACGTGCAGGCAGTATGTGATGCCAAGGGAATCATCACCTCAGTATATGCCAACTATCCAGGGTCCACCCACGACAGTTTCATCAACATAATGTCAACCCTAAAGCGGGACCTAGAAGTGGGGCGGCATGGCGATACATGGCTGCTTGGTGAGTATAAATGCCTCTGCACATGCATGCATGTCAGATACTGAGTAATGTCACAACCCCACTAATGATACCCATCACCACCTCCCCAGGGGACAGTGCCTACCCTCTGAGCACCAACATGATGACGCCAATTCGGAACCCCACCACGCCACCCGAGGTAAGATAGAACACAGCCCATATTGCAACCCGGGGCATAGTGGAGCGCACATTCGGAGTGCTCAAGTCACGCTTTCGCTCCCTTAACCGCTCTGGTGGGCAGCTGTTATATGCTCCCCCAGTAGTGTGCATGATCATAGTGGCAGCATGTGTCCTGCACAACGTTGCAACACGCCGGGGCCTGCCGGTGGACATGGTGGTGCCCACACATCCCCAATCACATGCATACCCGCTGCGCATGGAAGGGGAAAGGGCACGTGGTGAGGCAGCCCGTAAGCAGCTGGTGGCTAATTACTTCACATAAAATCACACCCCTGTGGAGTGCACACAGCCCTGGCACATACCAGCTGACAATCAATGATGATGACATAAGGGACACTCAACTGTCACAACCATACCAGCCTGAGACTGGTCACCTGGAAGTGTTACATTGTGTGCATCCCTACCGACCCAAACACGACCAATGCTGTGTCATAAAAAGACATACATCTATGCTGCTAAATTCATTACCCCCTTGCTAAATACAACATGAGAACAGCGCCATGTCACCAAACCCCTCCCCAGCTCCTCCACCAAACACACCATGGCATGTCATGCAATGTGAAAGCAAAAAAAGCAATGCACAAGACCTGACACAAGTGTCACAAAGTACACTGTCCCTAATGGAAACTGCCCACACACAATATGCTCCCAGTAATGTATAACTAACAGCACACATTTCCAAATACTTACCACCAACACAACATGGAAAAATGCAAAAACATGACAGTACTAAGTTCAAGTAGTGGTAGTCTTACAACCTGAATACGCCAGCACATCGACCCCTTACAACTGTAGAGTGTTGCTGCCACGCAAATGTCTCAGTGTACTGCATACAACATGAACTGCATCTGCAAAGTAGACAGCCTTGTGAAGACATGAGGAAGGAACCTGCAGATTAGGAGGAAGACATGGATGCACAAGCACATATCAATACACCATGCAGTGTACAATACAACAACAATATCCACTAGGGATGTCTACAAAGTATTGACTTCAGACAGCCCACACAGCTCATGGGAGCCCAACGTCACTGTGAAATTCACTGTCACTTGGTCACAACCCTTGCAAGCCCATGGAAACGGGAAGCAGGAGGGGTGTGTGTCTCACGAACCCAAGCATCTAACCCAAACTCAGGACAAGCCTGCAACTGCCCAGCCGGAATACAGTGGATGCCCACGGGATCCACACAAGGCAACACACTGTAAAAACAAAAAAATCAAAAATCAAAAATGGCCGTGTGTGAGCAAAGGGCCAAGGGGAGGCCACCCAGGAGGTTCGAGGACAGGGGGCACACCAACACCCACTTGCGTGGATGATGCGAAAAAAAATACCTCCTTGGGCTCATGGCCTGCACGGCTATGCCATTGTGGGAGAACTGCTGTCGCTCTGCTCATCCTCTGCTGCTGCATCAGGAGGTGGTGGCACTATGGGAGGCAGCCCACGCAAAGCCCTGGTATGGTCCTCCGTGGCAGCAAGCATGCGGGTCTGGAAGGTCTGATTCTGGAGGATTAAAGAGCGGAGATCCCCATTCAGCACATCACGGGTTGCCTGCATTTCTGCATGCATGGCCTCGCGTGATGCCCAGATCTCCTCACGTGTTGCATGCAGCTCAGCTGAGAGCAAACGTGTGAGCTGCTCCAGCTGCTGTTCTGCCCTTAAATTACTGGAAGCCTCAAGTGCAACCAGAGTCTGCCTGAGGTTATGTAGTTCTACCCTCAGGGCTTCCCTGTGGCCCTGGGACTCTATTGATATGGATTCGCGCAGAGTCTCCAGTGCCACCCGTCTGTCCCTGTTGGACGCCAACATGTCTTCCCTGTGTGATTGGCAAAGGGAGTCTGTTGCCTGCTGTTGTTGCTCCATCTGCCTTTCAGGGGGGATAATGGAATTGGCCACCATCTCCATTGCCTGAGCCATCATTTCTACTGATGCTGCCTGTTGGGTTACCATACTGTACATGGAGTTTTCCCATACAGTATTGCCTGGTGGGTCACGGCCACCGTGTCGACGGGCACCACACCTGTTTGGGGCAAGGCGATCTGCACCTTGCTGTGCTAGCACTGCCTGAGGCTGCAGGACTGCATTCCCCCTCTGATCTGCTGGCCCAGGAACAGGATCAGATGCTGTGGAGTGTGACCCTGCATCCGTAACCGCCAACGGCGGACCTACCAACACTGACATCCCCATAGAGGGTTCTACCCCTGGTCCAGGTGGGTTGGACAGAATGGAATCCCTGCCAGAAACACTTACCTACGACTGCACATAAGTCTCATCATCCGACTCAGCACCTGAATAGAGGTCTGGGGAGGTGCACCCAGAGGCACCCCTGGACAGTATGGTCTGCAGTAACATTGGGTTTTCACCCACCACCACACCACGTCCCCCACTGGTGCCCGATCGTGCCTGAGATTCCTCCTGGGTCTGCACCATCTCCTCAACCTCAACAGCACCAAGTGTGTCATCACCTGCAAAAACATGAAAGACAACAAATGGAAACAGGCATGAGCACCATAGCACACACATAGGCCGTGACAAGCCAGAAATCCAGTACATGAATTACACATGTCCCACATGACTATAACCCTGCCATGCCTGCACTGTCAAAGAGTTGGAAGTGGAGTCAAAAAGGCAGACAGTGAGGAGAGCAAGATGGATATGCAACACATTTGCAGCATGTTGGGTAGCACTGGCATCACACATCAGGCTGTGAGTGGCATGTCCAATACACATACATGACACATGCCACCACACAGATGTCATGTAGCATAGGCACGATAAATTACAAAACTACAGCAATATGTCAGTGAATGAGTACTGTCACACATCCATGTCAAATCAACATGATGCCAAGATTGATGCTGAATAGTGTTGCAAAATATGCATGTGCCACACACTGAAACTCATCCAGTGGCCAATAACACAGTCATTGTGGGCTGATCAATGGTTGGTCACTTTAACATTACAGGAAACACCTGTCATCTTCCACATGCAAACAGGCCGTAATAAAACATTTTTGCAGCCCAATACTCCATCGGCCTGAATGGTGTAATCATTAAAATAACCAGGTAAAAGTAGTGGCCCAGTGTGGGCTGTAAACAATGACCGACGCATATCACATATGTTGCAATAGGGCAGAATAATGTGTACTAAAAATGGGAGAGTGGAAACAATCAGCCTGAATGAACACTTACAGAATCTGACCAATGTAGTTGCAAGATGACAGTTCAAGGTAAAGTGCACTAATCTGGCGTAATTGGCAACTGTGGGCAGAAGGGATACAGTCATACCCAAATCCAAGGCACGTGAATGTATGGGAGGAAGCAAATGGGTGACCCATAACACTCAGGAGTACACACCCTCACCTGGCACTCAATCAGAACCCGTCACCCAAACAACATACACATGGATTACACACACACACGCATGGGCACTCACCGGACAATGCCTCGTAATCAGGTAGTTCTCCCACACCTTGGATCTGTTCCTCTGTGACGAAGGTCCCAGCAACAGACTCATGTTCAGTGAGTTCGTTGTGCTCTTGTGGAGACCCACCACCAGTCACCAGAGTAGCAGCATGATTTGAGGCCAGCTTGTTCTTTGCTCTGCGTTTCAGGTCATTTCACCGCTTGTAGCAATCATCAGCTGTGCGCCTCACAAATCCAAGGGCACTTATGCGGTCCGCGATGGTCTGCCAGTGTGTCCTACATTGACCAGGTGTGGTCTTGCACCCTGCAGTCACCAACATTTCGTGGCTATGTGCCGACACATAGGTCACAAGTGCATCAAGTTCCGGGTCATTAAAGCTAGGCTTCCTTGACATGCCGGAGTGTGCAGCCGTGTCTGGGGTCTCAGCCTGTTGTGCCAGAGCACCCTTCTTCCTCTTTTTCAAAGGTGGAGCGGAGCCTGAGTGGCTTATGCCGCTCTGGTCAGTAGGGGCAGAAGCACCAGTGGACTGGGTAGTAGGAGTGTGCGAATGCACAATGACCATAGGCCTTGGTGCAGGCATTGGCAGAAGTGTGATGTTGGCAGGGGGAATGTCAGTTTGATGGACCTGGACTGACACTGTCCTGGCTGGGAGACTCAGAGCTGGGGTGGATGGAGCTGCATCTGCCCCTGCAGCCTCCCCACCCTGCCTACTTGGGGCAGCAGATGACATAGCTGCCCCAGATCCACGTGGCTTGGTGACACCAACTTGCACCGCCAAACGTGGCCTAGACTTGCTGACCTGGAAGTCAGCCTGGGAGTCATCCTGTGCCAGGTCAGGTGCCACAATGGGCTGGTCCAACAAGGGCTGAGCTGGGATGTGTCAGCCACGTTTCCCTCAACCATGGGGGGGGGCATGGGTGACCCTGATTGGTCCTCCACACGTGGGGGTCTAGGAGCACCCTGAAAAATCCCGGCCACGTTCCCTACCGCGCCCACTACGCCCACCTTTTGAAGGTCGGCCAACTTTGCCTCCCTCGCTTGGTCGCCTCCCAACCTTTGCACTGATGTTGTTGTGCGTATGGGAGTAGCAGTAAACTATTGTCCTGGGCAATTGGGGGTGAAAGGGATAGGGTACTAGATGGAATTCATACCCTAGTGCTCTAACAAGGCTGTCTGTGACCCCTGTGGGAAGATGACGGGTCACGCAACGCACAGGCAGCCCAAAATCAAAAAATAACGTGCACGCAACACCTTGTAGACCACGTGCGTGAAAAAATGAACCCGCACTACTCTGTGGCACCCAGAAACACAAAAATAAGCGTACGCGTAATACATGCAGCCTACAATGACCTCTGAAGGGGTACGCGACACATCGGGGCAAGCACAGTTGGTAAATACGTGCGTGACTCACCATCTGCCTGGAAAAAGAATGTGAAAAAGACGTGCATGTGCGCATTGGCACACCCCCGCCAAAAGAAGAATTGTACGCTGTCTGAGGAGACAGGCAAAAGAAGAAGTGAACGCTGTTTGAGGAAACAGGCCCAAAAAGAATAAAGAACGCTGTCAGAGGTGACAGGGAGTACAAACTTGAAACGTTGTGAAGTAATCGCGTGTGAACCGACAAGAAGTACAGAATTCACCCACTCGCTCTCCACGAAAAGCATGTACAAGGCAATGGGGTCCTACATGTACCTTTTAAAGCGGCCCACATGTACAGCGTCACTTACGCGTGTACGCGCTAAGGCCCTTTCCTCCAATTACACGAGCTGACACTCGGACGTGCAGTTTTTGGATGTGTACGATGAACATGCACCCGTGTTGATGGAAACGCACGCCACATCACAGAAGCACTTGCGCGCTAAGAGCCTTTGGTCCAATGAAACCGCGTACGTGTGCTGACGCGCTTACACACGTAGGGCCTTTCCTCGAATTACACGCTGACGTGCAAGATTTTCACGTGCCAAATCACTCTGTATCAAGCTGGCCACGCAACAACACATGGAAGACCACGTACCTGCCCAGAAGGCCGAATTACTGCCCCCCAGAGCCCCGAGCACGCTCCCACCTGCCATCAGCTGCTTCCTGCCTGCCTGCTGCCCACGTGCCCTGCTATTTGGTGCCTGCACATCAGCCAGGGTTCCAGCTGCTGTGTACACCCATGCTGGAACAAAAGACTCCCGACTGGGTTACCATCGCTCCACAGCCCAGCCCCAGGACCCAGTTGCCTACCCACGCCTGCCTCAGGGGTCGCCATGTCGGGGCAAACACCATCTGAGACCTCTGGCGACCCCCAGCAAGAGAGGCAGAGGGCCACCAGCTTCACTGTGAAGGACGTTGGTGTCCTGGTGGAGCATGTCCTGGGGCATTTTGATGCCCTCTTCGGAACATCACGCGCCAACAATGAAGGACGGGAGAGGACCTGAGATGACGTAGTGGTTGCCATCAACACGGAGGGGGTGGCAACCCGCGACTTCAAGCAGGTCAAGAAGCGCTTGGAGGACTTGAGTTCCAGGACCCTCTACAAGGCCCGCCGCCTCACGGAGGGGGGCCGGGTCAGCATGAGTGACATCCAGATGAGGGTCCTGGAACGTGTAGGCCCAGCGCTCCACGCCCAGATACTGCAGAGGAAGACCTGTCTGGAGTTGAGCGGTAAGTGGCCAAGCATTGGTGTGCGAGACAGGGCATGTTGCAGTGTGCTGGTAGTCTGATACTTGCCTGTATGTGTGACATAGGCCATGTATAGATGTGTGTGCACAGGGACATCATGGTAATGCATGTGAGACCAGTAATGTGTGAACCACATGGTTGGTGCATGAGTACAATGCAACATGGGTAGCTGTATGACAAATGCACACATGAAAGCATGCCAGTGTCTGTTCTTGCACATGGTGGGGGTGTGAGGGATGGGTGCTGCTGTCATGTACATGTATGGTGCACATGTGTGTGTGTCTGAGAAGTGTGGGTGACTTAGGTACACCATGTATTCATGACACATGTCTGTGATGATGTGTACATTCACTCATGCAGTGCGGTCACCGTTGTATGCACTGTGTCTGTCCACTGTGTCTGTGGTGTGCAAGGCATGATGCATGACCCTCCGGTGATGTGTGTGCATGGGATCAGTGTGAGCCATGATGCATGTGAATTTGAAGGCAAGATTTTGGTCAATAGAGGCCCTTGTACATGGATGCTGGTGTTGATTGCAGGCACCGTGCCTGTTCATGCATGTGTGTTGCTTGCATTCACCCATGTGTTGTGGAGGGACAGGATGGAAGTGATGTTAGACACTGCAACTCATGTGTTATTGCTTCCTGTCTAGGAGAATGTTGTACTGTACCCTGATGCTTGTGTTCTATGTCTCCCTCTATGCAGCGTCAAGTGAAGAAGAGGGCAGAGACGCCGCTGTGGAACCAAGTGGCATGGATGCCTCCACCGGGCGGCGACGCAAGTCCCAGCCACCCTCCCAGGACTTGCCATCGTCTGGGAGCAAGGGGGCTTGTGCCGCGTCTGCCACTACGGCTGTGGCGGAAGGGCCGGGTGATCCCCCACAGGGGCTTGCAATGGCGGAAGACGGTACAGAGACATCCAGGTTGATGGTCACCACAGAGGAGGAGGAGCCCGCTACTGAGCAGCACATGGGGCCTGGTGGGGGTAGTACCACTGGTGCAAGTGGTCCAGACCAGGGTCAGGGTCAGGAGGCAGCACAGGTCACCGCGGAGGGGCTGTGCGTGTCCCTGTCCTTAACCCTGTGACTGCACCACCATGCAACAGCAGGGATGCCCCGTACCAGGCCCGTCCGCAGGTAAGGGAGAGTGCCATGTCATCTGCCTCTCCACTACCTGCGGACGAGGGGTCCCATGACCATATGGGCTCCGTCCTGATTGGTGTCGCGTTGCGCACACGTGACATTCATGATGACGTGCGTTCGTCCTGGGCAGAGAACGCACGCCATCCCGAACAGCAGCGTCGCGATGTGGCACTGTTGGGAGGGGCCCTGGTCGGTGGGTTCCTACATGTGTTGCGCACTCTGGTGGTCCTCTCCTCCTCTGTGGAGACTATGCGCCAGTCGTTCTCCCTGCCGTCTTCCGGCCCAGATTCCACCAGGCCCCCCTGTGGACCTGGCCCGACCAACACAGCCAGCTTGGTGGAGCTCACATCCCTGCCACAGTCAGGTAGGTGGGAGCAATGATGGCTCGGGGCCATCAACATCGGAGGTGCAGGCATCGGCCAGAGGGCAGGAGGACCCAGGAATGGGAGTGTCTTCCGTGTGACAGCGATTGGGGAAGCGGATAGGCGCGGCTCACCATTGTCAGGGCGGAGTTCTCCATGCGTCAGGCGTTGAGGCTGGCAGACTGCCTCGAAGCAACTCGCAGGGAGTTGGAACATGCCATGAGTGCCTCCCTGCGAGACCTCGGGGCCAGGGCAGAGGCCCGCCTCCGGGACATTGACATGGAGTTCGATGATGCCCTGGCCCGGGACAGCACAGAGTGAGCCGCAGGACTTGCCTGCCGCCATTGTAAATAGTTAGATAGTGTTAGGTTTCCTTTCTGTTTTTGTTTATTTTGGGGCGATTGGACAATGCACCACGTTTTTGTATATAGTTCTTTATTAGGTAGTCTTTTTTGTAGGTTTCATTTCATTTGTTGGGCTCATGGACCCTGGATTGGTGATTTGTATAAAGTTGAACAGTGGATTTTTTTTAAAATTTTTTTATTTCACCATGGAGCAATGGATTTCACTTATTCTTTTCCCTTGGATTTGCTTTGTTGGACTGAGACTTTGGACACATCTTCATTTGGATTTCTTTGAATTCTGATTTCATATTTTTGATTATTTTCTGGACATGCTGCGTTTTATTTCTTCTTCACATTATTGTGTGTTTTCTTTTCATTCATTTTGGGTTCAATACATTTTTGTTTCATACTTCGATGTGTGGTATTCTCTCATTGATTTCATGCGTGTCATGATGTGGGTTTTCACATTCACTTGCACCCATTGTGTGTGTGTGACGGACATGTGTTCATTTATATACTTGCCATTCGGGTTGTATCATGTAATGGGCATTTCTATGTGGGTGGATGCAATGCATGGTTGGGTCTTTGGGCTGGGGTGGCTTGAGGTATGATGTGGCTCGCCATTTGGCCCATGATTGAGGATCGTCATGACGTGGGGCAGGGGGACATGTGTGGGACATGAGTGGGGGCCTGCTGGCAGGTGCCCCTGACTGCTGGGGGTGGGGGTGCTGGGGGACATGTGTGGGACATGAGTGAGGGCCTGCTGGCAGGTTCCCCTGACTGCTGGGGGGTGGGGGTGCTGGGGGACATGAGTGGGGGCCTGCTGGCAGGTGCCCCTGACTGCTGGGGGGTGGGGGTGCTGGGGGACATGTGTGTGACATGAGTGGGGGCCTGCTGGCAGGTGCCCGTGACTGCTTGGGGGTGAGGGTGCTGGGGGACATGAGTGGGGGCCTGCTGGCAGGTGCCCCTGACTACTGGGGGGTGGGGGTGCTGGGGACATGTGTAGGACATGAGTGGGGGCCTGCTTGCAGGTGCCCCTGACTTTTGGGGGGTGGGGGTTCTGGGGGACATGTGTGGGACATGAGTGGGGACCTGCTGGCAGGTGCCCCTGATTGCTGGGGGGTGGGGGTGCTGAGGGACATGTGTGGGACATGAGTGGGGGCCTGCTGGCAGGTGCCCCTAACTGCTGGGGGGTAGGGGTGCTGGGGGACATGTGTGGGACATGAGTGGGGGCCTGCTGGCAGTTTCCCCTGACTGCGTGGGGGTGGGGGTGCTGGGGGACATGAGTGGGGGCCTGCTGGCAGGTGCCCCTGACTGCTGGGGGGTGGGGGTGCTGGGGGACATGAGTTGGTGATCAGTAGTGCAAGTTGACATGTGGCTTGGCTGGGGAGCATGCCCATGGTGGATGGGCTGCCTGCGGGACATGACCAGGGGTGCAGGGTAGGCCCCTGTGGTGTGGGCTGCCTGTAGGGGCTGGGGAGGGTGTAGAGGGAACACCTGGGAGGACCCACACTGCCAATTCACGTGTAGGACTCCCCGCGCACCCCTGAAAATCACGTACCCTGCTCTGACAGCAAAATCACGTGTGAAACTTCCCACGCACCCCAGGAATACACGTATCCCACTCGCGCAGGGCCTATCGCGTGTGAAACTTCCCGCGAACACCCAAAATACACGTTCCCCTCTCCAATCGCTCGTGAAACTTCCCGTGCACCCCAATTATACACGTACCCCACTCGCACAGGGCCAATCACGTGTGAAACTTCCCGCACACATCCGATTTACACGTACCCCGCTCCGATCGCGTGTGAAACACCCCGCGCACCCCAGGAATACACGTACCCCACTCGCAGAGGGCCAATTGCGTGTGTAACTTCCCGCAAACCCCAGTAATCCACGTACCCCACTCGCACAGGGCCAATCGGGTGTGAAACTTCCCGCACACCCCAGGAATACACGAACCCCACTCGCACAGGGCCAATCGCGTGTGTAACTTCCCGCGAACCCCAGTAATCCACGTACCCCACTCTCACAGGGCCAATCACGTGTGGAACTTCCCACGCACCCCAGGAATACACGTACCCCACTCGCACAGGGCCAACTGCGTGTGTAACTTCCAGCGCACCCCAGTTATACATGTACCCCACTTGCACAGGGTCTGTCGCGTGTGAAAGTTCCCGCACACCCCCGATTTACACGTACCCCACTCCGATCACGTGTGAAACCTCCCACGCACCCCAGGAATACACGTAGCCCACTCGCGCAGGGCCAATCGCATGTGTAACTTCCTGCGAACCCCAGTAATCCACGTACCCCACTCGCACAGGGCCAATCGCGTGTGAAATTTCCTGCGCACCCCAGGAATACACGTACCCCAATCGCACAGGGCCAATCGCGTGTGTAACTTCCCGCGCACCCCAGTTATACACGTACCCCACTCGCACAGAGCCTATCGCATGTGAAACTTCCCGCGCACCACCGATTTACACCTACCCTACTGCGATCGCTTGTGAAACCTCCCGTGCACCCCAGGAATACACGTACCCCACTCGCACAGGGCCAATCACGTGTGAAACTTCCTGTGCACCCCCGATTTACACGTACCCCACTCCGATCTCATGTGAAACCTCACGCGCACCCTAGGAATACACACACCCCACTCGCACAGGGCCTATCGCATGTGAAGCCTCCCGCCCACACCCGAAATACACATACCATGCTCCGATCGCATGTGAAACTTCCCGCGAACCCCAGTAATACATGTTCCCCGCTTGCCGTGTGCTGTGTGGCGGCCCTGTATACTGGTACAGGGTTAGCGTAGCCCTTTGTGCTGGATTGGGGATTTTGATGGCTTTTCCTTGCGTGAGGGGCATTCTTGGGGGCGTAACTGGTGCTGCTGCAGGGTCGCTGCGCCACTGTGTGCCACGGCTGGTTTTGGTAGCTAGAATCCATGAATACGCTGTGCGTGGAAATGGATTTTAGCGCACGCGGCTGGCGCAGAAAGTGGCACGCGCACACTGCGCCAGCCGTGTGCGCCACTTGTGCGCTGAATTCTATGAATTACCCTGCAGATACGGCTCCACAATCACGTTATGGGCTACATTAGACCGATGGCTGAGGTTGGAGGACGTGCTTTGGGGGGGCACATTCCCCATGGTTTTGCATGTTTGCCAAGTTTAAAACATTTCACTGACTTCAGAAACAACCTAAGACCTTGCATGAGCCTACGCTTTGTTGCAGGGAGGCTGTTCTGAGCATGGGACCTTTGTCTACCTCTGCAAATTTAGTTCAATGTATGCTTCTTGTCCCCCAGGCATTTATACCATATTCTTGGACATGGCATGAGAAACATGGGATCCTTTTGCATTCCAGCCTTTGAGTGTCATTTCCTAGTTGATGCTATTATAGCAGGGGAGGCCAGAGGGATAGTGTCTACTATCTATTCCGATTTGTTTGCCAGTAGGGAGGAAGTCTCTGCTAGAGGTCAGGATTGGAGTGTTGAGATCTAAGATCAATAGTGGGAATTCATTTGTGTAAACGCAAAAGGACAAGTCCATCCAGTTTTACTTCTTACCCTTTATTTTGGAAGAATTAGCCGACCCGATAGATAGAAACGCTGATGCGCTGCCTATTAAACTGTGCCTGATAGGAATGTGTTCTTACCATTCCCCAGCCCCGATCATTAGTTTCAATCCATACTACTTTTGTCATAAATGTTTTGGAATGTGTAGTATTGACAGATCGATTTTTTTTTAAATCATGTCTTTTTTTATTAAAATGTTTTTAGTACACAAAGTACTTTTACATAATCTCATAGTAAAAAACAAGAAAGAAACACAAAGAAAATAGACAAATCTAGCAGAAAATGCCAAACATCCCAACAACTAAACAAGAAGAGAAACCAAATACAAAAAATCACATAAAGAGACCAATATAACAAAACAAAAACAAAGATCCCGGCCAATTCATGAATGCTGGATTGCAAGACTCAGTTTGCACCATCTTATTGCATAAGCCCAGACTGCAGTAATGCAACATATCTTTCAGTCTGGGTACTGCCCTAACCAAAAGCAAATACACCTAGCCTACCATTATGTGGCCAATATCACCAAAGAAGCCCCTCTCTCAATTTTAAGTAATATTCTCGAGCTCCAGTTGGGCACCACACATTATCTCTTTGATATTCTCAAAAAAATGCATCAAGAATTTTACTAGTGTCAGCATAAGTGAAATATGAGAGGTCATCATAAGCCCATGCCAAAGTTCAGAAGGCGAAATAATGTGGGGGCTGAAAAATGTGATCCTCCTGTCCAACTTCTTAGGGCAGTACAAAACCAAATGTTTCAGAGATTTCAAATCCTCTCCACAAATCTGCAAATTTGTAACTTTGTGGGGATCCCCAATTTAGGCCCTACTACCTCTAGCATTGGTAGGCAATGCATTCTAAATTTCAGATACCAGTCTCTGTATTTGGCTGACAGGACATTTTTTCAAATACAATCTAACTTCCCTGGTTGGGAGATGCACTAGCTCTGGCCCACTATACAATTTTAATCTACTAAAATCTTGTATGTCTGCAGTGATATCGCAGCTTTTGACCTTTCCTTTCAGGGTCTCTTCTGATACTAGTCCAGGGAGACCTAGCTGTTCCATAAAGTACTCATGTGTCCTTAAATTTGAGTAAGAAGGGATACTGCTCCTTGACCATCATACTGTACAAATAAAAGTCAATATGCGGTTTCTCCACTCTGGACAATTTAAAGTATAAGGAGAGAGACTGCGTTATCATCTGGGCCCACCACGAGAACAGGCGCAATTCTAATCTTATCACTCTTACCCATACTGATCGTGGGAGACCCACAGCCCTTTTCAGAATCCTGCCTTCCATTATATCGAGGAATTTCCTACTCTTGATGTTCAACAATTTGATGTTTTTGCTCTATAAAGCTCAATTAATGGGAGAACGGAGAATGTGCAAAAGTAATTTTTGACTGCCTTTGCTAATGACACACAAGCACCCACCTTCTCTTTCATCTTATGTTCCTCAATACTTTTCTTCTGTTTAAAGGAGACAACAAATCTCAGATACTGTATGCACTCGACCTTCTCAATAGGTGCATCATTTATTTATATATGTATAGTGTGCCAATGTTATTCTCTTGCTACAGGTCATAACAAAGGATTTTGTTAGATTTACTGTCAAATGGTTCTGAGCCAGAGTCTTCATAATGCCTGTTAGACGATGCTGCAAGCCAGCCGGTGTGTAATCCACCAAAACTAGTTTGTGGGCATACACAAAGCACCACATTCCCAAATCCAACCATCATGGAGAATACCCTTTCCATTTGTTAGACTCCTCCCACAAATCAGATAGATAAAGATTGAAGAGAGTGGCTGCTATTAGGCAGTCCTGGTGGACACCCCTTCTAACGTAGATGACCCTAGACAACTCTCCCTTGATGTTTACCCTCACCTTTATATTGTTATCAGAGCATAGCATACAAATAATTCCAAGCAAACCCTGGTTGATGCCCCGCCTATCTAACTTAATCCAAAGACATTGGAAATCCACATTGTCAAAAGCTGCAGATAGATCGATGGCAAAAACATAACGATTTTTTGGTTTACTGCCATGGATTTCGGAAAGGCAGGCATGCAGAGCCATGCCATTCTGTTTTGTGCCTGCTCCCCTCCTAAACCCAGTTTTTCGTGTGTGTAGTCGCTTTGACGCCTCCGCCCAACTTCTTAGTTCTTGCAATATCATTTTTGCAAACAACTTGGATGTTGTGTCTACCAGTGAGATTGAGGGGTCGTTCCCCGGTGATCCCTTGTCTCCCAATTTATATATTGGGATTATGATTGAGTTACGCCAAGACTTAGGGCAGATCCCTGCCTTTGCTATGTGGTCAAAAAGCTCACAGAGTATGTCTGCCCACAGACTACTGTTATTTTTCAATACACTATTTGTCACCCCACCTGGACCACATGCTTATGAACTGTTTAGATTCTTGATAAGTGTTCTACATCCTCTCTATCACATTGATAGTCCCAGATAGCTGTCTTTCTCCGAGATACCCCTATTATCCTAGGCGGTGTACAGTCATTCATTCAAAAACAAAAGGATCGAATGCAATACATTTGAGTCAAAAGGACCAAAAAAAAAGACTGAATGCCTTTTTTTTAATGTATTTTTTGGAGGGGTTTTATTAATGGTTTTTGGCCTAAAAACAGGGGTTTGCGGGGTGATCCCAAAAAAAAGTCAAACAAAAATGTGGTCTTTTTTTCTGTCCTTTTGACCCAAATGTATTGCATTTCGATCCTTTGTATTTGATCCTTTCACCCATGACCATCCTAGGCGTCTCCACACCCCCACTAAACATGCCTTGGAGAAAACTTACCCACCCCACTTCCAAAACACCTGATACCTGGGCAGGTTTCTGTACTATACTCCTTCTGATTAGAGTCCACCAGATGGCCCGCATATCTTTTTTCATTAGTTGTCATCTTAAATCTTGATTTTTCTGCATATATTTCTGTGCTTTCCGATGTCTAAACCAGAGTCTGTACTTTTTGCTTCAGAATTTTTATTACAGCCCTCTTCTCATCCCTGTTCTTTTGATAACAATTCTTAGCCACCCTAATTTCCAATCTCAACAAACTTCTTCTATCGATAAATTCCCTGTCAAAAGTCAGCCGTTTGCATCCAACCATGATCTTCTTGGGCACACACAAGATTTCTTTCTTGCTCTACCCAAGTAGGCGTGTAGGACGGAAAGGAAGCTGGAGTAGCTGTGCCTCTTTTTTCTCCTAAGGACAGGCCGTCACCACTTAGCCAGACCCTTATTTATTTTCTCGGCATTACACCTAAACTGGACCAGTCTCACCTTTGGTCCTAGTATAACCAGGTTTCTGCTTCCCATAGATTCTGCTCTAACCCATGATGCTCCTGGACTCCATGGGGAAGGGGACCATGGAAACACTGTCACTGCAATTAATGGTGCCGGTGTTTCCATTTCCGTCTGCAGGCAGGTGCCGTTACTCACAGGTCAGACCTGGCGGGAGTAACACCACCCACCTGTAGAACTTGTAGTTTGCCGGTCTGGAAATAACAGTGGCGGCGGGTTTACCTTGGCCATTTTTGCTGTACTTCCCCCAATGGCCGAATATTAAATCTGGCTCTAGCAATAAATACTCAATTTTTAGACACAGTCACCTTCATCAGATATTCTGCAGATCCAGGCATACGCATTAACAAAATATATGCCCTGACTTGTGTCTTAACCATTGCTATGTCCTCCATAACTGATCCCAGATAATCAAAAAGTCTGATTGGATCAAAGTTTTAAGGATATTTCCAATACGTTGTGGATCCTCAAAGAACGTTAGCCCAGAGAGATTGTGCATAAGTGACTTAATATGTGCTAACCATTCTACTTTGTTTCAGCACTGTGTAGCAAGCAGATTCAGGATCAAATCTTTTGTCAGCAGGCTCTGTTTGGCTGGCCCATAGCGCAAACCAAAATAAAATCGGCGTCATAAGAGTACTATCTAAAATATGAACCTGGGTAATCTTCCTATGCATGGAAAAGACTGGTGTTGAAGAAGGGATCATTAATATCTCCTTAGATATACATTTTCCGTCTTTTGAAGGCAGTCTTCCCTTGAAAAAATCCATATCTCAAACCCATCGGTGATGTGCAACATGCAATACATGTGTCACATTCACATTTTGCACACATCCTTTTCTGATTTTGGGTTGGCCCTGCATTGCAATGCCACTGGATGCATGTTGAGGTTTGAGTTGCCTGTGACATGGCTGTTTCATTATTTGGCTGCCAATGTTGTTAACTGTATATGTGTGGTATGTGCTACTGACATGCGTGTTCTTGTTTCTTTTCTTTATGTTGCAGTTGATGACGCACTGGCGGCAGAGGATGATAATGTCATTCCAGACATGGTGGTCAGTTCACATGACCAACCAAGCACCAGTGGTGGTTGTGGGGTGGTAGCCCACGAGAACGCACAGGTGCTCCAAGGTCATCGTGTCCAGAGCTGACTCTGAGTCAGGCTCTGATGTATCCTCTGACCACTATGTTGAGCCGGATCTACATCATGACGTGTCGTTGCCGGTAGGTGATCCTGTATCGGACGGTCTTCTGTCTGCAACACCTGCAGTAGGGGTCCAGGCAGGGTTGGAATGTCTGCCTATGGTGGTTACGGGTGCACGGTCACACTCAACATCAGTTGGCCATGTTCCTGGGGCATCAGGTCGATGGAGGGATGCAGTCCTGCAGCTGCTGGCGACACCAACCCAGCAAGGACCACGGTTCCTTGGGCCCAGCAGGTGTGGTGTCCAGCAACGCAGTGGCCGTGTGCCACCGGGGTCAACTGAGTGGGAGCGTTCCATGATTGCCATAGCACAGCAACAGGGGGGAGCAGTTGAGATGATTGGTCAAGGTATGGAAAGTGTGGCCCATTCCATCCTCCCCTCTGTAAGGCAAATGATGCTCCATCAGCGGGCTACGCAGTCCACGTGCCGCTCACTCAGGCTGGGCCTGACGGCGTATGACAGGGCGCGCCGGGCTGAAATGTTGGCTCTGCGTGAAACACTAAATGCTCAAGCAGAGGCACACCGTGAGGACCTGAGGGTGGAACAACAAGCCCTCCGATCTACTCTAGCTGACCTCATGATGAATGAGAGTAGGCGGACAGAAGACAGGATGGTACAGCTTGAAAGAACCATCTCAGCTGAACTCCATGCAAGCAGGGAGTCACTCCGTTTGTCATGTGAGGCCATGCAAGCAGAACTCTGTCTCACATGTCAGTCCCTGCAGGAGGAAGCACGTGTGACTCGTGAGGTAATGCATGCTGACCTCAGTCTCATTGCCCGCCAGGACCTGGCTTCCCAGACCCACATACATGCTGCCATTGAGGTGCAAGGCGTGGCTAGGTATGGTGACCCACGTCCACCTTCTGATTCAGATCCAGAGGGTTTCAATGACAACCTATCTCCCACATAGGTCGGGCCGTGCACCTCGACATCTAAACATGTGGGTGTTGAGGTGCACCCTGTACCCCCCTCCTGGGTTCCCCCCCACTTCCTGGGTCATATATGGCCATTTTAAATGTTTTTATTCTTCCTGCAAATGTTTAATTTTTTTTCCAGCAGTTTTTTTAAAAACAAATATTTTTGATTTTTCATCCAAATTGTATGGTTTTTGGTAAGTATGTTATCTTTTTATTTTCATTTTTCATTTTATTTATTTTTTTCTGTTATTTTGTTGTTCTTTTTCAATGATTTCACTTTGCTTTTTATTTGTTATGTTTATTTGATTTAATTTGTATTTTCTTTTGAATTATTTCTCTAAATGTTATTTTGTCTATGTGCATACATGTGACAGTGTGGTGCTTTGTGGCATCGGAAGGCATCCACTGTGTGTTCCAGCTGGGCCCATTCAGGCTTGTCTTGTGTATGTGTTTTGCTTGGGGTCCTGACATATATGCTACTCATGCTTTCCTTTTCCATGGGCTCTCAATGATGGCTCGGTGTAACAGCATATCACACATGGGCATTGGGCTTCTGTCATATCTGTGGCCAGCCTACCGTTCTACTTGTGTGTACACCCCTAGTGGGTATTCCAGATGGGTTCTCCAATGCATGTTTGCACTTCACTTTGGGGAGCATTAAGCTGACTGTGCATTTCATCATGTCGCTTGAGATGTTTGTAATGTATTGACTGTCTATGTTAATTTACTTCCTGCTGTAGCTGGTACCATGCACCCTTTGGCTGCATACAACACACTGATGGTGGGAGGGGTCCATGTGCTGAGAATGTTGAATTGGGACAGTTTTCCCACAGTGATTTTGATATGCCACATGAAGGCTGCACAGTGAGTTACCCCTGTCAACACGCATTTCAACGACCACCCATTCCTTGCTAGCACCACTTTGGGCATTTCCCAGCCCAAGATGGTGTTTTCATGTGACATCTGAGTTATGACTACATTGTTTGTGATTCAAATGTCCTGTTTCTCTCCTGGACCTGCTCCCCCCTCCCACTGTTTGCACTTGGCCCTTGTGACAATCCGGACAACCAGTATGCTTGAGTCTGCCACCACTATCAAAAGCCCACAAAGGTGGCCCTGTCTAGACCTGTCCACATGCTTTCTCAGTCACTTGAATGCCCCCCTGTCTCACCTGCCCCTGTCAGTGTCCCTCTGTCTTCCCTCCTTCATCATCACATCCCCTACTCTCCTGCACCGTCAAGTTTCCCTCTGCCCCCTGTGTGTGCTTTCCTTCACCATCTTCCCCATTAGTTATTTTGAGCTTGGCCCCCTCCTCCCTTCTCTCCTCCCTCTCCCTCTCCACCACCCTTTGGCCTCCTCCTTGTAATCTGGCTGTCATTTTCAACCACTACCCCAATTGCCATTGGCCATTGTGATGCGTAGGCGCTTGTTATTTGCAGACATTTGCCCTTCTGCGTCCGTCCTTCCACACCCCACCTTCACCAGTTTAAGTATAGTTTTGACAGTTAATTTGACCATTAGTCCCTTCACCACTGATTACAGGTTATCTCCTCCCCCTTTCCCTTCTGTCATTCTTCGGAGACCTACCACAGTTTGTCAATTGTTTTGTTACTCTCCTCACCTCTTCCCTCCTCTTCCATCACTCCCCTCATTATGTGACTCCTGCACTGTGACTATTCCCGTCAGGCATAGGAATGTTGATGCTAGTTATGTCATCCAACATTCCCTCCATAGACTCTCCCTTATTGGTCCAGGCAATTGTAATATGTACTTTGCTTTTCCAGTTCATTATCACACTGTGGACTGTTTGAAGGACATGTAGGAATGTACTGTTCTTCTCCCTTATTCACTCCCTCATTGATGCGCTTTGATGAAGTGTATGTGTTGGTCATATTATGGATTTCTATGAATCAGTAATGGGTCACTGTCTGCCATTGCCGATGTGGTGTGCTCTGTACATGATATGTTCTGCTGGTCAATGGCTGATGCAATGTAGTGCTTTCTTTTGAGGTGTCAGGGGTTGGGTGTGGTTTGACACACAGGTGGGTCCTTGGTGCTATGTGCTATGTTCATATGTGCTGTGTACGGGGCACTGGTATTCACTTCATTTCACATGCATGTATTCTAGGCATGTCCATATGGACAAATATACTTAGGCAACACCCCCCAACTACATTGACACCATGCAACCACGTGCACCCAGATTGCCTTCTCATGCATGCTGTGTCACGACAATCCATGTTCACTTCCGTGTCATTAATCATGTACATGCATGACAGGGTAATATTTGGTTGAATGCCATTTTTTGAAATGATGAAGGGTTTTCGCCAATGCAATGCACACTCACTGTGCTATACAGTGTGCAGGGTTTGATATGGCAATTTACAATTGTCCAATGTGCATGGCTACAGGTTTTCTGACTTTTGTTGGTTGCACCGCTGGTGGCATGCATTTGTGCCATCATTTTCAGGGTGGGAGGTTTTGGTCACTCCTTTCTTCCGATTCCATGTCAGGTATAATTGTCTAGTGCCTATTTACATTTCTCACGTGGCACTTCATGACTATTGTGTCATGTGTTGTGCATATGGTTGGATGTTTTGCCATTGCATGACATGGTATGGTGTGCCAGTCAGGGTTCAGGAGTGTTGGGAGGGTTTGGGTGGCATACCAGTCCTTTCATGCCCTCTTGAGCAAGGGGGGGGAATGCCTTGCATGTGTTCATTTTGGTCACATGGGATTGGTTGTGGTTAAGTAGCTAGGGATGCACACAATGTGGCACTTCCGTGGACACATTCTCAGGGTAGTAAGGTAGTGACAGTTAACTTTCCCTTTCTCATCATCGATTCTGACCTGGTATGTGCCAGGCCTGTGTGCACTCAGCAGTGGATGGAGATTGGTGAAAAATGTGGCCGCAAGCTGGGTACGGGCTGCGTCGCCACATGCCCTTTCGTGTGGTTGGGGATGTGGGGGCACCACCATGTCCACCGGTACGCCATGCCGTGTTGCAACATTGTGCAGGACACATGCTGCCACAATGATCCTGCACACTACTGGGAGTGCATATAGTAGCTGTCCACCAGAGCGGTCAAGGGAGAGCAAGCGTGACTTGAGCACTCTGAATGTGCGCTCCACTATGGCCCTTGTTGCAATATGGGATGCGTTGTATCTTACTTGGGGTGGTGTGGTGGGGTTCCTTATGGGTGTCATCATGCAGGTTCTCAGAGGGTAGGTACTGTCCCCTGGTAAGGTGATAATAGTTGTCATTAGTTGGGCTTGTGTATTTGTCTGTGTGTGACATGTATGCATGTGCACAGGCATTTGTACTCACATAGGAGCCATGTGTCGCCATGCTTCCCAGCTTCCAGGGCCCGGCTCAGGGCGGACATTCTGAATATGAAACTATCATGGGTGGACCCGGGATAGTTTGCATAGATAGAGGTGATGATTCCCTTGGTATCGCATACCACCTGCACATTGATGGAATGCCAGTGCTTGTGGTTTCGATAGATATGCTCAGTGGCCCTGGGTGGACGTAGGGCCACATGGGTGTAATCTATGGCACCAAGCACTTTGGGGAAGTGTGCCACCCTGTAGAAGTCCAGGACCACGGCTTGCCTTTCTGCAGGTATTTTGGGCATGTATATGTGACTGTGGACTGAGGGGCGCGCAGTGATGATTGCCAACACCTGGTGTAGGCAGTCTGACTGCTTGGCCTGTGAGACAGCCCCCACTATGGCAGTTGTCCGCTGAAATGACCCAGTGGCCAAAAAATTCAGTACATTGAGCACCTTCTCCAAGGGGCTCAACGCTTGGGAGCACAGGGTGGGTGATGTGAGTTCATCCTCCCACTCAGTGACCAGCTCTAGGATGATATGAGGTGGAAACCTATACCTACCATAGACCTGCTCATCAGGCATCCCAAAAAGGCTGGTCCTGGGCAAGAAAATGCGGGGCCTGGCTATTCTCCTCCTCCTGCGGTGTCCCACAATCACTGCTGCGAGGAACGGGACATTCATCGTAGCTGTATTTGCTTGTTTGTTGTTTGCGCACACTTTTATGCTGTGTGAGGGCGCTTCTGCCTGCTTTCGTGTGGCGGATGTAATTGTGCGTGTGCGTGTGTTTTGACGTGCGCAGGTTTTCCCTATTCCTTTCCATGAATACGTGTAGTTAGTGTGCGTGTGGGCGTTCTGTGTACTTCCCAGCGGTACTTCCCCAGTTACGCCCTTATTTTCAAACGTTGTTCCCCATTCAGCGTGTTCTGCCCCTTGTTCCACCCCACTTTTTGATGTGTGCGCTTTCGCTGTGTGCGTCGGGCATGCCGTTCGGGATGTGGAAGTGACATGTGTGCGCCACGCGTGGATTTGGCGCACATCCTGGAAAATACACATGCAGGGCCTTCCATGAATCGCACGCTTGTGATTCGCACGCGTGCGCTGGCTTTTTCACACTTGCGCCAGCTTGCGCCACTGATTTCAGCGCACATTTATTCCATGAATTACCCCCAAAATGCATTGATGACATCTAATATACTGAACTTGAAACCTGACCAAAAGCTGGACACCAAAATATACCCTTAGTATTTTTGGATCAATCCACAATTATTTTACGTCAAGCTTCGACCATGTATAGGATCACTGGAGATATGTTTTGTGTATCTGCCTGGGAATAAGGAATTCATGAAAAAGTAGTAGAAACAAATGTAATGATCTTTCTGTAAATTAATCTCTTTTAAATTCAAATTACGATTAGTTAAGATCACTACTTAGCTCTTACTTTACGTCATTTTTTTGATCATGCATTTCTATGTGCTTTCTTTGTGAATATGCCACATTAGCTTCTTAGGATCTCTGTAAATAAATGTCACTATGATCCATACTGATTGATCATTTGCATATGCCATCCATCCAAGATGTTACAACGCACCTTTTGGGGTACTCTTTTAACAAACATTTTCCAAAGCAGAAGGTATATTTAAGGAGTCAATGCACAGCCGTGTTTCAAACTGGTTTCTGTTCTCATATTCCTTGACATAGTGCCTTCTGCGTCTAGCCAAATCTTAATGGATGTCTTATCACAAAGTTGTATATTAAATCCAGATTGTTAGGGAGAATTCTCCGAAATGTGCTAATTCCCTTCTACCTTAGAGACCCCCAGCTCTTTTTGCTGGACTTTAGGACTTTAAATTTCTAACCTGTGATTTGGACTCTGTGTTTCTTTTGACTTTAGAGTCTGACAAACTCCATAGGCATCATCTTTACATTGTGACAGACAGCATCTTCAGTGTAGTGGCACAGGGAAGTCTCTCATATTTCACAAAGGTTTAAATACCCTCTCTTGGTGAAACAACTGTTTCTGAGAGCAGTGAAGTGAAATTGACATTACTTACATTTTGTAACTTTCTTGACACAGCACACACTATCTTGCAATAGGGTGCTGGAAGGGTTACTAAGTATTCCCTTTGTCTAGTTTCTCATGTGCATTTTTTCTGTTACCCTTTCTACAATTAATAGCTGGTGGCAGTGGTTTACATTTTCCTATCATTGTGTGTTTCTACCACATCCTGCAATTGCAGCTGCAGTAAAGCACCCATGTGGGCCCTTTTTGTCAAAATGGCCACAGTCTTCTTTTTTCGCTATTCCTTGTTGGAAAGGACCTTCTTGAGATTTACTCTGCACGCCAAACCAGTTTTGGTCCCTTTGTGCATTTTGTCTTTGGTGGAATTCACCGTTGTAGCCCGCCTCTGGCTGCCGCCGAAATCGCATCCAGGTCCGGGTCCTCAGAATGAGGAATAACCGGGCCATTCCGAGTTCGGAGGGCCCGATAATTCCTCCCTCCAAGGACCCGGACCCGGTCCTTCCCCATTCCCATTTCAGCCCCCATAGGGCTGAATGGGAATGGGAGAGGGAGCAAACAACGGGTCATTACGAGTTGGCCCGTTGTTTGCTCCCTTTTCCCCTTGCGGAACCCGGTAAGCAGGCCTGGTTTGACCAGACGTTGCTTCATGGGTCCCGCGAGGGGACCTCGTAATGAGGCGGTACGGGGTAAACGGCGCCGGCACCTTTTATGGCGACATTTACCCCGTGATGCCAGGGTTGTAATGAGGCCCCCTGTGCTTAATCCCCTAGGTTACAGGAATGCACCCAAAGGTGATTAGTGGGCTAACAGTACTTGGAGGACAGCCACCCTGTTATGTGATTGACAGCTAAGCTGGGAATGAATGGGATAAACCTGCATAAAAGGGGAGGCTTTTGGCTTGGAAGGCGAGCACTGGATGAAGGAATCCGAAGAAAAACTTGGAAGAGGCTATTGCTGCAACTCCTGGACCGTTGGTTTGCCCGGTTAAGCCCTGCTGCATTGCTGAAGCTCCGAATTCGGCTTCACTAGAGTAGCCCTTCAAAGGATGACTTCTTCCCTTTGTTTGGTGGGACCAAGCAACCCCAAAGCAAAGTCGTCTGGACATCCTCTCAGAGCTGGCTGTACTTCCATTGCTGCTGCAGGAACCGATTGCCAGGTGGAGAAACACCAGAATCGAGTGTCTTGTTTTTAAGTCAGACCTGAGCTACTGGAAGATCTGTTGGGCTCCCATGAAGCAGGACTGACAAAGCCTGAGCCACCTCAACAGAGTGCTGGATCCCAGATGCGAGGAAAGTGCATAAAGGTATCTGAGAACGGCGGTGGTGATATTTGCGAGAGTCATGAAAAGCTGAAACCGCGAAATGCCGCTGATCTGAAGTTTGCCCATTGTTGCCACCGACCTTCAATTCATAGTGCAGGAGTCCTCAGATGTTCTCCCTCTTGTCCCCATGACTGAGGCCCAGGAACAACAGGATCTCCAGACCTACACTGGAACAGAAGCCAGCTAGAACCAATTTCTTCAAACCAAAGGTACTGTAAAACTAAGGGGTTGTTTACCTCTTGTTGTGTGGCCTTGTTAGCTCTAAGTTGAGACTTGTCCTGGTTGCTTTTGTAGAGTTTCTTGGAGCTTTGCCCCTCACAAGCCACCCAGCTTGTGGCCCTACAGTGATTTCATTTTCTACAAATACTTCTTAACTATTGTGCAAGACAGTTTTTTTTCTTACCTGAAGGAAATGTGTCAGCTCACCTAGACTTTTATTCAATTAACATTGGCTGCCCTGGCTCTATGAAAGACTCTTCTTACCCATGACTTTGTGCTATAACTTTCGCCCAGGATAGGGTTAATTTACTTGGCATTGGAGGGTTCAAAAACTACTTACCTGCTTAAGAAAATGTGTTAACCATTGTTGTATTCCCTCATCTGTTGCTTTGACACTAACCTCAGTATGACTCTAAATGTGCCAGGGATATATCAATTTCCACAGTGTCCTAGTTATTTAAGTCACCTCAGGTTGTAGGAAGTATCTGTGTGCCATCCAAAATGGGTATCTACAGATTTATTGAAACTGAGAGTGTGTATTTTGAAGTATATCATTATGTTACATATGTTGCTCCCTTTTAAAGAAGGCTTATTCAACTGACTGTTAAATTAATAAATAATTATTTAATCAAGAAACCTTCAGAGTAAGTGTTTATTAGGATACTTGTCACTGTGAATCTTTGTGTGACAACCCCACATCTCACATTGACATCTCTTGAGATAAGCCTGGCTGCTCAGTCACTCTTATCAGCTTGTGTAGTACATGTTTACACCAAAGGTTGGGCTAACTATTGTCAAGAGGACAAGGCTGGTGCAGTCTCCCACAGGGTACTGCATACAATCTTGCCTAACACAGATGCTGTTGATCCAAACCCTCTTCAGCCAATTAACTCCAAACACATTGTCTGCATACCCTTGCAAATGCAATATGGTAATCTAAGAAGGCGGGACAATCCTCTAAACCTGATTTCCTCTCCTTACAGCTCATACACATAGAATATTTAAAAGAATGTTATTGTGAACAGCTGCACAATGTTCTCAAAAACCTTACTGAAATATCTGAAAAATATATTGGCCCTGATTCATGGATTATTTGCGCCGAAAAAACAGGATTTGTGCGCCATTCTGCCCGTAAATCCCCATTTGTTAAACAGGGATTTGCGGGCAGAATGGCGCACAAATCATGTTTTTTTGGTGCAAATAATCCATGAATCAGGGCCATTGTATTTTAGTCCAAACTTTAATCTCTGCATTTTTAGTCTTTTTTAGTTTCTCAAACATATGGTGACCATATCTCCGGTTGTTTCAATAATACAATAATTGCAAATTCCTCAGGACAAGAAGCCCTAGATTTATTAAAACAGCAAATCTCTCTCAACACTTCTTCATATTTCAAAATAGGAAAATGTTCTATTGTGCTCAAAGTAGAAACTATCATGTTCTTATGAATAGTTGACCTTTTAAACCAACAAGCAATACACTTTGCTGATACTACTTCACTTAAGGGATATTTCATATTTGCCAATATTTGTTTGAATTATTATTTGATTAAAATCTTGAAATATGAAGCTGTGTCATTGCTCTACTAACCAAAACAACATAATGTACACATATGTAATTGCCCCATGCCCATTGTGTATACATGGTCTAACAATTTGCAATGCAGAGTTCCTCAGAATCAAGGATATACATAAACAAAACACTCTTAGCATAAAGTAATCAGTCCATCTAGTGCTCATAAATACAAATTATAATAACGTACTTCCATGATTGGTCAGTTTAATATCATTAACCAACGATGTGAAACATGTGTGTTACTGCCATGGTTGCCCAGTCCAAAGTAATCAGTCAATACATGTTTTAAGAATAATAATGAAGAGATTTTGTACACAATTGTGCAATGTAATCCCAATCTTTTAAAGCAAACTAGCGTGATTTACAATAGATTATAATGAAATTACTAATATTTAGATTAATGAACTCATCAGAAATGTCCTACTTGCCACCAAAGTATGTTCTGTATGTAAATCAAATTGTATGAGCAGATGTTTCTCGCCGATCAAAATATCCAATGATTGGAAATTGAAAATGTTGATATCCCTGTTAAAGGATTTGTTAAGTTAACAGACAAGAAATACTTCCAAAATATATGCACACTGTGATATTTATGCATGCTATGTCCGTATTTGTCTCAAGTAAAGGTCCATTTCTGTTTAATTCTTCCAATCTACAACATTGCGTATGCCTTGACATCCATGTTCGTCATGTCAATGTATTGTATAGGATACTTAACACTATTACTTTGAATTGCTCTCAAAAGTTCTGAAATGCATTCTTTAAGTTTGCAAATAGTACTGCCAAAGGTATTTGACAGGAACAGACCATACCATTATTAATAACAAGGTTTGTCTGAAAATTGAGATGGCTTGTAAATTCAAACACTCAACTACCTCTAACATAAACTGTTGTTGATTATTCTTTGGGAAATGTGCATATGCACATATTGTACAATATCAAATTTTAAAAAAGAAAAAAAAAACACTTTTGGTTTGCCATTAAGCCAAATAGATATCAGGGCAGAAGTTTTGGCAAGAAGTAAACCAGGGCAAAATGCATTTTCCATTGTCAATGGTTCTGAGTCGTTGATACATTGCCTGATATCAGTAAGTGCCAATATTTAAGAAATATTTCAGATATTGTGTGACTATGTTTATTATAGTAATTGTTTTAATAGTTTCTCATTTGGGTGTTTTCATAACAATTATGAATAATTTATAATCAGAGATTAAAGAACAACTAAACATAATTACAAACACATGTTTAACATCGAGATGATCAATAGTTATTTTTGAATAACACATTTCTTGGGCAAGTGATTGTAAGTATTTTGGTGGTCTTAAAGTAATGTGAACACTTAATGATTTGAAGATTCCTTTGATTATTAATGGTCTGTCAGTTTGACACATCTTGCATTTGGTAACAACAACTTTTTTCAAATATGATTAATTAACAAACACAGTCAAGTAACATGCGAAAAATAATAAGTGAATCATGGAAGAGTTAATTAACCATAAATTCATTGCCAAGACAAGCCAAGACAATATTTGATTATACTGGGTGACATCTTGTGAGGATAGAAAGGTGGGAACTGCAGTGGTAGGCGTGGTTTAAAGATACACACCACAAAATGGCTCCTGTGAAATATGGTGAGAATTTGAACAGGAACCTCTGCTGGATTTTTCTCTCGCTTTGAGCCATAAGCAGTTTCTGTGTCTATTTCTTTGGCAGCTTGCAACATTGTATCCTCCTCCTAATGTAAGGGGTAAAATGGCTTTAAAAACTGGAGGGTGTATCTGTACTTCTGCCCTCTATATGGTAGAGTAGAGGCACAGAGCACCCCATCCAAGGTTCTCTATATCGTAGTTATGGACGAGCTACTAAGGCTTAAGCTCTCAGGAGGTGATGCAGGCTGATTCTTAGGTACAGTGAGTCCCCAAGCTCCCACAAAGGAATGTCCACACACTATGTTATGTGCTGACAAAGTTCTTAATATAAATATAAATTAAAAAACATGTGTTAAAGGGACGTTATGGTTCCAAGTAAAACTAAAAAAAACCTGAAATTCGTAAATTATGGTAAGCTAAGCAACCATAACTCGCGCCACCACCGTGCACTGCTAAGACTAACACCTAGGACATCAAAGATGACATCACAAATGTCATTGATGACATCACTGATGACATCACATGTCTAGCTCCCTCTTTTTTCCTTTACTGATATATCTAGGGCAGTAACAGACAGGAACTTAATATTCACTATACTATAGTACAAAGTACTGTATTTGTAGACGTATACTTCAAATATGCTCTTACAGTAATTCACTTAGGTTCCACTCAAAGCATATGAAACATATACAAATGGGAAAACACCGACTTGGAAGACAGCAATGCTTTCTATGTATGAAGATGATTAGTACGGTTATCAACACTGTCTCATAGTTCTGTTGTTTTTTTATTACTGTACCTTCCCTTGATATGCTCATATTTGTACACATTGCACGTACATTACTTTCATTAGGGTCTAGTCACAATATGTGATAGTTATAAATAGGGAAGTAGAAGCTTTGAAGCAGAGCAATCATTTATGTGCATGAAGATAATCAGTTAGGTTATGAAGATTGTCGGGTAATACTGCTGTTTTTAGTTTACGTCACTTTCCCTGTATATGCTCTATTTGTATGTGCTGTTGTCTGTTTGTGTTTTGTGTGCAGTAATGCAATAATGTAGTAAGTGGGTTTTATTAGCTATCTATTACATGTTTTACAGTACACAAATCTCTAATAAGAAAGTAGTTATCATTTCACTATTCAACATGGCAAGATTATGAATATTGCACCTTCGTCATGTATGCTGCACACACTGCCTATGTTTCTACATGAGTAGCTTAGTACACTGGATAGAACTTCACTTTTTTGTCAACATTACAATAAGAATCCCTTCTACAGAGTTTTCATGAAAAGTAAATGCACTTGTGATGTCATCAGTGATGTCATCAATTATATTTGTGATGTCATCTTTGATGTCCTGGGTGTTAGTCTTAGCAGTGCATGATGGTGGCGCGAGTTATGGTTGCTTAGTTTACCATAACTTACAAATTTCAGGGGTTTTTCGGTTTTACTTGGAACCATAACGTCCCTTTAACAAAGTTTTTTTTACTGAATTTGATATGTTTTTAGTGGCACAACTTAACCATAAAGTTCCTTTAACAAAGTTTTTTTTAATTGAATTTCATAGGTTTTTAGTAGCACAACTTAACCATAATATCCCTGACTTTATATACATGTAACATAGAACATATTGAACTCCCAGCTACTGTTTTTGATGTCCGTGGACTGTGCATAAATCCGCGGAAGGAAGCGAAAAACAGCAACACTACCCAAAAACTCAGGGGGTATTTTAAATTGTTATATAGTGCCATATGAACAGTGCACAAGTTAAAAAACCAACACACAAACACATTATAGGTAGTAATAAATAAGAAATTGAACCTATATATCTAACACATCAACCATCCATTTAAAGACCATATTACTAAATGGAATATACCAAAATAAAAAAAGATAGCCTTCAACATAATTACCACACAGAAACTGCACAACTAGGAACAACAGCAGATCTAAAGACCAGTAAGAACACAATTTACCAGAAGCTAGTAAGTGTACTTCATTTTTCTTATATATTTCTAAAATGTCTGTATTAGATACAATAAAAGTAATATATATATTTTTTTTCCACAGAAATAGTACTTTGGAGTGGCTTGAGGAGAATTTCCCACATAAGGAAATGTCTGAAGATAGTGATACTAATGGTAGACACTTCTCTATATAACCAAATTAATAAGCATTACTTCATGTACAGTTAACATATATATATATATATATATATATATATTTTTTTTTATTTTTTTTAACAGACCATACAAACATTGAAAATAGTACAACAAAGATACATTGGATAAGAATCTCCAGTGCATGGAAGAAAAAATTGACATGCTCAAGGCAAATTTCAACCATTTTATCCCCAAACCCTCTCCACAAACAAAAACGTTTTGATGAGACTTCCATTCCTTCATCTCCCCTATCCATCCTCTTGAAACCCCCAATTCCCATGTGTTTGTATCAGTTTCTGCTTCCCCTTTCATAAATTGTACATCTCTATAAAATAAAACAAAAATATTATGTGTCTTAATTCAGTTCTTTTTTTCATTTTTTTCTCCACAAACAAAAACGTTTTGATGAGACTTCCATTCCTTCATCTCCTCCTATCCATCCTCTTGAAACCCCCAATTCACCTGTGTTTGCATCAGTTTCTGCTTCCCTTTTCATAAATTGTACATCTATATAAAATAAAACAGAAATATTATGGGACTCATTACACGGTAGGGGTTTACCAGTACCTGTAAGGACACCGATACCGGTAAACCCCTACCGCCTTACTATGAGTTCCCTTTGCGGGACCCGACTTTAACGGCTGGTTTTACCAGCCGTTAAAGTAGGGTGCCGCAAAGGGATCTCAGAGCTAATTACGGTACCGCAATGGGAATGGGGAAGAGCCTTGGTGAATGGGGAATTACCGCCCCCGCTCACCTTGGAGTAGGGCGGTAATTCCGCCATCCACCAAGGCGGACACAGTAAAATACCGGCGGCAACCATGGCGCTAATAGCGCCATGGTTACCGCCTACCGTGTAATGAGGCCCATGTGTCTTAATTCAGTGTCCGGAATGTCCGCAATTAACCAAAATGGGGGTGTCCTAAGGACACTATACCTGTCCGTACTGTTCGCAGGCAAGTTGAAACTGTTCTAAGAACAAACTCGGTGTCTGGGATTCCGTAAAACCCAAAATGGAGGTGTCCTAAGGACACTATACCTGTCCGTACTGTTCGCAGGCAAGTTGAAATTGTTCTAAGAACACACTCGGTGTCTGGGATGTCCATAAAACCCAAAATGAAGGTGTCCTAAGGACCCTATATCTGTCCGTACTGTTCGCAGGCAAGTTGAAAAGGTTCTAAGAACACACTCAGTGACCAGGATGTCTGCAAAACCCAAAATGGAGGTGTCCTAAGGACACTATACCTGTCCGCACTTTTAATTAATTTCAGGATCCGAACACTGTCCGTAGAACACCCGCACACATGCGCACAACCTTTCCCATGTATTTGATGTCCTGTGGACACCAATTCCCTTTCCGAACATGTTCGCGACACCATCATATGACCGCACCCACGCTGATCGTGTGTTCTAAATTGCGGACACTCTCCGGGTCCCCGAACATATTTAAAGTGCATTTTCAGGATATCCACAGTATTTTATAGTAAACATTCACCATAGTACATGTCTCAGACAATCACCCTGACTCTACATACTTTTTGGAACTTTTTGAGCCTTTTTGGGATGTTCAATCTGTCTGCGTACAGCGCGGATATCCGCGGAGCACACACACGCACCCCTATAAAAAGTCACACCCCAGAGCTCATCCTCATTGTGCTTTTGGTTATTTGACAAAGCATTGTCTACTTTGGCTGGTATTTTGCTGCCAATCTTCCAGATTTTTCTAAAACCTGATGGCATCCATGCTCCTCTACTTCCACCTGGTGCTACATCTGCCTCAGCACCGCCCCCACCCCCTCCACCACCACCACCTCCCCAAAGGCCTGAAGAGGGGAACAGGCGTGAGGATGCAGAGGAGGATGATGAGGATGAGGGAGTGGAAGTCCCTACTACCAGCACTCGCTGTGAGTCTTGGGTGTAGCAGTTATTTACCATTCATGCTAACGTACCCAAGGCGCGTGCGGACAAAGTCACCTGCAACCAGTGCAAAATGGTGCTGAGTTGCGGGAGGCCTGGTTCGTACAGCTTTGGTACGACTACTATGAAGCAACACCTAAGGTCATTCCACGGTGGGGCCGTTCGCAAGGTTGTACCTTGCGAGGAGCATAGTAGGTTGAGCTCCTCTACTTCATCCTCCGTTTCCGCTCCTCTCACCACAAGAGACACTCCTTTGGGAGAGCGCATCCCTCCGGCTGCCTCACAGGCCATTCACAATGGTGATTACCCTTACCTTTCGAGGGTCACAGTTTTGTGTATCTACTGCAGGGGGGAGAGACTTTGAAGTTCTTTCGAGACTACCGTCTCAGAGCAAGAGAAGACGGGCCCGCTACCTTAGTAAGGCCCACCCTACATCTTCCTCTCTCCATCTGCCCTTTCTTATCCCTGTGGTTGATGTCCCTTCTTGCCCTCCTTTCCCCTCCTCTCCTAGTGTGTTGTGTGTAAAAAACCAAAAAAATATAAAACAACAAAAATAAAAAGGCTCTTTTCAGAGCCGCCCTTCACAGTCTAAAAATATAAGTGACTAATAAATGGAGCAGGGCCCTGTGCATTTTTTTTAAAGTCCGTTGACAGTTCGCGAACATCAAACATTTTGGGGTGCTGCCCTATCAAAATCATTGCACTTTTCTCTGGGATGAAGTGGTGGCTCTGAAAAGAGCCTTTTGGTGTTTTTTTTGTATTTGAAAAACTTGAAATAGTCAACACCTACTGCAAAAAGATGGCAGTAATTCCACAAAAGGACGCAATGCATTTTGTACATTTCTCACAAGAATCGGATTACCAGCATAAGTAAGATGGATTCCATCTCTACAAAAAATGTATGTGCTATGAAACATAATATTTTCATTGTGAAAAGAGGACATTCCAACATCTCTTAGAATGGCACAAACAGCCTTATTGACATTGCGCCTCACTTTCTCCATTTGTGGACCAAATGAAGAAGAACACAGCCACATTTGTCTCTGCGCAATACGAGAAAATATTACTTGGGAATTTGGAAACATGTCCATGACCTTCCCAAGCCCTTCTTTCATCGCAAATTGCAAAGAAATTCCTGACACATGTCCCAAACTGTTTCCTCCACAATGAATTATAATTATGTCTGGATGATGCTCTGTCTCCAAACTAGCACAGAGAGGTAGAAAGTCTAGCCACTTCATTTTGCACACTCCATGCCAGTGCACTTCCACATGAGGGAATCCAAGATCTACAGCTACTCCACAGTGCTCTGCATGCACCTCCAACCAATGTATCCATGAGTCTCCCAAAATCCACACTATCTGTTTTCTGAAACACACAGCCATAGCTAACTGTTCTTCTCTCAGGAAAAAGACTTTCTGACAAACTCTCTCCTTACACAACACACCCACTAAACTTTACTAACCAATCAATTGCTCTGCTCACTCTCATTTACATGCCTCTCCACCCCAAAATCTCTGTATGTAATACGCGATGTCCGCGCACTACCGACATGTCCGCGGACAAATCGTAACTTGCACAGTCCTTCTACCATTTCCACTTCCCTCTCTGTGCATTCCCTCATTGGATACAGCTAACCAGTCACACAACCATCCACCAATCACATCCACAACCTCTATATCTCACTCCATCATCGGAGTTCAGCACTTCAAATGTACTGTTGATCACTCTGAGTACATATCATTGGAAAGCACCTACTATAAAAACTGCTCTACAAGTCACCAAGATTTCTACTTGGCTACATGCATATCCACATGCATGAATAAAAACTACAGGTATGCATATTTTCTGCACAGTACATGTACAACTATTATAAATGTGCATAAACAGAGTAACTGCCACTTAAACTGTACAACCTATAAAATGAACTTACTATCATTTTTCCCATCTGATATAATCAACTGTCACTTCCAAACCTGTCTGCTATCTATTTTATTTTTACACACACACCTATCTAAAAAATGACAATATTAGAAGATGGGAGATATAACAATATAATAGTGGAAAAACACTTAGTAGTGTATTATTAAATTATACACAGCAAGTAAAAGGTCATGCATCTTCATACACTCACACACATAGACACTATAATTGAAAAGCTCCCAGCTGCAATAACAGCAATACCTGTAAATGATATCCTTCTGCTTTATTACCCACACCTTCAAAAATGCATACATTCCATGCTTTTCTATACAGTATCTGCCATTTACCTTATAAAAATTGCAAAATAAATATATCAATATTTCTTCTTTCTCCTAACATCCTATAACACAGCTTTAAAAAAACCAAGTGAATTTCATACACTTAATATTCTACTCATTTGCAAAGCATGTTGAACTAACATATTGTAAATGAAATATGAAGGCTGCACATCGTCAAATGAAACTGCATGCATACATAATGTTCAGATATCAAACAAGAATACTACTACAAAAACATAAAAATGAATCTCTCAATTAACATCACTGCTATAAACACACAAAATTACTAACTTTTACAATTGCAGTGAAGACCACTATCCTGGAAAACAGTAATATCTGATCTACAAACACCAACTACAAAGAAACCTGCTCATTCAACACAAAAGAGTAAGTACAATACTACCATACTTTCTCTGCCTAGCCTTTAACAGGGTAATTCATAGAATTTCGCGCACAAGTGGCGCACAGTGTGAGCGTGCGAATGACTGCGCCAGCCACGTGCGCTAAAATCGATTTCTGCGCACAGCGTATTCATGTATTTTAGCCTCCAAAACTAGCCGTGGCGCAGAGTGGCGCAGCGACCCTGCAGCAGCGCCAGTTACGCCCCCAAGAACGCCCTCGCGCAAGGAAAAGCCATCAAAATCCCCAATCCAGTGCAAAGGGCTGCACTAACCCTGGACCACTTTAAAGGGCTGCCAAACAGCAAACGCCAAGCGTGGAACGTGTATTACTGGGGTTCGCGTGAAGTTTCACACGCGAAAGGGCCTGTGCGAGTGGGGTACGTGTACAACTGGGGTTCGCGTGAAGTTTCACACGCGATTGGAGCAGGGTACGTATATAATGGGGTTCGCGGGAAGTTTCACACGCGAAAGGGCCTGTGCGAGTGGGGTACGTGTATAACTGGGGTTCGTGGGAAGTTTCACACGCGATTGGAGCAGGGTACGTGTATTACGGGGGTTTGCGGGAAGGCTCACACTCGATTGGAGCAGGGTACGTGTATTACGGGGGTTCGCGGGTAGTTTCACACGCGAAAGGGCCTGTGCGAGTGTGGCATGTGTATAACTGGGATTCGCGGGAAGTTTCACACGCGATAGGCCCTGTGCGAGCGAGGTACGTGTATTACTGGGGATCGCGGAAAGTTTCACACGCGATTGGAGCAGGGTACGTGTATTACAGGGTTCTACAGGGTTCGCGGGAAGTTTCACACGTGAAAGGGCCTGTGCGAGTGGGGTACGTGTATAACTGGGGTTCGCGGTAAGTCTCACACGCTATTTCAGCAGGGTACGTGTATTACGGGGGTGCGCGGGAAGTTTCACATGCAAAAGGGCCTGTGCGAGTGGGGTACGTGTATTCCTGGGGTTCGCGTGAAGTTTTACACGCGAAATGGCCCTGTGCGAGTGGGGTACTGTATTCCTGGGGTTCGCGTGAAGTTTCACACGCGATTGGAGCAGGGTACATGTATTACGGGGGTTCGCGGGAAGTCTCACACTCGATTGGAGCAGGGTACGTGTATTATGGGGGTTCGCAGGTAGTTTCACACGCGAAAGGGTATGTGCGAGTGGGGCATGTGTATAACTGGGATTCGCGGGAAGTTTCACACGCGATAGGCCCTGTGCGAGCGGGGTACGTGTATTACTGGGGTTCGCGGGAAGTTTCACACCCGATTGGAGCAGGGTACGTGTATTACAGGGTTCTACAGGGTTCGCGGGAAGTTTCACACGTGAAAGGGCCTGTGCGAGTGGGGTACGTGTATAACTGGGGTTCGCGGTAAGACTCACATGCGATTTCAGCAGGGTACGTGTATTACGGGAGTGCGTGGGAAGTTTCACACGCAAAAGGGCCTGTGCGAGTGGGGTAGGTGTATTCCTGGGGTTCGCGTGAAGTTTTACATGCGAAAGGGCCCTGTGCGAGTGGGGTACTGTATTCCTGGGGTTCGCGTGAAGTTTTACACGCGAAAGGGCAACGCCCGTGCGTGATATGTCACAGACGCACTTATGCGCTAAGGGCCTTTGGTCCAATTAAATCACGTACGTGTGCTGACCCGCTTATGCGCTAAGGGCCTTTCCTCGAATTACACGCTGACGTGCAATTTGTTCATTTGCCAAATCACTCCGTATCAAGCTGGCCACGCAGACACACACGGAAGACCACGCTCCTGCCCTGAAGGCCATTTTCTTGCCCCCCAAAGACCCGAGAACGCTCCCACCTGCCATCTGCTGCTGCCTGACTGTCTGCTGCCCACGTGCCCTGCTATTTGGTGCCTGCACATCAGCCATCTGCAGCGATCCAGTTGCTGTGTCCACCCATGCTGGAACAGAAGACTCCCGACTGGGATACCATTGCTCCACAGCCCAGCCCCAGGACCCAGTTGCCCACCCACTCCTGCCTCTGGGGTTGCCATGTCTGGCACATCTCCATCTGGCACCACTGGCAACCCCCAGCCAGAGAGGCAGAGGGCCATCAGCTTCCCTGCCACCGAAGTTGGTGTCCTGGTGGAGCATGTCCTGGGGCATTATGATGCCCTCTTCGGAAAATCACGCGCCAACAAGGAAGGACGGGAGAGGATCTGGGACGACGTAGTGGTTGCCATCAACGCGGAGGGGGTGGCAACCTGCGACATCAAGCACGTCAAGAAACGCTGGGAGGACTTCAGGTCCAAGACCCTCCACAAGGCCCGGCGCCTCGCGGAGGGGGGCCGGGCACGCATGAGTAACATCCAGATGAGGGTCCTGGAACGTGTAGGGCGAGCGCTCCACGCCCAGATCCTTCGGAGTCTGATGCTTGCCTGTATGTGTGACATAGGCCATGGGGTTCGCGGGAAGTCTCACACATGATTTCAGCAGGGTACGTGTATTTCGGGGGTGCTGGGGAGTCCTACACGTGAATTGGCAGTGTGGGCCCGCCCAGGTGTTTCCTCTACACCCTCCACGGCCCCTACAGGCAGCCCACACCACAGGGGACTACCCTGCTCCCTGACTACCCTGCTCCCCTGGTCATGTCCCGTAGGCAGCCCATCCACCATGAGCATGCCCCCAGCCAAGCCACATGTCAGCTTGCACTACTGATTACCAACTCATGTCCCCTTGCAGCCCCAACCCCCAGCACTGAGGGGCACCTGCCAGCAGGCCCCCATTCATGTCCAACCATGTCCCCTGCACCCCCACCCCCCAGCACTGTGGGGCACCTGGCAGCAGGCCCCTACTCATGTCCCACTCATGTCCCCCTGCACCCCCAGCCCCCAGCACTGAGGGGTACCTGCCAGCAGTCCCCCACTCATGTCCCCCTGCACCCCCACCCCCAGCACTGGGGGTACCTGCCAGCAGGCCCCCACTCATGTCCCACTCATGTCCCCCTGCACCCCTACCCCCCCAGCACTGAGGGGCACCTGCCAGCAGGCCCCCACTCATGTCCCACTCATGTCACCCTGCACCACCACCCCCAGTATTGAGGGGCACCTGCCAGCAGGCCCCCACTCATGTCCCACTCATGACCCTCTGCACCTCCACCCCACAGCACTGTGGGGCACCTGCCAGCAGGCGCCATCTCATGTCCCACTCATGTCCCCCTGCACCCCCACCCCCCAGCACTGTGGGGCACCTACCAGCAGGCCCTCACTCATGTCCCCTGCACCCCCACCCCCAGCAGTGAAATGGCGATCCCATGACACAAACCAAAAGTCAACTGTGTACATCAACACATGTCCGTCACACACATACACTGGTTGGCATTGCTTGTGTAAACCCACATTTTCACATGCATCAACCCAATGAGCGAATCCCACACATGGAACTAAAAAATGAAAATGTATTATGTACATGAAATCAAAAATGAAATGAAAGCATACCAAAATATGAAACATGAAATGAAAAGCATGTGAAAAAGATGATTGAATGAAAATGATAACCAATCCCAAAGAATTTGAAAGAAAAACAGTCCAAAGTCACCCTCCAACAACGCAAATCCAAAGGAAATGTAAAAAAAAATCTCCATTGCTTCATGTTCATAATAAAAAAAAAAGAGAAATCAATCCATAGTCCAACTATTTACAATCCATTGTCCGGAAAAAATAAATCCGTTGCTCCATGTCCATAATGCAAAAAAAAAAAAGAAATGAATACATGATGAAACTATATACAATCCATTGTCCAAGGATGTAAAGGGTCCCGATCCCAACCAAACAAATGAAACCTACCTAACAAACTACCTAAAAATATAACTATGTACAAATTTGTGTGGCATTGTCCATTGACCACAAATAAAAGGAAAACGAAAAGGAAACCTAACTCTAAAAACTATTTACAAGGTCAGCGGGCTAGTCCAACGGCTCACTTTTGGATGTCCCGGGCCAGGGCATCATCAAACTCCTGCTCAATGTCCTGGAGGCGGTCCTCTTCCATGGCCCCAAGGGTTTGCAGGGACAATGACATGTTCTCCTCCAACGCCCTGCGAATTGCCTCGAGGCACTCGGCCCACCTCAGGGCCCTCCGCATGGAGTTCTCTGCCCTGACCATTGTGAGCCGTGCCTCTTCTACCCGCTGCCGCTCCGCATCTATAGCATGGCCTAACCGCTGCCACATGAAAGACACTTCCAGTCCTGGGTCCCCCTGCCCTCTGGCCGATGCCTGCCCCTCCGATGTCGAAGGCCCTGAGGCATGATGGCTCCCACCTTGTTGCTGCTGCTGCTGTGCCTCTGCCTGTGCCCTGGCTCTTGCTGCCTGCACATCCTTCTCCGGCTGGGGTGCAGTTGTTGAGGCGGCCACCCCTACTGGACGTCCGACTCCTGACTGTGGCAGGGATGTGTCCTCCACCAGCCTGGCCGCAGGGTCAGAGGCAGCTCCACAGGGTACCCAGGTGATACATGGGTGGGAAGATGGCATGGAGGACGACTGGGGCATAGGGGGTTCAGTTGAGGAGGGGGTCGGAACAAGGTCCAGAAAACGGAGGAATACGGCCCTGGTGAGCTGTCCCAGTAGGTCAACGCGGTCAACGAGCCATTCAAGAATTTGTGCAGTCTCCTCATGAAAAGACTGCAGGTCACCTTGCATGGCCCGTTGACACAATGCCACCCCACTCAGGACAGGCTCAACCCAATACCGGATAGCCACGTCCGCAGGGAGAGGTAAGCGGATCCCCTCCCTGAAAACGGGTCTGGACGTAGGCATCCCTGCTGGTGCGGGATGATGCAGTCACAGGATCGGGGACAGGATTACACACAGGCACCTCCGTGGTGGCCTGTGCTGCCTCCTGTCTCTGCCCCTGCACTGCACCACTAGCACCAGTGGAATCCCCACCTCCAGACCCCGTGTCTGTCCTTTGCACGGCCTCCTTCTCCACCAAACCCCCCACCAACCTGGATGACTCTGTGCCATCTTCCTCTGTCACACCCTGTGGGGTCTCAGCTGCCCCTTCTGCTGCCGAGGAGTCCAACTCCGACCTCCGCCTCTTGGACCTTCCCTCTGCAGCTGCGGCCTGGGACGCAGCTCCGGACTCCTCACTCCCCGACGAGATGACAACCTGGGAGGGGAGCCGGGCCTTGCGTCTCCGGCTGGTGGGATGATCCCTGCCGCTGTGCTCCACAACACCCTCTCTGCCCTCTTCTTCAGTTGACGTTGCAGACAGGGAGAGATAAAACACAGGCATCAGGGCACTGTGCAATGGATTGATACACACATGACAGACACGGCATCACACTCCACGACACACATGTCATTTTAACTCACACATGAACATTTCAATAGCAATATTGCACCAGGCAGCACCATCCATACACATACAACAGCATGAACAGCCAAAGGTGAGCCTGACATCACATGAAACACAAGGAGTGCCCTAGACATGCACACACACCACCACACTTACATGCATGTCTACATCTACTCCAACTGTTGCAGTGATGCGATCACCATACATGTCACATCTGCCATTCATCCTTCTACATATCAGTGTCATGTGCATCCATGTTGCTTCACTGTTGCACACTTGTCAGATACACATACATGCACATGTACACAGTGCAGATACATGCATTATGAACCACCATCCATGCCCCAAACATGCCAGTATACATACACAGAAATTCAAACATGTGTGCTCCCACACCTGCATTTGCCCAGCATGCTTACCAACACATACACCATCAATGTGTCTCACAACTGAGAGGACTCACATGTGGCAGCCTCACGTCCATGTTCATACACATCCCTACATGGCCCTAAATGAACACATGTGCAACCTGCAAACTACTGGCACACCACGACAAGCACAGCGTACTATCAACATGCATGTACACTTACCGCTCGACTCCAGACGGGTCTGCCCCTCAAGGATCTGGACGTAGAGCGATGGGCATATGCGTTCCAGGACCCTCATTTGATGGTTTGACAGCTGGCCCTGGCGCCCCGTGGCATCCGCTGCCTTAGTGAGGCGCCGGGCCTTGTGGAGGGCCCTGGACCTGAAGTCTTCCCAGCGCTTCTTGACATGATGTAAGTCGCAGACTGCCACCCCCTCTGCGTTGATGGCAGTCACGATTTCCATCCAGATCCTGGTCCGTCCTTCATTGTCGGCGCGCAAACTTCCAAAGAGGGCATCATACTGCCCCAGGACTTGCTCCTCCAGGACACCAACTTCGGTGGCAGTGAAGCTGGTGGCCCTATGCCTTTCTGGCTGGGGGTTGCCAGTGCTGCCAGATAGTGTTGTGCTGGACATGGCAACCCCAGAGGCAGGAGTGGGTGGGCAACTGGGTCCTGGGTCTTCGCTGTGGAGTGATGGAATCCCAGTCGGGAGTCTTCGGTTCCAGCAGGGGTGGTCACAGCAACTACACCCTTGGCTGACGTGCAGGCAGCAAATGGCAGGGCACGTGGGCAGCAGGCAGTCAGGTAGCAGCAGATGGCAGGTGGGAGCGTGCTCGGGGCTCTGGGAGGCAGTAATTCGGCCTTCTGGGCAGGAGCGTGGTCTTCCGTGTGTTTTCGCGTGGCCAGCTTGATACGGAGTGATTTGGCACGTGAAAAAATTGCACGTCAGCGTGTAATTTGAGGAAAGGGCCTTAGCGCGTAAGCGTGTCAGCACATGCACACGATTTCATTGGACCAAAGGCCCTTAGCGCGTAAGCACGTAAGTTACATTACGCGCACGGGCGTTTCCCTCATAGCACGTGATGAGAGAGCACACGTGTAAAAACTGCACGTCCGAGTGTCATCGCGTGTAATTGGAGTAAACCGCCCACGTACACGCGTATCTGACGTGTATGTGTGGGCCGGTTTAAAAGCTACGTGTAGGACGCCATTTCCTTGTACGTGCTTTTCGTGAAGAGCGAGTGGGTGAAATCTGTACTTCTTGCCGGTTCACACGCAATTACTTCACAGCGTTTCTAGTTCATATTCCCTGTTACCTCTGACAGCTCTTTTCTGATTTTTTGTTGGGCCTGTTTCCTCAAACAGAGTTCACTTCTCCTTTTGTCCTGTCTCCTCAGACAGCATACAAATCTTCTTTTGGCGGGGGTGTTGCCAAAGCGCACACGCGCCTATTTTTCACGTTCTTTTTCCAGGCAGATGGTGAGTTCTGCACGTACTTAGCAACTGTGCTTGCCCCGTGTGTCGCGCTCCCCTTCAGAGGTCATTGTAGGCTGCGTGTATTATGCGTACGCTTAGTTTTGTGTTTCTGGGTGCCACAGCGTAGTGTGGGTTCATTTTTTCACGCATGTGGTCTACGAGGGGTTGCGTGAACGTTAATTTTTGATTTTGGGCTGCCTGTGCGTTGCGTAACCCGTTATCTTCCCCCAGGGGTCACAGACAGCCTTGTTAGAGCACTAGGGTACGAATTCCATCTGGTATCCTACCCCTTTGGCCCCCAATTTCCCAGGACAATAGTTTACTGCAACTCCCATACGCACAACAACATCAGTGCCATGGTTGGGAGGCGACCAAGCGATAAGGGAGGCAAAGGTGGCCAACCTTCATAAGGTGGGCGTGGAGGGCGCAGTAGAGGACGTGGCTGGGATTTGCAGGGTGCCCCTATACCCCCATGTGTGGAGGAACAATCAGAGACACCCATGCCCCCCTCCCATGGTTGAGGGAAACGTGGCTGACACCATCCCAGCTCAGCCCCTGTTGGACCAGCCCATTGTGGCACCGACCTGGTACAGGATGACTACCTGGCTGACTTCCAGGTCAGCAAGTCTAGGCCACGTGTGGCGGTGCAAGTTGTTGTCACCAAGCCACGTGGATCTGGGGCAGCCATGTCATCTGCTGCCCCAAGTATGCAGGGTGGGGAGGCCGCAGGGGCAGTTGCAGCTCCATCCGCCCCAGCTCTGACTCTCCCAGCCAGGACAGTGTCAGTCCAGGTCCATCAAACTGACGTTCCCCCTGCCAACATTACCCTGCAACCAATGCCTGCATCAAGACCTTTGGTCATTGTGCATTCCCACACTCCTACTACCCAGTCCACCGGTGATTCTGCCCCTACTGACCAGAGCGGTGTAAGCCACTCTGGCTCTGCTCCACCTTTAAAGAAGAGGAAGAAGGGTGCTCTGGCACGACAGGCTGAGACCCCAGACACGGCTACACACTCCGGTACCTCAAGGATGCCTTGCTTTAATGATCCAGAACTTGATGCACTTGTGGCCTATGTGTCAGCACATAGCCGCAAAATGGTGGTGACTGCAGGGTGCAAGACCACACCTGGTCAACGTAGGGCACACTGGCAGACCATCGCAGACCGCATAAGTGTCCTTGGATTTGTGAGGCACACAGCTGATGATTGCTACAAGCGGTGGAATGACCTGAAATGCAGAGCAAAGAACAAGCTGGCCTCAAATCATGCCGCTACTCTGGTGACTGGCGGTGGGTCTCCACAAGAGGACAACAAACTCACTGAACATGAGTCTGTTGCTGGGGCCTTCATCACAGAGGAACAGATCCAAGGTGTGGGAGAACTACCTGATTATGATGCATTGTCCGGTGAGTGCCCATGCATGTGTGTGTAATGCATGTGTATGTTGTTTGGGTCACGGGTTCTGATTGAGTGCAAGTGAGGGTGTGTGTGCCTGAGTGGTATGGGTCACCCATGTGCTTCATCCAAAACATTCAGCACCCTTGGATTTGGGTGTGACAGTATCCCTTCTGCCCACAGTAGTAATTTAGCGCAACATTACGGCAGTTGTCCTTGAAGTGGCATCTTGCAACAACATTGTTTGTATTTTTCAGTGTTCTTTCAGGCTAATTGTTTCAATTCTCCCACTTTTGCTATGCATTCCTCAGCCCTATTGTCACATTTGTGACATGCTTCTTTCATTGATGAACCCCACATTGGCCCACATGTGTTACCTTGTTAGGCTGATTGAGTATTGGCCTGATCACATACATTTTTGGGGACTGTTTGAATGTGGAACATGATAGTTGTTTCCTGTCATGTTGAAGTGCACAACCATTGATGTGTACATCGGCCTGCAATCACTGTATTTTTGTACACTGGATGTGTTGCAGTGTGTGGCACATGCCTATTATGTAGCATTTTCATCTCATCATGTCCATCTCACATGGATGGCTGACAGTATTCATTCACAGACATTTGGATGTACTTGTAGAATGTACCATGGCTATGGTACATGCCATCTGTGTGATGGCATGTGTCATGTATGTGTATTGGACATGCCACTCACAGGCCAATGTGTGATGGCAGTGCTACCCAGCATGCAGCAAATGTGTTGCTCTTCCATCTTGGTATCATCAGTGTCTGCCTTTTGCCTCCCCTTCCAACTCAGTGACAGTGCATGCATGGGAGGGTTATAGTCATGTGGGACATGTGTAAATCACGTATTGGTTCTGTAGCTTGTCAGGCCTATTTGTGTGCTATGGTGCTAATGCCTGTTTCCATTTTCTGTCTTTCATGTTTTTGCAGGGATGACACACTTGATGCTGTTGAGGTTGAGGAGATGGTGCAGACCCAGGAGGGATCTCAGGCACGACCGGGCACCAGTGGGGGACATGGTGTGGTGGTGGGTGAGAACCCAAACTTGCTGCAGACCATTCTGTCCAGGGGTGTCTCTGGGTGCACCTCCCCAGAGCTCTATTCAGGTGCTGATACAAATGATGAGACCTATGTGACGTCGCAGGTAAGTGTATCTGGCAGGGATAATGTTCTGTCCAACCCACCTGCACCAGGGGTAGAACCCTCTATGGGGATGTCAGTGTTGGTAAGTCTGCATTTGGCGGTTACGGATGCAGCGTCACACTCCACAACATCTGATCCTGTTCCTGGGCCAGCAGATCAGAGGGGGACTGCAGTCCTGCAGCCTCAGGCAGTGCCGG